>NW_028261385.1:115919610-117119610 GCF_051295495.1 Thamnophis sirtalis | reverse complement strand
TGTTAATTTAAGAGAAATGCTGGATACAAACTACATCATTTACCTCCACTTAACAGGTTTATATAGTTAAACTGTTCAAGAAACTGTAATGCTCTACTTGGATCTGTCAAAAAGTATTTGTGTCAACATGCTCTGTAATTGCAGTGCCAACTGCAGTTATGTATGGTTGAACTGCACTACTAAAAGTGGTGAAAGAAGTGCATCAGGCACACCAGAGAATCAGATTGTCACTAACTGTGCAGAATTGCTCCTTTGGCCAGGAACATTTCTAGGCAAGGGAATTTGCAAAAAAGAAACACTTTTTTCTTCAAATGCTCATATAATTCTGTTTTTACTCCAGATATTGGCATTTCTCTTCCCAGGGTGAAACAGCCTACTAATTATTGAATAGTGAATATTTTCCAACTACCAAACAATAAAAAGAGATGTAAGGAGCCGCAATATGGCTCTGGGTCAGATGAAAGATGGTGGTGCTTGGATAGCAGCTGGCAGGACTGCAATAATAACTCGGGAGTGCAGCATCCAGGTTGTCTGGGATGGGGGGAAGCAAGAGGAGAGTAGTGGCAGGTTGAGAAAATGGTTTCTGGTCCTTCTCCATCTTAATGCTGCTTAACAGGAGATAGGCAGCTTATACGTTCAAATATAGGCTCCGTGCTAGGCTTCCTATAGCGCATTTTATTTGCCAGGATCACATCTACGTAACACAAATTCTTGGGGCAGGTCTATTAAAATATAGCAATGTAAAAGAATAAAATTAGATAGAAAGTAGTTTTCTTATTAACAGCAAGAAATCTTTACAGGCATCAAATCTAGTTTCCAACCAAATTACATAACAAAGAAACTGAGGCAATGCAGCTGGAAGAATCAAAGTGTTTGATGCAAAGCTCTTCAAAATTATTTACATTTTAAAAACCAGTGTGTGTGCAGGGGGCCAACATTCTCATGGATTATTCATCTCTGAAGACCCCATTCAATAGTCCTACTTTGTCATTGACAAGAACAATAATTTGGGAGAAATTCTAAGGATTCTTGGTCCCTCACAAAAGTTTATTGAGTGACTGTCAACCAGTAACCACTACTGTACTGTTTTTGATTAATTTCTTTCACATCACATTGGGGAAAAATATTGCTTGTCCTGCTGGGTTCTTTGTGAGTTTTATGCAGTACTCATATGCAGCAAGACAGCATAGCCACACAGTGAAGGCTCATTTTATTGGACTTCAACACAATAGACATTGCATTCAGTGGGCCAAATTCTCTGTTGTGTTTTCTGTTCTTTGCATAATAGTATCATTACTCAAACAAGGCAAATGATGTCAATTGAACAAAAAGATATCCTTACACAAATCACACACACAGTCTTATTTATTTATATTTATGTATCAAATTATATAGTCCCATTCATATAGTCTTACTCTTCAATTCAACTGATTTTCCTGAATAACCAAGCTATGCTGTTAAAACAAGATTTTATCATACTCCAAATATAAAAGTGTTTCATGCAAACTTTCAGAATCTCTGTAACTTCAGTTTGATAAATTTCTTCCCTTTAAGAATATCTTCCCTACAAGATCTACCAGTTGAGAACTGTGAATGTTACCAAAACAGTGTTAACTTTACTTTGAAATCAACTAACATCTCTTTTTTAGTCTGGTAGTTGGAAAATATTTGTTATTCAATAATTAGTAGGCTGTTTCACCCTGGGAAGAGAAAAGCCAATATCTGGAGTAAAAACAGAATTATATGAGCATTTGAAGAAAAAAGTGTTTCTTTTTTGCAAATTCCCTTGCCTAGAAATGTTCCTGGCCAAAGGAGCAATTCTGCACAGTTAGTGACAATCTGATTCTCTGCCAACCAAAAGTCTTACATTTATGAAATAAAGCAACACGCAACTAAACCACAATAAAATGGAGCCTGCCCCCCAAAAGCAACCAACAAATCTTAGCCAAATATAGTTAATCCAGGTTCAGAAGCAAGGAGGTCCTCTTATTGCTTTCTCTGCTAAATGACTGTAGGAGAGAGTAAATAAAGTCCTGGATTCAGATTAGCATTTAATTCTGTAGATCCAGGTGAGACCAACAAAACTGTTTCCATAGATCTTTGAGCAAAAATTATTTGTTCTCTCTGCTGAAGACATAGTTATGTGCTGAAGATAGAAAAAGTACAAGAAAACAAACCACTCTGGAATAATTAAAATATACCGCTATATTTTAACCTTTGGGTTAAAAAAAACCTGCCAGGTTGACACACAAAGTATCCAAGAGCCATAGAAAATGAAGGAAGACAGTCTGATTGCCATCTTTACTGACAGTACAGTTGGAGCTGCAGGCAGAAATTAAACATTAAACTCAGTTTAAGTTTAGTGATTTATAAACAGGTATCCAACTATTATTTCATCTCAGTTCTTGAGGGGGAGGAGAAGAGACAAACAAGAGAGATAGTATTTCAGCACAGCATAAGTGAGGCAGAAAAAAACTTAATTACAAAAAAAAGCTTACCGGAAGAAGCTCCAGGGACAGATTCAGCAGGTCTCAGAAACTGCCTCAATGCTCTTTCCTTTTTAAACCTTGTTCCCCATTGACTGTATTCGTCATTACACTTCATGAACATGTTGATTCCTGCTCTAAGTCTGCTAATGGTGCCAGGTTCTACCATGCAAACTGTTAAGAGAATGGGGCACCTCTGCTTCTTCGCCCTTCCCAACCCACAAAGTACAAGAGCACCTAAGAGGCAGGCACACAAGGGCCATCTGCAACTTGCCATTGCACATTCTTTCTTCCTTTTTGGTTAATAATATATACAATAATAATGCCTTCAAAGCTTTATTATGACTAGAAGCAGGAAGGTTGCTGCATGGGCCTGTTGTTGTTCTCACCAAAACTAACGTATCTCTTGTTTATGTCCCTTGGATGTACTAGATTTATAGCCAAAAAAATTTTTAATTGGTACATAAAACCTAGCGAGCAAAATAGGGAATGTATGCCTGAAAGACAGGGCTGCTATTCCCGCTGCTTCTTACTACACTCATCTTCCTGCTCAAACAGACATAGTTGAATGGACTTCTTTGCAGATGGCTTTAAACATACAGGCTATTAGCAGTAGGCTACATTTGTCATTAGGAAACATGCTATTTAATGTCAGAAATGTGTCTTCTTCCAGATTTGTTGGGGTGTATGTGTGTTTTTAACTCAGCCTTGATTCCTGCCATGGAGTAGACCATGCACTTTTCTTGACAAGGTTTTTCAGAAGTGGTCAGCCTTTGCTGACCACTTCTAGAGCTAAGAGAAAGTGACTAGCTCAAAATCAGCCATCTGACTCTCTCTCTAAGGCAGGATTAGAACTCAGCCTCCTGGTTTTAAGCCTGGTGCCTTACTACACCAAACTGGGTCTCTCCCCTGATATATAATCTACAATATCAGGTCTCAGAAGCATCCTGTTTAAAAAATGTGCACATTGCAACAGTAGGGCATTTATCTATGTATTTAATTTATAGTTAAATACTGTTCCATCTCAGTATACAAGAATCTCAAGAGCAGTGTCAAAATATAATCGCAGCAATAAAATAATAACAAATAAATTAAGCAATGCCATCCTTGTTCCCATTAATCTCGAATGCATTAAACTGAGCCTGGAAGCCCACTGGAAACCAACACAGCGACCATAAAAAAAGGCTAATTCTGCAATGATGATGTCTAATTGCCAACATTCCATACCAGCCATCTTCAAAAGTAGCTGCATATTCAGCACACTGCAGTAACCTAACCACACAGGGATAGGGGAATAGGTTATTATTGCCAACTTCTCCACATCCAGGTAGAGCTATAACTTGCATATCAATGAAAGCTGCAAAAAGATTTTGGCCACATCCTCTTGGTATCTTTTTCACTTTGATCCACAAACTCATTCAATCAGTGTCATTGAAGAGAGAGTAGGGATGGAGGGGGGGAGAGAGGGGAGGGAGGGAGGGAGGGAGGGGGAGGGAGGGAGAGAGGGGGGAGAGGGAGAGGGAGAAGGAGAGGGAGAGGGAGAGGGAGAGAGAGAGATAATATAACCTTCTTACCATAGCAGAAAACTGTTCTTCCTACATCTGTTTTTAATGCCTGAGGTTAGACAGGTCATATTTCTGTCTGTGAGCCAGAGGTGGGATTGCTAACCACACAACTCTTCTCTCGGTAAAATAATTGCTACTCCATTGCTATTGCCTACAAGCATGCTCATTGAACTAATTATATTCCCCAGTGCTGTTTAGAAGTGAATTTCCAGTATGATCACTTGTTTCATTATATGTGCATAAATAATAAATAATTTGCATAAATGGATCATGCCCAAAAAAGCTACTGCTAGGTTTAAATTTAAGAGCTCCAGTGGCATAATAATTAAATACTGTAATGCAAGCTTAGTCTGTTGACTGCCAGCAGTTCGATCCTGACCAGCTCAAAGTTGACTCAGCCTTCCATCCTTCTGAAGTTGGTAAAATGAGGACCCAGATTGTTGGGGGCAATATGCTGATGTTGTAAACCACCCACAGAGTGATGTAAATCACTGTGACTATAGGATGGCATATAAGTCTAAGTGCTATTGCTAATTGTCACAAATACCAGATGGAGGGAATGTGTAGTTCTCTACAACTTGAGCATCTTTCATGACTGTTTTTGTGGGACATGGCTTCTGACTACTACTGAGTTCTGTCACTGTTCTGCTTGATTATCCTAGACCAGGAGTGTCAAAACACACGTCATCACATTGTCATCACATGACGTATCGTGACTTTTCCCCTCCACTAAAATGAGGGTGGGGGTGGCCAATGCGTGATGCATCTGGCTCATGGGCCACGTGTTTGACACCCCTGTCCTAGACTATGTGCTTCGTTAAACATTTGCTAAAGTCTAGTAGCAGGAGTACAATATGCTCCAAATAATGTTATATAATATATATATTGTAACATTAATGTTTGTCAGTCATCCTATCAACTTTTACATTGTATTTGCAATGGTAGGAAAAATGAAGAAAAAAAGTATATAACCATGTTTACGATTTACTGAATAATTTGACAGAATAGTGCACATATATTCTTCACATGTCTATAATAAAAATGGATCTCCTTTTAAAATAGCATGAAAGCTGGAGAACTGAGAAAGAGATAAAAGACGCTGGGGTGAGATTATGTTCTTGTAATCCTCATAGCTATGTTTATATTTGCAATCATAACTGTGGAATAAATTTTCAATTTTGGTTCATACATAAGCATGTAATAAACACTGAGATGAGAAATGTATTTTGTTTTCTACTATAGATGTAAATATAGTGGTGAGAGGAGTGCAAGAATTATGTATCAGGCACTATATATAAAACAATGAACAAAGATTCAAATATAATACTTTAAGACTAATTTAAGATGACAAATGTTATGTTTATATAATAAGCTAAACCCAGACAAACATATTGTCATGGCTCCTTCACTTAATAACCAAGAAAGAAACCACTCAACTCCATGTTTCAGAATTAAGTGTACTTTTACTGATTATAAACGATGAGAAGCAAAGCAAAGCTGGATCTGAGCAAAAGAGCGCGAAAGCAATAGATATCAATACATATTCACTCCCTTCCCCTTGGTACCCCAGTCCATAGTCCAATCATATATCACCACAACTGTCAGATGGAAACATCTTCAAACATCATCATCAGGTTGGAATGCTGGACAGTTGGCCTTGGCGGGAAACTCCCCTCCTTCCACATGCGCCAACTGATGGTGAGAACAACTCCCAATTAACAGTCCTCCTGAACAGATTATTTCCTCCACCCAAAGACCATGCCCTCCCTCCCCGTTTCATGGCAGCTGAAAAGCAAGCAGCAAAACAGAGGCTGACACATATCCTGATGATCCTGTTGACACACAGTAGTAAGCGAAATCTAAGAGAATGGCTGAATTTCCCCAAACATTCTTTTTTTGTTCTAAGTTTTTATTTTGTTTTATAACATATAAAAATTCCAATTTCAATTGAACAGTATGTTGTCTGGGTACAAATCATTTTAGGAAATAATAATAAAAGTATTTACAACAATACGGCAAACCATATCAACCATTAGCACCAATCACTGGCATTTTTAATGCATTTTTAAATGTTCAGTTGGCTGAGTTTCATGTTTAATGAATAAAGTATATAATAATAATAAATATTATTATATTATTATTAATAATAATATGCTAATCTTTGGTGAGATTCATAGCCTTTGGGACTGGTTGGTAGCTCAACAGCTCGAGTCCTAACCAAGGACCTAGGAACTGTTAAGGTAACGTCGGAGGATATAAGCTGTTCCAAGTAGGGTGGTTTTTTGTAGAGTCAGAATGTTCAAGTCAGGTAAATTTAGAATTTCCAAAGAGCGAGGTATCCCTTTAGGTTGTTGTTGTTGTTGTTGTTATTCCAAGTTAATATATCTTCCTTATGTCACTGATCCTTCCATGTATTTGGAATCATACTGGCCTTACTCCATTTTAATCTAATGAACTATATTACGCCAATCCTTCCAGTGCATAGATAAGTGTTTTTTAGGTGTTGCTTAGTGGGAAACTGGTGTATGATTTTGATGCTGGAGAAGCCCCTCTTTTTGATCGGTGTATCTATTAATACAGAAAGCAATCACTTGTTTCTAAAATCTAGAAACAAGTTAGTAACTATTTTCAGTTGTGTTACATGTCACTAATCAGCAAAAATTAGTTTGAGATAAAACAAAAAGGCAAAGTGTTTTCCTTGAAGGAGAGGCAGAAGAGAATTATTTTTGGGAACAGTCTGCCTGACTAGGAAACCCTTATAGCTAATAAGGCTCTCTCTCTCCATAAAGCAGTCAAACCAGGGCAAGAGGCTCTGATGGGCATGACTGAGTCTGCCAGATCAGTTCAGCAACCTCTAATCTATTATAACATGGAGCATAAATCTGCCTCTTCAGAAGGCTCCAAGCTTCTCAGCACTGTTTTGCTTTCTCTCGCTTTTTGTTTCAATTTGAATATTTTACATACAGTAATTGAAGAAGATTTGTGATGCTTCTTACTAGATATATGCTGCTCATAGGAGACAGAACTTGAATATAAATGGAATTTTAATATAATTACACATATGAAAAGGGAGAGCAAACACAAAAACATATAATGCAATTTCTAATGCTCTAGTAATCTTATATATAACAGGCTAAGCCATGCAACCACATTCATGCAAACAGAGCTATCATATTTGGGTTGCAAAAATCAGACCAACCCTATGTGGAAACAAAGAGATACAAATTTAGCTGTCTATAGCCCTCTGTTGAACATCCATGCTTTTGCAACCCAGATACGGTGGTAACCAGTGATTGTATATAGCAGGTTACATTAATATATATTGTAGAGTTCAGCATGAGAAAACAGATTTCTCTGTAAGACAGCATTCCAAAGTCTTGATCAAATACAAAGTAGAAAAACGAAAGAAAGCATGGACTTTCTACAAACATAGCTGTGCCTAAAACTGAATCCCAAACTGGTTTTATGAAATCTTCAGTCATTACTAGATCAGGGCAGTGGTGGTTCAGAACAGTTCGGATGAACCGGTAGTGGTTTGATGGCCTGGGTCACTGGAACTGGCAACGGCCCAGGCCTGCCATACCCCTGAACTGGTTATCCCGGGGGCACCTACGGCAGCGGCATCCATTTTTTTGCTTCTGCTCATGTGCGCTTTTATTGCACTGTCATGTGTATGAAACACACGCATCAAGTGCATGAAGCGCACACAAGTGCAGCCATTAGCAAAATGGCAGTAGCGACTGCCGGAACCCATCCCTGGATTAGGGGTGGTCTTAGTGAACAGAGATATTTTTGGGGGAAAGAAAAATATTTCTTGCTTGCACAAATTGTTACAAAACCAATATTCTGTCAAAAGCAGAAATTACGAAAATTAGTCACTCACACTTTCATAATATACTGCCCTACCCCATAACAAACCATTGCAACTCAAAAACTGCTCTACTATTGACAGAAAGCACAAAAATATATCCTAAATCCTCCAACATCCTTATAAAGTGCCTTTTCCACTTGATGGAAATGCAAAGGAAGATGAGGCTTACTAGGATTTTCCCTTGCGCAAAGGATAAAGAATTCTGAACTTAGTTCATCCTAAACCAAAGCACTCAACAGGCTGCCTTTGTTTAGTGTTAGCTTATCAAACTCTCAAAGAATTAAACATAAAAACAAAAAACAAAAAAAAATGCTATGAAGAGAGAATGAATCTGAGGAAGACCAAAGCTGTCAATTTCCCCAAAACTGGCCATTTATTTGTCATAACTCAATGCTCATAATATGGGGAAAAAACCTATTCTAGACCTCATCACCATGGAGGAGCTCAGAGCAGCCCAAGGCAAACTACACTACCTCACTGCCTCAAACTGGGGAGATTCAGCTGCATTAGTTGCTCAGTCCTGATGTCAATAGTGCAATGACAAATAATTTATTTTGCACAATTCTGGAAATTTACCCAATTCAAACTATGCTATAATATTGCCATAATATTATATGCATTAGATTGGGAGGATTCCCAAAGTGGGCTGTTTGGTTCAATGTAAGATACCACCGAAGAAGCCAAAATCTGAAATTTTCAGAATATTCTTTTTGCCAGTCTAGGATTGAAAAGGCTGCAGGAATAAAAACAATGGATACATTTCTTCTTGATGCCTCCATAGGAGGGGGGAAAACCCCTCCCAGGTGGGAAAGAGAAGTTATGCAGTTCTTTAACTGGCAGCTCCTGCTTCTAATCCCAGGAAAAGTTTTTGCTAAAGCTTTACAACTGCCGGATTTCTAGAGAAGGGATATTCATTTTGTTCAATTAATATCCAGTATTGCTGGTGTATTCCAGTCAGTGCTGCCTGCTAATAAATTACTGGTGATTACCTTTAAAGCCCTACATGGCCTAGGACCTGGATATCTGAGAGACCGCCTCCTGCCACATACCTCCCAACGGCCGATAAGAACTCACAGGCTGGGCCTCCTCCGGGTGCCGTCAACCGGACAATGCTGTCTGGCGGCCTCTCAGGGGAGGGCCTTCTCTGTAGCTGCTCTGACCCTGTGGAACGATCTACCCGTAGAGATCCGGACCCTTCCCACTCTCTCGGCCTTCCGAAAAGCCACTAAAACTTGGCTACTCCGGCAGGCCTGGGGCTGTTGACCTCATGAATGAGGTCCAGCCCCACTCAGATTGAGTGTATGGTGTGTTGTTTTTAAATTGTTTCTCCTTTTCTATTTTTAAATTGTTTCTCTTTTTCTATTTTTAACTCCTTATTTTAATCTTGTTTCTGTAAGCCGCCTAGAGTCTTACAGGATTAGGCGGCATATAAATTTATTAAAAATTAAAGTTAAAGTATTTTAGGTACAAGGTTAAAGGAGATTAGTAAAACCTAAGGAGGGGGTAATGGTAATCAAAAGAGACAAGATGGCATCCAGGACCAAGCAATAAAAGGCCTGAGTCTCCTTGCAGACCACCCCAACCTCGAAGGGTTTATATTTGCTGTCTAGATATCTACTATCTCAGTTTCTGCTTTATTGCTCTTCCTGTGGCTTTGGTGATAACTGAACAAACCATAACCTTTTCTTGACTTATTTGTTATACTTCAACGTACTCTAGCCCCTGCACCTATCCTTTACAGAGTTTTGCAGACACCTTGCAACATAATACAACTTGCTATCCCATGAGTAGCAAAAACACAAGTGAATTAGGTTCACTGCCATAAATCTGAAGACCTCCCCCCCTTCCCCCATTCACATTACCTTAAAGCTTTAGGTAGAGACAGCTTGGTGCCATATATCTTTTTTTATGCAATTACTCTCTGCAGACAAGCATGTACAGAGATGAGGTGAGGGAAGAGGTAACTGAGCAGAGAAATGGGGTGGGTGGAAGAGAAGTCTTGTTCAGGTGTCATTAAAAGGGTTTATTTCACTTTACAAACAGCAATAGCCTGCAAACATTTGCTTCTCTTAGCCATCCATTTATTTTGCTGTAATCAGCAAATGCGAGACCTCTCCCTCTCTGGGGGAAGAGAGAACTCATCTGCCTATTGACTTACAAAGTACCAACAGAGTTCCAAATCAGGCTCCTCCATAGACAAAGGAACTTTGTGAAAAGCTAACTTCCCATGCTGGCTGAAGAGGATTGACCAAGAAAACGTTTTCCCCTCTAGAAGTGGTGCTTAGGCCATTGCCATAGGGCACAAGGGTAGGGCTCTGTGACTTCCCCTGTATGTATTAATTTCCTGGGGATCTACTCCTACAGTATGAAACAGTCCTGGCTTTTGCTGTTCTATTACTTAGAACTAGCTCACCTAAAAGACAAATTCATCTTGAAAAAGAGCCTGTTTATTTCAAAGCTCAGACCCCTGGAGAAATGACTGATGAAACAGGCTAAACTCTGCTAAAGGAAGGAATGATAATATGCTGCTAACAGATTCAGTTATTTGGGTCAAAAAAACCCAGAACTCTCTCAAATTATTTAGTCTGACAATCTGGATTTCAGCAAGGTTTAACTTACCAGCTGTCATGTGGAAAAATAATGCTTTGGGGAGATTTTATTTTTTCAAAATGCTCTATTGCCCAAGGAGAAAAAAATCCTAATCAAAAGTGTAATAATTAGTAAGCCTGGAAGAAACTACGTGCTGCTGAAAACAGAGGCAGGATGCAATTATCCAAAGGGACCATTTTACAGAAAGGCAAAACAAGAGAGACTTCAAGAAAGTCAAGGCCAAAGTCTACCAAGAAGAAAAAGAAACTTCAGGCATAATTAAGGAAATCTCTGACCTTCCTCTAAGTCTCCCTTTTCTTTCTGTATTTACTGCTGTTAAGAGTAACACTTCACTTCCCTTTGCCTGCAAACTTTGCTCATTTCCCTTGCAATTTCATTCCACTTCTCATAGTACTTCAAGGAGACTTTTAAAAACAAATGAAACAAGAGAGATCTCTTACTAAACAGCAGATGAAAACACCCCATAATGCCCATAGCTGAAGGTCCAAATCTTACCTTCCAATCCTCAAGTCGGATGAGAGCTTACCAAAAGCATAACTTGGGTCAGTCAAGAGATTCATTCAAGTTGGCTCTGTACAACATAAGCAATTCTGCCTGTCTCTGCTGTGTTGGCTGGAGGGAGAGCTGTGCAGCCAATTACAGTAGCCGTTTCGTAAAGTGGGAAACAAAGGGCTTTAGCCACTAACAAATGCTCTACAAATGCTACACCTGTTTTCTCAACAGAAGATCCCAAGAAGACAATGACATTCAATGTTCTCTGAGCAACAGACTTCCTAGGTGAAGTGCTTTTTTTTTTCTTCCAAAAATCATGCAGCCTACAGCAAATTGATACCAGCTGAATTCATGTTAATTGATTCACTGGTCTCTTTACAAAAACGCACAGGTTTTCTAAAATGTAAAAATATTTGAGTGGAGCTGGAGCAAAAAAAAAGGCCTTCTCTCATTTCCTTCAACTCTCTCCCCTTGCCTTTCACTGCTTCTCCTCCCAACAAAATATACACATGAGATGGTGCTGACACAGAAAGAATGTTGGTGTGTTAGCACTCACCAATGGACTTGAAAAGAAAAACACTCTTTACAGTCAGCCTGAAACTTATTGCACAAAGGATTTTATTGTACTGTTCGATTCTCTTGTCTCACAGAATTTTCCTGGGGGATAGGGGGTGGGAGTTGAGGAACCTAATAGGGTGTTTTTCACTTTGTAACCCTCGTATGTATTTTCCCCACCATTTCCATATTATTTTCTTCAAACACAAATGCGCACATGGTATCAAGGCCAAATGGCTGCAATATCTGTCTGTCCAGCAGTGGTAGTCTGTTTAGAAGTATCCTTGCATTCTACAGAAGGGCTGCTTGCTATCTTCCAAGTGATTTTGAACATTTTACCATCTTTGAACTCCTTAGATTGCCAAGTGGCAGCAAAGAGATAGAAAATACATTAATGGCAGGGCAGAGGGTATCCTTCTAAACTTAGGTCTTTCTCCCAGATGTTGAACCCTACAAGAGCTAGGACCAGCCCAGTCTGGTATGATGACCCTAAAATTGACCTTCACAGCAAGAACTTCAAAACCCTGTGAGACCCAGGAGGTGGGCCCTAGGGCCATCAATTCTATACAGGAGCTACTGTACTGTGAATTTCCCATTTAGTTTTCCTGTTTGCCCTGCATTCTCATCTGCCTACCCTGCCCAAGGGATCTTAACATAATTGAGCTCTTACAAGAGCAGACCTTGACTTGCCTAGTACTGTACACAAATATGGGTAAAGAGTTGGCCAGCACAACAAAGCCACAAACTCCATTTCCCAGCATGAGAACATTTTGATCAAACTAATTCAGTTAACTGTAACTTCTGACTTTTATTTTCAGCTAGGAATATACAACATCTCTGCTGCAATAAAACAGGGGAAACTACAGTAAATGAAGACATCCTGCTTAAATTGGTTAGAAAACCAAAAATACAGTGATTTATTTCCTTACGTTCTCCTTATTGGTATTTTTGAGTTCTGTCTGGTTTACTATTTTCGTTCATAGCCCAAGAGCAAAGAATCCAATCCATGTGTTAGTATTATTCAAAGCTGCAACATTTTCCCTAAAAGGCTACATATTTCTAATGAGAAAAGTTACCGTCCAAGTCTCTCCTAATTCTGATAAGGCTGCTAAGAGAGTTCAGGACAGGATTAAAACACCACTCACTTTCATAAGCAGGATCAGAAAATCCAACTTCTGGTTTCATTGCGGCTTCAACAGTATGTTTTGCCATCTATTCCTCAACAACCTCAACAACTGTCTGCTGTTCTGTTTCTTTAAAAGCAGCAAGCTAAGAAAGGTCAAATTGCAGGGTTTTTTTTTTTTTTGTTTTTGTTTTTTTGCTCAGCCTGAAAGACATACATACATAGATTAGAGGAAAATCTCTGGCTGTTTTTAAATGGAGCTTTCCCCCAACTCCCCCTTTTACCTCTCAGGATTTTTTTTTCCCCTGAGGAGCTGCAAGAAAAAAGAAATTGTCACGGATTGTGCAAGCTGGAATGCAGCAGGACCACAGGAAGCAAGGACTGTGTGCCGAGAGTTGGCTTAATACCCTGCCCCCCCCCAAAAGCTGCCCCAGACCATGAGTGGGGGGGGAGCAGTGGGGAGGAGGGAGCCAATGGGAAACAGAAAGAAGGGACCATGTTGTAGAGTGCATAGAGGATGAGTTAGCCTTAAGAAGATAGCAATAGGAAATGACATTTTCTTTAAAAAATATAAATTTGCGTTTTAGTCTGTATTTTATTCCTAAATAAATATGTATAATTAAATACATGAGATATAAATAAATCTTTATTTAAATAAATAGGTTAGTGTACAATATATATTATTTATTATTATCATGGAAAATAGCTTGTTTTCTCCAGAAGGTACACACTACTCTGCTTTTGCTAAAAGGGTAGCAAGAACAATAAGGGTGAAGGAAATGTTGGGAATTCTTTATTTCCCAGGACCTATTCATGCAAATAATAAGTTAAATCCAGGCCACTGCCCCTTTGTCATGCTGAGCAACAGAAAATATCTTAAGAGGTCTCCTGGTCATTTATACTTTATGAGGCCATGTGACTCTCTCAGGGTCACCTGCAGTCAAACAGAAAGAGACAGCATCACTTCCAGCTCAGCAGACATTTGCAAACTGGGAAATATGCAGCAAAGCGATGCTGGGTCTCTTCTGCTAAAAGAGCCTTTCTATCACTAAGCTGGCTGCAGCATGCTCTAATAAGATTCCAACACTTTTGCAATGAGAATTGAAATAAAACCAAAAAGATGGCCAAGTGAATTTTATTCCTTTATCATTTGCATTCTTATGCTAAAACAATGAAAGAAAATGGTATTGGTATTGGTATTTTATTATTTGTATGCCGCCCTTCTCCGGGAGGACTCAGGGCGGCGAACAATTCAAAGGGGGAAAAAAGGGGGAACATAAAAGACAAAATACAAATAATAAAAGTAGGCAACAGTCGCACAACCATACATGTCGCGAGGGGAGGGAACTCATCACCCCCAGGCCTGCTGACAAAGCCAGGTTTTGACAGCTTTTCGGAAGGCCTGGAGAGAGGTGAGGGTCCGAATCCCTGCGGGGAGTTCATTCCAGAGGGCCGGAACTGCCACAGAGAAGGCCCTCCCCTGCGAATAGCCAGGTGGCATTGGCTGGTAGATGGCACCCGGAGGAGGCCAACCCTGTGAGATCTAATGGGTCTGTGGGAGGTAATTGGCAGCAGGCGGTCTCTCAAGTACCCAGTACCAAAATGCAAATACATTGGTAAGAAAACCAACCAGTTGCAAACTGATCAACATAGTAATTTTAGAAAGACCTACAAATTATGCTGTAAGCCACAAATCAGGTGTCCAGGATACTTCCTGAGAACCAGACGATGAGTGATTTGCCTTTCTATCCTCTCAAATGTCCTTTGTGCCTCACAACAGATGCGCTATCTGCAGCCCCAGTACTTCCTCATTTACATTGACTCCATCCACAACATGTACTTACCATCACCTCCCTCCCTCTTATCCTTCAAATAAGAAATACAACTGCCTAGCAGCCACTTTAGTTCAGTTATTCAATAATCATGGTAACGTCTGCCTCCCTGCTCTCTGGGCCTATTTCTGGTTTGCTATCTACTCAAATGTTTCTTTATTCCAGATTATTTAATTTAGGAGATGCTCAGCTGTGGTGTTGGAAGAGAAACAAACAAACCAATTTAGAGAAGCTTAGAAAGTCCTACAGCATCCTGACTTTCCTACTCACGGGTAGGTGACATGCTGAAAGGGGGCAGTAACAAATCCAGAAACTGCCAAACTCTGACCAGAATAGCATGGTCTGAGTGGGTGGGAGCAGAATATTCTGGAGATTTCCAAACATTCCATCTTAAATCAATTAGTTTCACAGATCCTTATGTTCTAGCTCCTTGAAAAAGGGTGGCTACTCTACAACTCAGCATGCCCTGGAAATTGAATCTGCATGAAAGCCTTGAAGACTCCACCAGACTAGGACTCCTCTGATTCGAGTTTACATGATCAGACTAAACTAGACATATCTTAGGGCTCCCAAGGCACATCTCCAAGAAAGAAATCTTAGCTGAAGGAATTCCTTTGCTGCTCGCTGCTTCTCCAACTTCTGGAAACACAGGAAATTGGGGCACTGATCACCATCATTGGCTTACTGGCCTAGCAGTCATATTAGGGAAAGGGTTTGGAGAGTGGTGGCAGAAGTAAAACTGCTGGGGCAGGGAAAAGGAAGACAGATGGAGCTCATGCACTGAAAAGCTTCACAGGCCCCTAGGATGAGGCACCTCACTTATCTAGAGCACGTGTGTCAAACTTGTGGCATCACGTTGCCATCACTGACATATCATGACATTTTTTCCCTTTGTGGAGCTGGGGTGGGTGTGGCCTGTGTGTGTCACATCCGGCCCACAGGATGCCAGTTTGACACCCATGATCTAGAGGGAAGCAGCACATGCACAGGAAACTGATTTCCCATTGCCGCCACCTCCTTTGCCAGTCTAAGGCAGCTCTGCTGCTGCTCCTGCTACTTGTACTGGACCAGGGGTTTCCCCTCCCCCCAGAATCTGCTAATTAAAAAATAAACCATGGAACCCCTGATTGGGAGGCCAGGTTCTAGTGGCAGAAAACGTGTTGTATCTGAATGAACATGTTTTTCCCTTAACCTTTCCCGGAACTCCATGAAGTTCTACTGAAATAGAGTTGTCACAACAATCTAATTAGTTATAGGGGTGGAGGAATGATTGATCACTTCTTGGCAAGGGGAGAGATTTCACCCTTCCTTCTGCCTCAACTGAAACCTGGATAGCAGCTTTAGAGCCCTTCATGGCTTGTCTGAGTACCAAGAGGAAGGGTTTCCCCAGCCCCCAGGAAAAAAAGAAAACTTTGGAAACTTAGAAAGGAATGCAATTTCTACACAACTTTAAATTCTATTTGCAATTATTTTTCATACTTCCTTTAATAAATATGCTATACAGAGAAAATAGATGTTCCTGAGTTCTTGTTTCTCCATATACATCTTACTGGAATTAGAGATCAATTATATCTACATCCCCCATTTTTGTTAAATAAAAATCACTGATGGGATAAATCACATTATCTTTATTGAACTGAATTTATTTTTAAAATCCTGCTTTTAAAATAGTTTCATCAAAATTGTATTAATGTCACAGGAAGTGATAAATGAAGGGACCACATATAGTTCTATGAGATTCCAGAAATGTGTTCCAATTTTTCAACCAGTAAATATCTTTGGAAACCTTTTAAAGCCAGCTGACAGTGAGAAACAGATTGCCTTTTCATTGACTGTAACGTGTCACAGACCTCACAAATTCGATGTCGGTTACTCACAAATATTTTGAGGAATTATTAAAGTAACAGTACTTTTTAAACATCTGAAGGAATGTTTGAAGAGATGTTTTAATTTATTGCCTGTTTCACAGTCTGGACTATGAGCAAGAAAATATGTGCATCATCAGAGAAAGGTAATAAAAATCCAATAAATAGATTTTAATAAACCACCAGCTACCATTTAAGAGTTAATTTTTAAATGAATTATAAAATGATCACGTCTGCAAATTACAAGAATTCTACTTGGATTTAGTCCCAATATATTTCAAAATGTCTGGTTCCTTTGATCAGTCAAGCAGCAAGGTAATATTGCAGAAGTGTGCCTTTTTGAACCAAAAGTCAAAATATTTCAATCAGAAATCTTTGTTCTAGATACCAGTTCTTTTAAATGTTTACACTGGTCTAGAATAAGATCTCTGATAATGTAACTGTCTCATTAGTTTTCAGTAAAGTAGTTAAGAAAGCAAAGATGCAACTCTTGTTTCTGCAATGATAGAGCCGAGGTGGCGCAGTGGTTAAACGCAGCACTGCAGGCTACTTCAGCTGACTGCAATTCTGCAGTTCGGCTGTTCAAATCTCACCGGCTCAGGGTTGACTCAGCCTTCCATCCTTCCGAGGTGGGTAAAATGAGGACGCGGATTGTTGTTGGGGGCAATATGCTGACTCTATAAACCGCTTAGAGAGGGCTGAAAGCCCTATGAAGCGGTATATAAGTCTAACTGCTATTGCTATTGCTATAATGATAAGTTAGCATCTGGAAAAATGGCTTTCTTTTTCTGCAAACATTTTGGGAACTTTTATGTATCCCCTTGTAAAAAATAATTCATCCCCTTTTGGATTTTCTGAATTTTTGCATCCTTTTGTCATTAGAGCTTCATGGGGGTTCCATCTATATATAAAATAACATATAAATGAGTGAACAGATGTCACCCAAATTGGTGCTCATTTCATTTATTCTGTAAAAGAAATCTTCCAACATGAAGTATGCTAGCAAGAAAGATTTATTTAGAAAAAAAAAACTGAGCCTAGGCAGAGATTTGAAGCTGAAGGTATCAGAAGTGTTTCTGCTTGTCATTCATTCCTTTCTAAGTTCTCATTCTTTGAATTTTGAATCAGCCTCCCGCCTTCTGTTCCCACCCACACTTCCCCATGATTGATCCAAGGCTTAACCACTTCTCTTTCTCCTGGGTTTCTGATTTGTCACTCACTGTAACCTAAATTCTACTTCTAGTGATGTCTAATCTCCATTTCTTTTAAATGTCTCTGCTCTTTTAATTCCTATTTTAACATTCACTACCAGCATGCACTATCTTTCTAGCTAGAACTAAGTGCCTTTCTCTGCTTACATCTATCTAACTGTAGATCAAACAGGCCCTGGCATGCAGTACGGTTTGTTCTACTATGTCCCCGTCATTGAGATGGGCTTGTCATGTTTGGCTGTTCTAGTTTAAATTGTGTTTTTCCATCAGAGTCAACAGCAATTATAAAACAGCTTTGAGATGTTTAAACTTCGCTGTGCTTCACTAACTATTCTCTCAACCAGACGAATAACCAGTATGGGGTGGGATTAGCTGTAATGTTGGCCTCTTCCAACTGGGGCAAGCCCACCATCGCTTTTAGATCCTGGGCACTTTTCTTTGCTGTCAACCTATTTTGTCTTTTACACAGAAAGAGCTGGGTGCCTCTGCTGCACATCTCTGTACATAGCAGTACCTTGCAGCCAGACAAATAGCTATGAGGCAGACTAGGGAGCTGCACTTTAAAATAAGAAATCTGTCAGGTTTCTAATTTCTCCCACTTTACTATACAGTACTCCCTCTCTCTCCCCTTGCCATCCTCCATGGAGTTTTCTTCTTCTTTTTCATTATTTTTCAGTACATAAAAGTATAGAAAATTAAAAGATTAAGAAAAAATATAGAAAATAAGAAAATGGGATGGGATGGAGGGAGGAAAGGAAGGAAAGATGGAAGAAAGGAAGGATGGAAGGAGGAATACTCTTCTTTCTATTGAGTAATTGCCCTCTTATTTCTTCTCCTTCCTCTTTCAGCAAAGGGGTGAAAATAGTAAGCCTTCCTACAAAGTTCTTACTGTGTAACTCACAAAATATTTGTTCAGTGGGCTTGGTCAAGACAAACAATAAATCTGATTCAGAACAAGCCTACTGAGAAGCTAATTGGTGAGCTGTGAGCTGCAATGGAAAGTGGGAGAACCAGCTTTCTCGGGATGCAGGAGCTCTTCAGCAGGATACAGGTTTTGAGAAAACTGGCTTTCCCACTTTATCATGCTGCACCTCCGTTTTGTCAGCTCCCTTCGATAGCTGTGGTAAAGGAGAAGAGGTGCTATAAGCTTCTGTTTCCAGACTCACCCTGACTGGCACATGGTTTTTCACTGGTTGCTGTTGTTCACAAAGTGGGAAGAAAGCATTTAAGCATTTGCTTAATTTAATCTTTCTTTAACATGCCCCCACATGCAAAACCAAAGCACTAGATGGAGTACTGGGATTCACAATGGGAACAGCAAATTTTATGCTGGAACTGCTTTCTGTCAATTCAAGGAGAAGCAGGTAGCTTAGCAGAGAGGAAAGACAGTAAGCTTCACTGTGCATCCCATCTAATTCTCTGTCTCGTTTTGCTAAATGAAATTATCTTCAGTTTTAATCTGTTCTATCACACTTTTTTATCTCCCACTTCCTCTGTGGGGGGGAGGGAGGGAGGGAGGGAGGGAGGGAGGGAGGGAGAGAGAGAGAGAGAGAGAGAGAGAGAGAGAGAGAGAGAGAGAGAGAGAGAGAATAACATACTCTAAATACATTGCTTATTTTCAAAAAGCAAGGAATAGGAGGTGGAGCATCAGAGTTCTCAGTATTTTTGGAGATATAAGAATTGATGTTAAAAGACAGAAATTCTTATTCATGAACCTGATGTCTATGCTATGCTTTTGTCAACAGAACATGTGGAATGTTCAGCATGTTAAAAAAAATGCATGTGGAAAAGCTACTGTACCCCAATCAAGGTGAGATGCAGAATGCTACATGTCTCCTTTTAAAGTCTTGAAGAAAGCTGGTTAGAGGGCAATTAATCAAACACTGAAATTCTGCAACCTTAAGCTGTGTGGACTTCATTTCCCAGAATTCTCCAGCCAGCATGCACTAGATAGTGCCCAGGAAGGAGAACTTTTTAATGTCAATGGCATTTTAAAAATAAAAATTCAATGAAATTGCCCAACCTTCTTTAAAAATTACTTTTTTATTTTGTGCTCATATCAATATTGCACTTTCTAAAGCAGGAATCCCCTCCATATTTCTCCCAAGGACTGGAGAAAATATGTAAGTTAAGGAATCTTAAAGAAAAAAGAGAAAAAAACAGACCCAGGAAGCTACAGACCAATCAACTTAACATCAATACCTGGGAAAGATACTGGAAAAGATAATAAAAAAACAGATCTGCAAAAATCTAGAAACCAGTAAAATAATAACTTGCAATCAGCACGGGTTTGTTAAAAACAGATCATGCCAAACCAATCTTATTGTATTCTTTGACATAGTGACTAAATTAGTAGACCAGTGAAATTGTAATGGCTCCTCTTCTAACTTGAGAAAGTAAAGACTCTTGAAACGGATTATTTCAAAAGGAACCTTTAATCAGTCAGGATGGAAACCATTAGAGGCAAAGCAGCATCTGAAACCCTTTAGGCAATGCAAGTGGGATTAATCTGATAATGACCCCTCCCCTTTGTCCGAATGCAGATTCTGACCAATACACAACTGTGAAGATGTTTCCTTAACTCTTCTGCCCTGAGAGTCAATAAAAAACACATTCCCATGGCTATCTCTAGTTAGACATTAAAGTAAAATATCCCACATGGCTATCATAAACATCCCTCGAGAGATGCTGGGACCTTCAGTCTTCCGGTGACAGGAAACCAGTTGTAAAGTTGTAAAACTCAGTTGTTACAGATACAGCTAGTGATTTAACTCCGAGCCCCCCCCCACTCCCAATTGAATGGCAGTGTCACTTTTAGGGATCTGACAGAAATGCTGTGGACATAATGTACTTAGACTTCAGCAAGGCATTCGACAAGGCATTCAAGAACCTACTTCTTGATAAGCTAGAAAAAAGTGGGATATATAGCATCACCATCAGATGAATTTGTAACTAGCTAACTAATGGTAACTAACCGTAACTAACAAACCGTATTCAATGAGTAGTCCTTATCAGTACTATGTTTACATGGAGGGAAGTAAGCAGTGGGGTACCACAAGGTTCCATCTTAGGCCCAGTACTCTTAATATCTTCATAAATGACTTAGATGAGGAAATAAAAGAACTTATAAAATTTGCAGATGATACTAAGCTGGCAGGAGCAGCCAACACCCTAGAGATAGGCTCAAGATCCAGATGTATCTTGACAGACTTGAACACTAGGCCCTAACTAACAAAATGAAATTCAATGTAGAGAAAAGTAAAGTCTTAGGCAAGAAAAACAAAAAGTACACATAGATTGGAAGAAACCAGGCTTAATAGCAGTAAGAGGGATCTTGGAGTCTTGGAGTCCAGAGGGTCTGGATCTTGGAGTCTTAGTGGACAACCAATATGAACTATCAGTGTGCAGTGGTAGCCAAAAAAGCCAATGCAATCCTAAATTGCATTAATAGAGGGATTCAGTTAAGATTACATGAGGTACTAATATCACTCTATAAAGCCTTAAGACCATATTTAGAATACTGCATCCAGATTTGGTCATCATACTATAAAAAAGATGTTGAGATTCTGGAAAGACTGCAATGAAGAGTAACAAAGATGACTAGGGGACTGGAAGCTAAAACATATGAAAAACGATTACAGGAACTGGGCATGGCTAGTTAAGTGATAGCAGTGAGGAGAGGATCAACCTATTTTCCAAACCACAAGAAGGCCAGACAAGGAATAATGGATGGAAACTGATCAAGGGGTGATTCAACCTAGAAATAAGGAGAGATTTTCTGACAGTGAGAACAATCAACCAATGGAACAGCTTGCCTTCAGGTGTTGTGGGAGCTTCATCACTGGAAGCTTTCAAGAAGAGGCTGGACTGCCATCTGTCAGAAATGGTGTAGGATCTCCTGCTTGGGCAGGAGACTTGGGAGTTGACTAGATGACCTACAAGGTCCCTTCCAACTCTGTTATTTCATGCTGTTCAATCTGAGGAGTCCTTAGTGTTCTATGAGCTTGGCTGTTTTGTTGCAGATGTTTCATTATCATCAGTAACATCAGTGCTAATTCTGAGGAATCTTTTGAGCTTCTCCTACAGGATATACAGAAAGGCAGGGGATAGAAATAATTCTGCAGTTTTCCAGCCTATTTATAAAACAGAGCAAAAAATTAAAATGGGTTAGGGAAAGCAGGCATACAAGTTTCCTAAAACTCTGAACATCAGCATTTGAAATCACACTATAAAGCCCAAAAATTATGCTGCAATTCCTGTGCTGCAAGAACTAGTAAAAAAAAACTGTAAGCACACATACAGACAACACAGGGCACTAAAAGAGGTCTAAAAAACATTTTCGAAATATTGGGTGAAAACACATGGTGACAAGGACTTGAAAAAAGGAAAAGCAAAAATATTGCTTGCTTTGCTGCCTCAGGCGCATGCTTTCATTTATTTTACATTTTTTATGACCAACCCAACTCAAACGTCTCTGGACAAGTTATAACAACTTAAAATAAAAACAACAGAATAAATGAAAATTATAAAAGGCAACTGTAATAACAAATAAGCCTTCCCCCAAGATGGGCACTAATAAAGCTTAGCTAGGTCTGAAGATTGTATAGTGAGTTTCATGTAATGGTGAGGGCAACTACTGTAGCCTAGAAAGCAAGAGACTGTGAGTATGTGTATATTATATATAAAAGTTTTATAGTATATACACATACACACACACAGGTTCACAAGAAAATTATTTTTTAAACATTCCCTGGACCCCAGTGTTTTCATAGCTTATCTGGGCATTAGTTCAAAATAAATAATAAATCATAAATCATTTCAAAATAAATAACAACAAATAGCTAATAAACAACCAATTTTATATCTTTTTAAAAAATCCTCATTTAAAAAATAAGCTTTGTTTAGCTTAGCACTGCAATGTAATGTGTGGTAAACACTGCTGAGACCAGATTGCAAACTAACGTTCTATCTAAAAATGCAGTAATAGGAAAATCAGTTTACAAAAGAAGAGCAAATAATACTTCAATTCAGCATAGAATTTGCATATTTTACTTTATATGTAGAGACAGTGCATCTCTGCATATTGGAAAAGACTTCATAATGTGAACTTTGAACCTATTCAGTCTGCCCTTGGAGTGTTAAATGGCCTGTATTGTAAAGGATAATTAAGATTTGTAACTGAGAATTGTATGTATTGCAAAACAGTAATTCTCAGGGGTCTTTGGAAATTAGGATGGTTTAATGCTTTCAGTGTTGATTTTAGAAACCTCTTTTATCTCAATGTTGTGGTGATTATAGAATAACACAAGCTTGGAGAAATAATAGGCTATCCAAATAGCATTTACTATTTATATTATTCTCCAATTACTTATAGCAGACACAACCAAATATTATAGCAATGTTGGATTTTGCTTAAATATTTATTCATACTTAGTTAAGAATAAAGAAAATGCTCAGAAATCTGAAATATATGCCATACTAATTTCTATATGCCAGTTACCTGTTGTTCAAAAATTTGCATGTTATTTGATCCCCAGTAAATTCATACAGGAACTGTTGGTGATTTGCTTTGTCTCAGGATAACCTAATTTTCAATAATTTGTACGCTACCCTTCCACTGAACTAAAATCCAGATGCTGACAGGTTGGCTGCCAAGATTTAGCATTTTAATATTTCTTTGCTGCCTTCTAGTGGTCATTCCTCTTTTTACAACCCAGATCTGATAGCTTTGAGAGTCTGTGGATAAAAAAAGTAAACAGAGACTAAATTAATTAAAAGCACCGCTAACAATAAAAACAACATAAAATCATAAATATAGAGTAATACTGTAATAACATATCATTACACAATTACAAATGCTGAAATGTGAAATGTGCTAAAATGGGAAGAAAGCTGGTATAGAAAGTTAAGAACATCCAATCAGGTTAAATGCTACTTTTTGCACCAAAATAAAATCTTGCAGAGGTTTTTTCAAGGGTAGTCATATTTTCACTTCAGTTATATAGCATTTTAGAAATAATTATGAAAAGGGTGTTTCTGTATATTTAAAAACACGAATATAGCTCCAATCAGCAATTTTTGGAGTAGTTGCAAGTTTTCCAAAGATCATACAACTGCTTGCCGTTATTCCAGGCAAAGACTAAGCTGCTTTAAAGGGCTGCAGAAATGTGTTGCGTTTGTGCACTATAATTGCCCAACATCTTTTATGAAACTGAGCTTCTTAATATACACTAAATTAATTTGGTATAATAGGGATATTCCAAGACATATACAACTATTGTTAACATTTGACATAGCATATAGACTGAGAATTTGACAGTAAGGGTCAGATTTGCCAGAGAGTGGAAACAGATTTTTCCTTACCAGTGATTGCTGTGTATATTTAATATAAAATATACACAGGCTTAAATACCTGGCTTCTCATCACCAGGAAAACTGGGTGAGAATTTAAGACTCTTATTTTGAATATCAATATATGGGAAAGGGGGTAGTTTGGCGCAGAAGAGCGTTCCCGGTGCAGAGCAGGATGAAAAGTTCTATTGAAACAGATCGTTCCCGCTTGAGTATTTTCATTGCGAGAACTATTTTTGACTCTCTGAGGCTGCCGTAGCATTCGTTGCGTCTCAGGCGCATGCCCTCTTTTCTCTTTGGACGGCATCGTCCTAAACCGTCATGGCCGCTCTTACAAGGAAGGTCTGGCCTCCGCTTGTTGGGCGCTGCAGTAAGTTTTCGTTCTGAACGTGTTTTGCCTTCCGAGGAGACCTATTCCTAAAAAGGAAGACCTTTTTTGAGTGTGGAACGGTTAGCTTTCCTCCTTGTCCGTGCATTTGTCGTTGTTCTCCGCATTAGAGGCTATGGAAAGAGGGATTGCTGTTTCAGTTGGTTCTGTTTTTGTATATCCCGGAGTGCAAGTGCCCCGCAACGGTTGTGAGATTGTGAGACTCTCAGGCTCCCCCAGCCCTTTCCTTAGAACTCTGATTTTAAGGGGGGAGGGGTCGGTATGTAATAGTTGTATTTTATGCTTTTTGCATCTTGTGTTTAAGTCGAGCCTATTAAATTAAAAACAATGAAAATTAATTTTAAAAATATTGCATTTGTCAACTGCGATTAGCACTTTATGCATTTAATAGAATGAATCCTAGTCGACAAAAACGTATGCCATGATAAACGTACCCGAAGACTTTTTTTCTGTTGTATGAATTGCATTTTCAACAATCCAGCTACATCCTTTACATGTATAGATATTAATATCTAAGGGGGATCACAATTGGAAGCCAATATGCATCTGGTTATATGTCTTAAGTGTCTTCGTAATTTTTATACAGACTTGAAATACAAAGGTGTTTGGTTGCACAGTACACAAGATTAGTAAAGGTATGTAGATGCTGTTAAAACATAGCAGTTAATGTAACTATTATTCTTCCAAAGGGTACCTTTCTTTATCAGCTCCACCATTCAACTGTAAAGATGGAGCACCAGCACAATTTAAACCACCTCCCAAGCCAATCATTATTGATGAATTAAAACAGCAAGCATCAGAGAACCGGTAATAATAACACTAGCTATATTTGATCTTTAAATGTTAAACAAGTCAAATTTTCTTTTATTTTGAAGTTATTTATATGTCTGATAGGTTCTTGAGTCCTGAATTCATCCCTCCACGGCAGAGAACAAATCATTTAAAATTCTTCCTTGAAAGACAATATATGATAAAAAGAAGAAAAGTAATCAGTATTCCAGAATTTTATGTCGGTCAGTACTATATTTGGAATGTTAACTTCATAATGTGGCATTGCTTACATCATAAATAATTGTACTGTAATGTAAAAGAAAACATGTTTTTATATATGATGTTCAATTAGTAGGACTCTATATGTTGAAATGAGCATGTGAACATAGTGAACTCTACTATTTGTTCAAGTTGCCTGACTTTTTTGGAAATTCTGCATAAGGTTTGGATTAACTTTAATGAGTATGTACCTCCGAGCTGTGACATTTTTTCCCCAAGACTATTGGGAAATAAGTTTTGGCTACAAATTAATATAACAGTTGTCCATACTTAAGTAAATAACCAAATACAGTACTCAGTGTAGACCAGTGTTTCTCAACCTTGGCAACTTGAAGACGTCTGGACTTCAACTCCAGCATTCGCTGGCTGGGGAATTCTGGGAGTTGAAGTCCAGACGTCTTCAAGTTGCCAAGGTTGAGAAACACTTGTGTAGATAGAAGTTCCATTTTAAATGTTACAGAGTTAGTAATATGTATATTTATATAAAAATGTATAAATAGTATAATAGAATGGGCATGGGAGCTGATACGTATATATTTGATCAATTGCTTGGATGGTGAGCTAGCTTCTCATTTAATTCTGAAAGAATCAGAATTTCTCATTAGTTCTCATGCAAAAAGCCTAGTCCCATATGCAGTATTTGCCCATGCTATTCATGTGATTTCCAGAATGTTGAAAGTATGCAACATGCAACAAAGCTATATCAGAAAATTATTGACTTTTATTTTAATGTGTTACATTTACTCTTTATTAATCCATGGGTCTGACTTTACTTACCATATTTTTTGGCGTATAAAATGCACCTTTTTCCCTCAAAAAAGAGGCTGAAAATCTGAGTGTGTCTTATACACTGAATACAGCATTTTTTTTGCCTCCAGAAACCCCTCCCCCTTCACCAAAATAGTCGTGCATAGCCTTTAGGAGCCTTGCAGAGTGCTCCCGGGGGTTGGGGAGGGCAGAAATGGGTGAAAAATGAGCTGTTCTTTGCTCAATTTTGCCCCCCAGGAGCACTCTATAAGCCTCCTAAAGGGTATGCATGCCCTTTTTTTGACAAAAAAATGGCCAATTTTTGCAAAAAATGGACCGGTTTTTGCTTGTTTTTGCCCCCCCCCCCAGGAGTACTCTACAAGCCTCCTAAAAGCTATTAATAGCCTTTTTTGGTGGGGGGGGGACCAAAACGGTGAAAAACAGGCCACTTTTGGGAGGTCTGCAGAGTGCAAAAACTTTTTTTTTAATTTGCCTCTTCAAAATCTTGGTGCGTCTTATACTCCAAAAATACGGTAGGTTCTCTGAATGTTGGATTATTTTCTTTTCTCCCAGGAAGTATACTTTCTGTTTCTGCAATGGATCCCTATTCCAATGGAAAATGCAACACTTTTGTAGGAATTTGTATTCAGCGATCAGGAAAGGGACTTGGTGCAACCTTCATACTTCGAAATGTAATAAATGGACAAGGTGAGTACATAGAGTTTGTTATGCCTTTTAAGGATGTAGTCAGGACATTCACATTCAGGAGTATTGGCTTCAAACAGCAAGGTTAAAAAATATGAAGAATTGATCATATCACACAAGGAAAACTCAGTTTTCATATTTTTAAAACCTGGCGTGTTATTGGTCCATTCTAAGAAAACCTGAATTTGTTAGCTAAGCATGGTAAGCTTTTGATTTACCAATGTTCATTTTAAGGTATTGAAATCTGCTATGAATTATATAATCCACTAATCCATGAGATCAAGGTTTTGAAGTTGGAGAAGAGGCCAGATGATAACTTGATGTATTTACGAGATGCTCTGCCAGAGTTCAGCACTGTTGATGTAAACATGAAGCCAGTGTCTTACATACTTTATGATGACGTTCCTGTCAATAAGGTAATATGAAGGGGTAACTGCTGCATGCAGCTAATAATTTGTTGTGCTTGAAAATAATTTTGCATTGTAAAGCTGTTGTATAGAATTCTATTTGCTTGGAGAATGTTTTCCCAGTAGAGGTTTCTTGTCAGGCTACAGGTAGAACTTAACTTATGATTGTAAGTCTTGATGGTCATAAATCAAGTCACCCATATTACCAAATTTTTATTACTTGCCAACCACCCAACATGCAGACACACATCTGTAGAGGGGGCCTGGCCATCAGAACTTTGGAACTGGTTGTAAATATCCCCAGGGAAGTCTATCATAACTTTGAATAGTTGCTAAGCAAGTATTCTTAAGTCAAGGATTATCTTGTATATGGTACATACCCTCTTTTTATTATTGTATATAATAAAAATAATATAAATAATTGTTTCCGAGTTTACAAAGAAAAACAATTTCTTATTATGATCATGAAGATCTCTCTACAAAGTCTGCCAAGTTCCAAAGGTTTTCAAATGATTTTAGATTCCAGCACAGCATTGTATTTGACCAATAAGGTTCCTGTGTGAAGTACAGCACACCTATTTTTGTTGCTGTTCTTGTTATTTCATCAAGAAGTATAATAATCCCTGAGAGTTTCAGTCAGCAGATAGTGATTGACACAAGTTCACCCATTCCAAGAATAATTGGGAAACATCTGATCTCTCAGCATTGCTAAAAATCAGTATGTATGAATGAGGGACTTCTATGAGTACAAAATATAATTTTTGAAAATATTTTGCTGAAATATGATATTTACATACTTTGCATTTTACTTTGAATTATATTAGATGAAGGTCAAAATGAAGCCTAAACCGTGGTCAAAACGCTGGGAACATCCAAAATACAATATCCAGGGCATCAACTTTGACGACTATCTTACAGAAAAAGACAAAGAAAGAATTAAAAAATGGGAAATGCCTTGGAGACAATTTGATATGATACTAGAGTATGATACATCAAAAATTGAAAAGGAAATTCAGAAAGAAGTGAATGAAGAGCTGAATAAAAGCTAGGGGACTATTACTTGGAAAGACCATCGTTCAAGGAATTTTAGGGTATATCTTTAACAGTGACTCTTGAAAAAGCATGTAAATGAAAGGTATTATACTTAGGATTTTTTGTGTTCAGCAATCTTTACTTATATAAAACATTCTAAAGAAGAGAAGGTAACCTTTCTGACAATTGAGGAAAATATGAAGGCCATAAGAAACATGTTGGTGACACGTTTAGAAAGGATTGGTCCCCAAAGTTTTAACTTTTTTTGCAATGGGAGGTAGCTAAAGTGTTTTCATGGATAAACCAGCACATTTCAAAAATAATCCCTTAATTTGTTGCCAAAGGGCTACAAAATTGAAGACCACCTTCAAGGGTTGTTCATGTCCATTCCAGAGGTTTTTTGTATTTGATAAGGCAATTAAAAAGATAAATACTGTAGGATTGACTTTGGATTTGTAGGGCATGCTGAGTAACAGTAAATTGAAGTAGTATAACATATCTTCAATAAAAGCATTGATTATATTATTCTTCAATTCATTTTCTATTGTATCTATGTTTAATGCCTTATACAGTCAGTATAGCATAACGTTTAGACTTATATACCACTTCACAGAGTCAGCATATTGACCCCAACAATCTGCGTCCTCATTTTCCTCACCTCGGAAGGATGGAAGGCTGAGTCAACCTTGAGGCTGGTGAGATTTGAACTGCCAAATTACAGGCAGTCAGCAGACATAGTCTGCAGTACTGCATTCTAACTATTCCACCACCTCAGTTCTTACTATTGTTGGTTTAGCAGCAGTAAAAATAAAGTGATAATGTTACATGTATTTCCCCTATCCATTGGTAAAGAAAGGAAAATTTCCCAAGAAGAATAATTAACTATTGTAATAATTGGTACCTCAATATCAGTATTTAGTTATTTGAAACAAAAATGCTATCGTATCTTCCAATTTATGTTACTCAACAATGTTATATACTTTTAGGATATAACTCATCCATTATAATAAACCTTCCACTGGAACACAGTATTGTCAGAAATCACACTGAGAAATCCAATTTTATTTATATCTATGTATTGTATACAAAAGGAATTGTAATGATATTTAATTGGATAAAAACAAATACTTACTGGCCAAAATTACAATATGCACTATAAAATTTCTATTCTGAAATAAAATTAAGCTATATTTACATCATAAACAACATGTTGCTAATTTGAAGCATGGTAGCAAACTAATGCTGCCATGTTAATTTCAGAAACTTAATTGTTGAGAAGTGAAATTGGCCTTTGGTTTCAGTTCATTTCAGTAAAAATAAATGTTTTGAAAGCAGTATGGTACTACTGGGATGGAAAACAGAATTCAGGGCTATTTACATTGAGAAGTAAAAAAAAATCACAAGCAATAGTTCTTCCATTTGCCTTGAATAAAGCTTTGAAATCATGGGAAGTAGAGCTTGACTCAAAGAAGACTTTGAAGAAGTGATTGAGCTATACTCACATAAAGTAAGTAGTGAATGATCATGTACACATATGTTAAGGATATTCAGCTAATCAGTTTTCTGCATTTACAGAATTTGAAACATTTAACTATATAAACTATTCACACAATGTAACGTATAGTAGCACTAGGCTAAAATGGGTTAACTAGTGAATTCTGCAAATAACTTGTATGATAATCTTACCGGACTTGGCATCTTTGGAGACCCTCTTTAGTTTCCTCTTAATCTTTAGATTGTGCAGAATGTTGAATTTCAAGTCACTATATCAGATGCAGCTACAGTACTGCATTCTTAAGTGCAGTCATTAGGTCTAATCAAATTGAATTATTCCAGTGTTCTGAAAGAAGTGGTTATGAGATTATTGCTCTTCACTTGGCTTTGGGTTTTTTTTCTATCACTGTTGCTACTTGACACATGCTTGATGAGGAAGAGGCTTGATGACAAATTGCTGTGCTATACTATAGGATGTGTGGCATTTAATTGATCAAACAACAGCCTGGTTTTTGATCATGATAAATAGACAAGTCTAGAATGTAACTATGTTAAAGAATACTCACATTTTGCATGCTGAACAGCTTATGCTCCTCCTGACATCTGGGCCATTGGGGAAAAAAATCTGTAGCATCTTTTTAAACTTTATTAAACAGCATAAATTGTAGATTTCCCCTTACAATGTTTTAATCATCGCAGCAATTCTACTTTTTAAACTATTGTCTAGAGTTTAAACTAGAGTCTAAACTTTTTAGACTCCAGAGAGGTAAACACCTCTTTACCCCTCTCCTCCAAAATTCTGAAATTAAGTTTAGAAATACAATAGTAATTTATCCCAAGGAAAAGAAAAACTATATTGGAAACATTTCCCCCACTAAATTTAAATGTCAAGTTGGTAATTGTGGGCGGAGAGACTGTAGTGCAAAGGGATAAGCTTTCTTCGGTCTTCCGGAGCAATTAAGAGCCAATCAAGCTTAGGCAAAATTCATGGGCATCAAGCAGAACTCAGTGTTCGGAAAGTATATCGGTGAACAAAAAAGTACCTTCCTCTCTTTCCAGCCTGTGTGGTGTGATGATTAAAAGGGTCACAGGCTCTACTAGGCTTCTAGATGAGCGGAGCGACAGGAGAGTTTTGCTACATAATGGTGATTGGCCAGAAGAGGGGCTAAACCTTCGTTTGCCACCCACAGAAAGGGGAAAGCAGCGGTATCTCACACTGTTTTGGCGCACCCAGAGAACGTGCGCTTTCGGCCATTTTTTTGCCCACTTGTGGCAAACTAAACTGGTAACAAAAAAAAAAAGCCGAGTGGGTTGCAAGGCATATGATCCTTTCGGCAATCGATTCAAGGACTCCGGAAGGAGGTATTCCACTGGCAAGCTGCTGGCTTCCCGAAACTCCGGGATGTGACCGAACCCAGGCGCGCAGGGAAGTCCTACTCTCGCTTGTTCCCTCCTGTATATATAGCAGCTGGTCCCGACGCCATGTTCCGGTTTTGACGCAACTGTGATAACAGCCGCAGCAGCCCTAGGAGGAGGGGAGGAGGAGGAGGAAGTGCAAGCCAGAGGAAGGAGGCAGTTCACCAGCTCTCTCGGAAGAGGAAAGTGCTGACAAGCGGCGCAACAGGTAGGCGCAGGTGCTTTTGCTCCAGGCCTATCGCCAAAGTCTGCCGGAGGGGCGATGGCTGCGCCAGGGCGACTCGCAGACAGGCAGGCAGGCAGGCAGGCAGGCGACCGAGGTCGGGAGTTATCGGAGAATGCTGCCTTGAATCCTTTGCCTTGCTGGTGGTGGAGGGAGGTGGAGATAGGCGGGCTCTTCTCTCGTTGCCCTTAATGGGAAGTGCGGTGGTAAGGCGGGTTGGGCTGTGAAGCGCTGCGGCGGGGGAGGCTGGTTGCGGTTGCAGGGAAGACGCATCGGAGTGGAAGGATCGGCCGGCGGGCTTAGAGAGGATCTGGGGAAGCGTTCGGAACCGTGCACAAGGGCAGGGAGTCTTCCCAGTTGCGGCGGTGTTTTGCGAGCCAGCCGCGAAGGGTCCGGGGCGGGACTTGTGCCCGGGATTCGGGAGAGCGAGAGCGCCAGGCCATTGGGAGTCGCCATTAAGCGCTACCAGTCGGGCTCCCGTTCCGCTGCATCTGTCAAGCTTGGAGCCAAAGTCATCCCAGTGTTACTGCCGTTAGTCCCGGGGCCTCCGGCTGCTTTTGATCCAAGGGGCTTCAGTTTGCACATTCATACTTTTTGCTAATGACTTCGTTTTCTGTGAGTTCTCTAGTTGGGTAGCTTGCAGAATGTGAAAGGCAAAATACAGTACAGCTGTGTGTGTTGCCTTGCCAATCAAAATGACGTGGGAATACAAATAGTTAAAATGACTAGGGCTTTAAAACAAAAATAAAGCTAGAACTGTATCTAGCTTATTTTGAACAATTCATTGTTAAATAGCAAGTCGTATGCTTGTATGTTTTGAAGCTTTTGGATATCTATCACCTTTCTTAATGTGTTTTTTGCAGTGTTCCTGTAACTTGCATTTATTGCTTTCAGTCTTCAAGTAAAAATGACTGGTTTCTTTGTGAAAGCCATATATAAATTATATACTTATACAAATGCTTACACTTTAAATACCTATTTGTGTTTCTATAGAAACCATGCTTTTTGTAGTAGTATAACTTGGATATTAAATAGGTGAATGCATTTATATGGCTAACCAAAGAACGCTATGTATACTCATATGGATAACTGAGGAATAAGAGTTAATATGCTGGTGTATAAATGTATGTGTGTACAATAGATAGACAAGCCTTATAGCTCTTAATTACCAGGATATAATATAACAAAGAAGTTGTTTTATATTCAAGATTAACAAAAGTATTTGTACTACTGTCAATCTGGCCTATATTCTTATTAAAAATAAAGAAGTTTCTCCTTTGGACTAACTAATATTAATCATGATTTTTTTTTTGGCAAAAATTGAGGATGTGGTGAAAAAGAATAAGATGAGTGAAATCCATGTTTACTCTATCTTTTTTAAAGTAATCAGTTCAGATCACATACTTTTTCCATATCCTATCAATATTTAACATACTTAAATATAATGGGATGACTTAAAAAAACTTTAACATAATGAGATGAAATGAAAATATCTTTCAAGATTATTATTTTTATTTTAATATTGTCATATTTTTTCAGAATCTTATTTCTTGTGCTCTAAGAAGTGCAGTTGGGTTAACATGTTTTTGAAGAGTAAAACTATTTAAATGACATCTTAGGAAACATACATGACATTGAAAGAAACTATTTAGAGTACATACTAATCATGTGAATGTTTGCTCAGGAACCAGTTCTGCTGTGTTCTGAAAGGCATACTTGTTAGGCTTAACCTCTTTTTTGAATTAACAGGAATATTGTGAACTTCATTATATGCTGTTTGTGAATTTTTATATAAAAATAAAAATAAGTTTAATTAATAATTAATTAAATTTTTGACACTAAAATTTGTGAGATTAGTATTCTAATCTCTAAAATAGGATTTTCCAAAAAATAATCACCTAGAGTGTCCTAGGAAAAGTGGGAGATTTTTCTGTGAGTTCACATTCTATCATTGCCAAGCTGCTAATAAATGCATTGCTACAGATACATTATAAAGTAGAGCTATACGGTAGTTCAAAAAATATGCCTGTGTTATTGCCAAGACATCCAAGCACAGTAGGAGTGAACCTATCTCTATATGTATGGAAACATTCTACGCATATTGTGCAGTGAGGCAGCCAAATAGAAAGTAGGTTCTTCCCATTTGCAGATGATATGGTGCAATCAGAATTGTGACACACATAGGATGTTGAAGTTTATCACTTGTTCCAAATATTTTATTTATGCAAAAAAAATGAAATGGAGCTCAGTCAAGCTTAATTATGCCTTTAGGTTTGTATACTCACCCCAAAAGTAGTTTTAACTTATCCGGTTTGCAATATAAAAAAGTGACTGTTGCTTAAATGAAGTGTCAAACTAAACATAATTTTATTGCTTATATAGCAGATATTTTTAGAAATGTAGGCAGATTGCTTTAAGTGACCCAAAGTTTATTGTGAAATAGGTCCTTAATTCATTTTCATATAATCAGATATTATTGATGTGAGTGCATTCTCTATATAGACAAGTGTTTCTCACCCTTGGCAGCTTTGAGTTGTGAGGAATTCTGGAAGCTGAAATCCAAACACCTCAAAGCTGCCAAGGTTGAGAAACACTTGTCTATATAATTTGAATGCCATCTTTAAAAACTCTTTCTTCTACACATTATCTGATGAAAGATAGCATTTTCCTTTTATACTAAGGACAGCCTCAAAATGTGTAAAATCTATTAAAATCTATTGACACCTATTACGTTGGAGGGAAGTCAGGTGGCTTAGTACAGTGACTAAGGATAGAGACAATAGTAGCAGGATAGAGACTAACAATGAAGATAACAAAGTTGATGCAGTTTTCTCATGGATTTAAGGATTGGCAAGAGTACTATAAATAGTGAGGAAGACTATAGCACCCCTGATCAGATATTTAAAAGATGCAAAAGTGGAGTTTTTGCCTTTGAAGATGTAGGTGTTGAAAGTATACTGAAAGATTTAGACTAGAGAGCAGATCGAGCAGGAAAGGTGGCATTGGGCATCTGAACTGTCAACCTTGCCTTGTAGAACAGGTCGAACTAGTTCCTGTGTGCTTATTATGTCTTTCAGAGCTACTTCCCTGGATGTACATGAATTCAAAGCTTATCAATGCATATGGAGAATAATTGGCTCTTTTTGCAACCCAACTTGTTTGTTGTGATGTATTTAATCATTTTAAACTAGGTAAATTTGAACGTCCAGGACATAAGCATCACTGTCTTCAGGCTGACAAGGCCATATTCAGAGAAAAGCTCAGAAGTAGTTAGTAGTTTTTAAAGTAAACTATATGCCTTTTCAGTAACCTTAATTCTTAATATATTTACAAATCAGAGGAGGAGCCAACGTCGGGATGAGATGGACATGCGGTCTCGATGCTCTGAGACTGCAGCCAATACTTTTGCCACTGGGTGGTCCAATCGGACCTAAACTGTCCCGAAGAGACAGTGAACAGGAAGAATACATCTTGCTGACCTTAGGGATATCTTAAAATCCCTGAAAGAAGCAAGAGAAGTTCTTCAAGCTGGCGACAAAAAATCCAGCCAAGGCTGACAAAGTCGGGGTGGCTCCAAAATGGAAGGATACGGAAAGAGAAAGTGTTTCCAGCTGGTGAGGAACTTTTACTGTTTTAAAAAGAGACTGCCTATAAAAACTTAAAATTTATCTAAATTGGAGAATCGAATCAAGCGGCGGGATTAAATTTGGAATGGTTTTGGACAGTGGTTATCTTACTTTTTAAATGCTATTTTCATGGATGGAATTTATGCAAGCCTTTTGAAATGGATGGATTAAGTTTTCTTTTTCTATTTTTTCTTTTATTGTTCTCTGTAACCTATGGACTAAAGTTTTCCTCTTTCATTGCTGTGGGTATTTTTCTAATTCATTTAAAGATTGGACTCTTTTTTCTAACTTGAAATACAAAAAAGATACAAAAGGAAATTAGATTTTCAACAGTATTAATGCTGCCCAGAGGCTGGGAGGATTTGTTGATTGGAGTTTTGTATATTGAAAATGGAACACTTTTTTTTTCTCTACGGATTGTTTTGACTTGGCAATACAAGGTTTTACTGCTTGGCTACAGAGAGTGATAAGGGAAGCACACAGATATCCCTTTGAAGTATATTTCTAATCAGAGAAAAGTGAAAACAACGTTCTTTGTGAATCTATGCTTTAATTTTATTAACCTTCCAAGCTAGAGCAGTTGTGTTTGTTTGAATGGCACAATTTCAAAAGAAAATAGAAGTCTCAAGTTTGCAAAAGATACTTTCAGAAATACAGAAATTATCAAATACATATGAAAGATTAGAGAAAAAACTGGAATACTTAGAGCACATAACAATAAAATATGATGATGAAATTGAGAGTGTCTATCGGGGTGGTTGAAACTCAAAAAATCGAAGTGGAAAATGAATATAAAGAGATTAAACCTGCTGATATTTATGGTGATTGGTTTGTCTCTGAAAATAGAAAGAATGGAATACTGAAAGAGGAATTAAATGGAGAGGAAATCTATTCCAGAGGGCAAGATACAGAAGAAGAAAAAACTAAAGAATCTATGTATTTAAAGAGAGAAATTCTATTAGCAAAAGCATTGATAACACTGCTGACAATCAAAGATAAGCTGAATAAGGAAACAGAAAGAGGGCATCAAGATTATATGAGAGATCTTATAAGCAAGGAATTGCTAAAAGAAGTCTATACAAAGCTGACCAAGAAGGTGATTAGAGGACTGGCACCACAAATGGCAGAAGATATGAGACTGTTTTGCTATTGGGAAGATACAGGTTGATATATGGAAGAATATAATTTAAAACTAGTTAAACTTAGTGAAATGTATTGATAATAGATATAGCTTAAATAAATAACTGATAATGTTACTAAAGTATACAATGTGTAGTGTTATGATGAGTATAATTGGATATAAATATTGAATGGCACCCATGTAAGGAAGATTAGCAATCCCTTTGGATTATATATAAAGGATTATTACAAGTGAAGCAAACAGTTGAAGAAGAAAAACATGCACTTGCTGATTATTTAAAAGAAAGTCAAGAACATCTATTAATCGAAGTAAAGAACAAAAATCTACTGAAAGCCCAACAGAGGAAACAAGAATACAGAAAAGATGTGATAAAATCAAGAATGGAGAGTTGGCAGAACAAAGCACTGCATGGCCAATTTCTGGAAAGAATAAAAGATAAAGTGGACAGTGAAAAAACTTGGCTATGGTTAACAACAGGTACATTAAAGAAAGAAACAGAGTCACTAATCCTGGCTGCGCAAGAACAAGTTATCCGCACCAATGCCATTAAGGCCAAAATCGAAAAATCCTCTGATGATGCCAAATGCAGACTTTGCAAAGAAGCTGATGTAACTGTTGATCACATACTCAGCTGCTGTAAAAAAATCACGCAGACTGATTATAAATTGCGGCACAATTCAGTAGCACAAATGATCCATTGGAATTTGTGCAAAAATTATAATATTAAAACAGCAACAAACTGGTGGGAACATCAGCCTGAAAAAGTCACCAAAAATCAGATGGTCAAAATCTTGTGGGATTTCCGTATACAAACGGACAAAATACTGGCGCATAATACACCAGACATCACACTGGTTGAGAAAAATAAGGTCACAATCATAGACATCGCAATACCAGGTGATAGCAGGATCGCTGAGAAGGAACATGAAAAAATCGCAAAATACCAGGACTTAAAAATTGAAATTCAACGACTATGGCACAAACCAGCAGTGGTAATTCCAGTGGTAATTGGCACACTGGGTGCTATTCCAAAAGCACTGGAATTACATTTAAAACAGTTAAAAATTGACAAAATCACCATCAGTCAAATGCAAAAAGCCGCACTGCTTGGATCTGTACGCATATTACAAAAATACGTTACGACGTCCTAGGCCCCTGGGTGGGGCCCAACTAGTAACCAATGCCAAATCCGGGGAAACAACTGGCTGCTGTGATTCAATTGTATAATAATGAACTAAGTTAGATACAATTAAAGTTTTGATTATTAGGGGGAAAATGTTATGATACAGGATATAGTCAAATAAAGGAGGGATAAGGAGGGATAAGAATAACAATGTATATATAGATATGGGTATAACATAAGGAAACTGGATGTAAACTTTAAATAGTGATTTGGAAAGGAGGATTAGAAAACTTTGTTATTAAATATTATGGATGTTTAGCTAGAATAGGACATAGGGATTTAGTGTTAGTGGAGGATCTTAGAAATAGTAATTGAAAGGCCAGTATGTGGCTATATATTAAATTTTGGTATATTTTATGATGAAGGACGCTTAAACAATTATAGTCAAATGAAAATGGAGAGATGATGGTAGTGACATGTATAAATATTTGAGTTAAAATACTTAAGTTAATATGAATTATGTTTGTTGACTGTGGAAGAGATGCACGAAAGTCTTTTTGTAACCAACTGATACACTTTCTATAGCATGTAAAGAAAGATGTTGTATTTGTTTTAAATTAAAAATTTTTTTAAATGTTATTAACAAAAAGATAAAATCTGACACACACAGGTATTTTTTATTATGTTAACATTTGTTAAGCTTTGTGATTTACTGAGACATTAAAGTCATTGCAAGTCATAAGACCTGCACATTAGATCCATATATGTATGTATGTGTATATGTATATATGTGTGTGTGTGTGTGTGTGTGTATGCATGTGTGTGTATGTATGCATATACACACACATGCATACATACACACACACGTACATACAGTGACGTGCGGTGAGCTTTATGGCTGGTGAGACAAAGCCCTGGCACGGCTTTCCAAAAGCCCCACTGAAGCCCCGCTGCTGTGTCTGCCATACAGGCAGGATGTGTCCCGCTCTATAGCGGACACAGTGCTGGGGCTTCGGCGGGGCTTTTGGAAAGGGCAGCACTCCGAACGCGGCATAAGTAGCCGCCAGGGCAGAGGGGAAAGCGGCAGCAGTGGAGGAAGCGGCAGCGGCGGCCAATGAAGTTCTCGCAATGCAAAGTGCCCGGCGGGGCACTTTGCATTGCGGGAGCCGCCAAGACCCGGGTCTGCAGCAAAGGCAATTGGCAGTGCCTCCTTTGCATATGAAATTTTTTGCTTTTTAACCCTTGCTTAACTTTTAAAAGGTGAAAAATTCCTTATGCAAAGGAGGCCCCTAGTTCTCTCGCCTCCTCCTATAGTTAACACTAAGCAGACTCCAAGCCACTGTGACTTGGAGTCTGGTAGCAACTACCTTGGCTTTAATTATTTTTTAAAAAATCTTTAAAATTCTTTCCTTTTCCTGAGGAGACTGGTGAGGCCCTGCCTCCCCTGCCTCTAGTGACTGCACGTACATACGTACGTACATACATACATACATACATACATGCATACATACATACCAAGTCACAGAGAAACTCAAATATTCATCTGCATGGCAAAGTCCTAATGTCAGTGACAAAGAATGATTTCATTTCCATAGAAGGTAGTTTAGACCAGTGTTTCTCAACCTTGGTGACTTTAAGTCCTGTGGACTTCAACTCCCAGCATAGCTGGCTGGGGGATTCTGGGAGTTGAAGTCCACAGGACTTAAAGTCACCAAGGCTGAGAAACACTGGTTTAGACTGATCAACCAGTACCAGATACCTAAGAATCCCTTAGGTATCTGGTACTGGTTGCTCAGTCTAAACTTTTGTTATTAAAGAGAAAGTGAATTCCTTCTTAATAACCAAAGTTGAATTGTAGGGAAGAGATTCTCTTGTATGTACAGTATGTAGGATTTGGACATACAGTGGATATAAAATGTCTACACACACTATTAAAATGAGGGGGTCCTTGGTGCTTTTTGATCTTGGTGGCTTTGTTGCAAATGTTTCATTATATTGATTACTAGTCATTTTCATTTTTCATTTTCATTTTCCTTTATTCCTTTTCCCTGGGGGGACTCAGGGCGGCTCACAATTCAAAAAGGGAGGGGGGGAAGACAAACAGTATTCAAATATGGAAACAATACAACATATTAAAAGAGAGCACAGTCACACAATTCGGGTGGGGTTGGAATCTTAACCCCAGGCCAGCCGGGACAGCCAGATCTTCAAAGCGGCGTGGAAGGATTGGAGGGTGGTGAGGGTCCGAATCTCCACGGGGAGTTCGTTCCAGAGGGTCGGAGCAGCCACCGAGAAGGCTCTCCTCTGGGTAGTTGCCAGTTTGCACTGGCTAGTAGATGGAATTCGGGGGAGGCCTAATCGATGCGATTGTATCGGTCTAGTGGAGGTAATTGGCAGTAGGCGGTCTCTCAAATACCCAGGCCCACTACCATGAAGGGCTTTATAGGTGATAAGTAGCACCTTGAAGCGCACCCGGAGATCGACAGGCAGCCAGTGCAGCTCGCGGAGGATAGATGTAACGTGGGTGAAGCGAGGTGCACCCACAATTGCTCGCGCGGCCGCATTCTGGACTAGCTGAAGTCGCCGAATGCTCTTCAAGGGCAGCCCCATGTAGAGCACATTGCAGTACTCCAGCCTAGAGGTCACAAGGGCACGAGTGACTGTTGTGAGGGCCTCCCGGTTCAGGTAGGGACGCAACTGGTGTACCAGGCGAACCTGGGCAAATGCCCCCCTGGTCACAGCTGACAAATGATGTTCGAAGGTCAGCTGTGGGTCCAGGAGGACTCCCAAGTTGCGAACCCTGTCTGAGGGGCGTATAATTTGATAATAGTTAACATCATTCAGTACTAATGGTGTTATCTAGTTTGGGTAATGAAACATCTACATTGTACAAGAAAACAACCAAGCTCAGAGAGCGCCAAGGACTCCTTCATTTCAACCCTGAACTACAAATACTGTATTCTCCTTTATTGGTACCTATTAAAATGCCAACTTTTTGAGATGTAAAAAAAAATCTTACCAAGATAAATCACATCAGATTTTTCCCACAGCTTTAATATAACATATAAGGTGCACAATTCAATTGAAAAACTAATTGAAATGGGGGAAAGGGGGAGATAACAGTAAGAAACTAGAAAGTGGCTCCATAAATATTCACATCCTCTTATAATAGAGATGTGACTGTGTTTAGAATTCACCAATCACATTCTGTCACACCTGCCATCAATTAAAATGACTGATCAAGTGCATATAAGGTTCAGGAGTTCTAGTTGGGTTTTTCTGTCATTTACTTAGTTGTCTCTTACAGCAAAATCCATGGTCTGCAAAGAGCTTATAAAGCATCAAAGGGATCTCATTGTTGGAAGTTATTAGTCTGGAGAAGGGTACAACTACAATAAAATTTCCAGAGCATTGGATATACATGGAACACAGTGAAGACAGTCATCAACAAATAGGTAAAATGTGGCACAAGAGTGACATTACCAAGAAGTGGATGTCTCTTCAAAATTGATGATGAAGAAGAAAACAAGTCCAAGAGGCTGCCAAGAGGCCTGCAGCTAAATTAAAGAAGCTGCAGGAATTTCTGGCAAGTACTGCTTTTGTACTACACGTGACAACAATCTTCCATATTCTTCTGGGCTGAGTGGTAGGGTGGCAAGACAGAAACCTTTTCATACAAAAAAACACATCCAAGCCCAGCTACAAGCTACATTTTGCAAAAACCTACATCAAGTCTGACAAAGCATGTGGAAAATGTGTTATGGTCTGATGAAACCAAGACTGAATTTTTGGGCATAATTCCAAAACGTATTTTGGTTCAAAAACAGCACTCTGCATCACCAAAGTGAAGATAGTGGTGGCAGCATTATTTATTTTTCACACTTCTTAATCTCCTATCTCTCTCAGAGAGGGACTCTGGGCAGGATACAATTTAATCAATAAAATTAAGCATTAAAAACAGAATAAGAGGAAAATTTAAAATATATATGTAAAACAACGTTGTAAACTTTCAAAAGATAGAGAATTCCAAGATGAGATTAGCGGTTACATATACAGGCAGGGGGGAATTCCTTATGGGGCCAACCAGCCCCATGGATGTGTGGGCCCCTGTGTTCCCCACAATGCTACATAGCAGAAGATCAAAAGATTGGGGACTTTCCTCGTCTCGGAGGGCAAGATGTTCCACACTGCAGGAGCAGCAACAGAAAAAGTACTCTTCCTAAACCCTGCCTATTTGTTTCGGGCTGCTTTTCTTCAGCTGGAACTGGGCTTTAGTCAAGGGGTGGGTGGGAAGGAGGGAAAGATGAACAGTTCCAATATTGGTCAATTTTGACACAAATCCTTTAGTCCTGTGCTAAAATGCTAAAGATGAAGATTTCACCTTTCAACATGACAATCTAAAGCATATGTCTAAATCAATAAAAGAATGGCTTCACCAGAACATCAAATATTTGTATGGCCCAGCCAGAAACCCGGACCTGAATCCAATTGAAAATCTCTAGTATAATCTGAAGAGGGTTGTGCAACAGGAAATGATCTTGCAATCTGACATATTGATCCAGAACTGCTTTGAACATCATGAACTCTAATATTTGTTCAAGTTGCCTGACTTTTTGGGGAATTCTACATAACCTTATGAGCAGCTTATATTTAAATTAAATATTAAACACATATGTTATATTAAGAGAGCAAGTTTGTTCCAGTGTTTAAGGCACCAGGCTAGAAAACAGGAGATCATGAATTCCCTATATTAGCCATGAAAGCCAGTTGGGCCAGTCACTTTCTCTCAGCCCATTCCACCCCACAGGGTGGTTGTGGGGAAATAGGAAGGTATGGTAGATATGTTCACTGCCTTGAGTTATTTGTAAAAATCATAAAAGTGGGATACCAATAGATGGATAAAAATGCCAAATCCAGTCTGAACATTTGGTTGACTTCAGTAATAAGAAACTAAAGTGCTCTGGGACTTTAGCATGACTGTGGGAAAAGAAATCAAAGCTAGTAATAATAGGTGCCTTCGGTGCAACCCCAAAACAACTGGAGCATCATGTGATTACCATTGGCATTGACAAATTCACCATCAGTCAATTGCAAAAGGCAGCTTTCTTTGGAATAGTTTACATTCTGTGACAATATCTGTAATACCATCAAACATCCACATCTGACTCTCCCAGGGCCTTGGGAAGGACTCAAAAGGTAAATAAAAATGCCAAATCCAGTCTGAATGTCTAGCTGACTATGCGACAAACCATAATAAGGTGTAAAAACATCTGAAATGATTTATCTTGGTCTGATTATTTTTTACATCTCAAAAACCTGGCATTTTAACAGGGTTGTGTAGACTCTCTATATCCACTGTAAGTTCTAGATATAGTGGGGAGGAAAGACTGGGCTAGTCACAGGAAACCAGACATGAAGTGTATTGTCTCACAAATAAGGTAGCAGGAAACTTCTGACTCCATCCAGCTGAGATTGTCACCCAATGAGTAAATTGATATTGTGCAAGCATCTCTTTCTTCTTTCCTTAAAGAAACATTTAAAGGAAGCACCGTTTGAACTTCTCAGTAAATGAGCTAATTTATTTATGCTTCAATCTAGAAGATTTTGAATTACTCTAACAGAATAAATGGAGAACATTTGAGACACAAGTCTTCTTGACAAAGAAAGTGTTTTCAATCTAATAGTGAACACTATTTTCATGAATAACGTGACTCAGGAAATGCTAGTATTGCAATAAACATGTGCTGAAAAAAAATATAATTTCTTATCCCTCTAGTGAGATGGGCAGATACCTCCAGGGAGTGTAATGGGCTGTGAGAATAACTTGAGGAATAGGAGGAAGAGCTGCAAAGAAGACAACAGTCAGATAAGAGGAATCTTAGTCCAAAGCAGAAATGTAATTTGAGAAAACACCTCAGACTTGACCCTCCCTTGTTCTGTTGTAAATAAAGGCAGGGAGCTGGAGGCATTTTCAGACTTGCAAGATTCTATTAATATAATCCTGTAATAAAAGTTTAGTATTCATGACTTTGGTTTCCAAATCTGGTTTATCTTGAAGGGCTGATATCAGTCTTGCAAGTTTGATAGTTGGCTTAGTTGCAGCTCTTCCTCATGTTTCCCACAGCCCTTTATAGGGCGAGGCAGTTTTGCAAGTAACTTGGTTCCGTCCACGTAGGGTTTTAAAAGTGATAATTAGCATCTTGAATTGTACCTGAGAGGAAACTGGGAAGCAGTGCAGTTTGCACAACAGGAATATAATGTAGGCCAACTAGGGGTGCCCATGCCCATTCTGTTCCAATCCATACTCAATCAACTGTAATTTCCAGGTGGTCTTCAAGAATAGCTTGTTGTAAAACATTGCAGTATTCAAAGCATGAGTGACTGTGAGCAAGGCCTCCCAGTCCAGGAAAGGGCACATTTGGTCCAAAAGATGAAACAATGCAAAGCCCCCCTCTTTCCCCTCAGCCATGGCTACCACCTCTTCATAGAGGAATAACTGTAAATTTAGTAGACTCCGGAACTTGTGCACAAATTCTGTTTGAAATGCCACACCATCCAGATTCAGACATGGCAAATCACCAGACTCCGGAGGCCCAAAACCCAAAGCCACTTTGTCTTGCCAGAATTGAGTCAAAGTCGGTTTCTCATTATCTAGACTTTCATAGCCTCATCTGCCCTACCAGGGATGGAGATATATACTGATGATACCACACCCCATACTGTCAAATGACCTCATCCAGCTGTTTTATGTGAATGTTAAAGAGGAGAAGAGAGAGACCCAAGTCCCCGGGGACCCCATATTGCAAAGGCTTAAAGCCCAACTTCTCCCTCCCAACGCAGATTAAAACCAGCCATGGAGAAGGAAGGAAAACTGCAGCAAAACAGTGCCTGTACAAATCAGAATAATAAAGGTACAAGAAAGTTAAGGAGGCTCCAATGACAGCTCCCATAACTAATATATATTCAGGTATATATTTAATACATAGTCAAACTGTTTAAATTTTACCAGTTTTCCACTACTTGTGAAAAAATAACTCACTGCATTGGAAGCTTTAAATATTTTTGCTTCAATGGAATCTTCCAATCCTTTTTTTCCCCAGTAGGGATTAAATCTTGGATCTTGTGGATTACTTTCGGTTCTATTTTTCCTTTCTATTTGTCACAACTCTTTTTTCCTCCTACTTTTCATTCTTACTGCTTTTTTTCACATGTGTCTCTGAAGTAATTATTTCATTAGGGTAAGGGTTGAACAACAAATAAAAACACCACTTCCATTAAAACTTTATGAAACAAACTCTCTTCACATTCAAAAATAAATTTTATTTTTTATTTTTTATTAAAAAAGTGAACTTACAATTTTGCATAATTTTTGCAATCTATGTTTTATTTTTGACACTGATACTCCCTCTTTTTTTCTCTTCCATGTGTATTTTGGAGTTCTATTTGTTCTTTATAGCATCCATTGTAGAAAATTCTAACTTTGTTGGTTTACCCGGGTAGAACAGAAGTGAGTTCTGACAGTGAGCCAGCTTTGGGAATATACGCAGAGCCAGAGCCCCACCACCTCACCCCCCTGATCATGCTCCAGGCTTTCTTCTCTGCTTAATTGGACACATACACACATCTAGCTAGTCTGGGCGCTCTCTACTGCAAAAGCATGGCCAGGACAAAGCTTGTATTTGGAGAAAGTAGTTTAAAATAGAACTTAAAAATTGGATCAGTTTAATAGCTAAGTGCAACTGATGATAACACGAAGGCAACACCATGAGGGTATGGCATAAACAAAAACTATTACAGGGAAGTTCATGACACCATTCGGACACTAGACGATAAAACTACTATCTGGAAAAAGCAGGAACATTGCTCTTTATGGAAATTTTGGCTTGCTGAAACCACCAAAGCTTCTGCAAACAGTTCTGACTTCTCTAGGCTTGTTTTTCTCTCTCAGATTTTCTGGCAATATTTGAGCGGAGGGCTCTTACACTGTGGGATTTTAATGTTTACTTGGTTAAGAAGTTTATCCAGACAAAGTTGATCATTGAATGATAAATTGTTGATCTTTAGAAATTTTTCCAGGGTTCCTCTTGTTTTGATTACCTCAGGCTAATGATGTCAGTGTGTAGAAGATAGAAAAAGAATAATTATTCAGAACTTAAATGACCACAGCTTGATTGACTTGTTTTCTGAAAAGTCAGCTTTTGACCAAATTAGCACATGCCTGATCTACTATGTATCTCCTCACAAGCATGTTTATCATATCTGGATATCAGCAGCATAGGCAGATTCAATAGTTTTGTTCTTTCTACTAGCAGATGAATATTTTAACTTGTTTAGAATTGTGAAGGAAGTATTAAGTAAAGCATATGTCTGTCACTTTTATATCTAGAATGTAAAAAAGAACTTTACATTTAACTTGAAGCTTTACACTTAACTCCAGTATTTTGCACATATACAGATTTTTGAAAAAAAGTATCTTCATCAACTTGAGATATTTCAGTAGCTTCATATTTACACTGTCAACTTTGCTGATGGGACTATCCACTGAAAGGTTGTTCTTGCATTATGCATTACAACCTGTGCACAGGAATTACTGATGCGTTGAAGTAATAAGTAATAAAACACACTTGATATTGATTACTATGCCAATTCTTGGCCTACTCTAGCCACATAGCTACTGTACACATTCCCTGAATCCGATGGAAAATCTTTCTGGGAATTACAATCCTAGTAATTAACTAAAGTTATTTAGTAAATAGCTAAAGTTACTTAGCAACAGCAAAGTTATGATGGACACCCAAAAAGCTGCTTAACAATGAAATTTCAAAATTACAATGGTTGCACTATCCTCTCAGTCATATGATCATATTTTGGACCCTTGGCAATTGGCTCACCGTAATGGTTGTTTTCAGCGTCCCGTGGTCACATCACCATGATTTTTTATATGTTTTTACTGTTTCCAGAATTTAATTACAGTTTTTGATTTAAAAAACACCCATTGCGTAAAATGGATTTGCTTGACAACTGCAGCATTTGCTTAACAACCACAGCATTTTTTAAAGACTGCTGCAATTGCTTATGAGCACCCATAACGTGTCATAAAATTGGGTCTGATCTCATGGTGACTCATATAATGACCATACCAACTTAGGACTGTATTTCATGGTTCAATTACAGTAATAGGTTGAGGACTACCTGTACCTGTATTCTTTCTCTTTCTTTATTGTATTTAATTTCTATCCCCCCCCATCCTTTTCATTCCTTTGAAATCCTTTAATTGAGATTTTACAATGTTTGGTATGGAGATGTATTGATTCTCTTCTAAGAGTACCCTTTTCTTAGCCCAAGCCACAGCAAGTGGCAGAATCTAATAACCATGACTGATCTCAAAAAATTCAAACAAAGATAATACTTGGATGAGACCAACAGATAGTGCCACATCTATGAATGCTAGATTGAGAAATTAAAAAAAGATGCTGAAAAAAGCAATGGCAAAAAAGTCAATTTTTCTGTTCATCTTTATTAATCATTTTGAACTTGTTTGACAATTGGTATCACTTTTAATTTTAAAAGTTAATTGTTAATTAACAAAATATTGTTTCCAGTTGCATGTTATACTTTGTAAACTTTCTCCCAACCCTTTTTTTTGGTACTCTCAACATAGATCAGAAGCTCTGATGTAGAAGCTGGAGATGGATTTTCCTTGCCCTTTACAGAAAGATGTGCTTCCTTTGGTACTTAATTTGGTCCTTAGTATAATTAATAATACTTTATTCACAATGTTTACTTGCAGATGGCTAAGAACTAAGTAGCAAGTTATATTCAAGACTATGTTGGCTCAGCTTCCTACCACCATAAATGGTAAATAGTTTCTTTAAAGTATTTATTTTTCCATTACTGAATAAGGCTCTTTCACTCTGCTAGGTAATACCGTACTTTTTAAGAATCCTACGTACTGATAAGTTGGCTGATCAGTATTGGGCTTTTCATTTAAAAGCATTGTTCTTTTGGTTCTTTAGTTATTTACACATCATTATATTTGGTCATTTTATTATTTACAAATCAAAATGTACTGCAGTGAATATTATAGGAAAGACAATAAAAGCAATAGAATGCAAGGGGATAGCCAATCAAATGGAGTTAACCAGCAAATTGAAGATATCATGATTCTAATGTTAATAACTTAGAGTCCTACTAGACATTTCATATTCAATTTCTGGTCAAGAAAAATGTCTCTATTGAAGTGTAAAAATATTTGGTCACATAATTTAAATAAGAGAAAAGAAAAAAATGTAAATAGTAAACAATACATTAAGAGGTTAATGTATTCATATACACATACAAATCTCTCAGCACACCATCAAAACAGTAAAAACTCAGGAACCTTACCTCTCACCAGGTAGACAGGAAACATCCTCTGAAGGAGCAGCCAAGCTCTCACTTCAGATATCATTTATCTGCAGGAAGCCAAGTGGGACTTAACCTTCATTTCAGCTGCTCCTGGCTGCACTAAGGAATGCCCTCAAATAGTACACATACACTAACAAACATTCACCAATTGTGAGCATAGTCCTCCTGTCATCTCCAACATGGCTTTCCCAAAGGCCAGTGTGTATTAAATACACCCCATGCCCTCAAAAGAGAAACCCAACAAGAGAAGAACTTTTAGCTGGTTTTAATGCATTGCCATCTCAATGCTAATCAGGTTGCAATCTAGGGAGTAGAGCAACAAAGGTCCAGAGAAGGCCTCACCCTTTCTGGTGATTTTTCTGCAACTCCTCTTTTTTTCCCCCCAGCTTTAGTCAGGAAACCCATGTCAGCTAGCTTTTGATGCAGCCTCCTTGAATGTTAAGAAATATTAGTAATATAAAGTTGCATTCTTGCAATTTGTAAAATAGGGTTATATTTTATGTCAATGAATTAAAATATTTCAAATAATGTTTTAAGAATTTGTATGCACCAGTCCTAAATGTTCTATATTTTTTAGAAAAAAGTGGGTGTCTAAAGAAACATTGGTTTTACCCCACTTCTCCTGTCCCTTCATTTCCAAAATCTATAATAGTCATATAGTTCTGAATCTAAATAAATAAAGAAACTGGTATTTTAATGTTGCATTACAATTAGATTCTATGCAAATCAGGCTGCTATTTAGCAGAACAGCAATGGCGATTTTGTTTAGTGTAAGGGATGAAGGGCACGGGAGAGAGAAAAATCTCTACTTTCTAAAAAAATCTGAAATTTGGGCAGTGTTGATTTCCTAAGAGGGAGTTTGTAAAAAAAAAATTAAAAAGCAGTCTGAAATATTAAAAACAAGATAATAAAGTGAAAAACATGAAGAATGGATGACTGCCAAGAAAAAAAACCACATTCCTATCAAATTTGTAGGAGCAAGATGGGTCATAAAAGTTTTAGGTTTAATATTATTACTAAGGCAACAAAAATTATTTTCCCCAAATGAACATAATTTTTTAAAAGTATTACTTTTTGTCTTTTAGGAGGCCCAAATATGTGGGCCGTCACTTCTGAAGAAAGAAAGAAATATGATAAACAGTTTGACAGCCTTAAACCAGTTGGAGGTTATATTACAGGTTAGTGTGGTCTTCTATAGTGGATGGTTTTGTGTTATATGACTTGAAGATTTAGTTCATTGAATTGCTATCTGGTTAAAAACATTAGTTGAAAAAGAAGTTATTGTAACTGTCAATACCACAAAAATTGGTAGTGCTATAAGTCACGTATAAAATTATACAGTAGTTAACATAACTTTTTGGAAGTCATGAACACATGTTTGCGTTTATCTAATGATTGTATCACAGTTTCTTAGACAACAATACATGACATAAGCAATATTTTCTGAATTAGAGGTACTCTTAGCTGACCTAATTTTACACAAGAAGATAATAGATCTGCTTCTTGGAGGCATCCCAATAGATAGTTCCACCTCACCAATCTTGCCTGATTTCAGAAAAGCTAAAGATGGATTTGATTAGCATTTGGATGGGAAGACTAGGGAAACTCAGGGCTATAGATGGGCTAGAAAATTTAGTCGGGGGGGGGGGGACTTCTTAGAAGGAGGCAGTGGAAATCCACTTCCATAATGTTTCAGAGAAAACTTCATGGACATGGACATATGATGACACCAATAGCCAAACCTGGCTCAAAGGAGCTTTAACTTAAGCTGCTTCTGGTTTATGCGAGATTTGCCCCATATGGCTTTGGTGTTTCCAATTTTCATTTTCTGCTGTTAGTTCAGTTCTTCCACCATTTTTCAGAGAGAGGAGAAGGAAGTCAGGAAGTGGAGTCAAGTTTCAGAGCATCCACACACTTTCCTGGTGTGAAGAAGGTGTATGTGATCTTTCTAATGTATGCAGATTCTGTCTCTGAGTGAGATAGCAAGCAGGAAACATTTATTTTTTCTATATAAGGGAACAGACACCTACAAATGCTGAAGAGAAATGGCCATTGAATAGCAGTCATCTCATCTTCTTGATCCCTTATCCACGTTCTCCCTCTGGTTGACTATGATTCTTCAAACTAAACTGGCATCTTGCCAGTTCAAAGGCTTTGGAGTTCCTACCCAATCCAGTATGCTTCTCATTTTAGTTCTTTTGCCTTCTCCCTCTCTCCCTCTCCCCCCACCCTCAGACACACACTCAATCTGATAAGATTAAGATTATGAATTACCTTTTCAGTTATAACACTATAATGGTTCAGTCCTGGCAAATTTTAAATCCTATCCCGTAATTAAATGCATTAGAATCTTGATAGAATTATTTTAAAAATGTATGTCCTTTAAAAAGAAAATTGCCAACTGAGAGTGTGGAGATACATTCTTATGTCCTTTTCTGTCCCCTTCCTTTTCTTCATACAGGTGATCAAGCACGAATGTTTTTTTTACAGTCAGGTTTGTCAAGTCCTGTTTTGGCTGAAATATGGTGAGCATCTCACTATGTGAATTCATTATATTAAGAGATTCTAGGGCTGCTGTAGAAAGATGTTGTTGCAATGATTGCATGAGATGAGCCTCCTTACTCTCATTGAATAATGTTATGACCAGGAACTTGTAGTTGTATGATTTTTTTAAATGGATCCTTATTGTTTCTGTATATGGAAATTTCTATTTCACAACTGTTGATGCTTTCTCCAAAACTGACCCCCTTTCCTCATAAAAACTACACAGCCTTTTGCTTTACTAAACTGCTGAGCAATGCAGTTGTAAACCACAACATCACATGACTGCTTTGCTTAGCAATGGTAATCCTGGCATTCCCTGCTGCCACTGTTAACCAAAAGGCGTAAAACAAGGCTGAACATTGGTCCCATTTCTACTCAACTTTTATATCAGTTCCATGGCGGGCCATTTCCTCAACACAAACTTTCACTTCCCATACACGTTGGAGACACATCTATTTTATTCTATGCAGACAATGCAGCAATATTCTCAAGAATATCTACTAGTCTTAAAAAAAACTGACAGCATTAGCACAGTATTGGAAGGAAGACCATCTAGGGCTCAACTATCAGAAACCAAAATCATGGCATTTGCCATAAGGCAGGGCGGCCAAAAGGACAGAGGTGGGAGTGAAAATAGGCAAGTGAGGGGAGTTTAAATGCTCCTGAGGTTGTAAGTTTGGACAAACTGCCAAGCACCTGAGTTGCAATCGCATGACCCCATAAGTACCACATATGTGCAGCACCAGTGAACTTTCCAAGGTCAATGAACAAATGGTCATAACTCAAGGACTACTTATATGAGTTGGAAGAGTTGCCAGGAAGGAAAGGCAGTCTGAATTCACAGGGAATCAAGACAGGCTGGATCAATCTTTGGTGCATTTTATACTGGAATTGGGAAGATTAGAAGATGGAAGTGTCCTTAGCATGCAATCATATTAATGTAGATTCTGTTTTCAGTGGACATTATTTTCAAACAATTGTATTTAGGAATATATCCTGAATTCACTCATTTTTTATCTAAATATTGTTCTTAATTATTTTTCTCAAATACTTGTGTAGCATAGAATAGAATAGAATAGAATAGAATAGAATAGAATGATAATTTATTTGGCCAAATGTGATTAGACACACAAGGAATTTGTCTTCAGTGCATAAACTGTCAGTGTACATGCAAAGCAGCAAAGTAATAATAATCATAATAATGATATGAATAATAGATGGTAGTAGAAAAGATGAGAAGGATAATAAAAATATAACGCCCTATTACATGGGTAAACATCCTAAGACATAAGACAGTACTGTGGGACTTAGGTCTTCAGCTGAGTAATGGCACAAGGGAAAAACTGTCTCTGTGTCTAGTTGTTTTGGCATGCAATGCCTTGCAGAGGCATTCTGAAGAGAGGAGTTGAAACAATTTATGTCCAGGATGTGAGGGGTCTGTAGATATTTTCTCAACCCTCCTTCTGACCTGTGCAATATACAAGTCCTCAATGGATTGGCATTATCTTTAAAATGGCATATTGACAATTTAAATTTCTACTGCAAAGCAATCCTATTAAGGCAGAACTCTTAAAATGAATTCATTAGTATCATTTCTGAAAATAAGAAATGAGAATCTGATTGGAAAATGCATCCTTTAAGAAGGATTTTCTTTTACATTTTCTTTTAAGTTTATTAACAAAGAGAACATTTGAGGGGTGCTAAGTGTTTATCAGATTGGTAAGTTTTCTACCAAGCATACTTTGTAAAGAAAGAGTTTTGATGTCAGGAATGTGGATGTACTTTTGTATCTTTTTCCTAATAGTTATAGCACTTGGTGACGATGACCAAATACAGCCTTTGAAGTCATGATTTTCAGTGTGCTGAATTCTCACTCTTGCCCATTGGCTGCTTTACATAATAGGATTACTAAAAAAACAGTCTTGTGAGACTTGTTTGAGATAAGGGGTCAGCAACAGATATTGCTAGAAATAGTGGGAAAAAACTTCATGCTGTGTTAGTTGTGAGTAATTGACACAGTAATATCCACTGTCACTAACAATTGAACATATATACATACACTCAGTTTGTATGCATTTTCTTTGTTTCAAAGGGCTCTCAGTGACCTGAATAAAGATGGGAAAATGGATCAGCTGGAGTTCTCCATAGCTATGAAACTCATCAAACTAAAGCTGCAAGGCCAGTCCTTGCCTATGGTGCTCCCTCCAATCATGAAACAGACTCCAGCATTTTCTCCCTTGATGTCTGCTCGTTTTGGTAATCATACAAATATCTAGAGATTGGCCCCTGTCTGTAACGGGTGATAATGATGGATGGTTCTCTGCAAATTTGTAGAAGCATTACATTTGTTAAAACTATATGAAGAAAATATAGTTAAAGATTATTTTTTGGGTATGATAAAAACAGGCCATTATATTATTTTCATTCTGCTGCTTTCCAGTGTTTGGACATGGTAATTTTCCCATCCAGAAGGGGAAAACTCTGGCCATTTGGTGGAACAAATGAAAATAATGCTTTGTGCAAGTGTAAGATGCCTAACTAAAACTAGTTTTTACAATATCTGTCCTGGTGTTAGATACAAATGTCCATTATTAGTGGAACACAAATATATAAAAGGACAATAGTAATTTGTTAAAACAATTTAATATTAAAGGCATGCTCGTAAAAATCCCATCAAAGTAAGAAATGTTTAGCCTAGCCTTTTGAATTCTCTGTCGACAGCCAGTTTCATAAAAATCATTTTCCAAAAGGAAAACATATGCAAATGGGGCCTGCCATCTATCTCAGAGAAGGGGTGGATTCCATAGTCTTGGACTGGTGTATTTATATTGACTCTTGAATTTCTTCAGGTATGGGCAGTATGCCAAATCTGTCTACAGTAGCACCTTTGGCTCCCATGTCCAATCTGACATCTGTACCTTCCATTTCTCCCATGGTGATTTCGACCCCACTATTGCCTTCTGCCAGCCCTCCATCATTGCCAAATGGAACCTCCGGCCTTCTTCAGCCATTAGTTATGTCCTACTCTTCCAGTGAGTACCCTCATGCCAGAAAGTTTCCAGTTTTGACAGCCTGATGTTGGTGGTGGTTTGCTCTCTGAGTATGTTGCATTGACCCGGGAGGCAGCTTGATTCGCTTTGCAGATGCTTTAATTACTTACAGTATTTTATTTCCCAGTCTAATTCCTGTTCTCAAAAGACCAGTTATTTTGCTTAGGGACCCCTCCTTCCCATCCAGGTTCTTCCCTCAGGTTTTGACTAATAGGCATTGGAATCAGCGGGGTTCTCAAAGCTAATCCAAAAATTTTCATAAAATCAGATCTATGTACCTAAAAGAAATGCAAGCATACATTCTGCTGTTTTTATATAACGGGATGTCCAATCTTGGCAACTTTAAAACTTGTGGACTTTAACTCCCAGATTTCTACAGCCAGGTCTGTCTTAAAGTTGCTGAGGTTGGACACCTCCTTTGTCCTTTTCAATACTGTCAGTCAGGGTTCAGGAACAAGGATAAAAAAAATTTCAAGTAGAGATGATGATGTTTCTTTCCAGGACTCAAATAATTATTAACCCATTTCAACATTTCTCTTATTTCAGCTTTGCCTCATTCTAGTTCATACACTCCCGTGATAGGAGGATTTGGTGGTTCCAACATCCAGAAAACTCAGTCCTTGATAGATTTAGGATCTAGTAGGTATGGACCTTCAGACGTGAAATATTAATTATCAATTGATTGACTTAATTTCTCCCCACCCCTCCAACAAGACCATTTCTTTTTATAATCTTTTTTTACCTGAAGTGTAGTAATATTTGGGAAGGTTGGTTGGAAAAAAATAGTAATATGCAGAAAAATACAAGAAGAATGTTAATTTTAAAAAACACAGGGGTTTGTTTTTTTAATCGACTCTGGTTATTACATATTACAGTTCAAATTCTTCTTCTACTACCTCATTAACTGGCAATTCACCGAAGACAGGATCTTCAGATTGGGCAGTTCCTCAGGCTTCAAGATTAAAATACAGGCAAAAATTTAATTACCTTGATAAAGGAATGACTGGATATCTTTCAGGTTAGTGCTGGATTTAAAGATGGGTTTGTTTGTTTATATTTGTTTATATCTCCCTCTGTTATTTTTACAAATAACTCAAGGCAGCAAACATATCCAAGACATCCTCCTCCTCCTCCTGTTTTCCCCACAATAATAACCCTGTAAAGTGGACTAGTCTGAAAGAAAGTGACAAGCTCAAGCTTACCCCAGTTGACTTTCATGGCTAAAGTGGGACTAGAATTCACAGTCTCCTACTTTCTAGATAGTGCCTTAACCACTACACCAGACAGGCTCTCAACAATAAAAATACATGATTTATTTTACAATTAATACTCTTTTTTGGTAATTATTTTTCCTGTTTTAAAAGCACCTACACATCACATCATATTATCCCAGTTTTAATTAACAAAATGATTTTTCTGTATTTTTGCAATACAGATTAAAATGAATAGCATTTCAAAGGGACTACTTTTTATATATTGTGAAATAAATAAGATAGAATCTCCTTCAAGTCAAGGGCAATATTTGGAGACTTCATGGATGTATCTCTATAGTTAGTCATAGAATGGCTATAGTTTGAAATCCTTTCAGGAATATTTTTTCGATTCCCCACAGACCTACAGCCCTGCATTTTCTGGGAGTTTCCCAGTATTCATCTGATTCCATCCTGCTCAGCCATGGACTATAGACTAAAGAGCTGAACAAAAATGAAATCTTAGTTCTCAAACCTAGCTGGGGTGATACTCCATTATCAAATGCATGCAAACATGCTGTGGTTTTTCATGAGTGTATAAATTAGAAATGACGAGCCAAGATGTGATGGCACAGTGGTTAGAATGCAGTATTGTCGGCTAATTCTGCTGACTGCCAGCAGTTTCATTCTCACTGGCTCAAAGTTGACAGCCTTCTGTCCTTCCAAGGTCAGTAAAATGAGGAGTCAGATTGTTGGGGGCAATATGCTGACTCTCTAAACTGCTAGGAGCGGGCTGTTAAGCACTGTGAAGCAATATACAAGTCTTAAGTGCTATTGCTATTAATAAATTACAATATTTTTCAGGCCATTTACCATGCATGACTTTTTAATGATTGCCAGAGACTATCCCCTGAGGGTTATGTCGGGACAAAAACTAAATTTAATATAATTTAATTTTAACAAATTATTATGGTAATAATTATGATAGTAATTTGTATTCTTGTTTGCCTTATGCACATTAAAATTTATAATTAGGAAAGGAGGGGCATCTACAATATCTCCCAAGGTTTGTGGGCCACAGTTTTCCTGGATTCTTGAGTAGTGTAGTTATGTGATTGCAGTCTGGGCTCTTGGCAGTCAGCTCACATTTACCACTGCAGCATCCTGTGATCAAATGATCATGATTTGGGACCTTTTTTTGCTGATTTCTAGCAAAACATGCCCATTGGAAAAGCTAGATTATCTTAACAAAGATAACTTTGACTGCCATACTTGACTGCCATAAAAATTATCATAAAAACTCTGTCCAACTCAACTTATGATTGTTGGTCCTAATTTTGCTCATACGTTGAGAGCTACCAGTACTGATTATGTTTAGAATGATTTTTATAAGATTGCTTTTTGGGATGAAATTAGTTCTATAATGTTTTAAAATATAGATCATTAGTTCATAGCTCTAACTGGTTTTACATGTTAATGGGCGTAGTAAATTGTTACATTTGATTTATTAAGGATTTCAGGCAAGAAATGCTCTTCTACAATCAAACTTATCTCAGACACAGTTAGCCACTATCTGGTAAGTTTGTTCACAAATACATGTTTGTAATTTTTTTAATACCGTGTTTCCCGAAAATACGACCTGTCCTGAAACTAAAGCCTTGCCACATTTTTCATGTGGGCAAAAATATAAGCCCACCCCCGAAAATAAGCCCCCTGGACAATCCCCCCCACTCCGGCCAGGCATAGCACCGCTCGCCGACCTAGCGGTATCCCGAAGGCACCAAGCCGCAGGAATGAGGTGGGGGGCAAAGGCACTTGCGTTGCTTGGTGCTTTTGGGGTACTGCTAGGTTGGTCAGCAGCGCTGTGCCCAGCTGAAGAGACAGCTACTCTCTTGCAAGCAGGCTCCCGAAGAGCCGGGCACAGCCTCAGGGTTGAATGGCTATGTTGCGCTGTCGCAGAAGCAACACAACAGCCATAAGGTGACCACACGCGCAAACAGCCACCTAGCAACCCCCCTTTCCAGCTGGGCACAGCGCCGCCGACCGATCTAGCGGTACCCGGAAGGCACCAAGCAACGCAAGCACCTGTTTTCCGCCTCCCGCGGCTGGGCGCCTTCAGAATGCCCCTAGGTGAGTGAATGGGGCTCTGCATGACTGGAGAGGGGGGTTGTGCGAGAGGCTTTTCCGCTCCCCGCTCGTGCTACTCACAGGCTCATGATGCCCTCTACCGTACCTGCAGAGCCAGGGCATCTCTGCTCCTGGCGCCGTCCACTGCTTGGGGTTTTTTTTTTTTTTTGGCTTTCAAAGCACAGAGGACAGGTGCCGCTCTGGGAGTACACTCTATTGTTGTATGCTCTGCAGCCCACAACCATAGAGCGTACTCCCAGAGCAGCATCCGTCTTCCATGCTTTGAAAGCCGGAAAAAAAAAACCAAGTGGCGGGTGGCGCCAGCAGTGAAGATGTCGTGGCTCTGCAGGTACTGTAGAGTTAGCCAAGGGCATCGTGAGCCTGCGAGTCACACGAGCAGGGAGCGGAAAAGCCGCTCATGCAACCCCCCTCTCCAGCCATGCAAAGCCCCATTCACTCACCTAGGCATTCCGAAGGCACCAAGCCACGGGAGACAGAGGGCGGCAAACAGGCACTCGCGTTGCTTGGTGCCTTCCGGGTACTGCTAGATCAGTCAGCAGCGCTGTGCCCGGCTGGAAAGAGGGCTTGCAGGGCAACTGCTTGCAAGTGTGGTCACCTCATGGCTGCTGTGTTGCTGCTGCGACAGCGCAACACAGCCATTCAACCCTGAGGCTGTGCCCGGCTCTTCGGGAGCCCGGTTGCAAGGGAGCAGTCGTCCGGCAACCCAAAAACACTAAGCCCTCCCCTTTAATAAGCCCAAGGCCATATTCATGAGTCAAAAAAATATAAGACCCTGTCGTATTTTCGGGGAAACACGGTAGATTGACATTTTTATTTCAAATTCTTGAAAAGTTCTATGGCTGTAACTACCTACTTTTACAACAACCACAAATAATGGTAAATCAAGAATTGTTTTAACTAAAGTTGATTGAATAGCTCAGATTTAGTTTTCCAGATAGAATAATCAGAGATTGCTTGACCAACTCCTAATATGCTTTCCCTGTATTTCTTAGTAGTAGCTAGTGTTTCAAATAACTTGTAGCGATTAAGAATAGAATTATTTTGTACTTGTACAACATCATCATTGTATTCTGTGTTCTTTGCTTTTGTATTTATGGAAATGGCCTTAGATGGATTCCTGCTTATGGATGTGATTGCTAATCTGTTTACTTTTTTGTTGCTGCATGTTTCTTTTTTATTTCTTTACTACATGTGCAGACTAGGTCATTATGCATTTAATATTGTACTATTATTCCTAGATTGCAAAAGGAGAGTATTGATTTTCCCCCTAGATTATTCATTTATTCATTTAGCTTGTGTGCTGCTCAATGTAAAATGATTCATCTTTCATGATAGTAGAGATAAGCCATTAAATATACGGTAATATTTTCAATTATAATTACAAAACCACAGTACATTATCATAATAAAAGCATTACATTTTAGCAGCCTTACCAAATCATACCATAGGAAATACAAGTTGATTCTCAGACTTCCACTCTTTTTACCTCCCATGTTTAAGGAATGTGTTGGGATGAGAATGGAGGACAAGCTGCGTTTCACTAGAGGAGTTGTTGCTAAAGTTACCTTGGAGCTCAGGCTTGTTAGGGCTTTATAGAGAGACATCTCAAAGTAGATTGAAGACAATGTTATTATCATATTAATAAGAAAATTAAGCAAATGTTGACTTTTTGGTGTTAAAAAATCAATAGCAAATAACCACATATCCTAGCTGAACTATATCTGGAGTCCTCCAAATTGATATCTGCTAATACATGAATTATAGAGAATAGGGAGGCCATTGTCTTGTGAATGATAATGAATGCCAACTCACAGCAGCACCAGTCTTTCAGCAATATTTTTTAAATTTTATTTATTAAATTTCTATTCTTCCCATCTCCCCTGCAGGGTGACTCTTAGCAGCTCACACACTATAGTTGCCGATTTCCTACCTCTTCCTACCTAACACTACCTTTAGGTACTGTTTGTGTGTATCTGATTTTTCAAAGCTGGTCCCTGTTTCATTATAGATATTCTGGAGACATTGCATGCAAAGAACAAAATGGGTCTCCCCAGTTCCCTTGGTTCTTTTAACACAGATCTGTCTTTCCTAGGTCTCTGTCTGACATTGATGGTGATGGACAGCTGAAAGCAGAGGAGTTCATCTTAGCTATGCACTTAACTGATATAGCCAAAGCTGGGCACCCACTCCCACTAAGTCTGCCTCCTGAATTTGTGCCCCCTTCTTTGAGGTGCTTAACACAAGGTGACATGTAATTAAAATTACAGAAAAATGCTAAGTGAACTGAAATTTTAAAAAACAACTATGTTTTCTTTTTCTCCTAGAAATGGAAAGCATTTGGAAAATATTAACTGTGCTCTGCCAGCTTATCAACAAGAAGAGGAACCTCCCCAAAAACTTCCAGGTAACTGGGATCCTCTGTTTCTGCATTACAATAGGGGCAGGGGTGGGTTTCATTTTTTTTTTACTACCGGTTCTTTGGGCGTGGCTAGGTGGGAGGTGGCATGTGAGTGAGTAGGCGTGGCCAACTTGACATCACTCACGCACACTTAGTCACATGACCACCACCACCACTAGGCCATGGCCACAGAAATGGTGGCAAAAAATTTGGGATTTCAACAGAGAGAAAGGGGGAGAGCGAAGAGTGGGGAAAAACTCCCAAAAATAGACCGTCAGAGGATTTAGGGTCTGGAAAAGCCATAAGTTTCCTAGAAAGAATTGAAGCATTCAACTTTGCAGCCTGGAGGCCACTCCTATGTTTATAAATTTGGAGGGCGAGGGGCGGAGAGAACAAAGAAGGGTGGGAGATAGGAAAAAATGAAGGCGGAGGTGCTGGACTGTGGAAGCAAGGTGGGCGCGAGGGAGGAAAGTTCACCCGACCCTGGCTTGGGACAAGGGGTGGAGGAAGAACCACTGCAACACACACCCCCAACACCCCCAGGCATGGCAGGGGCCATTGGAAATCGCAAAGCCCAGATGTCAAAACTCCCCACCCCACCGGTAGAGAAGCGCCATCGGTGTCTGTAGGCTCTCACTTTACTCATTGGCATGGCCTGACAATCGGCCACCCCCTGGCCACATTCCAGACTCCACAGCTGATGAGCAGCCGCTCCCAAACATGCCGCTGCTGTAGCTTGTGTCGCCGCCTGTAAAAAGCTGAGGATCGACTGGTGTTGGCACCGGGGAGCTGTCCACCAGCAAGACGGACCTCTCCATGTCTCTCCCTTCACTACCTCCAGCCCCAGATATGGCGAGCCCCACAGTGCGACTTGACACCGGATTACATGCGCACACTTGTGCCCTGCAGTCACGAGTAGCACCCCCATACCACTCTGGGTTCCTCCTTTTACGTTCCGTTCTTGTGCCTTTGGGTGGAGCAGAGCACAGAGCCAGGATGCGGTGCAGGGCCTGCTTCCCTGTCTTGCTGGTGGACGGCTCCCCAGTGCCCACACCAGCCAATTCGCAGCTTTTTACAGATGGCAGCACAATCCACAGCAGCAGCAGCATGCTCAGGAGCCGCTGCTTGTCAACTGTGGAGTCTGGAACGTGGCCAGGGGGCAGCCGATCGTCAGGGCCATGCCGGCGAGTAAAGTGAGAGCCTGCAGACACCAACAGTACTTCTCTACCGACATGCTGAGGCTTCCTAGATCCTGCTAGACTTTACTGACTTTTCTGACTCACGGGGGGGTGCCAGTTATGTGTGGCCGGATGTCAGCTGGCCAGCGGGTGTGGTCGCCCAGTCAGGGGCATAGCCTAAGCCCAGGCCATAAAGTGCGCTGGGAAGCAGCAACTGCCAGCGCTGACTTTGCACGTGTTTGGTGTGTTTACGTTCACTCTGTTCCGGCCGTGAAAGAGAAGTAAAGACTGGAGATTTCACCAACTGTGTCTCCTGTGCTTTCTCCCTGGTTCAGGCTGGGACAGTTTTGACCTCTGGGCTCTGTGATTTCCCACAGCCCGCAACAAACCTGGGGTGTTTTCTGGGGTTGGAGCTGGTTCTTCCTCCACCCCCCTTGTCCCGAGCCAAGATCAGGTGAACTTTCCTCCCTCCCTCCCACCCTGCTTGCATAGTCCAGTGCCTCTGCCTGCATTTTTTCCTATCTCCCACCCTTTCCTTCCCATTGTTTTCTCCCCCCCCCCTCGCCCGCCAGATTTAAACACAGGTGTGGCCTCTGGGCTGCAAAGTTGAATGCTTCAATTCCTTCTAGGAAACTTATGGCTTTCCCTCACTCTGCACTCCTCAGGCCGCCCGGTCCTTGCTTGATTGCTTGATTGGGCACATCCTGTCTCTGCCGCTCAACTTACCCATTGCAAGAATTTGATGAAGCCGAGCAGCTCCTTGGCGAACCCAGACATTTGCAGCGGGGAGCGAGCAGAGCGCAAGGGAGGCATCTCTTCCAGTTTCTCGCTCTGGGACTTGGGATGCTGCCCTCTCCTGCCACCACTGCCCTCTCCAGCATGCTGTCCCCGCCGCAGCTGCAGTGACAGCAGCTTCGGAAGATGCTGGCCAGTGGGGGGGGGGGCTAGGCTAGCTCAAATGCTTACCTGTGTAGGCAGGAGGAGGCAGTTCTGTGGATGCACATGGCGAAGGCAAGGCAGGGTAAACATCAGAGCGGGCCAGTTCGGAGGTGTGGCCAGCCAACTGTCACTACTGGTTCTGCAACCAAGGCCCAATTACCACTACTGATTCGGCCAAACCGGGCCGAACTGGGAGCAACCCACCTCTGAATATGGGATAATATTTTTGAAAAAAATATTAGTAGTTTAATTATATTAATTATATCTCTTATTTGAGATGTATTTAGTTGACCTTGCTTTGGAAGCTGCTTTCTGAATTACAACCCTAAGCATTTCATTATTGCATTGTGCGGCTCAGGTACATTCTGATTAGAGCCATCCTTTTTCTACAATAAAAAAGGTGAGAAATAGCAGTAAAGGCAGTTGAACCTGGACAGAATACTGCAGCAGTAGCAGCAGGGTACATAAAGACCTTGAGATTTGAAAAGCCTCCCAAATAAATTAAATGTACCTTCATTAGTCTTCCTTTGGTTATTGGATGGTTTCTAACATAATCCATCTCTTAAAAATAATTGAGAAGAATATGACCTGATCAGTGTTTATAGTTCAGTGCCATTCACTGTTCTTTAATCTAGTTACCTTTGAGGATAAGAGGAAGGCAAACTATGAAAGAGGCAACCTGGAGCTGGAGAAACGGCGCCAAATGCTCCTTGAGCAGCAGCAAAGAGAGATGGAGCGTAAAGCACAGAAGGAAAGAGAAGAAAAGGAGCGAAGAGAAAGGGAGCGGAAGGAACTGGAGCAGAAGAAACAACTTGAGCTAGAAAGGCGCTTGGAAAAACAACAAGAGATGGAGAAACAAAGAGAGGAAGAACGGAAAAGAGAGATTGAAAGACGAGAGGTTGTTTTTCTAATTGTTTTAGGATTTAACCTTTGGAAAGTTTATTTCAATTTGTTAGTTAAGTAAAACTATTCCTGGGAGAGTTTAGGGCTCTTTACTTTAAGTGTTCTCTTTTAGAAAATATTTCTGTATTAATAGCTAAGAAACTGGGATTATTTTATATTTTATCTTTTATTCTGAATTCTAATTTAAGCAGGTAGTTTTCATTCAAATAAGTGGTCATTAAAGTAAATGATAGTCTAAATTTCTTAGGGTGCACTTTGTGAACCTGAGCATTGATTGGAATAAATACAAAAGTTGCATTTTATGAATAACAAATACCTTCATTTTTAAGTTTTAAAAAATGGATAGTATTCCATTATTATGCCTCCATTATTCTTCATAAGGTCAAAGAACATTGTGTTGATTTTGCTGCAAAAGATATGCATGGAAGCTTTTCTGAAAATTATATATAGAATGTACAAGAATATTTATGTTACATGCTAGTTTTTTTTAATATGCATTATTTTTATCTAAACCTTTTTTCCCAAGGTTCTGAATTACTGTCTTTAATTAAAACAATAAATGAATATAATATTATTAATTGTTCTATTATTACATAAGCATTGAAGCTGATAATTTAGGTATTTTATTTTCAGGCAGCTAAACAAGAACTTGAGCGTCAAAGACGGCTTGAATGGGAGAGGATTCGTCGTCAAGACCTTCTTAAACAACGTAATAGAGAACAGGAGGAAATTGTGAAATTATCTTCTAAAAAAAAGAGTCTTAATCTTGAACTTGATGCACTGGTGAGTTACATAATGCACAAAGTATAGCATTACAAGTAAACATTCTGTTTTAACTCAGTTGTTTTCCTGTGACTTCTATATCTCTTTTGTCTAATTGCTTTAATTGTAAATAAATTGAAGATTTTTTTTTGCTTCTATGGTGTCATTTCCTCACTTCTCATATTGAAGTTAAGAGTAGTCATTTATAGAGGCAAAACAACTAAAGGGCAGCATCAGCAGATTTAAAGAAGCTTTCAGCTGTATGGAACTATATATACCCCGTTTCCCCGAAAATAAGACCCAACTGGAAAATAAACCCTAGCATGATTTTTCAGGATACTGGTAATTTAAGCCTTACCCCAAAAATAATCCACAGTTAAGATCATCAACTAGACAGGCACATTTAGTACCGTATTTTCCCCAAAATAAGCCCAAATGCATTTTTTGGAGCAAAAATTAATTTAAGACCTGGTCTTATTTTCAGGGAAACACAGGTAGTAATTATGTAGGAGGGAAAAACCTTGGTTAGTATTTCTTCAACTATGTTTTATTTATTCATTTCTTTGAAGCATAGTGCTGTTATTTCTCGTATTATTCCATTTACACCCTTTCAATTAAAAACAACTGAAATTATTAGTTCACCTTAAAAACTCTGGCTAAGTGGAGAGAGGAGTGCCAAAAGAAATATATTTTAATAGCATGGGATTAGCCCACAAATAAATCACCTACATACTTTTCGTCTTTCATAGATTGGTCAGAATTTTACAGTTTTGTCTACAAGAAGTGGTAGAAAAATTTTTTTGAAGTCATTCACTAAACAGTGATCTGTCAGGTGCTTAGAATAGATCATCTTAACAGATCATCCAGTTCCCTGCAGTCTAAATATTAATTGAGATAATTGTGTAGTTGGATTGGGGATATAAAGTACTGAACCATCCTCACTGCGGATGTTGAAATTACTCAGCAAAGATAGTCCAAATTGTCCCTGAGATTATCTTGCTAAAAAGAGTAATATAGTTACAAAAGAGTGGATAGTATGCCAACAGAATCCCTGCATTGTCCCTGTATGTAGCTAACTTATATTAAGAATTAATGAATTGCTAAATGGAGCATCTGGTCATTGCATTCATGTATAGCATATCCATCCTAATACCTATCCAAGTTGCCCAGCGTCTAGTCTTTAACTGCTACTCAGTGGAGGAACCTGGTAGACAGAACTCTTAAGAGAATTCTCCTTAACTTTTACTTTTATGTCTCAATCACACATGCTTTGTTTGCATGTTTGGATTAAATCCTAAAGAAGTAATGAATAATTATAGGTCAAGAAATTTGTGTACTTTATTGATGTAATTTTTTAAAATGTTTCTTAATACAGAATGACAAACACCAACAGATCTCTGGAAGACTAGAAGATGTTCGTAACAGAAAACAAAAGCATAAAAATGAGTTTGCCAATCTAGAAAAGAAATGTGATATGGGAATTATTGAACTCAAGCAATTGGAACAACAGCTTCAAGTATGTGATATTTTGATACATCTGGAATTCATTCCCACAAATGATGGTCAATGCAGAGAAGGGAAAAACGTTGAACTTACTTGTCTATTAAGGCTACAGTCCTGAGTGTCCCCAAGTTTCTTTGTTGTTGTTTTTCTTCAGAAGATTGCCTGTCCTCTGCTATCCATTCTCTTTTTGTTTTTTCATTTTCATATGCACAGTTCGGTTCTCTGGAAGGAACAGATTACTGTAGTCCAATATCAGAATTGAGACCTTGCACCTTCTTTGAAATTAGGTTCTGGACAGCAGGTTCCTCATTCCTACTCTCAGCCCTAATACAAAATGTTTGAGAAGCCTGACAAATTAGGTTCTTATGATTCCTGATCTCTGACTGCTGCTTCAAGCACACAGAGACAGACAGTCTACAGAGCAGGGACAATATGAATCACTGATAATCAGCCCAGAAGATATCAGAGGCTCCTAAGATCTTCCCTAAGCAGGAATGTTTATCCAGCTTTCTTAACAAAGAAGTTGAATTTATGACAATTTCAAGATTTTTAAGAGATTCGTTTTCCTTTCATGTCAGTTGCAGATCATAACCACAAAAACTATACAAAGCAAATAAGGAAAACAAGAATGTAGCACAACCATTTCTTTTTAAAAATATGCTATAAGGTTTTGAGAGTCATTTTGATGTAGTATAGCACCAGGCTAGAAATCAGGAGACAGTGATACAGCCATAGGTACAAAGCCAGCTGGTGACCTTAGGCCAGTCACTTTCTTTCAGCGCTAGGAAGGAGACAATGGCAAACCACTCTGTAAAACCACATGAAGAAAACTGCAAAAAGCACAAAGAAAAATTATTTTAGTTGGGACTGGATAGGTAGAGGTAGAGAGATAAAATATATAATTCATATAGTGAAGGGTGGGGAACTGTTGTAGCAAATGAGAGGTATGCATAGACAAGTGTGTGAGTGCACCCATACTTATCTCTTTTGGGGTAATGCTAATACTTCAATGTCAGAAGCACCAAAGGGCTTCCATGGTGAAAGGATTTGCCAGTGACATCACAGTTGCTCGGGGGACACCCAATTGGGGAATCCTTTTTGGTTCCCATGAACCCACCAAAGTGGTACTCATTTATTTTCTTGCTGTTGTCTGCTTTTGAACTGCTGGGTTGGTAGGAGCTGGATTGTGTGATGGGAGCTAATCCCGCCCCGCAACAGTAATGGGTCTTGAATGCAGGCTGCCAATTGTCAGCCCAGCATTCTAACCTTGTGAGCCACCAAACTCTTGGGGTAAGCAATATTAAACAAACTGCAAAAAAGGAATAAGAAATAGTACTCAAAAGAAATTAAAGCAGGAGGTTAGATAAAAGAAGAAATCATTTTCTTCATCCATTTTCACATTTTTAATTAACATTCTACCAAGATACACAAGTTCATTCTTTTGATCTAAGTTGTCACCATTCATGTACAACTTGTGTTTATGTGATTTCTCTATTAAATGCAACCTCTAGTCTTTGGGAATTATCACATCATGTAATCTGTGTCATATTTGTTAAGAACATTGAAATTCTCAGATGGCAACATGGCATTATCTGCATACAATAGTATCCATATACATGACCCCTACCAACACACTCAAGCATTCCTTCTAATTCCTTGTGTCTTTATTCCTAATTACAACTAAGTGACCATTTTATTTTGTTGACAAATGTGAGAGATTGTGATGAAACTGGAAAAGAAAATGGAACAAGGGAAGGCACAAAAAAATCAAAAGCAGAAGACAAATTATTTGGAGGTTATCTCATAAACTGGAACTCAATCCTAGAGACAAGAAACCTGGAAATAAGCTTTTCAAATTATTGAAAGAAACTTTACTTTAATGAACTCACTATGAATGAGACTAACATTAAAAATAACTTATTGAAATGTGTGTAGTTCCTACTTCCTTGATCTTGCCCAAATGAATGCGACTAGACATTGAAGAAGACATTTTAAAATATGTCAAAATGAGTTTAAACTATAGAATATATGCCCTAGAGCTCATTATTTGTATATGTACATCTGTGTTGGCATGTGGCAGGGCATTGGAGCTTGTTTTGGCATACTGTTCTCTAAAACAGGACTGCTTGCTTTGTTTGGTCTTCTGCAGCATTAAAAGAGAACATAAAATTAGATTTTTGAAAAATTGTGAGATATCCCAATCTTCCAAAATGTCTTTGTTGATGCATGCTTAATTCATGAAAAGTTAGTAAGTAAATTTATTCTTGTAACTATAGATCATTACATGTGCCATGCCATAAAAACAATAAAACAGTAGTGATGTAAATTATAATATTGTAAAATAAAGTAATAAAAAGAGTATTAGATATAAAAAAGTTATAGCAAGATAAACCCAGAGCTACAATTAAGAAATTAAGTATTTCTAAGTTTAAATGACAGCAGAGCAAAACTAGCAACTTGGTTGTTGATAGTTGAGAACCAATCCACAACAGCAAGAAGATTTTCAAGATCTGAGCCCTTGAGTTCACTTACCATCAATAATTTGGTCCTCATTTCGTTGTAAATGAGGTAGTGGAAGACATGTCTTTTATCTGACCAACATCACAAAGCAAAGACATTGTTTGACAGGGTGTCATGAAATGTTGGTGATTTCATTCATCCATTCATGATGCAAAATGTTATAAATGACACATTCCGTATATAAGGATTACTGACCCTTGAGGTGCATTATTACTCCATTTTTTTATTATTGAAGATATATTCTCAATACCAGAATATATCCAGCTACATCAGAAATAGGTTTTGTTTTGTTTTGTTTCATCCAAAGGGCACATATTTTTGGAAATGTTTTGGCTTCAGGGGTCATGGGATGACTAAAATGGAATCATTATAATAGGTAAATGAGGACTTTAAGAATTCACACAAAAGAATTGGGCATTTCTCAGATTGTGGATTTTAAGGTGCAAAATTGATATGAGTCTGATACTTAAAGAACCCATTTTACCCTATTAATTTATCAAGAAACATTGAAAATTTGAGCCATAGTCACTTGGAGGGTACTTTGGAAGCCACTAAATATGTGCAGGAGTGTTTTTTCTTACCTCTATGCTTTCATTTATATTATCAGATTATGTCAAACACATTGTGCTGGTAATACTTTTCTAAAATATACCACCCTCAACTCTACAGGAATATCAGAATAAGCTGATTGCTCTTGTTCCTGAGAAACAACAGTTGAGTGAGAAAATAAATCACAGCAAGATTAGTAACTCTTTTGGTAAGTATCATTGGCCTTATGTGTACATGTTTGTAAGAGTACATTCATTCAGGAGTGTTTTCCTCCCTCACATGAGGTACATTGGAAAAGGAGTTCTGAGATGCCCTTTTCAGTCTCTCAGAAAATTTTCCCATTCCTTTTACTGTGAATGACATCACCCACTCTGCGTAGCAATCTGTCTGTTTAAGGCAGATGTCTCCTATAGTTAGTCAAAGACTAAAATATTAATAAATTAAGTAAATACAATATATAGATATGTGAGTGCAGGGATGTGCAGTCAGTGGAGACAGAGCCTCACCACTGTCATCATAAAAAGAAAAAAAAGGAAAAGGAAAAAGGCAAGAGCTGAGGTCAGGCTGAGCTAGTTGCTGCCTGAGTCAACATGGATGACTCTGCTTAGTGCTTAACTGTTTAAAAAAGCCTCTTAAAAAGTGCCCTCTACAGGAGGAGGTGGGAGAACAACGTGCCTCATCTAGTCTGGCGTTTTATGATCACTCGAGTAAAGTTAAGCAAGGGTTAAAAGCCAAAAAATTCCTGACATAGGTGAGGCACGTCTGAAATCCTCTCTGAAACAGCTGGAAAAGGTATGTGTGGGTCGGAGGGAGGGGGAGGAATTCAAACTTCATCCTCCTGGTGCGGGGCTTTGGGCAAAGGCTGGAGGGAAGTGCTCCCCCTCCCCAAGTGTAGTTTGATTTCAGGCAGAGCCACGTTGTCTTTTCAAACCTGTAATCAGTGAAGCTGGGCTGGATCCTTCCGGGGCTGGGGGAAAGTGTGTGTGTGCTCCAGTATGGCTTTTTGACTGGCTTCCTGCCTCCTCCTGTGGTTTCCCTGATTCCCTCCAATCCAACATTGTGTGTGTGTGTGTGTGTTTGTGTGTGTTTGAAAGAGAGTTTGTTTGAATGAGAGAGGGAAGGGAATAGGAGAGATAGTCCAATCTAACTTCTGTGTGTCTGTCTGTGTGTGTGTGTGTGTGTGTGTGTGTGTGTGTGTGTGTGTGTGTGTGTGTTTGAGGGAGGGAGGGAGGAAGGAGGGGAAGGGAGAAGAAAAAGAAAAAGAATGAAGGAAACTTATTTAGCAAAGGAGAAAAACGAATGCTGTCGCTTTAAATCGGAACTGAGCATGCCTGGCTGTGGAATTCTGGGAGTTGAAGTCCACAAGTCTAAAAAAATTGCTGCCTCACCAGCCAAATCACGGCTTGAATTATCTTGTTTTGCATGTAATGAGTCATATATTAGTTTCACCTTTTAAGTTGCTGAAATAAATGAACTTTTGCGCGATTTTTGAGTTTCACCTGTAAATATTAAATATTTGGTCTTTCATTTGCAGATACACATCTAAATTCATTGCAGAAGAAATCATCAGAAAAAGAAGAATTATGCCAAAAACTTCAGGAACAACTAGATACACTACAAGAAGAAACCACTTCCAAGCTGTCAGAAATTGATATTTTTAATAAGCAGCTCGAGGTACAATTTTGTTGTAGCCTTTTATTTAAACATCTAAAATTGTTTATGTAGCAAAACTTTCTTTTCAATTTGTTCCTTTAACCAATCAAGCCCTATGTGGTATCTTCTGTTCATGAGATCTCATAAAAATGCAATTCGTTGATGATACTCAAATGCTTGCCCATTAAATCTCCAATTTGATTTTAAAAAGAATTAGTACCAGCATTTTGCAGTTTGACCCATTTACACCAAGATTCACATGGGTATTATTTTGCATATTGTAGGGTAAATTAATATTATTCAAAGTAACATCCACTAAAATAATGAAAGTGAACCTTGGCATAGGAAAATAGATGAAAATAAGATTTGTAAATACTCTTTTTCCTAATTAATAAAAGCTTATATATAATGGAATAAGAACAAAAGGCCAGCTATTTCACTCAATATGTTCATTATTTAAGATACACCAAAGCAGTTTCTTGGTGCAAGTGAAATTAATATTACACCATCTATTTTCCATCCATTCAGCCACAATGAAAATTGGGAATATGCAGATAAGGGGAAATATGGAGAAAACAAAAAGCTTGAAAAGTGTGAGAAAACCAAAAATGTGTACAAACTGCAATTACTAAGCTTACTTCTAAACAAAGAACCTATTCCATGTTCTTTTTATTGGCAGTTAGGTTCTCCACTCAACCTCTTTCCTGAAATAGAAGTGTGTTTTCAAAATGCAGAAGCAAGGGCTTAAGCTACACCTGAAATCTTCCTTACCTGGATTACTTAGTAGTAATGTCTTCTTTCATTTACTGTTTTCTGTCATCTATCAAAAGCCATGATTGCAGCATGACAGAGAGCCTGATTCAAATCTCTTTCAGAATCAAAGGTTATGAATGGAGGACTTGAAATTGTCCTTCAACTGTCAAATCCTGGGCAGCAAATAGCAATAGCAATAGCAGTAGACTTATATACCGCTTCATAGGCCTTTCAGGCCTCTCTAAGCGGTTTACAGAGAGTCAGCATATTGCCCCCAACAATCTGGGTCCTCATTTTACCCACCTCGGAAGGATGGAAGGCTGAGTCAACCCTGAGCCGGTGAGATTTGAACCGCTGACCTGCTGATCTAGCAGTAGCCTGCAGTGCTGCATTTAACCACTGCGCCACCTTGGCTCAAATGAGATGTATAAGTAATTTAGTGACAGTCGTCCATGCTACATTGCAACATATTTGTGTTTAAATTATAAAACATATTCTAGATACATATACATGCATATTAATTAGAATATGGAGGGCTGGCAAAGCTATAATTTTTTGTGTTTAAGATAATCTTGGGAGTGCGGTGATTAGTAATTTCCTACTTAACAATATGTGTCTGAAACCTTTCCATGCAGCTGATAGATAACAGAGTATGCCTGTAAATGTAACAAAGGGAAAAGTCAGTGCTGCCATCACTTTCCATTCTTTACTTTCTTGTTTTCTCCCCTTTTCTAAGTGGACAGCATAGGCAGGTGACATAGAAGAAGTGGCTTTCTCTTCTCAGTTACATAACTGAGCTCTTTGTGACTGATTAACATTGGAGGCTTAGCCTAGCCAACTATAAGTAGTCCTTGCTTAATGACTATAATAGGACAAACACTAACAACCCAATCATTAAACAAGTAACCATGTGACTGCCACAGACTAACAATCTCACTCCTGTCACAGTTGTTAAATGAGACATCACAAGACTGTGACTTGCGGTTTTATTGCTTTCCAATGACTCTGCTTTTTGGAATGATGATCCTATAACTTTGGGATGCTGCAGCAGTCATAAATACTCGTCTGATGTAAAAGTGCTGAAACAGCGATCACATGACTGTGGGGGTGCTACAAGGATTGCAAGTGGAAATACTGATTGTAAAACTACTTTGTCAGAACCGTTGTATCTTTGAATGATTACTAAACATGGCAGTCATTAAGGAAGGTCTACCTGTGAATCATATATGCTGTAGAACAGGGCAACTTAAAGGAGATTGTAAAGGAGCAGCTGTTTGATCTGTTTCATGAAATGCTGTAGTCAAGAGGATTGGACCATAGTTCCTGACCTGTCTGTTCTGTCTAAGTCAAGGGGTAGAGCAACAAATATAAATGAATACCCTGCTTTTTTTTATTGCTTCGATGAGGCCAAATCCATTGTACTGCCTGTTTTCACTGTAGAGCTTACATGCAAATACTGTAGAAAGATGTGTATCCCAAGTACCAATCCTTATATTACAAAATAACACCACTTTATCTCAAGCATCAAAGGGATCAACAGTTGAAGATTCCCCAAATTGTTTATGCATTCTATGGCATGCTTCACTTATTGTGGGAAATGAGAATAGAAATGGAATGACCTATGCAGCAGAAGAAGCGATGGCTGAATAGGAACATTGCAGAGGACAACAGTTTATTGTTGATCCGATTTATGAACCATTAATATTACTAATTTTAGCTATAGAAGACTCTCTCTCTCACACTCTCATTCACCCCTCTACCCCTATGGGTAGATATGATGAGAGTTGAATCAGAACTTTGATTGCTAGATTAATTATTCCAATTCCTTGTCATAACCCTTAAATTCTCCACCTTCACAACAATCCAAGTGAAAAGTTTAACTGCTTTTTATCTGCCTTATCTTACAGTGTGAGACTATGGATGCTTCTATTCTTCAGTGCCTTTTATATCTGCTAAGCTGTCTCAACAACCTCTTCCTCTTACTTAAGGTTATTTTCTAATCTTTGGCCTTTTTTTGCTTCTAATAATTTCCATGTTTTGTGTGTGTGTGCGCGCGTGTGTGTGTTTTTAAAAAATAATTTGCATTTCTATAGCACTTGAAATATTTTCCTATGCAATAATTTGGTGCTCTATTGCAGTAACAGATTTTATTTGCCTTCTGCTTGCTTTTAAATTCTGTCCACTAACTAAATACTTTCAATTATGGGAAAGGGTAGGAACAATCCTCATGTCACTGCTTTTAAGCAAAATCCTTCAAACTCACATAGTGTTTGGTGGATGGATTACTCTTTACCAGTTTATCTGAAACCAAGTCCTATCTGTAAAAAGATTGTTATTATTTTGTCTATTTTAATCATAGAAAAATACTTGTCTATTATATGTATAACGAAGGAAAAGTGTAAGGCCAGAATTCCCAGAATAAGTTAAAAAAAAACATTTTGTGAAAAACAATCTCTACTTCTCCCCAGACCAACAAAAATCCACTGATAAATATAAATGCTTGCTTTTGCCTCAAGAACATTGACAGAAAAAATAATAAATTAGCTAGCGTTCTGAGTTACACTTGAAGAAAATGGCCTGCTACTTTCTTTTTAGATACCAATAGTTATAAAATCAAAGGAAGTTGGATTCAGATCATAAAATCTCAAGACTATATATTCCTGGGAGAAAAAACTTGTGAAATTACAAAGCCCATTACATATTGACTTGTTCTCCCATATGTTTGGCTTTTTATAACAAACCAACTGCCAATTAGAGTATCACTAAGGCAAGCTTTATATTTTTCAGAGTAAAAATTTTAAGATCTTTGTTCTCCCATAGATTATATCTTTAGACTGTTTTCAGAAACCCATTTGATTACCCCTTTGGATCCAAGTTCCATCCCACCACAACTGCTGCTGAACATGCTATACATAGGATCGTCTTTGTTTGGCTTTTCCACGATCACAATGTGACAATTGCTCTGGTACTTGCATACAGGCTGCCATATATTGCCTTCATCTTTTTCCAGTTTCCCCTTAGATCAAAGAGAAGAAAGCATTTCCAGAGCTGTTGACGTGGAAATATAACAGTATTGGTCTTTTGTAGCAAAACAATAGTGTGGTATGAGATTTTATAAATCATTGCTTCAAAACATGCACTGAATATTATTCTGAAAAAGAACCAAGGGAATTATAAAACAGAGAAGTCAAGGAGAACTGAAATGCAGGGCATACAGACAGTGATGTTGATAATTGTCATTAGCCGTGCTAATAAATATGTTAATAAATGTTTTTTACCAAAAAAAATGGTATTTGCTTAAAATCATAGATTATCCAGTTGAACGTTGTGGATTCTTACTTTCATTTGTCTTTATGAAGCTGTTCTTTGTGTAATCATTCATTCACAAATAATCCCTTTGAGAACAGTCACAGAGTATCCTGAGAAATACCAATATTCATACTTTAGTCACAGAGTAACTGGTCAACTTATTGTTTTTGGAATGTTGCATAGTATTTATGATAAATAGATTATATAAGAAGATGAACAAATATATGAATTCCTCATATTGTCAATATAATGTGTGAATAGAGTTGGCATCCATCACAGGATTTGTTTCCTGTCATTTTAATTCCAGTTTGTTTTAAAGTTTTGTGGCTGCTTTCAAAAAGTGCAATGTTTTGGTACTCTCTGATGTTTCACTACCCAAACTAGGTAACATCATCAGTGTGAGTGCTTCAATGCTTCACTAGCATTAATGTTGTAACCTAGTCTGGGTGCAAGATCATTAAGAAACATCACTGGCCTTTGGGCATGGGAAAGAATATTCTATCTGTCTATTTAGTATCAAAGTACATCCAGAAGACTCAGAACAATAACTCCATATAACAAGAATAAGATAGGATTGTGCTAGTCTATAACACTGTGGAAAGGGTGTCCTGCCTGAGGGGCACTTATTTATAATGGGATGGGAATTTTTCCAGGCTGAGGTCCTTTTTTCTTGTGCCATTGGTAATATAAAAAGAGACATATTTGAAACAAGGGGTATCTTATAGTTTCCACTGTTTCTGCAACAAAGCAGTTTTGGAAGGTGGGAAGCAATCTAACTTTTCCTACATGTATGATGGAGAAAGGCAGCTAGGTACATGCTGGATATGTAAGGAATGTTCTTCTGTATATGTGCAAGCACAATTTTTGAAAACTTGACCTGGCACTTGATTTGGGCCTGAACCATGAAGCAATGGTCTGAAAGTAAGAGCAAAGGATAAATACAAGATTGTTTTTATTTTGTACAGTTCAAAGTGACATTCCTAATGTGTCTTCTTCCTGTTTTCCTCACAACAACCCAGTCAGGTGGATTGGCCTGAGAGACAGATATTGGCTCAGTCATTCAGCCAGTTTCTGTGCTTAAGGAAGGACTGGAACTCCCTCCAATGTCTTAGTTTCTAGTCTAGCATCTTAGCCACTATACCAAAGTAACTCCCAGATTTTGCAATTTATCTTGATCGTTTAACAATTGGTTTGACATTTGCTGACAATGTCCAATAGTATAATAAAGTTACTTGATAATCATACGGCTGATGTGTACTAAAACAGTTTAATGTTCGGTACTCAATTTAATAATGACATTGTTATGTCAGTATATAGGGTAATTGCAAGAAAGTGACTTAGCCAAAACTGGCAGAAACATTCTACCCAACTCAAGTAATTGGCATGCAACCTTCTAACACTGAATTAAATAGGATTATTTATAAAGAGTCTCTCATTATTCAGACAAAGTATAAGATACCAAAAGGTCTTGAGAATCTTTGAGGAGCCTTCTACACATTGGTGTTTCACATTAAAGTTTTATGATTTCTTCCAGTAATTCCATCCCAAACTAGTGCTATAGTTTACAATTTATGGAAATTATGGAGACTATGTAGATACAGTAGGTTTTTTTTCCCCACTCTTGGTTGATGGAGAACCTTTGCTTGGAAAATTTCCCATTACCTTATGGAAAACTACTTAAATATAAGTAGAATTAATAGTTCTCTCATTGAATCAGAAAAAAAATTGGGACGAGAAATACACCCAACAATATGCATGTTGTTAATGAATTTAGCAAGCAAAGTGAATAACTTTGCACCAAGATATGCAAGATCCATGAATAGACAACTAGGGGCGATTTCTTGGTCCTGTCTACTTAATGGTGCTGAGTGTGAAACATTACATAACTAAAGCAAACCTGATTTGAAGATTAACTGATTTCAGCAAAGCATGTCACCTAAGTATGAAAACATTCATTTATTTTTTCTTCAATAATTATTAGAGAAAAGTGAGGGACTGAAAAGAACCATTTGAAAAGTACATTGAAGAATGTGATGACAGATTCAGAAATGTAGAGGGAAATAGATATGAACAATTCAGTTACTGGTTTCTGTTCAGAGACTTTCTGTGTTATGTTTGTGATATTGGATATTATTTAAAAAAAACTCAGAATATCAATAACTCTGTCATACAGTCAGCCCCTTCATTGTATGAAATAAGGAAGGAAGGAAGTATAATCTTTATTGTCATCGTACTTAAATACAACGAAATTGGTTTTAACCTCATTGGTTCAAAAGTATAACAGAAACGAAAAAAGAAAGAAAAAGAAAAAAAACTAGCATATGCATGGAGTGATTGTGGTTGTATTTAAAAGTCTCACAGCCCAAGGATAGAAACTATCTTTAAACCTGTTTGTTCGGCTGGCTATACTTTGATGTCTTCTGCCTGATGGTAGACGTGCAAAGAGACACTGACCAGGGTGTGAATCATCTCTGAGTATCTTCCTTACTCTGCAAAAGCAGCGAGATCTGGCGAAGTCATCCAGTGGTGCCAGAGGGCAACCAATGGTTTCTTGTGCCGAATTGATCACTCTCTGTAGTGCCTTCCTTTCCGCAACTGTTAAACCAGCATACCATACTGTAATACAATATGTGAGGACACTTTCTATGGTGGACAGATAGAAAGAGGTCATCAGCCGTTGTTCCACCTGATTTTTTCCGCAGGACTCTAAGGAAATGACAATTCTATGTCTGCTAATTCAATTTAATGTTCTCAAAAATGTAGGAAAGGCCTTAATAAAAATAATAATTCTCCAATTCCTGTACCAATAAACATGTAGTAAGATGATAAAGTAAACAAACAAACAAACATACATACATACATACATACATACATACATACATACATACATACATACATACATATTTTTAAGGAAAATTGGTTGATAAAGGCAGAAAGAGGGCACTAACAAATGCCATGACTGCCTACTCCTCTGGGCTTCCCGCGCAAGCCTGCAGAGCCATGTTATACCTCCTTTTCGGAAGACCAGGGAATCAGGGCCTGCCTCACCTCTGGGGAGAGAACATTCCATAGAGTGGGGGTATTGTCAGAGAATGCTCTTTTCCCAGACCTGGAAGGAGACTGCAACATACCTTCCCTGCCTGATCAGGTGGGATGGGCTGATGTAATATGAAGCCGGTTCCATAGGTAGCCTGGCTCCATGCCCTGGGCAGTATAGATTATAACACTTTGAATTATACCTTGAATTATATTGTTTTTCTCCTTTTCATTTTGCTGTTTGTTATTTAACATTTGGAATAATTTTTGTGACCCTTTTCAAACAAAGTTCTGAAGTAATTTAGTAGAGAAATAACAAAATATTCATTCCTCAGCAATTGAAAACCATCTCACAGTTTAGGAGTTAGAATGGAATCATACAATGTTCAAAGTGTTGGCAGGTATCTGTGATATCATATCAGGTAGACTGAGAAGCCTTCTTCCCCTGCTGTAGACATCACTACAAGGCTGTAGTAGTGACGAAGAAATGTAACTTTTTGCCATCGGCATTATAGAAAATTGAATCTAACTTGTAAAGTAGGGTATGCACATAATAAGTGATTAGAAAACAATGTTCACTGCAGCCGTTTTTGTGCACATTTGCAAAACCATAAAGAATGACTTTAAATGTTTTTTAAAGGGCAGTTTAAATGGTATGGAGGGCCTCAAAAGCAAAAATAAACTAAAATAATTTTGCTTTGGTCTATATGATTGGTTGGAAACTTGCAAGAACATTTGGATTCAGAGTATTGAATGGAATCACTTCTCTAAAATCTGCTTGCTTTTTTGCTTTCTTAATTTTGTGTTTTTTTAATAGGAACTAAGAGAAACTTACTGCACACAACAGAAAGCACTTGAGCAGCTCCACAAAATCAAACATGAAAAAATTCAAGAACTGGAAAGAAAAAGAACTGAACTTGCTTTGAAAAAAAGAATAGATGATGAGACTGCACGGTAATGTGTTTAAAGTATTTCTAATTTTTCCTCTAGCCCCTTCATTTTATTCTTTGTTTCCTATCAATAGGCAACAATAAATACAGAAACTGCATTTTGAGAGTATGCATGCTAGCATTTACCACTCTTTACTGATTACATTGCTGTGACAAAATTAAAATCAGGTTTAAGTTTTTTTCTAACATTCTACATCAAAATACATGTAAAATGGCATCGGACCTGGGTACCTGAGAGACCGCCTCCTGCCGATTACCTCTCTCAGACCAATTAGATCGCACAGGTTGGGTCTCCTCCGGATTCCATCTGCCAGCCAATGTCGGCTGGCGACTCCCCGGGGGAGGGCCTTCTCTGTTGCAGCTCCAGCCCTCTGGAATGAGCTCCCTGTTGAGATCCGCACCCTTACTACCCTCCCGGCCTTCCGCAAAGCCACCAAGTCCTGGCTGTTCCAGCAGGCTGGGGGGAACTGAGAAGCATCTACCTCCACGGAAATTGTGAATGTTGGTTTTGTTTTTAATATGTTGTCTTTGTCTCGTTCCCCCCTTTCCCTTGTCTTTTGTGAGCCGCCCGGAGTCCTCTGGGAGTGGGCGGCATACAAGACAAATAAATAAATAAATAAATAAATAAATAAATACATACATACATACATACATACATACATACATACATGCATTTTAGTAAATAGTACAGATTTAATATTGCTATAACCAAGACTGCATAATACAGGTGAACCTAAAACCTTCTGAAGGCAATGAAAAGAAGCTGGTATAAGGTTCACATCAAGGTGTTTGCTACTCATTCTTGCTTTTCAATACTAATACTAATATCAGAATAATTATTTTTGTTTCTTTTCTATCTTTCAAAAGAAAAGCAAAACAGGAAAAGGAGAACTTGTGGCAAGAAACAATCAGGAAGGAAGAAGACGAAAGAAAAAAGCGTCTGAAAGATGATCGAATGCAGGAAAAGATCCATGAGGAAAAACAAAGAGCTGAGGAGGCCATTGCACGAGAGAGGGAAATCCAGAAACAAAAACTGGCAGATGAGAAATTTGAAGAGGAAAGACAAAATAAACAAGTAGGAATTCTAAGAGAGACTGAGCAGCAGAGGCAGAAACAAAAGGCAGAAGAAAAAAAACGACAGGAGAAAATTGCAAAAGAAGCTGAGGAGAAACTTAAACGATTTGAAGAAGGGAAGAAAAGAAAAGATATTTTTAATTTTCAAGATTCCGAGAAATCTGTTTCTCTGTTAAATGAGAAAAACATACATGTTCTTAAACAAACAAAGGGAAATCTTAAGTCTGCCCTGAAAAATGAAGGTAACTGTTCTTTTTTTAGATGTGAGTAGTTTACTTTGGATTATTCTGTAGTTTGAAACAACATTTAGGATCCTGAGATGGCTTCCACTCTTGAGATAGGACTGTCCCCAAAAGAATCCCTCATGGATCCTCCGGTCAGATAGCAGATGCTGTTTTTTGCTGATTTCCCCTTCTCTTTGCTCTGAAACCTTCTACTGAGGACAGGGGACTTTTATGGAACAGTAGTAGTTACCACAGTAGGAGGTTCCTGTGTATTAATGGAAAGTCTTTTGTTATGCACAGACATTTAGATCTACCAGGACCTCTGATAGCTGTCTACAGTGTCTTTTGCTGTTCCTGATTGGTGAGGAAATAGGAGTTTAAAGGGATGGCAACTTTTCAGTAGTAATTATTCCTGTGTATTTGGCTCTTTCCAAGATTTAAACAAGAGGATAAGGTTGTGGGCTTGCAGAAATCCTGACCTTCCTAGAAATAGACTTTTGAAAAAGCATTTATCAGGAACTAGCAATCAATTAATAGTATCTCCTTGACTCTTCAGGCCATGCAATTAATGCTGCTGATTCTAAGACATCAATGGGCTTCGTGAATTATAGAGCTTTATACCCATTTGAAGCCAGGAATCAAGATGAGATAAGCTTCCATTCCGGAGATATTATTGAGGTAAATTATCATTTCTGAATACTAAATAAATAGTTAGTTTATTTAATCCCAAATAATTTTGTTTTTTTCTTTACAAAATGCACCAACTGACATGTAGCAGAATTAAAACATATTTATAAACAAGTAAAAAAATATTAACATTACATTTGATAATTTTTTCTTTCCCATTTCCTTTCCAGGTTGCTGAGAAAACTGAAGGAGAACCTGGCTGGTTATATGGAAGTTTTCAAGGACATTTTGGGTGGTTTCCATGCAATTATGTAGAGAAAATACCTGAAAATGAAAAACTTGTTTCACCTCCCAAGAAAGCCTTACTTCCTCCTACAGTCACTGTACCACCTACTTCAGTTCCTCTAGAGTAAATATAAATTTATGTATTCAACTTATTTATTGACCGGCTGGCTAAGAATAATAACCCAACAACACACACACAAAGAAAATCAGCAGCTGAGATTTAAAAATAACCATTAATACAATACAAATATTTCAATAACACTATTTCACAGTGAATACACCAACATCACAAATTTTTAATTTGACATAGTGTGAGAGTAGCTGATCTCTGTTCCATTTTAAAAATGTAAAAGTATTTGTACTGTGTTTTGATATTCTTGAATATCTTCTTGAATTAAAATGATAGCTGTAATTGGAGGACCCATCTACATGAAAAAGTTTTCCAAGTTGATTTCAAGAATTTCTCTCTTTCTGCACAGTAAGGATTCCTTAGCAATTGCAGAAGCTATGAATTATAAAGCATCCCTATATGTCCTTTCTGGGAGATCTTGAAAGTGTTTTGGCTAGTTTGCTGTTTCACCTATTGGGTTTTATTGAAAGTAATTCCCTTATGCATATGTTTTGATCTTGCAGAGTACATTCACCCAGTAAACCAGCAGATGAAGCAGATTACCAAAATGTATCTTTTGCAAATTTAAATACTAGCTCATGGCAGAAAAAGTCTGCCTTTACTCGCACTGTTTCCCCAGGATCTGTTTCTCCCATCCATGGACAGGTATGTTGGTACAGAATGGAACTGTTGGCACAGGGTTGGGAGCATCAATATGCCAAGGACATCAAAGCACATTGGTTTTATACTTTTGGTGTTTTATATTTTTGATTTTGTTATTGGGGAGCTTGTTTTACTTTATGATGCTGTTGTTAATGGCCCAAAGTTTTTGGGAATGAACAACCTACATATGAAATACATAAATATGTAAATAAATGAAATATTATATTGCTGTAACCATCTAATTTGTAGCATTCATTTATTAAAGTGCTCTATATTCTCTTTCATATAATATATAGTATTACATTATATGCAAGAAATACATAGTAGTAACCTGCATAATTGGCTAATTGTTGGTTTATGAAAGATTACCCTGTCTACCACACAAATTTTCAAGGTAGTTTACCAGAGCTTGTCCTGCTTGGTTCTATTTTATTGAAAATGTTCCATAATTTAGTTGGAATTTGTAGCAAGACAATTTTTTTAAAAATATGTATTTATGGACCAATGTGTAGGGAGATTCTCAATCATCCAGGTCATTGTTGTCCCAAAGGTGCTTTTTCAAGAGGCAACTGGACTTTCTTGTTTTTCTTTGAAGACATTTCGCTTCTCATTAAAGAAGCTTCTTCAGCTCTTGTAATTATCAAACTACATTATCCTTAAAAGACACTTTTAATCTATTTTAATAGGCACTTTAAAAGATGGTGGTAGATATAAGTATTCCTATTTACGTGGTAGAGTTATTCATTTTCTTTGACTACGCCTAATCAATTGCAGTATATTCCAAATATGCTTAGCTTCTTCCAAAGTTTGTTTTACATTTTACATTTGTATGTTTCTGAGGTCAACATATTTTAGTATATATTTTGTGTCTTTAAAACTCGCATGGCTGGCATTAACATACTACCTACCTTTGACAGGGACAAGTGGTAGAAAACATAAAAGCACAAGCACTTTGCTCTTGGACTGCAAAAAAAGATAATCACTTAAATTTTTCAAAAAATGACATAATTACTGTGCTGGAGCAGCAAGAAAATTGGTGGTATGGGGAAGCTGGCAAAGGAAGAGGATGGTTTCCCAAATCCTATGTGAAGATTTTGCCTGGAAATGAATGCCAAAGAGATGAGTAAGTAAGGCTGTCAGAATATTTGAACTGAAACTATTGGCAAAATGTGTGTGGTTTGTGTAGAAGGTGAATAGAAGACATTTACTGAGATTTGGAGGGATTCATATGGACAATCTGATTCCCCACAGATGATTTTTCAACACTTTAAACTTTGCTGGCTTTGAATATTACATTTAGAATTAAGAACAGTTGCACAGATCATTTTTATTCTGTTTTTAACTGTTCATATATTATATTCCCAAATTTTTGGATAAATTCAGAATTTTTAAAATAAAGTTTGAAATCGAGAAAGATATTTGGAAAAAATCTTTTACCAGATCAGTGGTTTTACCTTAACAAATACCATCTTCACACAGAACTTAGAATTCTCATTTCCCTTCCTTTCTTACATTTGTGTTCTTATTAATGCCTTCTGCTGATGGGTTTGTAGGAAATCACCCAACTTTAAACCATGGATTCCAGTGATGGCTTATTTTAACAAATCAGAATTATGGTAATATTAACACCAAAGTATGGCTGGTGTGAAACAGATGCTTCACTTTGAATCCACCCCAAGGGTAGGATGGGGAGGGCTGTATGAGAAGAGAAAGAGATGAGACTCTATTTCATCATATCCAGTAAGATTTGATGAATTGATACTTTCCCCTATTTTCAAGGATCTCTAAGTTTGAATAATTGAATATGGAAAAATAAGTAACTTAATTATTTCTTCTGCAGATCAGAAGCTGTTTATGCAGTTATAAATAAGAATCCTTCCACATCAACTTGTGTTTCAGGTGAGAGTAAGATCTGCATTTAAGCACTCTCAGTCTTTGAATGAATGTATGTGTCTCAAGGAATAAAGAACATGCATAGTACTGCAGTATTTCAAACACCCCTGTTACAACACTATCCAATACTATAAATGTTCTGAGATAAATATTTGTAATAATAAAGAGAGAAAATCCTTTTATTCTGGTCTCCATATATTTTACCTGCAGAGTGTACTTTTCCTCTGAATACTTTAATAAAATAATTTCATTAAAATGGTTAAATGCAGGTTAAATTGTGACACATGATAAGAAATCAGCATGCTGGATTTGGAGAAGTTAGCCTAAACACCATTCAAACTCTCATCTGCTAACCAGCATTGACTTAAGTGAAGTATAAATTTGCTTTGCGAAAGTGATGCTACACTTGCAAATACCAAAATGTGCAGTATATATGTATGTGATGAGGATATGTTTATATCTTTCCCTCTGTTAGTAAGCTATACTACAAATCACAGTGAATAGCATCATATTTGTAATTGTCTGCCGTGCTAGACCTGAATACATGAAGGGACACTACACACTGCTAATGAATGGTGTAAGATGTCTGAATGTGAGAGGAATAAGTTTGTGTGTGATTAAGCTATTGCAGTATTACATTTTGACTTTGAATTTTTCTGTCATTAAAAAAGGTATCTATAATTTCCTTTGTTGCCTGATGTTACCTGAGCATTAGTCAAAGATGTTGAAGTAGAAAGGATTATATGAATCAGTATTTTACAATCTTTAGTCATATACAGCTTTACTACAAGACTGAATTTTTCTCTACCTTTTCAGAATATATAGCACTATATCCTTATTCAAGTTCTGAGCCTGGCGATTTAACTTTCACTGAAGGTGAAGAAATAGTAGTGAGTCAGAAAGATGGAGAATGGTGGACTGGAAGAATTGGTGATAGAAGTGGAATCTTTCCTTCCAACTATGTCAAACCAAAGGATCATGATGTAAGACTTCCAAAGTGTTTTGTTTTTAGGGTTTCTTTTTTTTTTGCAGTTAGAGATGCAGGATTTCAAGATGAAAACCAAGACTGTTACAGGGATACTGATACAAGCCCAAGGAAATGTAATACTAAAGAATTAAGCTTTGTCTCAGAGAATAAATATTGCCCATTCTGATGGCACTTGTGGCAGGGCATAAAAGGCAGGGAAGATGGGAGGAGGCAGAATTTGTTGCAGAAAGGATTGGTTTTAGATTTTCTAAGGTTGTGTGGTGCTTCAAAAATAGGTACTTGCAATAAAAAGGGGGAGAGCTGAAATTAAACGTAAGCTCCCAATTGTTTCTTCTTTCTTGTAGACTTCTACAGCTAGCAAAACAGGAACATTAAATAAAAAACCTGGTAAGTATTACTGATATTTTTGTGTTCTTATATATTAAAATCATTTATTTTACACTAATACATATTTCTCTTTAGAAATTGCTCAAGTTACAACAGCCTACACTGCATCAGGAACAGAACAGCTAAGTCTTGCTCCTGGACAGCTGATTGTAATTTTGAAGAAAAATTCTAGTGGATGGTGGCAGGGAGAACTACAGGTAATAGAGCAGGAGGTTCCTCTGACTGTATGTCATGTTTCTTATATAGATGAGCAAATTATGTCTGTAAAAATACTTTTTGCTAAAAGAAATATTTTGAGCAAAACTGTATTTATTTCAAGAAGGAAAAAAATCTATTAAAAAAGGAGACCTCATTGGTTGGTTGGTTGGTTGGTTGGTTGGTTGGTTGGTTGGTTGGTTGATTATTGAAATCAAAAGAAATATATAGTAGTTAAATATAAATGAAAACAAGAAGGAATAAGCATGTAGACACATCAAGCACTTATCTACTAAAAACTAGATCTATATCCCTCTTGCATCATCTGCTGTTGAGAAGAATTTAGCACTCTTCCTCCTTATGAATCCATAAGTAAAAAAAGAACACATTTTCTTAAATGTGCCCCAAAATATATGAAACATAAAGGTATTAAATCTGAGACGATGGTTCGTACATATGGCAGAACAATGGTGGGATTCAACATTTTTTACTACTGGTTCTGTGGGCATGGCGTGGCTTGGTGGGCGTGGCTTGGTAGGCATGGCAGGGGAAGGATACTGTAAAATCTACATTCCCTTCCCACCCCACTCCAGGGCAAGGATACTGTAAAATCCCCATTCCCACGCCACCCCACTAACCTGCTTTCCAGCTCCGTTCTCCTGTGCAGGGCAACAGAAGAAGACCCAGCTGATCAGCTGGGATGCCGATCAGCTGGGACTCAGGAGGCAGAGAATAGATGGGGGCAGGGCGAGTCAGAGGTGGCATTTGCCTGTTCTCCGAATTACTCAAAATTTCCACTACCGGTTCACCAGAACCGGTCAGAACTGGCTGAATACCACCTCTGGGGCAGAACAAGAAAACATGAGATATTGATTCTCTGAGCAGAGGTAAAAGTACGCAAGTAAAAGGACATTAGATTTTGCATTGCTAATTGTGTTTTTCAGGCAAGAGGGAAAAAAAGACAAAAAGGATGGTTTCCTGCTACTCATGTGAAACTGTTGGGTCCCAGCAATGAAAAGACTATGCCAGCTGTTCATCCAGGTGAGCAATTAAAACTTGTTTCTGATTGGTGGCCGAGTTCATACCTTATGGTAAAACCAAAGTGCTTTTTTTTTCTTAGCTTAACATACTGTGTGACTTCATCCATTGTAATTTGTAACCTATAGTTTATGATTTAGATTCATGTGGAAACCCACGCAATTTTGATATATTAAGTAAACTACAAATTCTTATAGTTTTAGATACAAGTCATATAATGGGTATTATTTTCATTTTTATTCTTTTGTTTGTGGTAATATTTTGTTCTTGGTATTCATTTCAATGTAGTTATTTATTTAATTTCTTTCTTTGATTTCTTAGACTTCCCTTCTCAATATGTAAATATATTGAGAATATACGTATATATTTATATTTATTTTCTGGTTTCTCTTCAGATTTTACATAAGACCATTGATATATAGAGTTACGATAAAATCATATAATGCATACTTGTTTATGCATTGTAGCCAAATTATTTGAATTTTATAAAACTTTGGGCTTTGTACTTTATGAAGAAGAAAAAAACCAAATCTTTATTCTGAGAGGCAATCTATAAAATGAGAATGAAAGTAAAGCAAAATAAAGACAGGATTAGACTAGGAAGTATGTGTTCTATTTATACATGTTTGAAATTACTTGCATCAGAATGTGGGACATATATTTATTGAATTTGTTATAATTAATATAATAGAATCTTTGGAGGAGACAGTATATAAATAAGCAAGTAAATTTAGGAAAATAAATTAACTTTCTGAATTTAATCAAATTTAGGAAAATAAAAGAATTTGTTTTAAGAATTAATTGGGAAAAAACTGGCATTATTTTTTCTACATTAAATGTCCTAAGCATTTGTACTATTTATTAAGACCAGTAATAAATAAGCAGGTAATTTTAGCAATTTATAATTGGCAAAGCTTACCTTCACAAATTATGACTGCAATTGTTGCTTTTTGAAAATTGAAAGTATATTAGTAAATGTTTTTTGCCAAAACTTTACTTTCAAAAAGAAGACACCCTTTACCTTACTGCAATTAAGGGTTTTTTTATAGTCCTATACTTCCGTGATAGCTTCTGAATTGAGCACAGAATGGTCAGATCCACATTTGCTGAGGTAAGGCAATACAGAAGTTGGAACTTTTTTACTCAGAAGCAAAACTGGGCCATTGAGAATAAGATTGCTATTTCTGAATTAGAACTATTTTTGATTATAAAATGTAAATATTTAACATGCACAAAGTTAAATAGTTTTGTAAATTTCTATGCAAGGATGGGGATTTTCGCAAGTAGTGAAATAGTTACTGTTGGTGCTCCTGAAGAACATGTCTCATATTTTTTGTTTCTATTAGTGTGTCAAGTGATAGCAATGTATGACTACTCAGCAAACAATGAAGATGAGCTCAATTTTTCTAAGGGGCAGCTTATAAATGTAATGAACAAAGAAGATATGGATTGGTGGCAAGGGGAAATCAATGGCGTTTATGGCCTCTTTCCTTCAAACTATGTGAAGTTGACTGTAGACTCTGATCCAAGTCAACAGTGTAAGTAAAACTTGCTTAAATATTCATGCTTTGGTATGGAATAAATTCAGATACTTCATTCAATATAGGTGTGCATTTGTATGGTCATGTCCATTTCTTCGATAGGAAAATGCTGAGTTATTTAGAATTGCAAGGCTAAACTAATGACTAAAATAGTTTAGTCACTGAGATACATTGCTGTGGACCTTGTGCCTTTTTAAACATGGCAGAAGTTTTTAAGGAAATTGTTTGGAAAGTTCAATTAAATATCCATCAATTTTTTAACACCTGCTCCCAATTATGTTATTCTGAACTCTTCCTGTGAGTAGTGAGCTATTTGAGTAAGAGAGCAATAGACTGATTTTATTTATGTCTGGTACAGTCAAAAAATTCTCAGTGGTTCATAACTTCTACAAACAATATAATAAATTCAAAATAACAACATAAATAACATAATCAAATGGGTCTACTGCATAGATAAAATAATATATCCTAGTCTAACTTTCCTCAATAGAGTTAAATCTGGATTATTGCCTACCTTTTTTAAAAAGAAAGCATCAAAGAAGTTTTTTAATATAGGCTTCATAACTTCCAACCTCACAGATCTGATCTGTCAGATCTTTAAGATGGACTACCATATTTTTCGGAGTATAAGACGCACCTTTTTCCCTCAAAAAAGAGGCTGAAAATCTGGGTGAGTCCTATACACTGAATACAGCATTTTTTACCTCCTGAAACCTCCTGAAAAGGTTTGCCTTTTCAAAACCTTGGTGCATCTTATACTCTGGTGTGTCTTATACTCCGAAAAATACAGTAAGTCGGGAAACAGATCCTACAAGGATTCCAGGCATGCTACCTTATTACTGTAGGCTTGGTTTTTTGTGTCATCAAGTTGTTTACTGCAACTTTACTGCAGGTTTCTTAATGACGTTTTTGGTAATGTTTGCACTAACCTGCTTCCTAGGACTGAGGGAGTGTGTCTGTCCTAAGGATCACCTGACTGACTTCATGCCTAAGACGGAAATAAAGTCTCCTGGTTTCTAGTCTGGTGCCTTAACCACCATACCAGACTGAACATAAAATAACAATCCTGAAAACTTGTAAAAGTTTCTCTCTGCCCATTTAGTACCAAAGAGAATCAAAGTGAAGTTATTTTGAGTTATCTTTGTACTGAAGTTAAAGTTCTGACTTATTATTCAGAGTATGCAGCTCCGTCATTTAATATTTCTTGACATTAGTCTTATTAATACAGAGATTACCAACTTTTCATTACTCTGGTTTCCAATTATTAAGAGATCTGTGTTTTGCCACAGGATGGAGATAGTTTTGAAGCAGATTTTATCTTTTTTTTAAGGGAGATCAAGAATTGTTCTAGTATAATTCCATATGTAGCCTAATATAATTAAAGTGCCTGGTAGAATCTAATTTGTATAAATATAGTCTTATGTCTCACCTTATGAATAGCAGGAATAGTGTTGGCTTCAACATTCACTTTTTGTATCTTCCCTTTGACTTTTGCTTTGTTTACCATTTGATCAATAAAACATGAATGCTTGCTTTCTGTTTTGTGATTGTGGTTTGGCCTAATTGAAATATTTCCTTGATTTGGAATTTGGATTATTTCCTATATGATTAGAATGATTTTTCTAGCTTTTAACACAGCTAACAATGTAGTTCATACTTTTAGATTTAACATATTTAACAAATTGGGCTGCACCATAGTAAATGGATACGCCAATGTTTTATGTTGGGATATTAGCAAGATAAGGTTTTCTAGAATTTTTAATCTTCCTCTAGAAGGCCAATCTCATATTTGTGGATGGACCAGATTGTTATCCTTTAGAGCAATTGCAAACATGCCATTTGTCTACATAGGGACAGTTTCTAGATAAGAAAAGTCATTCCCATATCATAATACTGGGTTTTTGGTTTGTTTTTTATGCATATACCAAGAAGGAAGTTGCTGTAAACAAAATGTCTCTGGTTTGTATATATTATGCAAAGTTAGTAATTACTTATATTCTACCCTAATAATTTGGCTTGTATGAACTTCAGTGTTGGCATCATAGTTACTTCAAATTGAAAACCTGTTTCTTAGAAATATGTAGTTATTTTAGCAAAGATTTCAGTGCTCTCCCCCCTCCCTTCCAGGTGCACTGAGTTTGTAACCCTATTTTTCTCCTCTCTTCATATTCTGGTATGAACATGGAAAGAGTTGGTAGCATATTTAATGCAGCAAAGGTCTGAGTGCTGACATGTATTGGAAGCCTATAAACAAACAGAGATACACACACACAAACAAACACATGCATATAAATCTTTAATAAGTGTAGTTTTACATTCTGTGTCCTGTTTCCAAATAGTTTTAAATTATCAGAAATATTTAAAAGGATATTAATTCTGTCTTTATAATATTGGTTATTAAGACAGTACTGCTTCTTATACATTTCATCATTTTCTACTATAGTTATTTATCCCTATTTTTTTTTCTTTTCTTTTTCAAGGACCCACTGTTGTCTTCCAGTATGAAAGCACCTCAGAGACCCACTATACAAGTTTGACTATAGCATGGCGGCAGGGTGGACAGCCTGCTCAGATCTCTGAAACGATTTCTTTGCTTCGCTTCAGTATTAAATCCACTCAAGACTTCACGTTTTGTTCTATGATGTACAATTACAGTTTATTTATGCAAACTGATTAGTGGGTCTTTGTGTGGCTTTCTGCACTCTCCAATCTGGTTTTCTCTACTCTCTTTATTTAGGACCAATAATGAATTATTAGAATGCTAGTCCAAGCTATCTCTTGGCACAATGCAACTTTAGGCACACAAAGACCTACTATTTGTACTGTCACATGGGAAATTGTGTTCTCATGATTAGCATCATATGTTTCCTATGTTGATCTCTCACTATGCACTTCATGTATGATCCTGTACACAGTGACAATGCTATTGTAAGAAAACAGAGCAGAGATAGAATAAAATCTGTTGTGTTGTTTTAAAGGCACTTTATATCACTGTTATGTCTATATATGTTATATACTAAAGCTCTTTAGTTTCACCTGAAACAAATATATAATTTGGCTTTTGCTACAGAAGTTGGAATGATTCTGCCCTAAATATTACACACTTCTTGATATGTTAAAGGAGAGAGTAACCATTTTTTTTAAAGCTGGACAAAGTTTGTTTTTGAGAGAAACTTCTTATAGAGCCTTGCTGAAAGTCCGAGAAGCCCCTTCTGTCCACCCTCCCTTCCCTCTCATTGGTCCTGATACTTTGGGTGGTGTCAGCAAAAAGAACCTTTTCAACTGTGGGAGACTTAAGGGAAGTACCTGAATGCTGCTGGCATTATCAGCCTTCCAAGAGCATTTCAGATCCTGGTTGTGAGGAAAAGGAGCTTGTTGCGAGAGAGGAGCAGGACATGGCATTGTAGGTTTTTCAAAATCAAAAGAAGCCTTTTGAGGCTAGATACCTTAAGATCTTTAGAAATAGCATGTTATTGCATTCCAGTTTTTTGTGCCTAGGCTTAGAAAAAAAATCCTCAAAAGAACACTATATTATGACAGGATAATACCAGTCATAATGTAGTGGGCAAGGCTGACATTTTTGGCTCACCCTCCAATTATTTGGATTTAAAATGCAAATTAAATATATGTTTTAGTTTTATTTTCAAGAAAAAATACAAAAACACACCACTGTTTTTTTTTTTTACTACTGCATTGTTTTCTGGGAATTTCTTAGTTAATAATTGTTTACTATTAACCAAACTTTTTGGTTATTTTTTTTCCCTTTCTCATTAACATTTGCATACATTCACCATTATCATCTCGCTTCATGGTGCCTTTTTGACCAGACAATCAAGCTTTTTTTCATCCCTGATGTAGCCCATATCCATTTGTAAAGGTAGCCTTGTCCTGCCTGCTAAACTGTGCTAGACACCTTGGATAGTTGTGCTGTGTTGCAGTTGGAGTTAGTTGCTCTGTTTTCAGGAGGTGTGTTTGCATGTGAGCAAATGTTAGGTGGGATTTGAGGCTCTCTGGAGTGACCCAACCCCCACCCGGTTGGTTTACAGACACCAGTATGAAAATTAATTCAGTCTTTAGATTGAAAGAAGTTTCCTATTTCTTCTGTACAATATTAGATATTTAATTTGGAGTGCATATCCATTTTTTTCAATATTCTAAGGGTGTAATCCTAAAATTCTTTAATGAGTGATTTATTTTAGCACCATTGCCTCACAGTGCAGCCTGTGCATATTTAGTCCAAAATAAGCTATTGTGTTCAATGGTGCTTCGTCTCTGATAAATGTGTTCAGAATCGCTATTTAAATGAATATAACAGGCTTATCAAATCACTGATGCCTTTATTAGTAAAGTATAGTATAGTACGAAATAATGGATTGTAGGAGGGGGGTCTTTCATGCCAAATATAACAGGTGCCTAAATCAAGTTATAAATACATATTTATCTTATCTGTATATTATTATTATTAACAATAGCAGATCTGCAAATAGCTCAATCTTAAGTTGATGATTCTCCCATGCTAATATTTATCATTTGACCTAATATGTTAATCAAGGCACATGATGGTCTTTTCTTGCAAAGCACAATTGTAGTTTAGCAGCTGTCAACTAGAAGATATCTTACAGGAGATGTAGCAACTAAATCTCAAATTAAAACCAAATATTAATTTCTATTAATTAATTCTTGCCAAGCTATAGTTCACCAGCCATTTATAATGGGAAGATGAGTCCTTATCCATCTCTTTGGGTTTACCAAAACAGCAACAAAAGCAACAAAAAGAAGTATATCATTCTCCTGGTAGACCTCAGGTTTATGCTGTGTAAGGACTCCCAAGATTATAGAACATGGAGTAACATGCCTGGAAGAGACCTCGGAGGTCTCCCCTGCTCAAATGGTTGTACCCTATTGATCAAATAGTTGTCCAGTCGATTTCTGAAAACCTCAAATGATAGAAAATCCACAACCCCACAAGGCAAATTATTCCATTGTTTAATTATTCTGTCAGAAAAAGCCTCCTTGCTTCTAGGCTGGACCTCTCTGCCAATAAATACAGGAATTGATAATTTCTGTAGTTTTGGTTGTTGATTGATTAGTTACATGGGTTTTTAAGAATAAGACTATGAGCAGAAAGCCTCCGAGGGGCTTATTGCTCATTTCTACCTTTAAAAAGTTTTTAATTTAAAGCTAAACTTGGTACAATTTCAGGCTGTTTCTGAAGCCTGAGTTTTAATGGCAGAAATGGAAGCATTTTGCTTTCTGAGCTTATGGGAGGGAGAGAGGGACTAGAAACTGTGCTGCTGAACATCAAGTATTTTGCCATTAAATTTCAGATGGATATAGGTAGTCCTCCACTTCCAACCACAATTGGACTTAAAATTTCTTTTGCTAAGTGAGACGGTTGTTGGTTGAGTTTTGCCCCATTTTATGACCTTTTTTGCCAGAGTTGTTAAGTGAATCACAGCAATTTTTAAGTTAGTAACAGTTGTTAAGTGAATTTGGCTTCCCCAGTGACTTGGCTTGTCAGAAAGTCACAAAAGTGATCACATGACCCTGGGGCACTGCGTCTGTCATAAATATGAGTCAGTTGCCAAACATCTGAAATTTGATCAGGTGACCGTGGGTATGCTGCAACAGTTGTAAGCATGAAAAATGGTCATAAGTCACTTTTTCACTGCTGTTGTAACTTTGAATGGTCACTAAATAAACTGTGGTGAGGAGGACTACCTATAATCTCAAGGTACTTGGGACTGCAGGTTGTTCATCCTTGGCTTATGGGTTGCAGAAATGAATATAGCCATATTTTAGAGTTTAAGTAAAGTCTGGGTTGATTTCCTAGTAAAAGAGTAAAGGGTGTTGGCTTTGATTTGTTGGACTTAATTTAGCACTAATTGTTACTGTTAGAATGAACAATGGTTACAGTACCAGTAGAGTGAGTTTAAAAGTCTATAAGTCAGTCTATAAATTAAGAATCTTCAGAGATAAAACATATATTTAATGCAAGTGGTACAATATAGCTCAAAAGAGGTACAAACTATTAATTGACATTAATAAGAATGTTTCATATGCTTAGGCTTTTGCTACTAGGTATTTTGCTATTATTTATTATCAGTATTCTATTTCACTGAGAATTCATTTCTGTATTTATAATTTTATTTCTATTAATATTTTAAGAAAGCTAGGCCCAAGCAAATCATGGCATAACTAAATAATGATTCAGAAACATGAATAAAATGTGTGTATCGTTATAGTGAGTTATACCTGCTAAAATTTCAAAGTAGTTTAAAAAAATATATTATGCAACAAATTATTTGAATATGGGTCCAAATTAGGATTCTGAGAAACTTACCCAAAACAAAATTCACATAAATTAGGGGAAATTTTCTTCTCCTAATTTCAACATCCCAATTTACAAAAGTTGCAAAATAGTTTTCTTTGTCACATGGATTTTCAAACTAAAATGGAGACTGTTATGATAGTTGAGTCCATGTTTTTAAGCATTCAGAGATGGCTGTATAAATTACGTTCTTTAGCTTTAGATATGAATAGCTTTACTTTTTTCATTTGGATAGCTAAGGTTTTTTTTAATATGATCAAAAATAGATAACAGTATTATAGCATATGAGGCAATTTGTTACAACAGGTTATTTGTCCCCATTCCGGAAATGGAACTAATGTTCTCCAAATAGGAATGAGGGATTTCTTAACTTGAAAATTAATATTCAGCTTTCTTAACGTTTTTAGAGAAAAGCTTGTGATTTCTTGACATTTTGAATGGAGTATGAAATAGCTGTGACAATGCTATTTTTCTGTTTGCAAAAAGAATGTAAATTCTTGTTATTCTTGGTTTTTATTTTTACAAATGAATTGTACTACCCAGTGTGATTTGCCAGAAACGCACAAACCAGTATTTGCTAAAATATGTCCTAAGACTTGTATTATTTTTCTATTAAGGTCAATCAGTGATGACAGACTTCCAGCTGTAGTGGTGTTTTGGGCTGCTACCGCAAAATGCTGCTTTCTTGTCATTAATTATGTTTGTTTCCTAAATATCACTGTGCTGTGTGCTGTTTTGATATTTGTATTTTGAGGCTTTCTAGTATTAAAGCAGTGGAATAATGATCAGTGTTTTGCTATACAAACACAGCCTGTGCTGTGCATGAGCATTGTTTTTTGAACACTGGAAATAACTATGCAAAAATATTTTATTAAAGAGACACACAGAGAATATCCTTATTGATGTGTGATTTCTTTTTATCACAGTTAACCATTCTCAAGTTTGATGATACATTTTCGTAAATTATTCATTTGTGTTGTACCTTCATTATATAACCAACCAATCACTAAAATCTCCTGGAAGATGACCATATAGCTAGAGCGTACTTTAATCAATTGTTGGTGTGTGGTAGAGGAGAAGTTTCATTTCTAATATCAATTTAAACCTGTTCATTCAACACAGCTTTCCAATTTTCATCAAAAGAATTCCCAGAATGTAAGAAGAAAGTTATTACTATTAAACTGGGATCAAACTTGTAAAAATTGATTTCTAAACAAGATCAAGACTAGTTTTAAATTTATAATACAAACATATAATTGCAAAGCCAACTCTTTTAACACGGTATGCATTGCTGATCTTTGCTTTCCTAGCAGGTGCTATAGATTGTCAGTTTCCTTCTTAAATTGTTTTATTTCTCCCTTCTAAGTGCTACTTTTTCAACTAATCATGTTATTAGGGAGACAGTGCCCATTTACTAATTCACAAAGAGATTTCTTTAGTCACTTGAATTGATAGTGGTATTCCATAATTCTCAATCAGAGAGTCTAATGCTGTGGCTAATGATGCTGACTGTTGTAGAATTCCATGATTAAAGAAATACCAATTTTAAAGGTCCTTATGCTTATTTTGAGAAAAAAAATAAAGCTTAGGAAATCATCTCAGTCTTTATATTGCTCAGAGAAATTAGCATTACATTTTGACCTTGATTTAGAATGGGTAGGTTTGAATTCACACTTTACCATGAAGCTCACTGTGACCCTAACTCACTTGAATTTCCCATAGCTTTGTTGTGAATCTAAAAGTGGAGGAGAATCATGTAAGCTGGTATTTTTAATCACACACAGATACACACACACACACACACACACACACATGTGTGCGTGTGTATTTTCCTCAACTTATGACCACAATTGAGCCCAGAATTTATGTTGCTAGTGAAAAATTGGTTAAGTGAGTTTGGATTTTTCAAATGTACAATTTATACTGCTTCAGATACATTATTTAAATATGCTTTTCCACATACAGTTTTCATTTCTTCTATGTGTTGGGGCTACAATAATTCACAGCAGTAGAATAACAGCAGTATTTAGGATTAAAATTATCAAAAGCCAATTGAGTTTGTATTATATTTGAGTAGCATACTGAAGTCTGTTCTTAAACTGCCAGTCAAAATGTTCATGGAAACTTAAACCTCATGAGGAGTCGGGGAGGGGGGGGCTTTATAATTTGGATTTATTTTCTCCAAGGATTAATTTATTCCCTAGGAGAGCAATAAAAAGAATACTGATAAATTCATATGCGTTCTCAGAAAATATTTCTACTGACAACTGTTCATGATTTACAGTAACTGGTTTATAAATGAAAATGGTTTACAAAAAGAGGAGGACTGAGAGCAACTTCATATAAAACTGTCTATCAGTATAATCTTTTTGCTTTATATAATTTATTTTTTATGGCGTAAAGTGTTTGGAGTTATTTTGAATATTTTCTGTATAACATGCTAACCAGTCATTTCTGTGCTCTTGCCAACTTTATTGTACTTCTCAGTTTAGGGCATATATAAGAATGATCATATTTTTTTCACCAGTTGGCAGGACAATAAGGACAGTTGACACACACATCAGTATTGGTAAATGGTTTTCTTAGTAAATAATTATCTGCATTATTCATGGATAACATCTATGAATACTTTTAATGTACTAGTAAAAGAAGATAAAAACTACATATTTGGCGTTTTGAGAATATATTGGGATTACCGTACTTTTATAAAAGGAAGAGTTTATCTTACCAAAATACTTGCCATATTGGGCATGCCACAAAATGCCTACATTTCAGAATCTAAATCAATACATTTTTCCCCACGCGCTCCCTTATCCACTGAACATTTTCTATTCAGCTTTTACATTTTATTTGGTTTGAGGTAGATAGACACTTCCAAATCCCTGGACTGAAACTACCTAGGCTTTGTTATATATATAATGGTGCTTCTTTCTTATTGTTAGATTTCCAATTGCTCTTTTACTTAGTTGAAAGAAACTTGGGAGGGGGGGGGGGATAAACCTTTTGCAGGCCAAGGGAAGTGAGAGTTCACCACTTGTGCCCAGTTTGTAAGTCGTAAAGTTGGATAGAGCAGAATATATTACAAATATAAAATTGTGATGTAACAGAAACAGCTCAGAAGCAGACAATAAAATAAATTTAGCAAAACTCAAAACTTCTAATTATGAGAACTAGAAATTATACCCTTGATGAGAACTATGCAGACATCAGAAAGTGTGTGTGTGTGTGTGTGTGTGTGTGTGTGTGTGTGTGCTATACACCTATTTCAGAGTCATTTGGGGTTTTTTTATTCATTAAAAGAGGCACAGAGAATTTTCATTACCTATTTGGCATTGAACAAATAAGCTAAAAATGATTAAGAATGCTTGATTTTACAGGGTGTGCTGATCTCCAGAGCCTTGACACAATGCAACCCACAGAAAGGAAGAAGCAGGGTTATATACATGAGTTGATCCAGACAGAAGAAAAATATATGGATGACCTTCAACTTGTCTTAGAGGTAAGATCTGCCTGGAAGGAAAAGTTGTTACTGTATAACAATGTTTTCATTGCTTTTAATTAAATTGGAAGTTCTTGTGAGAAATGACCACACAGTATAAATAAAACAGCATGCATACTTCATCATTCAATACAGTATTGTAAGAATCATCAGCCATGAGGGTTTCCATATTTTGTACAGTAAAAATACACATTAATCTTTTGAATATGCAGTGTAATATTTTGTTTGGCTTTCAGACAAATAAGCCATCAATAAATACATAGATACAAACCACATTGACACACTATTCGAAAGAGACAATAAAAAAGATAAGAAGAGAAAACAAAGACCATAATGCATCCTCTTCAGGAGCCAACACCCAGATGAGCAGGGAATAACACCAGACATAGCAGAAAGCAATAGTCTAAACAAGGAACTATCAAGAAGAAAGCCCCCCTCACTGGCAGGGCAAACTATATATTGACAGGAAGCAAACCCACATTCTCTAGCCTTGATGATGTTACTTAGTCTGGTAATGAAACATCTCAAGCAAATGCCAAATCAGAGAGCACCAAGGACTCCAGAGAGAATTATTTCTTGTCCAAAGTGTGATTGTTTTAGTTATCATATGATGTCACCCTTGAAATCTTTGGAATTGTTTAAATAAATATTGAAAACAAGACATTAAATGACTGTCATAAACAACTACCAAATGGTATATGGGTCTTAAAAAGAAGCCAAGGATTAAACTCAGCATTATATAGGAAATGAAAGGACAACTGGCAACTCCAGACTTTAATTTTATTATCAAGATAGTTGGCTGAGGAAGATTACAGACTGAACTTTAACTTGTTATGGACTGGACATCTTTATGGAGGAAGCTGGACTTATAGATGGTATGCATAAATATCTCTGAATTGATTAAAATAGAAACAAGCAGCTTATAAGAAATAATAAAAAGCAGCCTACAATGTGTTTGGGATAAATAAATAAATAAATAAAAAGAATTAGTCCAGATTTATTATCTCTTACTTTGTTTATTTTTTTAAAAAGGAAAGCAGAAAGAAATCACAGATAAATTATTCATATAACTAAAGATTTTATTAATAATACAATCTCCTAATACTTTTATTTTTGTAATGACATCATCTTCCACATTGATTTTAATATTGCAAATGAATAGTATTGTATTAGAACTGCTGAAACAAAAGGAATACTTGATTGAGATTTGATTGAATTTGAAAGCTTTACAATATGAAATTTGGAGCAATACTGGGTCTTTTCTATAGATTATTGCTGAAATATGACTCAGAAATAATGAATAAGTTAAAGACTTATAATTATATAAATGCAAAATTAGATATAATGATAGATATGCAAGTAAGGGAATTTAAATGGAAGGAGAATCAAATTTATATACCTTACTTGCAGAAAATTAATGTAATGTATTTTATTTGCTTGCATATATTATAGGTCTGATTGCTAAAACATATGGCTAAAATAAGTTCATCTCCCACAGGAAAAATATACAGATTTGAAAGAACCAGTTTTTTTCATCAGGTGAAATAGAAAATGGAATTCCAGAATTTCCGGAAAGGGGTTTAGTACCTCCTGTTACAGTATTACAGGAGAGAAAGAATCTACAGTTGTGTTTTTCTCAAAATTGATAAACTGAAGAGTAAGATGACAGTCCTCTTTACATCTGATTACTCTAATTCAACAATTTCAAATATTTTGGGGAAAAAATTATCAGACAAACAGCTTGAGTGCAACAGAAAGAATAAAATATTTCATAAATTATTACTTATTGAGTCAATTGTGATTTGAGTCATAACTATCACTAATACTGTTCTTCTTCTCTGTAGATTTTCCAGAAACAAATGGCTGAAGCAGGCTGTCTCTCGGAAGCCGAAATGGGATTAATCTTTGTCAACTGGAAAGAGCTCATATTGTGTAATACGAAGTTATTGAAGTAAGTGCTGCTACTGTTTTGTTAATTTTTGTCCTGCTAAGTGCCTCAATCCAAAACAGCAATCATATCATTAAGTTACATCCCAACCCACCCCAATATTGTTGAATGGAGACACAAGTTACCTATTAGTACCTCTTACCCAGTGGTGGGTTCCGGATTCCGTTCCAACCGATATGGTTGGAATGACTCCGGCGTCACCCGCTCCAGCTGCTCAGCTGAGCATCATGCAGGTGCTGTATGTGCTATGTGCATGCGCAGATGCGCCGACAGCTTTAAAACATGGTATGTAGGGCGGGTGGGCACTCATGACACCATGCCGGAACGGTACCCGGTGCTCTGGGCAGGATTCAGTACACCCGTACTGGGGCGTACCTCCTGCAACCCACCACTGTTCTTACCTCAGTTTTTAAATTTTCTCCAAAATATAAAGAGAATGTGTCCCTGCTTTCTTCCTTAAGGTTATTCCATTGTCTTTTCTGCCATCTATTACCTGATTTGATAAGAGTTTAAAGGGAAAAAATCCTAGTTTGGCGTTCACCTTCTCATTTGATTGCACTTCCAAGGTTCCTCTTACTGGACCTTCCTTTTGATTGCCTCTATTCACTCCTTTCCATTATTTGAGAGGTTCTAAACTAGGAATAGATGCTTATTATGTGTAGGATAAATTACAGCCTGTGCACTTAGTGAGGCACTGGGAATTCCAGGATGCTCATAGATACCTCCTTTAGCATAAAAATGATAGTAGACTATAATCCAATGTTTTGTTTGGACATTGAGATAAGCTGGGATGGTTGACATCTAATGCTAAGTTTATATTTATAACTTGCTTCTAGGCCTTGTAAATAAGATTGACTGGGTGATGAGATTGATTGATTGATTGATTGATTGATTGATTAGTATTGCCCTAGAAGGCTTCAGGAAGTGTTGGAAAGCTTGTTAGTGTTCCTTCTTCCTAATTAAAAGCTTTGTGTATTGTCAAACCTACCAAGACAGCCATTTTGCAAAGGATTCAAATTCCAAGTTGGCAAGTTCGGAGAAACTGCATTTTACCTATTCGGTATGCTTGTCCGATCCACATCTCTCTTATTTCCCAGTGTCCTGTGAAACAGAAAGCCTTGTTTACAAGGCCTTCTGTAGCTTCATCTTTCTGGAATTTCTAGAGTCAATCTGTTTTCCCATGATTTTTTTTTTCCAGAGCCCTTCGGGTGCGTAAGAAGACTGTGGGGGAAAAGATGCCAGTACAGATGATTGGTGACATCTTAGCTGCTCAGTTATCTCATATGCAAGCCTATATTCGATTCTGCAGCTGCCAGCTTAATGGAGCTGCCTTGTTACTGCAAAAAACAGATGAAGAACCAGAGTTCAAAGAATTTTTGAAAGTAGGCTGTTATTTACTCTTCACTATCTTTCCTTTCCCTTTGGGTTGCATGTGCAAGTGTAACAGTAACTTTTTCTACTTGAAGAATAGAAAGCCTTGACTCCCTCTCCAAAAAGCAAAGGTACCCCTACTGAACGTTGTAACAGCATGTATAACTTGCTGTAGGGTTATAATTTAATTACTCTGATGTCCATTAATTTGACTCAAGCCATTTTTTCCACTGTAAAAATGTAGAGCTGTTAGCAGTTTAACAAGGATGTTGCATAATGATTAGGGGAAGGGCAAAATGTGTAAGTACATGTTGATGCATGTACAAAAAGGGCAGGGCATTGATTGCAATGTTGTACCTGCCGTGTTGCAGGTTTGACATATACAAATAACCTATGGGTGGTGCTGAGATGATGCCATGATTTAGATCAATGAATCTGCCTTCCTTCTTCCTAGATTTCCTTTATAAAAATATTTAGCACATTGAAGGAAATATTAAATTAACTGAGACATATTCAGTTAGGTTAGTTTTATTCTGTCCATTTTCTGTAAATTAATCATTCTAGGAACCAGTTGACATGACTCCGACTCTTATCCTATTATTTATCTTTTTGTATGCATATGTCCATTGGAGAGAATCATGTCGTTTCTGAATTATGAAAGCCCTTTGCTACATTTAAAATTAAAAAAAAATATCAATATTAAATATAAGGCTGTTATTTTGCCCAGTTCTCAGATTTCCTGAAAAGCAGCTGTATTGTAGTTTTCAAAAGTTAAGATATTAGAGGCACAAGTGACTGGTTATGAAACATAGAAAACCAACTTTTATAAACTTTTCAGAAGCTAGAGATGTTCTATATTTCTATAATGTGTGTTTCTGTTTCAAATTTGTTTAAACTTGCAGAAATTGGCCTCAGATTCCCGCTGTAAAGGCATGCCCCTGTCCAGCTTCCTCTTGAAACCAATGCAGAGAATCACTCGCTACCCTCTGCTCATCAAGAGCGTGAGTACCCAGTTGGTCTTTTTCTGAATCTCTGAATAACTTACCTGATGTGGAAGAGTGAATACAGCATAGCAAATACATTTATGAAAATGTAGCAATGGGTTTTTTCCCCTCAATATTGCCTTTTACTTAAGCCATGAGTTAATTTGTCTTTTTCTGCAACCAGATTCTGGAGAATACCCCTGAAAGTCACCCTGATCACAATAATCTGAAGCAGGCTCTCGAGCGTGCTGAAGAATTGTGTTCCCAGGTGAATGAGGGGGTGCGTGAGAAGGAGAATTCAGACAGACTTGAATGGATACAGTCCCATGTCCAGTGCGAAGGACTTGTTGAGGTAACTGGGCCTTAGTGGTCAAGAGATCCAACTCAAATGTGCTATTGCATAGATCCTATGACATGGAAGAAATGTTAGATAACACCTCATAAATCCTTAGATAATATCTGAATTACATACCTAATAACCTAATCAATTAATCCATGCTTTATATAGACAATGTATATAGAGAATTTAACCAGATTTTTTTAAAAAAAGATGCTGATTTAATGAACTCTACGTAACAATGGCAATGAAAGAAATACTGGGGTCATGCACTGCCCCAGGATATGCAAGTTCCATAATGCTTTCTGTAAATAGTTATCCCTTCTGAGACATTGATTTGTTTCTAGATGAATGAGAAGCATGCCTTTTAAGAAAATAAAAGATGTTAAAAGAAATGAAATCTCTTAGTACAAAACCCCAAAGCTATAGAAAGATGTTTTACATCTTCTAAAATAATTAGTTCAAGTTCCAGAAATGTTCAGAAGAATGTTGTTTCATTATACCTTTATAAGCCTGTTAGAACACAAGCAAAATCCAACACCTATTAAAAGTATTTAATAGACACTAAATACGTAAAAATGTCATATTCCAAATTGAGAACATTGAATCATTGTTAGGACTAATTATAATAAATGCTATCAGCAACATGGTTTTAAATGGAATAATTTATATGGCAAAGAAAACCAGTATGCTTTGCATCATTTTCTTTCTCTCCTAGCAACTGATTTTCAACTCACTGACCAACTGTTTGGGACCACGGAAACTTCTGCACAGTGGCAAACTTTATAAGACAAAGAGCAACAAAGAACTCTATGGTTTTCTCTTCAATGACTTCCTGCTTCTCACCTACATGGTGAAGCAGTTCGTCTCTACAGGATCAGATAAACTGTTCAGCCCCAAATCAAATTCCCAGTTTAAAATGTACAAAGTGGTGAGTGAATTCAAGAGTATTTTCGACTGGGAGGAAATGGGATTTATAGGAATAAAAATATGTTGTTCTTTAACCTGTAACTTTCTTCCTTCGATATGCAGCTGGCGTTAATTGTATTATGTCACCTTCTAATTAGCAATAATAGTTTTGAATTTACTGATCAAAACTCAGATTGTAGATGAAGTCAGTATATGTATCAATGGGACTTATTTTTTCTAAGCTAAGTATTGGTTAGAGGCATAATGCACACAAATTATGGGAATTTTTTTAAGAACAAGGTTGCTCCATTCAATATCATTATTTAGCCTAATTTCAACAGCATACCATTAGATAAAAGCTTCTATTTCCTTCTTAAGATAAGCTAAGGAGCCATATTGGTTATGAAAGTGTTGCTGAATTTTATTTTTATGCTATTAAATTTACTTTTGTGCATTCAAATTTGGGTGAGTTTCTAGAGGCACTTTTTTTTCTTGGCTATGAGCACATGGATGATGTATGCTGTGGCTATTCAACTGTGTTGAGCTTTTGGGAGAAGCCTGTCTATTCCTTTGGCTCATCTAAATATGAAAGTCATCATTCCTTGCAAGAGATGGAATAACAAATATACACTTGGGAAGGAATTCCAAGAGAATCCTTGATGTGAAGATTAAACTTATTCTCCTTAAGATGTGTAGAGCTATATTCAACACTTATTTTTTAACAAAAAATGTAATTTGTGGACACAATAGGTTCTTAGAAAGAATGTCTGCCAGATTTAAAAAGAAAATAATAGGTGAAGTAATTATGGTTATCAAATTCCTTCAACTTGTGTTTTTAAAGAAAAGGTCAATGCACTGAATTAAATATTATTTGACCCTTCTTTCAAAATCATTCCTAATTTCAGATACAAAATTTTATTCAAAACAAGCCTCTTCAGATTAGCAGATTTTTCAATCCCTCTGTGCTAATCAGCTGTCACTTTTGCTGAAATGTTTGAACTAACTGAATCTGTTTCTTCCAGCCTATTTTTCTTAATGAAGTCCTAGTGAAATTGCCAACTGACCCTTCTAGTGATGAGCCAATTTTCCACATCTCCCATATTGACCGAGTCTACACACTGAAAACAGACAATATAAATGAGAGGTGAGCCTCCAAATTCTTGGCTACAAAAGGAATAAAACATTTTCTGAATTTCTTTCCCATGAAATGTCAAAATGTATGCTGTTTTCTTTTTTGTTGTTATGCTTGTTCTTGGATTCTTGACTGTAGTAAATCTTTTATTTATATCCAAAAGGCTAATATGAGAATGTCATTAAAAACAAAGTGTTCAAACACAAATGTATATCACAAATTGGCAGCATAGTTTGACTTTGTATCTTAATACCTAAAATATAGATTGGTAATTTCATGAATTGCAGAAATTTCTCTGTAACCAAAAACTGGATATAATGAAAGTAAAGAAAATACTAATTGCCTTAAGTGTACAAAATCCCTTCAATAGTCTGCTACAGCTTTAACATTCTATAATAAATGGTATTGAGAATAGAGAAATTTGCTGCATTTTGTTATATGGTACAAACATATTGATCAGTATGTCCCGGGGTGGATTCCGACAGTCACCACTACCGGTTCGCTCGTGCCCACGCCCTGCACGCATGCTTAATGCACGCTGCACACGCATGCACAGTGCAATAAAAATTGCTCTGCACATGTGCAGAAGCAAAAAACAAGACAGCGGTGCCTACGGCTGAACCACCGAAAGAACCAGTTGGCGGGCGTGGCAGGCCTGGGTCGCTATCGGTTCCAGCGACCCAGGCCACCAAACCACTACAGGTTCAGACGAACTGGTAGGAACCCACCACTGAGTATGTCTATATATGTACTATATATCAAATATTTAAAGATTTCTTATATTTCATATGTTTTCAGGAGTGAATAATTAGGAATGAAATTAGAATGTGACATTCACAGATTTGCGTTCAGATGAAGTCAAACCTCTTAAGGTTTTTTTTTTTTAATGAATGGAATAAAATAGAATAGAATTGGTTTTATTGACAAATGTGATTAGACTCACAAGGAATTTATCTATATTATTGTTCTTTAACAAAATTGTTTATTCTTGTAGAACTGCCTGGGTCCAGAAAATTAAAGGCGCCTCAGAACAATATATTGAAACTGAAAAAAAGAAACATGAAAAGGCTTACCAAGGTGCTGCGATTGACTGAACTTTTAGTAGTAGCTATTTTTGTGTTTTTGTGAGATTGGAAGGATTTGACATTTATGTCGTGATATATTTTGTTAGCCAGGTGACATTTTCAAAAATTCTAAGACAGCAATATTCATTGGGTTTTTAAATGAGTTGAGTAGTACCATCTCTAAACATGTACTAGATTCCTTTTTTACTTAGGTGTAGATGTGTTAACTGAAAAACACTGATTGTACACTGACCTGTATAAATACCAATTGACAACCTAGTTGCTGTAGTATCCAATTTTCATGAAACAATCCCAGATCAACTTGCAAAATGCAGAAATAGCTTTTGTGCAAACCTGCCAATAGATAGCATGTTCTGATAGCATGTTTTTTCCACATCTCATTTTTATTTCTTTTTCAGCTCGATCACAGAAAAGCTCAGGAATAGGACGCTTGATGGTGCATGTGATTGAAGCAACAGAATTGAAAGCCTGTAAACCTAATGGTAATAATTCAGGGATGGATGGTCAACTATCTGGTCAAATAGTTTAAACTAATTGAGAGGGGATTTGCTGTTAGCAGTAGAGGCTGCCAAGCATGTATTTCCAAAATATAATATGTAGCTTTACAGGGGAAATCTTTTTTCCTGCATACTTATGGGGAAAATATGGATGAATAATAAAGGTGGGATATAAATTAAATAAACATGCTGAAGGTAATTGCAGACATTTATAACCAGATATTAAAACCATAAAGAAGTTCCTTGGAGAAACTGTTGTGAATGCACCTTTTGACCTTCTGGAAGGTATTAAAACCTGGCTGTGCCAGTTGGCTTGGTGCTCTGTGTTGGAGGAGGCAGGTGGTAGAACAGGTAGTCCTCGACTTACAACCACAGTTGAGCGCAAAATTTCTGTTGCTAAGCGAACTAGTTAAGTACGTTTTCCCCCATTTTATGACCTTTCTTGCCAGAGTTCTTAAGTGAATCATTGTAATTGTTAACTAACACGGTTGTAAAGTGAATCTGGCTTCCCCATTGACTTTGCTTGTCAGAAGGTCGCCAAAGGTGATCTCGTGACTCCAGGACACGGCAACTGTCATAAAGCTAAACCAGTTGCCAAGCATCCAAAGTTTGATTACATGAAAGGTTGTAACTGTCAGTGGCCAAGCGGCTGAATTTTGATCAACCTGACCATGAGGATGCTGCAATGGTTGTAAATATGAACAATGGTCATGTCCATTTTTTCAGAGCCGTTATAACTTCGAACAGTTGTTAAATAAACTGTTATTAAGTCAAGGACTACCTGTATGATGCCACCGGTATACCAATCTTGCCTTTGGTTTTTATTTCCATATTTAAGGTACTTAATATTTATTATTTTAATTGTAACCCACAGAGTTGCTTTGCAGAATGCGATGGGTAGCATATAAATTTAATATATCAATAAACAAATGCATTTCTGTTTTGAATTAAGGAAAAAGCAATCCATATTGCGAAGTTAGCATGGGATCTCAAACCTACACTACCAGGACACTGCCAGATACCTTGAATCCCAAATGGAACTTTAACTGTCAATTCTTCCTCAAAGACCTTTATCAAGATGTATTGTGTATCACCATGTTTGACAGGGATCAGTTTTCACCTGATGGTATGTGTGGAATTCTGTGTTTCAAATATTTAAAATTTCCTTCCAATTCTAGTGAATAGAAAACAGAAGCATAGGCTCAAAAAGTTGAAAGATCCCTACTGATTTTGATTGCCCAGAATATGCTGCGATAATGCTTAATTTTCTTTATTTCTCTAAGATCACTCTTCATTGTCTGTTCATGATTATGTTGCACATTTGGTAATCTGACTTAGGAATTTTGTTGTTGTTATGCAGAATTTTTGGGTCGCACTGAAGTTCCTGTAGCCAAAATCAGGACAGAGCAAGAAAACAAGGGACCTACAACTAAACGTTTACTACTGCATGAAGTACCAACAGGGGAAGTTTGGGTACGCTTTGATTTACAGTTATTTGATCAGAAAACACTTGTTTAAGAGAAAAAACATTTTATTTATAACAGCCAGGACCAGCATAGATCACTGAACTGCTCTTACTGGCATGTTTTACAAGTGGCGTATATATATTGCTGCAAAATCATTTTGCCTGGTGACACCGTCATTATCTCTCCTGGTATATATTATTTAGCTCTGTGCTTTGCACTCCTATGTTGGTGGCAATCTATGCAATATACTGTATATGAGATAATATAAGACAGTGCCTTTCTTTATTGAAAGTAAATATTTTTTAAAGCAAATGCCAGTGTTTATTTAATGTTGGTTTCCTTTAATGCGTTAACAAGGAATCTGGCAATTTAAAATATTTGAAATATCTCTGCTTAGATTTCAATGAACCATAGGATATTTTAGTTCTGGGCTAAAATCATTCCTCAGGTTCAAAAAATGGAGTCTGTTTGACCCTTATCTCAGGTTATCTCAGGATATAATTGTGGAAGAAGTTTCAGCACTTCAGGATCCTTTCAAAATTATATATTGACACAAAGTGCAGCCTTTAAAAAACTTGTTTCTATTTTAAGGGGGAAATAATGTCTGTCAATAATTTTGCAAATTTACCAAGATTTTTTGGTGGTAAATAAGATAACTTCTTTTGTATAATGTGGGACATAATGACTCGGGCTATGTGACTCATCTGCAGAAGCAAACAACCAAAGCACTCTATAAAGCCACTGCTTAAGGCATCTGGAGGCCATATCCTCTTCAAGGTGGCCCATCAGCAGCAATCCCAGGAAACTGTGCAGACAATAGGGAGCAGCCTTTGGAGCAGCCATGACAAGCCACTCTGATTGATGCTCAAGCCATGGCTTCAGAGAGTGCTTCCAAATGATTCACATGGCCTATTAATGTTTTGAAAAGTGGAGTTTCTTGCAGATCTCAATAAAACATGCAGCTAAAACATGTCCAACTCAAAGATTCCAAGGAGGAGGAAGTGTTACCTTGGTCGCTATAATAAATAAAATAAGCTGGTGAATATACTGTAATTTATCTACATATTAATATGTGGCATATTGCTTTTTTTAAGCCAATTGTATTGTATTCTGGAATGTAAATGAGTAAGAAAGAATCTAGGAATGAAACCGTGCAAAATTGTCAATGTTTTAAAACCAGTTATATTTTCTACTTGAATTGCTGTATAGGATTTTATGGAATTCAATATTCAAGTCAAGAGTGTTCGTCTAAACTCCTCTGATATGGCTTTACTAATAGAGCTTGAGCACAGCTAGTGTTTATTTATTTGCAATTTTTTTAAAATGTGCTGCAATTGAACCATATTCTTTATTGGGAAGGGTTCCTCTTTATAGAATGTAAGGGTTGAGCAAGAGCTGTGTATTTTGAATATGCATCTCGGGTATATGTATTACTTTTAATTTAAAACAATGAATGAAGTTGTATGCCTTAAGTGCTGCCTTTCCATGTAGCTAAGTGAATTGCAAACCTGAGAAAGATTTTTCTGAAATGCAATTTTTATTAATATGAAATAAAAACCTTTGTTCCCAAAAGTATATATTCAATTAATTGAAGTTAAATACATTGTATAAACGTCTGTATGATAATCAATTCTGGGTAAGTGGGAAAGAATTAAGCACTATTAAAGTTTACATAAGCCAAATTGCAATTTAAAAACTCCAATACATTGAAGAGGGAAAAAAGTCATGCCATAAGAAAACTATTACATTTAAAACAAAAACATTTGAAAAGAAAGAAATCTGGTGGTTCTGCCAGGAGATACAATTTATCTTGAAATTCATGTACTCATACACACAAGCATATTTCTTGGGTACAGAGAAAGCAAAACATAGCTCTACAGAGTGCTACAAAGATAATTTTCTCACAATTTTAGACCATTTGAATTTTTCGTTCCTTTTTTTTTGCAACTGATATGCTTCAGCCAACAGAAAAAGAGAAAATTTCAATATTAAAAAGATCTTCCAAGTAGAAATTTTCACTCAATTGTCCTAACATCCATTCCTTCCCAAAATACATCAGGAGAAGTAATCTGCCTGGTAACAGTACACGACTACCTTAATTCATCAATATATTTCTGGTTCTTTTCTACTTTTCTCAAATGTGTATGGTGCATGTATGTGTATCCGGAACATCAAGCATGCACATTATTTTATTTATTTGCCATCGAATAATTGGGCCTCAAGTTCTACTGCTATGCAATGAAACTTTTCACTTTACCTCAAGAGATTATGTTTAGCGGAAGAAGACTATACTTATTCTAATTAGGTATATTTTAACAGTTCACAACCATGAAGCAATGTAGGATTAGGCAACTTGCTTGAAATTACTTCCACTTCAGTCTCTGAAATTGAAAGTTGGAAAAATAACGCTTTTATTTGAAAAAATATATATTTTTCTGTAAGCTGGAACACTAATTATATATTTGTTCCTGCACATTATTTAGGTTTTACAGCTTCAGTACTTGTCCAAAAAGACAATATCATAAAACTGAATCAAATGAAGTTGAAAGACAGTAAATTAAATGGATTTTAAAAAATCATTTCTGGTGATAGAGGAGGATTTTATGAAAGAAAACATCAGCTCTGAGCTTTAAATATAAACTCTTGAATAACTCTTAACTCTGTCGAAGAAGATCCCTTACTTTAAAATGTAAAAAAGTCTATATCACACCAGGAGCAATATCACTAATCCCTCAATGAGCCGAATAGTTTTTTAGCTGCTTTGTGGACAGGCTGTTAAATTTGCTTTGTATCTGAATAGGAAAATGACTTTCAGAAACAGCAAAAGTCATATTCATGCTAAATTTATGAAAGTCTGTTCTGTCTTTTGAAACAATTCATCTGGGGTCAGCAGAACCTTGGATTTAAAGACCAAAAGATGCTTTGGAGCATGTAAGGCACTCACCTAGCATCTGATTGCAACTTCTTAAGCCAAATGCATTTTTCCCAGCAGCTACAGCAAGCACACACACTTGCAAAAAAACCACAGCTGCTTTTCAGAGCATATCCCTGTATGCCCCAAAACATCATTTTATCTCTGTATCTGAAGCACTGTCTTACTCATATTGCACTTAAGCTTCTGAAATAAAGTGTATTTATGTAGTAAGCTCTGTGATTTTCCCCTATAAGAAAATATAAAGCAGCTACTTAGCAATACTTTAGAAAGCAGTTATACATAATCACAATTTTAAGCATTTAAGCATAAAATCCCCGTATCCTGTGTTTTACTATTCTCAGTAGTCCCTGATGCAGAAATAAGCTTCTAATCATTCCTTCTAAGTAATTGAATCACACTGTTATGCACCAAATTTGGCATTATCCCTTTTACAAGGAATCAGTTTCAAAGAAAGATCAATAGGAAGCAGATTTTATTTTTGGTTTCCAAACTGATGGGCCGGTAAATATTTGTTTTGACAAAAGACTGGCCATTTGGGTGAACTCGTTTTTCCTGACAGGGGGTAATCTCTCCTGCAGTGGAGGCCAGGGTGAGTCACCCCAGCTCTTGAAATCCATAGAAGTCTGGTTTCTAGTTGTGCTCATTTTTTGCCTTTTAACAAAATAAAATTAGGATGGTTAATGCTATCCATTATTCTAAGTATCAGCGTTTAACTCTGTTGAACCAGTTGTATGCTCTGCTACACTGATGCTGCTTGACACTCAAAAAGGTGGCCAATTTTCAAACATTACCTTTTGATTTCAGTGATACATAAAACCAAACCTTGTTACTGTTGATGATGATGGAGCTGTGGACAATATAAAATGCATAGTGAACGAGCAACATGGAATTACATTCTGTGAGGGAGAGGACAAATCGTCTTCAGTGGGAAGCCTCCTCCCCTTGGCTTTAAAAGGCAGACTGTTATAATGTTGGCAGAAGGCCTGGGGCTAGACCCGGATCATTTCCTGTTTTGAACCGGAGAGCAGGTTCCTGGCTTTCCTGGTTGTTGAGCCCCTAGGAAGAAAGTTTTATTTCCTTCTTTCTTGCTTTCTCTTGCTCTTTACCTTTCCTAGCTCTCATATGTGACTTCCTATAAAAAAGAAGAAGAATAAGAACAGGAACCACACACTTCCCTAGAGGTAAATTACAAGGATTGTTCCTGCCAATTCCTCTTGTTTTCTGGAACTGAAATTTCAAGGTCACTATTGGATCTAATTACTGCAACATTGCCTACCTAATTCCATTGTTCCTCCAAAATATAGGTCAGACTATGAATGTTTACTGTTTAAGCAAAGCCATTATGTTTTAAGTGGGTCAGATGAGGTGGGTTGGTTTTCTTTTATTCTAAAACTGACCTTTAATAAGGAAGGGGGTAACTAATGCGAAAAAGAGTAAAAAGAAAATTTAGTTATTTTGCTAAATAACTTCAATACACTTGGAAAAGAGATGGTTAGTGATATGTTAGAATGTCAGTTGCATTCATCATCATTCCATTTGTAATTCTTATGAAGGTGGGCCTTATTGAAGGATCCCCAGAAGTGCTATCCTGAATTCCACTTCACAGAAGAGGTTATCTTGCTACAAATCACCAATTATCTCACAGAGCCTAGTCCTGAACCAATGAAAGTGAAAATTAAAGAAGAACTAAAGAAGAGTATGACTCATTTAGTTTTAAATTGGAGATCAGAATCTCAGCTCCATACATTATGAATGTCTTTGTGTATACTTGAATACAGATTGGGGGAAGCCTCAAATGAGAGTATAAGAATGGATTTCCTCTATTAGAGAAGAGGGACTACTTCTCTCAGGTCCAGCAGAAAGGGTATGGTAAGAGTCCTGTCCATGAAGGAGTCTCATCTGATGGGATCTGATGGTTATACTTAGTGATCAAAGACTTGCACTTACCTGCTTTTTTATGAATGTTGGTTTCAATTACGTATTTATTTAGCTATTGTGTTTTACTGTTTTACTGTGCTTGTTTATTGGTTGTGCTACTGTATTTGGTTGTTTTTAACTATGAACTGTCCAAAGTCATAAATAAGAGGTGGCAGATATACAACAGGAGAAAATAAAATAAAAGACACATTTTATATTGAACTGCCCTAACAATCTTCAAAGTAATAAAAGACAGCAATTTGCTCATAGTGGTTACCCATCACAATTTTTGCCTCAAAATACAGCATAATATAATTTTTCAGAGAATATATTTTGATCCCTTTTGAAACACTCTAACAAGAGTTCTTTATGCCAAACAATAAATTGTCTAAATGCAGAAAAAGCAGCTACAGATGTCTATCCCACAGACTTACAAGGTAAAATTAATAATATTGATATTCTTTTATATGACAAATATTCTGGGATTTTTAAACAACTATTTTTATTACTAATACACCAATGTCATTAACTAGCATACTGTCCTACACACAATATTCTCAGTTCTATTCTGTGCAACACAGAGATTTTTGATATTTTCTCTGATGGTTCATTATATTCCTCTTCCAAGAAACCACTTTATCCTGGCTTGGATAATTGTTTTCCTCTGTCTACAGTTTCATATAATTGTTTTCCTGGCAAATCTTAATTTAATTTCTTCTCACTTATCTTATTTGGGGGGAAAAGTCACAATTATTCCTCAAAAGTCAGAGGTGTTTTTTGTTTTTTTTTAACTAGCCTTGTATCTAAGGATGTGAATTCACACTTCAGGCGGCTTTTTCAATTTTCCTTAACAGTTTTCAATTAATTTCTAACAGGATTTCTCTTTCAAATTACTATCAGGAAAAGTCCTTATTTTAGAACAAGAAAAAAACATGACTTGATTTAAAGCATAATCTAGGCCAGTGATGGCGAACCTTTTTTTTATGGCGTGCTAAAATTGTGCGCACGCGCTACCACCACCACCACCACCCCATGCCCACTCAATTCCCCACCCAACTCTGCATGTGCACGTGACCCGCGCATGCGCATGCACCCCCTCCCCAGGCTCCGGAGGCTTTCCTGCAGCCTGGGGAGGGCAAAAATGCCCCCCCGCCCCCCTAGAGGCCCTCTGGAAGTCAGAAACGGATCATTTCCAAACTTCCGGTTAACCTTTTGGGGCGTTTTTTGCCCTCTCCAGCCTTCGGAGGCTTTACTGAAGCCGTTTCCAGCTTCTGGGGGGCCTCTGGGAGGCTGGGGGGGGGGGCGTTTTTGCTTCAGGAGATGGTGGTTGTGAGCCTCGGGGCTCCCAGGTGGCCCATGTGCACAGGGCGTTGAGCTGGCTCTGGTTGCAAAATGTCAGAAAATTCCCCATTTTTCAAGGTGGCATCCAAAGAGAATGAAGCGGGCGCGGGCGCTTCTTCCAAAAGCCGAGGGCCCAGCTCCTCTTCCTTCCTCGGCTGTTGGAAGAGCACTGTGCCCGTTTCATTCTCTTTGAGAGCCACCTTGCTTGCCATAGCACGAGGCGAGTGCTGCTGGGGAGAAATCACCTGGAGTGGGGAGAAGAAAACAAATTTGTGGTAGGGATGGCCTTCTCCTCCTCCTCCCCGAGATTTCTCCCTGGCAGCGCTCGCCTCGTGCAGCAGCAAGTGATGTGCATGTGTTTGTAATTGGAGCTGGATGGAACCAATCAGCTGGGAAGCTGGAAAAAAAGCCTTGGTTTCCCCACTGCTCTTGGAAGAAGGAGGCAGGGATGCTGGCTGGCGCTCACTTCCCTTACTGTTCACCGCCGCTGCCCCTGCAGGACGGAGCATTACTGCCCCCCCTCGCCCCCCCGCTGGCTGCAGCCCAGGCCCTGCCTGCCCTGCTTAGCTGGTCAGCTGGCCGGGAAAGTGGCAAGGAAGCAAGCGGCGATGAGCAGTTAGGGAAGTGAGCACCAGCCAGTATCTGCCAGGGGGAAATCAGGTGGAGAGGGAGAAAGCAAAGCTTCTGCTACTGACACCCTTCTCCCTCTCTTCCCGATTTCTCCCCGGCAGCCCTCGCTGTCCCTAGCAGAAGTTTCTTTTCTTCTCCCCCTCCCACTGATTTCTCCGTGGCAGCGCTCGCCTCATGCCATGGCAAGCACAGTGTGTGTGTTTGTGTGTGTAAAATGGGGGCTGGATGGGACTGATCAGCTGGGGAAACCAAGGCTTCTTTGCCAGCCTCCCAGCTGATTGGTCCCATCCAGCCCCTTTCTTACACAGAAAGAGAGAGAGAGACACCACTTGCTGCCACGCGAGGTGAGCGCTGCCACGGAGAAATCAGGGAGAGGGAGAAGACCATCCCTAGCAGAAGTTTGTCGTCTTCTCCCCCTCCCGCTGATTTCTCCCTGACAGCTGCGCGGCAAGCAAGATAGCTCTCAAAGAGAAATGAGAATAGCGGCAGCTGTTGCGCTGCTGCTTCCAGCCGGATTATATTCTGCCAGGCTGGACAGCTGGGGCCACGCAAGAAGCCTGCTTGGGTGGGGAGGGAGGGAAGCCCTGACCACAGCTCTGCTCTGCTAAGAAGCGATGGCAGAGAACCCCTCTCTGTGTCTTTTGGCACACATGGATGTTGCTCTTCCTGTTCCTGGTTTTTTCATGTGCATGCATGCCAGGAACCAGATTACCAAATGGCCGATGCACATGTGCACCCTGGAAAGATCATTTTCCTGGCGTGTGCATGCGCACCGGGTGGCTCCTTTTCTGCTTTCTGGCACGTCAATGCATGTGAAGATCAGCTGGCTGCTGTGCCCGAACCCGCAAGAGCAACTGGTGATGGCTCCGCAAGCCCGGAGAAATGGCTCTGTGTGCCACTTCTGGCACGCATGCCATAGGTTCGCCATCACAGATCTAAGCTGAGTTAGGCCTCCCACTTTATGCGTACATAGACCACAAAACGCTCTATATAGGAGGCACACTAAAATGGCAATCGTATAGTATTTCACAATCTTAGCAACTTGGAGATATGAGAACTTTGAGAAGCCTGTGATGAACACAAAGAAAGAAGTCTCATATTGTGAGACTGTTAGTGTGTAGATAACAGTAATAAGAATTTCAGTTTTCCATGTATCAATTAAATATACAAACTTCAACAAATTTCCCAACAAATTTTGTAAGCAAATTTTCAAGCTTCAATGAAGTTGAAGGAATTAGATATGTGTAGCCTAATGAAGAGAAAAACTAGCAGTGACATGATAGCAGCATTCCAATATCTGAGGGGCTGTCATGCAGGAGAGGGGGTTGACCTATTCTCCAAAGCACCTAAAGGGAAGACAAGGAGTAAATGGATGGAAGCTTATCAAGGAGAGATTCAACCTAGAAGTAAGGAGAAATTTACTAATTAACCAATGAAACGGCTTGCCTTCAGAAGCTGTGAGTGCTCCATCACTGGAAGTTTTTAAGAAGAAAATGGGCAACCGTTTGTCGGGAATGGTATAGGGTCTCCTGCTTGAGCAGGGGATCGGATTAGAATGCCTCCAAGGTCCCTTCCAACTTTGTTATTCTGTTAAATTCACCAAAGGCCAAATATAACGAAGTGTTTTTATAATAATCTTCAGCTATCTTATAATACATGTATTTTCAAATGATTACTCATTTCCAAACAGGAAATAGCATCTACACTAGAGGGACTGATGAAATGGGCATTCTTTTGTTAGTGTTTTTGTTTTAAATGACACATGTAATTTAAAACAAAATGGGACATATGTCATATATTCCTAGAAGGAACCAAGCAGGCATTTGACTCCCAAGACTCCTCCCCTTAAAATATATACTCATTCATCCATGGGGTGAGGAAGACATAGAGAAGTAAAATATGCATGTCAACAATCAATAAACTCTTTTCACCTTGAATGGTGAAGTACAAGTATAAAAGAGCAAATGTCATCTTGATAGCTTCATGGCTAGCAGCAGACACAGGTGGTTATACAGGCTATCACAGAGAACTATATTCGGTTCTGACAAAGTGAAACTGGAAGCAACATTCGGAAGAACAAGAACTGCACCTCATCACAAGAAGAGGTTCTATTATTTCAGGGGTATCAAATTCAAGGTCCACAGGTCAGATCTGGCCCATGGGTGCTGCTTAGATGTGGCCTGTGGGGCTGTCCTGGAAACAGCAAAAGACCAGCCTGCGGTGCCTCTGCCAATGAAAACAGAGCTTCATAATCAACTTTTATATATGATTGCTATTCAACAGAAAATGAATTTTAAAATATAAAAGTTTGTCAAACTTTACCGGCATTTTCGACGGACATCACTTTCCATATAATGCAATGGGACTTTCAGCCACTCTATGGGGTTCATAAGATGCCGACCCAAAGGAAGCGGTGGTAACTCAGTCTTATGTAGTTCATGAATATCTTTACAGGAATGTAATTTTCCTGTGGAAAGGTACAAGGCATATAAAAGAAAGGTTTTTTCCACCTCATTAGGCAAACTTTCTGATGAACAAAACCCTGTACAATATTGAGACAAATCCAATCTCCCCACCCCACCCCCAAGTTACACTCATACCATTTGATGAATATATCAACTATAGAAACAATTTCCAGTATCTTCAAATTGGTCATACTATTTTTAAGATTAACACAAAAGTGAAAGACAGAAGAATTCAATAATCTGGTCTAGGATCTCTAAAGTCTCAGACATTAAACCTCAAGATTATCAGAAGCAAACAGAAATATTACAAAACCTGTTTCACACTGCTTCATAATGCTGGCTTCAATGTTTCTTCCTTCTATTTCCTTTAACAAGGGGTCATGTAAAGGAGGAATTGATGCCTAGGAGAAAAAAACAGCTACTATTCATATTTCAATACTTCATGACATCAAATTAGTCAGACCTAAACAGATAGTCCTTGACTTATGACCACAACTGAGCCCAAAATTTCTGTTACCAAGGCAGTTAAGTGGGTTCTGCCCTATTTTACAATCTTTACAATCTTTCTTGCCATAGTTAAGTGAATCACTACAATTGTTAAGTTAGTAACATGACTAAAGTAAATCTGGCTTCCTCATTGACTTTGCTTGTCAGAGGGTCTCAAATGGTGATCAGATGACCCTGGAACACTGCAACTATCATAAATATGAGTCAGTTGCCAAGTGTCTGAATTTTGATAACATGACCATGGAAATAATGTAGTGGTCATAAGTGTAAAAGGTGGTCATAAGCCGATTTTTTTCAGTGCCATTGTAACTTTGAATGGTCACTAAATAAACTGTTTGTAAATTGAGGATTACTTGTAGTTCAGTTGCCATATGCATCAAGGAGCATTTAGAAGCCTGAACACTGAACCTTGAAATAAAAGTTCAATCATGTCACCCTGCAAGAAGATACCAAACATACTTGGTTCACAACTGGTGTTAAAGCATAGATACTGAACTTGTCCTCCTATTCTTGGGCCTAGCCAATTCCTCCAAAATTCAACTTTAGATTCTTTTTAGCTAGATCCAACTGCCAAGTAAAGATTAAGGTTGAAGGTAAAGTTGGCCCCTTCTTTTGTCTTCTGCACTGCCAAATAATAGGCTCCCTGCAAAAGATTCTGGTTTCTGGCCAATGCAGGATAAACCCTCTTGATTGCCTGCTCCATCTTCAGCTTCAGAAATTTTCTAATTTCATTCCCTAATCTATAATATAGGATTATATGCATCTTTTATGTATGACATGAGCATTAGGCTAATCGTTCTATGAAGAACTTGTGCATATATTCTTACTCTAGGGAACCTTGAATATTTTATCACTCTCTCTTCACCATTGTTTAAAAAACTTACACAAAGAGAGGCAAACAAGATGAAACTGTGTTATTCTCTAATTGCTTTGTAAAACCATGTAAATTATACTCCAGCAGTTACAAACAATAAACATTTCAAATGTGTAAAATCCTGCCTTTGTCTTCATGGTTCTTTCCTCCTATGCTCTTAGAAATTACAAGTCCATTCTATTTAAGCAGCCAGAAACTGGGAACTACAAGAACTGCATATGCTCCAAACATGGGAAAGGTGAGAATCTTCACAGGAAACGCAAGACCAGCTCTGCAATGACGTGTCCTTCTTTAAATTTTGGTACCTAAGAGGCCGATCCCAGAACTATCCATTCACCTGTGATGTATTTTCTACCCCTTCTTTTAAAATCTCTAACCCAGTGTTTCTCAACCTTGGCAACTTGAAGATGTCCGGACTTCAACTCCCAGAATTCCCCAGCCAGCATTCGCTGGCTGGGGAATTCTAGGAGTTGAAGTCCGGACATCTTCAAGTTGCCAAGGTTGAGAAACACTGCTCTAACCCAAGCCTGTCCTTCACAAGTCCAGTACAGAAGGCTAAGAAAAAGAAGTCAACAAGACCTCATCAGGAAAACAGGAATGCACAGCCTCTCTCACCTTCCACAAGTCTGGAGTAGTCCTCTGGAAGAAAGGATCATAAGACGACGGACTATAACTTTCTAAAAATGCACCTCCCTGAGAGAGCAGAAAGAGGACTTGTGAACCTGTGGTCATCACATATTATTACTTCAGAGTAGAGAATTAATATTTTCTGTTTGATAGCTTAAATAACATCTAATATAAATATCTTACACAAATTATCTTATATAGTCCCAATTTTCATAACATCTTATGAAACATCTTTTCATAACATGCAATAAAATGAGTTTATTTTTGTCAGCAGGGTGAATCAACAACACTGAATCAGGATATTTTTTATCCATTTGATAGGAAAGGGGATTCATTCAGCCAATACAAAAACCAAGTATTTCAGTTACTACACAAACTGTATTAAATGAAGCCCCACCTTTTCAGCATTACCGAGGTTGACATTTTCAGAGAGCAATTGCCCTTTACCGATAAATTAATGGACTCTTTTAGAAGAAATTTTAGTTATTTGAGACAGAAAGGACCAAATTACACTTTCCACAAAGCATATTTTTAGAGGGCTTTATTTTAATCACTAGACCGTTCCCCTCCTAAAAAAGGAGCTTGTGTCCAATCACACATGGCCAATAAAGAATTCTATTCTATTCTTGTGTATGGGACCAAAAGGGAGGGAGGTTAACTATTTCCTCTCCATCCTGTCTGCCACACTACAGAAAATGATGGTTTCAAAGAAAAACAAAATGTAAGTGTTTATTTAGAGATATTTTCAGCAGATAAAAAAATGTGAAGGAAATGTTTAATCATTCCCTTCATATATGCCATAGTTCTGATACTAATAAGGTAAAGCTTAACTTCTTTTTCTGGGGGGAAAAAGTTACCTTGACTAAGCAAGCTTTTAAAATAAATTTAAATGTAACACGTAAGTTGGGGAATGATGGTTTAGTTTTAGAATGAGATGTAGGCCATATTTCAAATGATTTTTTATTTGTTCTAAGTTCATTTGTAAGACATATTTCAACTAAGGAGCCTTGCAAATTGCACTTCTAGGGATGGGCTAGAATTCTCCACTACAAAAATGAGGCAACCTCACAATTGTTTTTGCCTATTACACAGGATACTTACATTATAAATGACCTTGAAGCCAAATCTATTGACAGTGATGAAATTTCACATACAGCTGGATATCCCAGGTAAGATTTTTATGTTACGTCTTATATAGATTTACAAGAACTATATCCAACTAAACAAAAAATATAGCATATATTCTTGCTTCAGAGTTCACACAGCCTTACAAACATTAAGGGAAATAACAATATTATGTGGCCAGACAATACATAAAACCCATAATTATTCAATCTCCTGGTTCTTTTTTCCCCACTCCATGGTGCTTAAAATACAATTAGCAGTGAATCCTGAGTCTCTCTTAAGTCATCAGTCATTTTCAATGAACATTTAGGAAGCATCACAACCATAAACATTTGAATCTGGTCTACCGTAGAAAACTGGCTTTTATTTATGAGCCAGAGCACTGAAGAAACCCAAAGCATCTTCTGTCTTCAGGGATATTTAACACTGTCACTATTCTTCTGCCGGGCTTGATACCTCCTCTGAGACTGGATAGGCGGAAGTACAGGGAGGAAGAAAGGGTTATGGGAATGATAAGCACTGAAGTCACAACTATATTTTGGTTTGGAATCTGGAGGTTTTTGTGAGGCCGAAGGGATATCCATGGCTGAAGAAGCAGATGATTGAAGGGCAGGAGTTGAGGTAGGGGGACCTACAGTTTTTGGGAGAGATGACAAAGCAGTTGGAGAACTGACCAGTTCTGTGGGAGACAGCTGTAGGAAAGGTGAAGGGAAAAAAATAGAAGGTGAATGGAGGTAAGGGGGAAATGGAGGAAGCAAATGAAAGAAATGAGATGGAACAGATGGAGGAAGTAAGACTGAGGGGAGAATTATCATTGGAGGGGAGACAGATGGGGAGATGGAAAGAAGAGAGAAGGGAAATGGAGGAAGAAAAGAAGGGAAATAGGAACTATAGGGAGGACTCTGGGACTCAAAAAGTGGATGAGATGGAGGAAGGAGCACACATAATGAGATGGAGGATCCTGGAGCAGAAGAAGCCTAGTAGAAGGAAAAATACAAGGAAAGCAGAAAACAAATATGAGCAGAAAAGCACAGAATGCTAAAATATATTAAATAATAGTAGAAAGTTAAGGACAAGTTTCATTCTTTCTTACTGCCAAAGGCAGTTAAGTAAGACTGAAATAGTAAACTTTAAAATGACAGAATGCAGTTTTATATGAAATCCAATCACAAGTGTTAATTATGATGCACATATGTAGAAATGGTACTTTCTAATCATTTATTATAAATCTTATTTTTTCATACTTGCACATTTCTTTTTGCCTTTTGAGGATTACTCATTGATATTGCCTCTGAGACTGTACGTGATGGATAGAAAAAGAAATGTATCCAAACATTTTGGGACAAGAAATACAGCAAATCAGGAGCCCCCAAAAAACAGAAGTCTAATATGTGGTCTGCATTTATATATACTGCATACATAAATGGAGATTAGCCAATTGTACACACAACACTCGCATGTGTGTGATTTTTTTCAGTAACTATCATGTCTCAGGGAATGGAAGACAATTTTGCTGAATGAAGCAAAATAAATCAAGAATAGAAATAACTATGGTTACTTTTTTTTAATTACCAAAAAGAAATAACTATGGTTACTGATGTTGATTGTAGTGAGGAATTTCTACTCCCCCAGGTCAGACCCTGGGAATTTTATTATGAGGCTCAAAACTGATTGATGTCAGTCTCCAATTGAAAAATCTGCAGTAAGTAAAGTAACCTTACTAGTTTTGACTTTCTGAGATTATAGAGGTAATCCCCAAATTATGACCACAATGAGCCCAACATTTATGTTGCTAAGCCAGGCAGTTAAGTGAGTTTTGCCCCATTTTACAGCCTTTCTTGCCATAAGTTATTAAGAGAATCTGGCTTCCCCATTGACTTTGCTCATTAAAAGGTTGCCAAAGGTAATCAGATAATCCTGGGACACTGCAACCACTATAAACACATTCCAAAGGTCCTAATTTTTTGATCACATAACCATGGGGATGATGCAAAGGTCACTTTTTCCCATGCCACTGTAACTTCAAACTGTCACTAAATGAATGGTTGCAATTTCAGGATTACCTGTACTATATGTTCAAAGCTGTGCAATGAGCCCATGAGGACAATTTAAATTCAACTTTCTATATCTGCTGGTTCAAGTCCTATAACTGGTCTTTTTTCTCCATTCTGCAGTTATGAGTTCCATGCACTTCACTGATGATGTAGATTAGAGTGAAGAATCCCACTTGGTTTGCTCCGTGAGTTATTGCTCCCTTGTCTTTTCTTACAAACAGGCAGATTGTCTTCTTTCCACAGATATTGTAGATGCTGCCTTCACACTAATCTTACCACTACATTTTCACTCCTTGGCATATAAAGTCTTCGGCACAGATTCAATTATTTTTTTAAAAAAAATTCAACCATTCATCCTGATGAACCCAAAAGGAAATTAATAATTTGGCTAAATACATTTTTTATAAATACATTAAAATATATATCAGAGGAAATAATTGGTTTTTTCTCTAAAACAGATCTTATAGAGGAAAAAATGTAACTTTCTCTCCCGCATTTTATTTTTCACTCATCTACAGAAAAAGCAAACATGGAAGACTCCCAGGCTCACCCTGAAGTGCAGCAAATGTCAGTGCATGCAAATAAGAAACTATTAAGGACCAGGATCTTCATAATGATAATACCAAAATAAGTGAGAGGTAAGGGCAGGCTGCCAAACTTTACTGTCCGCATTGTTATATTCCTGCACACAGGCACCTTCACTCTAAGTGACAAAATAAAATGAAATCATCTTCTGCTCACAAGAAAACATGCTTTTGATTAGTTGAAATCCTACATTTGTCTATTCAACCCAGGTAATGCTGAAGGTTTTTTTACATGAAGGCATCACCAGAGCTCAGTGAATTCGCATAATATATTATATACAATGACCCTCTCTGCACAGGCTTCATTTCCTCAATTTCCAATTATCTCTGCCTCACTTTAAACATGCAGCAAGTTACTCTGTTTCAGTGTGAAATGGGACAACTTGATGAGGGCCACTCGGAGAGGTCATCTGACCACCACCAAGTCATCTCATCCAACTCACTGCCACCATCACCAAAGGAGAGTTGCACAGGGCCACCTCGCTCTTGTCAACTGGAGGAAGAGTACATGTTGTAGATTAGCCATCACTGAAATGGGTCTAGGACAACTCAGCACAGGGAGCTCACCACTGCCAGGTTGTGTTTGCCAACTCATGGTCACCAAGTTGCCACAGGACAACTCCACATGGCCAACTCACCACAGGGGCAATTTGCTGCTGGGGGATGGAGGGAGAGCCAGGTTGGTGGGTGAGCAAGCGGGTGGGCAGAGCACAAAGCAATGGCCAGGGGTTTCCCATTTTCATACACACCACCAGCTGTGCTGTTGCACTTTGGACCAAGGGATGGTGGTTGCAGTGATGGGCAGGATAGGTGGCGGGGAGGCAGTGGCAGCCCAGGGCATCCCATTTTCACACACACACTGCTGTCGCCACTGTCCCCAGCCTCTTCGGCCTGGAGGTCAGTGTGGTGGCAGCAGCAGTGTGAAAATGGGAAGCCCCCTGTTGCCACTGCTGCTCTGCTTACCTGCCAACCTGGCTCTTCCTCTGTCCACCTGCAGCAAGGTGTCCCCGCAGTGAGTTCGCCCTGTTTAGTTGTCCTATGGCAACTTGCTGCCAGTGAGTTGGCAAAGACAACTTGGCAGTGGTGAGCTGGCCATGCCGAGTTGTCCTACACCCATGTCAGTGATGGTTAATCTACGTGTGTGTCAAAAGTGACACATCATGATCTTTTGGCTTCATCAACACCCGAATACCAGAATTTTAGAGGCTTCAGAGGCTGCGATGAGAATGTGATGTGCTCTCACACAGCTTCTGTACCCTTCAGAAGTCGTACAAAAGGGATGTACAGCCCCCAGTCTCTGAAAATTGTATGAGAATGGGAGTGGCAGCAGTGGCATTAGCACTTAAGACTTTATATCGCTTCACAGTACTTTATAGCCCTTTCTAAGCAGTTTACAGAGTCAGCATATTGCCTCCAACAATCTGGATTCTCATTAGGGCTGAATGTGAGGCACAAGCTTCTGCTTCCCAGAATCAATGCCGAGTGCCACTGTTGAGTGTGGACTAGATGAGGGGGATGGGTGTGTGGAATAGAGAATTGTTTATTTATGATTGATACACCAGAAGAGTTAAGTTAGGTAGTTTCCCAATTCTGACACCAAAGCAAGCCAAAAAGGTTTGCTATCACTGCTCTATCTTCTGAAATTTTAAAAAAGAAAATTCATTCTAATTGTGTTAAAATGTTTTGTAGTAATAACAGCTTTTCTTTTCCGATACCTTCTCATTACAATAGTTTAGATAAAGGGAGAGCTGTTTTCGCTTCCTTTCTTCTATTTCTTTGCTTGACTGGTTGTCAACTTTGTCCTGAATTTTCTGCAGCAGGGGTCTTGAAACACTTTCAAACCATTTCTTGTACAGCACTTCCTTTCTCCTTAGAGCTAAGAAATCATTGTGCTTCAAATACCTGTCTACTTCCTAATTAACAGAGAAACTATTATCAACAAAGGTAGTTTTTGAATTAAATAATGAACTTTTAAAACAAATCTGACAGTATGATTAATTCATAGAAATTGAAAAAGGCTAGTAATTAATAAACATTTTATACATTATAACATTCCTCCAATGACAACCCTTGCATATATAAAATATGTATCGCTACAAGCCATTGCAATTTCATGTGATTGCTACAGGAAACCAATTATGTGATATTCGAATACATAGTAAACATCTTACTTGGTACAGATATATAATTTATCTGTTGGACTTTTTTAATATATATAGCAGCCAGATACAGACCTGTGTCTTCTTAACTAAAATTGTGTTATATTTATCTTGCAGGAAAGACTTGAATATTAAACTATTTAAGGGATATAAAGCATACAGGTTATCAATCAAATATCTATTATAATGGCTGTTGATATACCTGTGAGAATCTAACTTTTCTAATCTTTTTTTTTTCTTTAGGTAAGGTTGCCCTTTGTCATAATTGAAAAAAAAATCTAATAAATATGATATTATTCTTGGGGCTATTTGAGATAGGTAATCTGTAGCTACAGGTATTGTTGGCATATAAGCTGTTGTTCCTGGTAGTTGTATTTCAGCAGTACCTGCAGAGCTACAGATTTCCCACTCCTATGTTTAATATTTCTCAAAAATATTCATTATTTCCTGGCTACAGCTCTAAAGCCACAACTCATTTCATATTTTTCAATAGTTTGAATATGAAATCAAACTTGAAATATGTAGTATCTTTTTTACTTTGTTCAATCATGTCCAATTTTTGAAGACTGCCTGGATAGGTCCCTGCAGGTATCTTGGCAAGATGTTTCAGAAGGGATTTGACTTTGCTTCCTTCCCACGGCTGAGAAAAAGTGACTGGCCCAAGGTCACCCAGCTAGTTTTGGGCCTAAGGCAGGACTAGAACTCACAGTCTCTTGGTTTCTAGTTTGGAACTTTTAATCACAAACTAGCTGTCATGATCTCTAATACTAAAGCTTCACATGACCACTATTAGCTATGTCAAGGCAAATTTGGAAAAGCTAACACTAATCTATCCCAAAGGGAATTATTAAAAATAATAAATAAAAACATAAAAATGTAATCTAGTGTTAAGACACCAGACAAGAAAGTAGGAGAAAGCAGATATGAAAGCCAACTATGTGACCTTGGGCCAGTCACTCTCTTACTAATTCAACTCATAGGGCTGTTGTTGTGTAGAAAACAGGTAGAGGAAAGATATCAGATATGTTCACTGCCTTGAGTTATTTGGGGGGAAAAATAAAGGCAGGATGCAAATAAATAAATAATACAGAGGACAGTGCAGATAGATGGCTTTCCTAGATGAAAGAATATATCAATTTTATGATCGATCTCAAACACGAAATTGGGCTTTTCCCCTAACCACTAGTGATGTGTTTGCCTTCATAAATTAGAGAAGCTGTTTGGAGAAGTGAGCACAGTACTGTTGCACATTGATAACAGGATAAAAATGTGGGGTCCAGAATTAGGACGAACAATGAGGTTAACTTCTTTTGGACACAAATAGGGATGTCAACCTCATGCAACATCTTCTTTGAAATTGGTATTTCTTGGACAAAACATTCCCTTTGGTTTTCAGGCAAATTTTGTTTTCTCTAATATGAATATACCAACCAGAGAAATGCCAAGCCCCATGCCTAGCTGGGAGACGGGCAGTCCTGCATAAACCTTGAAGATCACCGACCTTTTCCTGGTTCCTCCTCCATAAGAATCAGGATGTTTGCATTGTATTGTTTTCCAAGGGAAAACCCCACTTTACCGCTGCATTATATTGATCCACCTTTACCCTGACTCAGAAGTAGGAAGGAATTGAGAAGGAGATTCTGTTGGGAGAAAAATATCCTTGACTAACAGTAAAGAGCAAGGAACTGGGGCAAGGAGGGAGATGTGGATAACTCCAATAGCCATCTTTTTTTTAATCCAATTTTTATCTATCCATTTCCCCCTTTTTTTCCTTTCAAAACAAGCTCACAAGCTTCAATTAACTAAATAAAAACCTAATAGTTATAAACTCTACATCATCCTTCCCCTCTTTAAAGTCCTCCAGATGTCATGCCCTACAGCCCAGGTGTCAAACTTGCAGTGTCAGGTTGCTGTCACGTGATGTTTCCCGATGTTTTCCCCCTTCATGGAGCTGGGGTGGGCATGGCCTGCGCATGATGCATCTGGTCCATGGGCCGCCAATTTAACACCCCTGCCCCACAGCTATCAGCACTGCAAGCCATAATGACCAACTACAGGCCACTTTTCCTTGGAAAAGCTATTAGACTTATAGCTGAAAAGTAAAGGATCAGCTGTAAAAGACACTTCAGTACAGACAACTTAAGCTTGTAACAACCTTTTTTTTTTAAATGACCAGGAACAAAATCTTTTACAAACTTTTTCATTTGTGTGATTTTTGTCAAGAAAGTACAGATATTGGGGCGAGGGAGAAAACTTAACACTGATGTTTTTATTCCTTATTTTTATAGAAAATTGCAATTTCATAAGATGATTTCCAAAAATAAAAAAACAAGATCTTCTCTTCTGACATGGTGGTCACGGATATGGACTCCTGGTCCAGGCATTTTTATGTCTTTCTCAATAGTCAGAAAGTTACATTGCAAGCAATGTTTATTTCTTACCCTTATAAAGCAGCTTTCTCTTTCCAGCAGCAACTGAATGGGACCAATAACATCCTGGCTTTCATTAACTAAAGCCTAATAAAATATCAGTAAAATCTGTGAAAGAGAACTACTATATTAAACATACTTCTTAAAAATAATTTTATAAACAGATCAGCTTTATACGATACAATGAATTCCATGCCGCTGAGAACACATGCAAAATAAAATTACATTAAAAGCCTTATTTGAAATTGGAATTGGTGCATCAATTCCATGCTTTATATATGTAATGATAAGAAGGTAACAATTAGAAAATCTGCCTCAATATAACTATTTTCCTTACTCTTTATTACTGTAATAATATACAATTTTCTATATTTATCACCAATGTTATTAAATTTGATAAATTAAATAATATGCATATTCAAATGCTTAAATTAAATATTTAAAACAATATTTAATATGAAAACAATATGAAAACCAGTCTACAACTCTAGATCAAACTGAGAAAAATCATCTTTACTTCTCTTCAAAAAGCCAAAAATCAATCTTAGTTTTGATCATGAGTAGTTGATAGACGGGCAGTATTGAAGAAATTAGACAAGGCAAATAGGAGTTTGATGGCTATTGATAATCATATTCAGAGCAAATAATTAGTACTGGAATCAAATTAACCAAGTTACTATGAAAGGCTATGAGTGGGAGGACCCCATTACTGAGTCTTTTATTATTATCTATGACGAAGGAGAACATTTTCAGCAGTCTGCTGGGATCCATTGCTGGAGAAAACCCATATTAGGAAAAGATGATGGAGCATTCCACTAGCATCTCTGTGAAAGACATGTCCCATCACAAACAAAGCTCCTTTCTATAGAGGCCGTGTCTACCCCCTTACCATCTGTGGATCTGCATGCTAGAATTGATCTGTTAACTCTTACTACGTATGTATGTGTGTATGTGTATGTGTATGTGTGTATGTGTGTATGTATGTATGTATGTACGTATGTATGTATGTTGTATTTGTGCTGATAAATACCGGGGGTTGTAAAAATCTAATAGATACCTTTCACCTTGGCTTGGCTGACAAATACAACAAAATGTAACAAAAAGGCAACAGTAAAAATATTGGGTTTCTGCCCGGATGGTCTCTTGTGACGAGCCGAAGGACAGAGAATGGAAGTAGTGATCTTCCTCCCATATTTGGGCATACCGGGGGTTGTAAAAATCTAATATATACCTTTCACCCTATATATTAGATTTATATATTAGATATATAAATCTAATATATATAGATATATGCCCAAATATGGGAGGAAGATCACTACTTCCATTCTCTGTCCTTCGGCTCGTCACAAGAGACCATCCGGGCAGAAACCCAATATTTTTACTGTTGCCTTTTTGTTATCAGCACAAATACAACATACATACATACATACATACATATATATATATATTCTCTCTCTCTACACACACACACACACACACACACAGACAGACATTCAAATCAATTATGTAATTTAAAAAGTGTTGTAAAATGCAACCACAATATGAGAAGGTGGTTGTATTTTGATGATGTTACAACACTTTTGTAATAAGAGCAGATAGGAATTCAATTTCTTCTAATCGCCAACAAACACATTCAGTAAACTGCATGGAACTCAAAGAATGGATTGCTTGCCTTCTAAGTCCTTTTGAAATATGCACTTTGCTTTGAGGTAGCAAACATCACCAGTTATAGATTTTTGACTCTATTCAGTGCCCCCAATATATTGGTACCTGTGCAATGGACAAGTGCTTCTGTGTTAGCCAACTCTCTGAAGTTTTTGTCTTTTCAGATGGACTTCTTTCTAAAATCTTGCTCTGTGATTTACTCAGGAATGTAGTAACTCCTGGAAAAGGCTTATTTGAAAAATGAAAAGAATCCAAGTGAATGAAACTTTTAGCTACCAAAAATCAAACTTACCTATACAAAGAATACCATTGTACATAAGTATGTATTTTACTTTCAATATTAGTTCAAATTATAAAACTACAATATATTGTGGGTTCCATTTAATTTCTATCATATGTCTTTTTAAAAAAATCCTTAAAATGAAAAGCAGCATATGTGGATACTCAAAGAATTTCTGCCCATAATGGAAGGAAAGCAAGCATAAAAATAAATTAAATACTCAGCATGTAATTGAATATTGAGCAAGAAGTAAAACAGAGATAGGTGGAGTCTTCTTAGTTGCTTAATATATTTGTGGACAAATGTATAAGGCATGCTTGCGGTAGTGTTAAAGATTATTTTGGTTGGGGGATGTGAACATTAACATATTTTTATTATGCAGAAAATGCCATTTTATTGGTTAAGAATCAAATGCTTTGTAGTGAATGTCAAATAAACAGTAATATACACTGAAATGGATCTGAAAATTAGTATATCAAAGATCAATGAATTAACAACTACAAATTATAATAGAATGTGAAAAAATATAGCAAGTAAATGAATTTGCATACCTTAATAGAAAAAAAGAGAGAAAGGGGATGTTTAAATACAAATAGAAAACTTGGTTTGCAATAAGGAATTAATGTTTGTCAAAGAAGCTTGTACCACTTTGTTTTAAGGAAGTGAGAGTCAATATGTCAAGGAGAGATAAAAGTAAATAGAATTTAGTAGGAATAATTTGAGAAAGGATAATGAATAAATGTTGGCTGAATATAAAAGCAAAGGACAGGAAGGACTTATATGTTGACATAATTTGGTCATAGAGAGAATGAATGAGGATCAAATTGCAAAACACAAATATGAATGAATGGATTAGGAAACGGAAGACCAAAAAAATCCATGGTAGTACTGAGTTCATGAGATCTTCAAAAACAGAGAGAATTCTAATGTGGAGAAAGCAAAGGTAATTTGCAATGTATAAAAAAGGATGAAATATAATAAATTAAGCTAATATAAAAACTTCGGTTTTGTTTTCTCTCATCTCTTGCTTTCCTTTAGGGCACTACAGTTTGTTCTTTTACTGCACATTGCATAGCATTGATTACTTTTGAAAGAAATTTATCATAGCCAGTAGTGGGTTACTAAACAGTTTACTATCGGTTTGCTTGTGCATGTGAGCAACACTTCTGCGCTTGTGCAGAAGAAGACAAAACAATATCAAATTGTGGGATTGCAAGGTACATATACATTACAATGCAGATAAAGAAAACACAGCATATTTATTAAAAATGCTTAATTTTTTTCTGGATATGATGAGCTATTGTTACCCACATTAAAAAAAAATCAATAAATTTAGCAGTCGATGGAGCTGATGATGAACATTTGAAGATTTCAAAACTTCACATACCTTTAAAGATAGGACTATATGGCGAGCCTTATGTTACAGACTGAGACCTGACAGATAATGGCTTTTCTAAAGCCATTTAATCTGTTTGTGGCAGAGTCAGAGTCAAATTAGGGTTAGTTACCTAGAAATCTATTTGGATGTATTATCAATGGGCCTTAATCCAAGATAAAGTTAACCTTGTATCCTTAGTCATACTTTTCCTCATTAAGAACATTTAAAAATGAGAATGTATTTCCCTAAAATTGAAAAGTATGTATTAGAAACATTAGCATCATGTATTAGAACTTTTATGATTATTAACTAGATTTTTAAAAATATGTCTAAGATGAAACTCCACTTTTACTGTTGTAAATTTCTACCATTAAAATATTTATCTGATAATGCTGCACTGGAAAATATCAATATATTCACACCCAAACCTACTTGCTTGACATCTGGCATCAACTCTTCCATTTGAGCTCTTGGGCAACGAAGTCTTATCAGCCACTCCAAGTCTGTACTCTCCTGCCTTGGCACTTTTGTATAGTCCTAATGTTAGAATGTTAAAATAGGTTGTGTTTGTTGCTGTGTTCTCAGAAAATAATCTTCCGATTTAACAAATATATTGGCTCTCTATATTTTCACACACAAGTTACCAAACTGTAGCAACTTCCAGTAACTCACTGTTAAAATGAAGCTCTAAAGCAAATAAATGGTGTGGGTTACCAGAATGTTGATATGCACAGAAAGAACTTTTCCAATGTTATGTCATAACTAGTATTGTGGTATATTGTAAAATAATGTGGTCTATTAAAAAAAATATTAAAAAAAATATATGTTGAAAGCTAATACAACAGCTTAGAAATCAGAAAAAGGTAATTACACAAATGACATTTATTCAACAGGAAAAGGCATTTTTCTATAAAATAAGTATTTTTGAAGTGTATTTTGAACGTGGCCATCTTTTTTCATAAGTGGGACAGATGATACACCGTATCATCAGATATTATTGAGAGAGACAATTTTTTTTAATTACTGCAAATGAGTGTTTAAAAATGGTTGGTTATACATTAGAGACAGTTACATGAGATAGATTGTAAGAACCTTATCAATTACCATAACTATAAGCTTATAATGGCAATTGGGACCAGAATTGGCAATCACTAAATGACATGGTTATGAACTATGATGTTGCATAACCATGGTGACAATGCAATTGCCAGAACTATGAGACCCATAGTAAATATCATCCAGTCACCACAATCATAACTGCTGCTGAACAAATGGTAGTAACCCAATAACTACCTATATTGTAATGTGTCAAAAATCCATTGAGATAGCCTGCAATATTTGATTTATGTGAATTAACCAATGTTTCACTTCATTGTACTGGTAAAGTTTTTCCCTCCCCAAGATAGTTACTTTCAGATCTGAAATGTTTAATCCATATACCTGATAAGATGTAGTAGGCGTCAATTCTTTTTTCTCTGTGTCTGTGAAGTCATCTTTTTTATCTAGAATGCTTGAGGTTTCAGTTTTTGTGGACCGTGATGATATGCCCTGTTAAATTAGGGAAAGGCATTAATTCTAAACTTCTATGGAGATATATCCCATTAGCATCAATTTGACTAAAACAATACAACCCAACGTCAAATTAGATCAAGATTAGCTATACTTATTCTAAATTCTAATTTTCTATTTTCTTAATTAAAGGACCCTTATAAACCATATTTTAAGATTTTTTCCAGTTAAGATAACTTATCTGACTGGCTTTTTTCTATCTTTCTTTATCATTACTATATAATACTATATAATTATTAGCATTAAAGACAGTAAAACATTACTGTATAAGATTTTCATAGTAGAGTTTTATATGTTGGAAGAACTAAAAAATGTATTCCAAACATAGACAATAGATATAATATTGGCAGCTTTCTAATTCCTCTTTCTTAATTCCATATTCTTATTTTACAAATGAACAGATGGGCAATGCATATTGAATGTTTTCATAGTTGTGAGGAAATCAATACAGGCACTACGAAGTTTAAAAAAATACTCATACTCATCTTCTGCCTGTAATGCTTTTTATATTTATGCAAGGATTCTATGTGGAGGATGATAGATAATCCTTGACTTACATCCATTCCTTTAGCGACCACTGGAAATTACAATGGCACTAAAACAAATTATTTATGACAAGTCCTCATACTTAAAATTGTCACAGCTTCCCTGCAGTTATGTCATCACGATCCAGGAGCTTGACAACTGGCTCGCATGTACAACAGTTGCAGCATCCTAGGGTCACCTGATCTCCATCTGCAACCTTTCCAGCTAGTTTATGACAAGGAAAGTCAATGGGAAATATAGCAGGATGTCACAAATTATGGTCACATGTCTCGCTTATGGTAAAAATCATAAAATTGGGTGCAATCACATGATGTCACTTAACAATTCTCTGCTTAATTATGAATTTGCCCATTCCAATTGTAGTCATAAGTTGAGGACTATCTGTATTTAAAAATGAAGACTGCATAAATCATTTATATACTTGATTTACTTTTCCATATTAAATGTAAATAAAATTTTTGAACAAATACGTTATTTACAAATAATTTCTTTTCACAATGGAATGTGAATATAAACTTTTTTATTAAATAAGATTGGTATGCATTTGAATATTTGTATTGTTTATCTCCAGAAGAACCTACAAGAGCCAATAAAATTTTATTTGACTTCTATTTTTGAAAAAATAATAGCAAAATGCAATAATAAATGGACAGCTATAAAAGTTCAAAATGTTTTATTAGGTATTTTCTGACATTGCTTTATGTCTATGGAGATTCTCAATCATCCAGGTCACGGGTGTTCAGAACTGAAGCAGCTTCTTGGATGAGAAGCAAACCATTTTTAAGGAAAAAGCAAGAAAGTCAGTTATGTTTCGCATAAACAATATTGATTCTTCTTCAATAAAATGTGTCCTTCTATCTGCTGAATAATTTTATATAAAATCTCCCTTTTTATCAATATATTCTAATATTCATCTTTTCTAGTATTACAGTTAGGTGTTCATACACTGTGTCCTAAATGGGATAGTTTGAGCTTGGTCATTTGTGACTCAAGTAAGAATTTGGGGTTGATTTATTTGATGACCCATTCATTTGTTTTCTTGGCTGTCAACAGTAATCCCAGGGTTCCTGTCCAACATCAAAGTTCAAAAGCATACTCTTTCTATCCTAATTTTGCTTCCATGAAGTGCCAAAGGCATGCATGATGATTTTTATATGTATAGATCCATCATGGCATTTGAACATCTTCCTGACTGCTGTATCAAATGTCAATATGTGGCATATTGCTTGATTGCTAGTATTTTTATTGCTGATGATAGCTCCTAAAAAGCAAAAGTTATTTACCACTTCAATATTTCCATTGCCAGTTCTAAGGTTGGTTATTCAACCTATTGTTATTTGTTTGGTATTCTTTATATTTAATTTGGTTTTTTTCATTATGGCTTAGGGTTAGGGTTATATTAACTTCTTTTTTTGTTTTCTTTGGCTTTCTCAATTATCCAGCATGCATCAGCAATCAAGTTTTGTGTTCTTCAGGCTTTTCTAAAGACAGCTTGACCATCTCTGTTTTTCTATGTGTGATTCTAATCTGGTTGATCATACGCATTATTTTGCTAGCATATGAAATTTAGTATATTGTATGATAATTTGCACACTGTTAGGTTTTCTTTAAATCTAATCAATATTATCTGCTCATTGATTGCATCGTAGTCAAGTACTGTTCTTGCTATATTCTTCCTAACTATAAAAGTAATGCCATTCCTTCTTTGTTTTTCATGTCCTCAGGACTCAAAAGTGTGATCTTCCAACAAAAAAATGCCCAATCCTAGTCCATCTCAATTTGCTGATGCCTAAGAGGTCAATTTGCAGTTGTTTCATTTCATTTTTCACTACGTTGAACTTTCTTTTGTTCCTGTTTCTTATGTTCCATGCTCTTTTCCATTTGAAGGCTATCTGAGGGACCATCTTTTTCGTTTAATTAGATTGGGCATGCTGCACACTCCATCAACTAAATTGTCAACTAGCAGGAACTAGAAGACGGGCTATCTCTGCTACAGCTCCTGCTTTATGGATACTTTCACCTCAGAGATTAAAATTTTCCCCAACCCTATCGGTCTCATAAGGCCTTAAAAATCTTGCTACATGCCTGGGCTTTGGGCTCAGAATGTGTTAAAGCCATTTCTTGGCTTTACTGTTAGTTGCTTAACTATCTTGGCAGCTGTATATACTTATTATTTGGATGTTTTTATTGTTTATTGCTTTAATTGTTTTAACCACTTTGTAGTTTTAGAACTATAAGCCACCCAAGTCACTTGATTGAGATGGGCAACTATAGAAGTTGAATAAATAAATAAAATGTTGAGTGTCATCCAATCTGAGGGATTCATTATTTGATACTATAGCCTCAATCATTTTATATTTTCTGTACATCTGACTTTCTTGACAAAAATAGAGAAATGGGTTACCATTGCCTTGTCCCATGCAGTATAAATTGATGCCTTTGCCATTGTTAATAATATGATCATTTGCCTCTGATATTTTCCTACAATGCTGCTTGCTTTAGTGGGGCAGCTGAGATGACCTGGGGTGACCCTGCTGGGAAATACACACACACACACACACACACACACACACACACACACATACACACACACACACATGCACGCGCACACACTAGGCATACACTCCAATGTTATTTGCTCATCCCACCCAGGAACACCCCACCCACCCCATGATGGGGCAGCACAGCAGGACGGGGGGTGGATGGGGTTGAGAGGGGGGGGGGAGCTTAAATATTACATGACTTAATTAGAAGTCAGTCTGATTATAAATAATTATTTAAAGAAGAGAACTTTTGTTGAATTACAATGGAGATAAATTTGTTATGATATACAGAAGGAAGCCTGTTTCTAGGAACTAGTTGCACATAAAATGGGTAACTACAGTCCCTTGACAGAAGGAAAGATTCAACTTTTGAAAAATGATTTTGAATTAAAAGCTAACATAATTCTTATGCTAATTTAACATATGGAGGATATGATCCAAAAAAACCATATAATCCATACAAAGTTGTCCAAGCTTTTTAAGATTTATACACCATATAAAATGAAATGGAGCTAATTTTACCCAATTTTACCTGTATTATGCCCAGAGTTCATTGAATATTTATCATATAAATCAAGGGTGGCTGTGAACTCTACTATAACGTGTATGAAAACAAAGTCCCTTAACAGCTTCAATTCAGTTTTATACTGCATCTGAATATGAAGTCAAATTTCTATTGAAGTAACTAGGGCTTGCCTAGTTGCTGGGATTCTTCTTCTGATTCTTCTTCTGTCTTTTAATGTTCCCAAGTATGCATGATACTCAAATAATTTTAGTAAATTAAATCATTTCTAACTATACCATCATGTTTTAATCCTGCAATTTAAATTGGAAAAAGTTTTTCCCCACTTTTTCAATTTTTGTCAAGCAAAATTGGGGTGGGTCCCTAAAAGTTTTTAGATGCTATATAATACTTTTGAGATTTGCATAAATATGTACCATTGCATATTATATTCCGTGACCCGTCAAAAGCGCGTTCCACAAAAGCGCGGTCGACGAAATCGCGTATGTGACGTCATCACAACGCGACGAAAAAGATCGAAAAATTGAAATAAAAATTAAATTACAGCAAGCCGATTCACATAAAGGTTAGGGTTAGGTTAAGGGTTAGGGTTAGGGTTAGGTTAAGGGTTAGGGTTAGGGTTAGAGCGTTAGCGTTACGTTTAGCGTTAGGTTAAGGGTTAGCGTTAGGTTTTTCGTTACGTTAAGGGTTAGGTTTAGGGTTAGGTTTAGGGTTAGCTTAAGGGTTAGGGTTAGGGTTAGGTTTAGGTTTGGGGGGGTAGGGGAAGGTTTTAGCTTTATTTTTACATTTTTTGATCTTTTCCGATCTTTTTCGTCGCGCTGTGATGACGTCACATACACGCTTTCGTCGACCGCGATTTTGTCGTCCGCGGTTTTGTGGTAGAACCATTATATTCATCTTCCATCCTGAACTAGTGTCACAAGCAGAATACGAAAATATAGCTGGAAATAATTCTGCATCTTCTTTACATGTTGAGTATTAATGTCATATGACTAATTAACAAGTTGGGAAGTGAAAACAGAAATAGAATAAGAACTTCCACAAAATTCTTTCCTGGATCAACTGAATAGCTGGATATATAGATTTCACATTAAAACTACTGTACCACCCAGCATTCAAAAGGGTCACTATTCTCTTAATAATCTTTAAACATGTTTAATTGATTAATTAATTACATTAATAATATTGTAATATTAACCTTTTTTGCATGAGCTCGTTTACTGTATCGATGCCTTGCTCCTGGACAACGAATTTTTATGAGCCAGTCTTCTCCTGAACTGTCACTGTTTTCAGATGACAAGGAATCAGTCTGAAAAACAAAACATTGGAAAAAAACAAAACTTTTTAAAAAGTGCATTGCAGAATAGGCATTTTACAAACTAACCTGCGGCAAATGCTTCTACACTGAAATTATTTCCATTCCCTTCTCTCATCTCCAAACATCAATGAAAATTTCAAAAATGTTCAGCAACTTTCTAAATTATGCAATGTGAAGCATGCAAGGTACATATAAAAGAACTAAATACAAAAGTGTCATAAACCAGACAAATTAGCTACAGATAAGCATGTCCTGTGAAGATAGTTATGTGATTTCCCTGGGTTTGGACTAGTCATTGTGGTTTGTAATAGTAATAGCACTTATACTTATATAATGCTTTACAGCCCTCTCTAAGTGGTTTACAGAGTCAGCATATTGCCTCCCAACAATCTGGGTCCTAATTTTACCGATATCGGAACCTTGAGCTTGTGAGAGTCAAACTGCCAAAATGATGGCAGCCAGCAGTCAGAATTAGCTTGCAATACTGCATTCTAAACACTGTGCCACCATGATTCATGACTTTTGGAGACAAGCTACCAATGAAAGAGCTCAGGCACAATGAAGTATCTTGGGGGGGGGGGGGGTAAGTGGTTTTTTATTAGGTTTTGTCTTGTTTTGTTTTGTTTTGTTTTGAGATTAGGACATGGAGTACCTGGGACCTTAAGGCAAATGAAGAGCTAACTGAAATTAAATTGACATTCTAATTGGAGGGGGGGAGTTCCTCTCTCCATTAAGCTTCCTAGCAAAAGTTAGCAGTCTTATACGTAATACTAAGTTATGTATAATGCATGTTGTGTATTATGTATAAATTAAATGTATAAATTAAGTTAATTATGGTTTTAGTTAAACCATAACTAGCCAAGATAATCCATAAACTCTAAGAACAGAACTTATACACAACAACTGTCTGTTTATTTCTGAATTAGCATGTTATGTAACACCCAACTGATTACAAATTTCTCAAGAGTACACTCTATTGATTTCACTAAAAATGAAGTGAAGTAACAAACTTTTATGTTCCTAGAGTTCTTGAATTCATTGTGGTTTTCGGTATGTCAAATTCTATATGGAATCACACCCTGGGATAGCCAGATGTTTAATTTAAACTCAAAACCACTAGCAGCCTATATATAAGGGACTAACTACTTAATTAAGCAGGCACCACCATAGACTAGCACTATATCCTGAGCTATATAAAAACAATTGGATAGTTTGTGGCTTACAACAATCTTGGGTGAACTAAAACCAGTGGAGCTTAGTGTGATGCTCAATGTGTTACTATGCTAAAATATAACTTTGCTCTGAAGCTAAAGTCGACTCTTGTTGAGGTTGTGGCACTATTCATACAGTTTTGCCTGGGATCATACCCTTTACCACTGCAGTAAAGAGATGTGCCAAGCCCTAGAAGTCTCTAACCAAGCCCGATGCTATTTAATTTTTGAAAGTCACTCCATTTATAGCCCGCCTTTTGGGGGGTTCTGGACTTTTGACACACGAGGTTCATTCTGAAGGTCTCTGATCAACTCCTAAAACATTAGCGCGCTGGGCTATTCCCTTCTTCACTCACCCGTGTGGGGAGGCTCGAGGTAGATGACTCTTTAGGCGTAGATGTCAACGGTCCTAGATGGAAAGGACCCACGCCGTCCCCCTCCACCTCCATGCCCCCTACCCATCCCCGTCCCGGGGGCAGAGTCTGCTTCGTTGCCCGGCCACGGCCAAAATTTACTGGCAGTGGTACGCCAAACCCGCGATCAGCTCCCTCCGCCAGACAAAAAAAAGTTCCTTTCAGCTTTCTTTTTCTGAAGGCTCCGACTAGCGCTTTGGTGATCAAAAACGGCAAAAGGAAGCACTTTTGCCAAATTAAAAACATAATGAAAATAGGGGCTCACTGTCCCTATGCATTTTTTTCTTTCCAAATGAGATTGGTCTGTATCCGTCCGCTTCAGTATTGCTCGTATCCATGGCAATTCCGCGACGCAATTGCTTTTGCTGTGATGGGCTGGGAGATCAGCCTGGCCGGATGCTTGTAGATATGGAAAAAAAGCGCTACCTGTATCTAGAAATTAAACTTATAGCCAATGGCTTTGAGAGATGGGAGGCACCTTTGTAAAATTTTATGGGATCCCATTTTATATAGAACGGCTTTCTTCTTAGCGAAAGACAACGTGCAAGCACGCGTAGAGCGATCTTCTAGGATTAACTTTCCCTGAAATTTGCTGCAATGATGAAACTAACATTTGGGTTGTATATGCGCTATAAAGTTTAATATTATCCTCCCCTTCTGTGTTGAAAACCACTCTCCCCCCCCCATTATCTTTATCCTATTACTTTTCGTGGTTTGATACCTATGCTCAGAACAAAAACAACTAGTTGTCAAATACTACAAAGGGAATTAGGCAAATAATAAGTAATAAATTATGGAATGATTGCTGTCACCTTAAACATGTTACCAAATATTATTTAAATTTATAATTACACATTCTTATTGACTTTATTATTATTTATTATTAGTTTTGTATGCCGCCCACTCTCGGAAGACTCCGGGCAGCTTACAATAAAAAGGGAGGAGGGATATAAAAACAATAAATAAACAGTTTAAAATTGCAACAACATCCACAACTTGGAATGGGGCTGGACAATTCAACAGCCCCAGGCCTGCTGGAACAGCCAGGTCTTCATTGCTTTACGGAAGGCTGGAAGGGTAGTAAGGGTCCGGATCTCAACGGGGAGATCGTTCCAGAGGGCCGGAGCAGCAACAGAGAAGGCCCTCCCCCGGAGGTCGCCAGTCGACACTGACCGGCCGATGGAATCTGGAGGTGGCCTAGTCTGTGCGATCTAATCGGTCTGTGGGAGGTAATTGGCAGGAGGCGGTCTCTCAGGTAGACTCTGATTTGTATTATTTTTAAATGTTTCTTAATGAAAACATCCCAATAGTGTCTTTATGAAACAGTGCTAAATTTAAATTTAAACCAGCTGGGTGACTTTGGAAGAGACACTCTCTGTGAGCCCAACTCACCCCACTGGGTTGTTGTGGAGAAAATAGGAGGAAGAAGTGTTAGTTATGTTCACTGCTTTGAGTTATTTCTAAGAGTTGCCCTGGACAGAGATGAACAGCATATAAATGTAATAATAAAAGTAAATGATAAAACCAGTTTTAAAAAATTAAAAGTCTAAAAATGAAAAAACTTAAATAAATCTAAAAAATAAAAAAGTAGCCAAATTGCTTTGCTTTAGCAATCAAACTGCTACAGGCATCCAATTCTTTCTAAGACAGTAGTTTATTTTATGTCACAATATCATTTTAAAAAGAATATAAACTTGTTACTTTTTAATTGAATCTATTTTATTAATAGTATGCATTCATATACTGGAACAGTGGCTCACATTATCATACTGTTTCTGAAAAATGCTCTGAAGGATAAAGATAAAGTTTCCCCTCGGACATATGTGCTAGTCATCTTGACTCTAGGGAGCGGTGCTCATCTCCATTCCAAAGGCAAAGAGCCAGCGCTGTCCAAAGATGTCTCCGTGGTCATGTGGCTAGCATGACTAAATGCCGAAGGCATACAGAAAGCTGTTACCTTCCCACCAAAGGTGGTTCCTATTTTTCTACTTGCATTTTTACGTGCTTTCGAACTGTTAAGTTGGCAGAAGCTGGGACAAGTAACGGGAGCTCACTCCGTTATGCAGCACTAGGTGTTCAAACCATTGAACTGCCAACCTTTCGATTGACAAGCTCAGCATCTTAATCACTGAGCTATCCTATCTCTGAAGGATATCCCAATATTATTTGTGCTTTTCTGATCCATTCTTGAAAGTTTATAAAAGATCATGATGGGATTTGTTTATTACAACAAATCTGGATGTGCGGCTAATTGCTAACATATTTGACTCAGTGTGTGTGTGTGTGTGTGTGTGTGTGTGTGTGTGTGTGTCTATGTGAGAACGTTTTTCATCACAAATTGAGATAATAATTCATGAAATTTCACATGACATAGGTAACCCTATTCTGTAATACCAGATGTCAGCCTCTGCTTTGCTTACTTGCTTTCGGCTGCCATAGAAACAGTGGGGGAGGGCATGGCATTTGGGATGTGAAATTAGTACAGGAGGATTAGTCAAAAAGGGAGTTTTGTTCTCACCATCTTCTGTGCATGCTGATGGCCGGTGTTTGGACCTGGTTCATAGGGCTTTCAGCCCTCTCTAAGCGGTTTACAAATTTTTAGCAAATTGAGTCAGCAACTTGCCCCCACAGTCCAGGTGCTCATTTCACCCACCTCGGAAGGATGGAAGGCTGAGTCGACCTTGAGCTGGTGAGATTTGAACCGCTGAGCTGCAGATCACAGTCAGCTAAGGTGGCCTGCAGTACTGCACCCTAACCACTGTGCTACCTCCGCATACCAACCTGATGATGCTTCTTGGAGATGCAACCCAAATGACACCTAAGGGAGTTGCAGATTGGGCAATGGGGTGGGGGTTGTTGGAGCTGGGTAAATGTTTTATACGTATGATTTCACGCGTTTCTCCCTCAGACCTTGCTTTACTTTCGCAGGTATCTTTTCATAACCAGTAAAAGTATTTTAATTTCACAAACAATGGAGTTAGGAGTTTTCTTTCTTGGTTATTGAGGGAGGGAGGCATGCCTGACATTAAGCAAGGTCTCAGCTCGCACCTATCCCAGATTTAAAAACTTCCGTGTGGGGAGCACCCAAATGTCTAACCCCTGCAGCAAACAGGAGAAGACAATGGCAAGGGTCACAACCAGCCAAAAACCAGAGGATGACTGACAGGCAGCTGAAAGAGAGGATCTCATGATGACCCATTCTTTACACCTTCAGGAGGCTTGGGAGCGACGCGTCCGTGTAAGTCTTGCTGAAAGGGAAAGTGGATTAGCCTAGCAGACGGAGGGGGGAGCACAAGACATGGTTAGCCCTGGAACGTCCCTGAGAACAGCTACCGGAGCTGGGCAAGTGGGAGGGCCCCCAGCCTCAGCAGCAGCAGTTCACGCTCCCCCAAGGGGGGGGGGACTCTTAAAGGCACCATGCCTCAGATTCCTCCACTTGGAGTGAACTACAGAAGAGATCCCAAAGAACTGTGGGGGAGGATTTAACATGCTTTTAACAATTTTTAATTAAATGTTTACGCCATCTTTCATCCATGGACCATATCTTAGTTCACCCAATTTTTTAAAAAGGAATTTGAAGAATTCCTCCTGGATTGGGTTTCATTCAGTTTTGTACCTTCTGTAAAACTTCTTCCTCATCATACTTTTCAACAAATAAAATTAAATAATAAAATAATAAAAGCATTTCATTAGATTGCAATTTTCTATTACAGAATTTTCAATAAATTCATCCATAAGAGAGAGACTAAAAAAGCATAAATATACATATATTTATTTCATATTCAGCAATTAGTTATTTTGAAATCCCAATATTATGGGAAAAATTTGTTCAAGTGGATATTAGAAGAAAACCGTTCCAAAATGAAATCCAGGCCCTATTCAATATGGTGCACATGCAGAAGAACCAAATGCTAGTAACATATTAATCAAAATACAAAAGAATTGCACATATGAAATAAGTTCTCAGAGAACTCAAATGGGAATATCTGAAGTGAATGTTTGGGGTGACAAGCAAAATATGGGACTTGGTGTCTCCACTTTCTTTTCCTCCAGATGGCACAGGTAAAGCTTGATTATTTCTAACTGTAGCCGAGAAAGAGGACAGAGTAGTACAATACTTGTTGCTTGTCATGCCCATGACAGCTTCATAAGTCCAGTCAAAACAGTACATTGTCCAAGCAGAAAAATTGTGAAGCAATACCACTTAGACTGCTTTACGGTACTTTACAGCCCCAACAATCCCAGTCTTCAAATGAGAATCAAACTGCAGGCAGCCAGCACCAGAACTGGTCTGCAGTACTGCATTCTAACCACCACAGCTCAAGCAGTTGCTTCTTGCTGATTTCTCCTCTGCTGGGTTGGCCTGTTTTTGCACAACATGCTATCCCACTATCAGTTTATTGATTTAACCCAGTTGCCCGTTTCTCATTGTACAATTAGGTGTTAACTAATCCAACAGGGAAGGGATGTGCAGTAGCCAGAATGGCTTTGTGAGTCTAGTCTGGGGGAGGCTTTGCATTATTTAAGCGATTCAGTAAACATGGGTCCACTGTAGCGAGTAAGTATAGTACAAGTCGCTGGTACCTAATTTTAACCCAACATGTTGTTCAACTCTAGCCATCTTCCAGATGTACTTTGGAGAGGAGTCTGTCTTGTTGTAGAGGTCCGAATTAGACCATCACAATTCTTTAGCCGCAAAGAATCCGCTAAATTTCATGCCCGCCCACTTTTCAAGACCTTTTACTCAGACTTCCCTCACTTCCCATCATGCTTTGAGGGAGAATGAGCTGCCCCCAGCCAATTTGAATAAAAAGTTTTCGGAGCCCTTTTCAAACAGGGGACCTACTGCGCTCCTTTTGGTTTAAGAATTTGCTGGTAAGAAATAGAAGAGGAATAAGAGATATTTTGTTCTTTGGAGAAACTCTGGTCACATGGATGGTCTCTTTCAAGTGTTTCTTTTCTTCCCTGAGGAATTCTCCTGCCTCCAGCGCTTAATCTTTATTTACAGCTGAGGCAACTCTTTCCCCCCAAAATCGCATTCAGGCGAGTAAACTTCGGAAGTGGTTTTCTTCGCTGTCCCTCTCAATGCACTGCCTTCTTCTTCCAGGCTCGACCAGCAAATTCAGTCAGCGGAGCTGCACCTCTTCCCCCGCCCAACCCGATGGACTGGAGGCTTCGTGCTTTTCTTCCGTTTTCTGCAAAGCAAGCGTTGACTTCTTGCACTCTTGGATCCCTCAGCAAGGCAACAACTCTGTCCTTGTGTTTACTTGCTTCTGTTATAAAATGGACCCTGGGTATTTCTGAAAGCTTTCGCATCAAATTGATGTCATGCCAAGTTGTAGTCCTCGGTTAGGTACAGTCTTGTGAAAAAGTAAGTAGCCCCATGACAAGTTGTTTCTTTTGTAACACATGTGCACTTCATTATTATATCTTAATTTAAACATTATATACGAATGATACTATTGAACAAAGAAACAACATTTATTTGCAATCCTTTATTCAACAAATTAACAGCCACCACTTCTTTTTGTAAAAAAAATGTAACTTGTGACTCTAATATCTGGTATTGCCTGCTTGGACAGAAGCACTGTCAAATAGGTATAGCTGTCTATCAGTCTCATATTGACCGGAAGGATCTATTTTTCTCTTACAGCCATTCCTTGGTGGATCTACTGGAATGATGAAGGTCATTGTCATGTTGCAAGGTCCACTTTTGATTGAGTTTCAGTCTTCTGACAGATGGATTCAAATTAGCCTCAAGCACTCTCTCAAGCACAGTGAAGGATTAATAGTGCATAATATGGTAGTGAATTGTCCAGATCCTGATGCAGCAAAGTAGCCCTCAAACCCATAACATTCCTACCACCATGGAATCAGGTGAAATGCTGTCTTTGGTTTTTACCAAACATGTCTTCTGGCATTATGGACAAATGCTACAGCTCTGTCTTTGCCTCAGCTGTCAAGAGCACATTGTTTCAAAAGTCTTGATCTTTGCCTAGGGTTATGAGAAAATTTTAGTCTTGCCTGATCTTCCTGGGCAGCAAAGGTCTTCTCCTGGCACACCTCCTATGTAAATCTAATATGTGTAGCTTTTTTCTGATGTTACACTTGTGCACTTTAAGATCAATAGTGGTGAGAGCTACTTGTAAGTCATATGATGAAATTCTGGATTTTTTAGAGTAACTGCCACCAACCCGGCTGCAGTAGACCCATCAGACCCTAGCAAAGGTCTTTTTGAGAAACCAGTTGTTCTCCAGGAGATTGTGTCAGTCCCTAAGTTATTTTTGAATGTAGTGCAGCGACAGTGGGTTCAACCGGGCACCCTAGCCACGCCTGATAGCAGTGATAAAAAGCTTTATATGGTGGATGCCTCCCTGGAGGACTTATTAAAATTGCCTCAGGTGAATCCTGTGGTACAAGCACTTACATCATCCTCAGTTTTGCCCCCTGACCTATTAGAAAGCTTGAAGGCAGAGGACAAGAGATCAGAAAGGACATGTCACAAGACCCATCAGGCGGCTGCCTGGGCCATTAAGACGGCCACCTCGACGTCTTTCATGTCCAGAGCATCTCTCCTCTGGCTCAGAAAGTGATAGTGATATTTCTGAAAATAATCTTTTTACTGAGGTATCATATTTAAAAAAATATATTAATAAGGAAAAGGTTGAATCTTGGGCATCAGCAAAAATCACAATAGAGAACAAATGGTTAGAAATATTTCATTATTTTCAAACAAACCATATTTCATACAATAATGTATTAAAAATTGTGGAATATGCGCTGTCCTTACCAGGAACTAATGCTGCAACTGAACGCGTTTTTTCTACGGTAAATCAAGTGTGGACATCAGAAAAATCACAATTAAGTGTTGAGACTTTGAAAGCCATTTTATGTGTGAAATATAATTTAACAAATTTGTGTGAAAAATTTCATGACCTTTTAAACAATGATAGCAATCTACTAAAAAAAATTCACTCAAGTGAGAAATATGCCAAAGAGTAAAATTATACTGTACATAATTTTTGTCAATATATTTAATAAATATAAATGTAAATAAACGTATTATATTTGTAAATTGTAGTTATGTTGAAATAAAAAAAAATATTACAATTCTATTTTTGCGTTGTATGAAAATTTTTGTTGCTCCGTATAAAATTTTTAATCAAGCCCCCCCCCCCCCCATATTTTACCAATCTGAAAATCTGGTCACCTTAAGCATAGCCTTCATGAGTGGGAGGGGATACATATTCTCCACACTGACAAAATTCAAGTTTTGAAAATCAACACATAGACATTTAGAGCCATCTTTTTTCTCTCTAAGCAACACTGGGGCTGCAATTTTTGGCCAGGCTGGTTCAATGAAACCCCTTGCTAGATTTTTCTCAATGAATGTCCTCAGTTCTTCCAGCTCCCTTGGAGACATGCTATACATCTTGGGTTTAGGGAGTTTGGCTCTGGGTAGGATTTCTATCGCACAGTTAGTGGAGTGATGGTGGGGGGAGCTCGTCAGAGGCTTTTTCGCTGAAAACCTCAGCCAAGTCCTTGTATTCTTTGGGTATGCCCTGGGTTGGCACATTGTAAGCGGGCATTGCTGTTTCTTGTGCTCCGCCCCCTCAGATTCCTGTTGTGGATTCTCACCAAAAGTCACGTGCATCTGCACTCTTATGGTGCCTTTCTTCCAATTAATTTTGGGGTTCCATTTTTTCAGCCAGGCAAGACCCAAAACTAGTGGCAATTCCATGCCCGGTGCCTCTATAAATGTAAGCATTTCTTTGTGGCTTCCAATGCCAATCTGTAGAGCTCAGTGGCAAATGAAGCTGGCTCCCCCCCTGCTATTGACCCATCTAGTTGGCAAAATGCTATGAGGCTCTTCAGCTTCCTTACATTAATCCTCAACTTCCTTACCAGGGCTGATCAAACAGCGGGTGCACCCTGAGTCCACTAAAGCAGAGATTTTTATCCTCTCCCAGTCTTAGGGGAAGGGGAAGCAGTTTAATTGGTTTGCTTACCAGTGGTTTGTCCTCTGGATCGCTTGCGGGTGAGTATGGTTCCTCCTGCTGCGAAGCTGGGGTTTCATCCTCAAAGGAGGGAGGGGGTGGAGATTCTACGATCTCCCTGCTCCTCGGGGCCATTTCCTTCCCACGTTGGCCAGGTTTCATAGGTTTCTTCCCCAATGGGCGCTCTGGTTTCCTAGCTGGTGTTTGAGAACAACATTCTGCAGCTCAGTGCTCCTCTTTTCCACACTTGAAACAGGCTGACGGTTTTGGAGAAGATGCCGTTTGCGGGTTGAAAGGCTCTTGCTTCCATTGGGGTGGGGATTTCTTCCACATTTGCCCCACTCGGTACTGGTTCCTGGACATGTCGATGTCTGCCTCTTCAGCAGTGAGATACCATTCATGTTGGTGATTCAGTGCCCCTCGGGCCACGCAGGCATTGTAGAGGTCATCACTCAGCCCGTCCTTGAACCAGCTTACCAGGATATCTTCTGGCCAGTTCACACGACATGCCAGGTCTCGGAATTCTTTGGTACTCTGCCACTGGCCAGCGTCCGTGCTTCACAACTTTAATGCGGTCATGTCCTTTGCGATCTGCAAGGGGGTCTTCAAAACATCATCGCAAGGCCATCATGAAATGGTCGAAGTCCCGCAGTTCTGGCACATCAGCATCATGTAGTGTCACCATCCATCTGGCGGTGGCTTCTTCCAGGGTTAGGGTAACCACTCGTACTCGGGATCCTTGGGTTTGAAAATCATGCCCATATTCTTGCATGTAAGTGAGCACGTGTGCCACAAAGAATCCCAATTTTTTGGGGTCCCATCAAACTTCACTCCAAGGGAAGGAGTTTTTCTTTCTAATTGCAGGTTTTGGGGTTGGTTGGGAGTGGCCCCCAATCCATGAGCCAATTGGGGGGGAGGTTTTGCTGGATTCCTAGCTATTGCCGCTTGTTCAGCAGGGCCCAGAGGGAGGTTAGCTCCCCTGGCATCATCAGCGGTTGCCACCCTTCCAACGCCTCTTGGTTGCCATTCTGGTTCCCCCCGGATGTTGAGATTTTCCAAAATGTCCATCACCAACTGGGTTACATGTCTCTTCAGAAAATCCTCTCTCAGCAAGGTTTCATTTAGCTCCTCCTGGTCAGAGAGGGCTTCTAACTACAATTTCCACCCTAGTTTTCAGCTACCTTGGGTAAGAATGACTCCCCTGGTTCTCCCATCCCAGCCGTCTTTCGTCCCGATGCCGATTGACCAGTGGGGCTTTTTGGAGTCCTCCAGGCTCACCTCTTCCTCCTCTCCGACAGGGTACATGGAGCAGGTCTCTGGTTGTGGGGGTTGGGGGCTTGAAGTCTCCCTCCAGCAATCAGCTTCCCCTTGTTCGCTGTTGTGCTCAGACATGGTTTGCAGGGTCCCCTCAGTAGATCAAATGTCTCTCCAGGTTGACCATTTTGCAGATGTTCCTTTATGAAAGGGAACCTCTCCTAATTTAAGAAAGTAAAGACCCTTGAAACAAATTATTTCAAAAGGAACCTTTAATTAAAAAGAATGGAAACCATTAGAGGCAAAGCAATATCTGAATCCCCTTAGGCAATGCAGGTAGAATTAAAGCAGTAGTGACCCCTCCCATGCAAATTCTAACCAATACACAAGTGTGAAGATGTTTCCTTTATCAACTCTCCTGAGTTGAATAAACATACATTCCCATGGCTATCTTCCACTAGGCATTAAAGTAAAACACCCCACACAGCCATCATAAACATTCCCCAAAAGGTGGTGGGATTTCCTGCCTTTCGGCGCCAGGAAACCAGTTGTAAAATATCAGTTGTCACAGGTGTTGCCAATAAATTGACTCCAAGGCCCCCCTCCTCCCAATTGAATGGCAGTATTGCGTTTAGGGATCTGACAAATACCTCCTTTTATCCTTCAGCAGAATTAGTTTCCCAACTGTAATGTCCAGAGAAGAGACAGTGAGTGTAAACCACAATGGGAGCAAAACTACTTTAAAGAGCAATAACTACTTTATTACTCTCTGGCTCTCCTGTGATTGGATCTTGCAAAAAAAAAAATCCTCTCTGGCCCATGCAACCAAAAAGAAAGTGGTGTTCATTCTTTCCTATTGTCACTTATCCTACTTCAGCTTATTTGACCTCCTCTTTTTTTAGCTATCTCTAACTTGATTGATTTGGGCAAGAAGGAGATTGCTGCAACTGGATTGCAGACTCATTAAAGTCCTTAATGGCTTTTCTGTGAGTAGTGTTCCTATACTGTATGTCAAAGCCATTGATTTTTGCCATTACACTATCTACAGTATAGTGAAGATGGTGGTTATTTTATGCTGATGTTTCAATAGTAGGTCGAGCAACAGATGTAACTGCAGCGAGTAAGAGTGCCTTGTTAATTTTCTTTGGTTAATAGGATTAGGCTACAGCCCCCTTTGAACTGCTATTTATTTGCCTGCATCATATAACAGAAAAATATAAATAATAGCAACAAAACACAGAAAATAAACACTCAAGAAAATTAAAATCTCTTTAATGTATTCTATTGCTTATAGAATAACAGAGTTGGAAGGGACGTTGGAGGTCTTCTAGCCCAACCTCTGTTCAGGCAGGAAACCCTAATAATGGTTGTCCAATTTCTTTCTAGAAACTTCCAGTGTTGGAGCATCCACAACTTCAGGAGACAAGTCATTCTCCTGATTAATTGTTCTAACTATCAGGAAATTTCTCCTTAGTTCCAGGTTGGTTCTCTCCTTGATTAGTTTCCATCCATTGCTTCTTGTCCTTCAGGTGCTTTGGAAAATAAGTTGACCCCCCCACCCTCTGTGTATTGTCTCAAAAGCTCCTTGATAATGTTGAACTCTTACAAATAATAAGGAATCACCACAGTGAACATAAAGCTATAGAATAATGCTAGCAAGAACATTCTTTAAAGCCACGCAATTTATCTGTTTAAGATTAAATAGATGTTTCTTCAGAGAAGTTTCATCCTTTAAACTTACTTTGAAAAAATGAAGTACAATATTGCCAACATTCTAAGCAGAACCAAAGAAAACAGAACATACTTGTGGGAGGGGGAATAATAAATAAAAATATCAATATGAATAAATCTTCAAAGTCAATATCACCATATCCTGCCAGATACTGCTTCCATGAGCAACAAATGATGATGACTATTGGAAAAATGGGGTGGATAAAAATTGATGATTTTTAAAAAAAATAAAAATAACATATTTTTTATTTAAATAGGATTTTTTATTTTTATCAAATTTATTTTAATAAAATGCTTTTGGAGTAAAAATGTATCTAAAGATAATTTTCTATTTAAGATACATTAATAATTTAGTTTATTCAGTGTGAAATGGATCTTAGTTACATAGCATGAGGCTGTATATTCTGCAATATTTTTGGTAAACTTAATGAATCTAAGCTCACTACATTGATACATTCACACAATTTCACAGTAACCAGGAGATAAATCATAAAACAAAAGTTCAGGAATATTCCTATATCCCATTGTTTTGCAAATCTATGTACACTACAAACTGTGATTGAAGAGAAATACATCTTATACCACAGGGCTCTAAGTGAGGAGAAAGTGCAAATAAAAATGAAAGTGAAACATTCTAAGCAGCTTATAAATATAATATTAAAGAGCACCTGTCATTTCAGATTCATCATGGTAGCACCTGCTAGCGAGCATCCACTCATCTGCCACATCCCTCACCTTGTGTCACTGCCGCATCACCAGCCGTACCATTAAAGTGAATGGGATGGTCAGTGAGTCAACAGAGGGTCAGAGGAAGAGCCACTGTGGGACAGAAATGACAGTTGGTCTTTAAAAATTATGATTTAAATCAAGTTGATTTAATCAAGCCTTTTTACTAGTGATTTAAATCATGATTTAAATGGACTTGATTTAAATCCACCTTGTGGAAAAATAAGTTGAGACATGAAGAATAAGGGAGTTGCTTGAATTCTTTACATCAGAACTGTAGAACCTGTGAACCAGAGGTGGGTTCCTATCAGTTCGCATCTATTCGGTAGAACTGGTTCGTCAAATCTACCGAACCGGTTAGAAGAGGTTCCACCAGTGGACCCAGAAAGCAGGCCACACCTACAGAAGAGGTTCCAAATTTTTTTGAAACCCACCGATCCTTGGATATGATTATTCTACACTATCATGCTCATATTTATAAAACTCAGTGCCTCTGTGAAAGGTAAGGATGACTACTGCGTTTGTGGTACAATCAGAACATTGCGTGTGTTGAAGTTGTTTTAACGCAAACCAAAAATGCCTTTTAAAAAACAAGTTTACATCATATTCTTATGCATGCTAGTGCTGTGTGTGAGGTAATTTAAGGTGGTTCTGACAAGTGTCATCGGCATCTTCATATCCGGTCACATGGGCGGCAAGCCACTCCCATCCGGTCACATGGATGGCAAGCCACTCCCACAAAGGAGGCCACACCCACAGAGTAGGTTCGAACAATTTTTGAAACCCACCACTGCTGTGAACAATCAATAGCTGTAATGGCTGAAACTGGGGCCAATGATCATCTCCCTAAATTTACCCTAATTGTCATTTCAGTAAGAAAAATCTAATAAAAATTCTAAGCTGCAAACAAGATTTTTGCTCTTTTTCAATTATAATTGCTTATTTATCAAATTTATATGGCAATCCACATCCCCAAGAAGAGACAGGATGACATATAATTTTATACTTTATACATTCTTTCTTAGAATATTGTATCATTTGGACCTGCTCATCTGGATTTGTTTTGATGGTTGCATAGTAGTAGCTCTTTTTGTTTGTGTGATATTGATCGTAAAGAACTCTGGTGATCTCATTCTTTCAAAACAATAACATTCAATTTTTTCCTCAGCTGAAATGGTTCTAGAACTTAGTAAACGAAATCCATCTTTGAGTAAGATATCAATCAGTAGTCCAAGAACATTAGCTCCATTAAACAACTTCCGCTTATCAGGTTTTATAGAAACATACCTGTAGAAAGAAAAGAGATAAATGTGTTAGTATTAATTTATTAAGCATTTCCAATGCACTTACTTTTTGTTAAACTTTTTAAACAGTGCGATTTTTCAACCCAGATAGGTAGCATCTACCTGACCTTGGCTAGTACTGAAAAATTAAGCAAGGTGAGATTATTTTTATCAGACCTCTAAGAAATCCCAAGTCTCTAATCTAGTTTGGAATATTTTTTTTGGGGGGGGGGGGGGAGAATTTACAAAAAACATTGCCAGATCTATATCGCCAAAATAATATATGCCACATGAGTTCAAGCTAGACTGAAATAGACTTTATTTTTAAAGATGAACAGAAGTTTAAAGCGCACTAAAAGACAAGTTAACTTCAATGTCCTGAACGAATAAAAGTTTTGGTTTTTTTTAGATTGTGAAAGGTGCAGAATTTTGCTGGGCTTCTGAAAAGCAAGTGCCATAAAATGTTTTATATAATAATCACTGATACTTTGCTAAAATTTTATTTTATCTAGCTTCATTTTCCATTTGAAATGGTCCTGGGGTTTGCTATTGCTTTTCTGTATATTTTCATAAAGAAATCCATTTAGAAAAGCCTAACAATTTGAATAGCTGAACGATATATTTATCTTAGAAAGCAGAACCAGCTTGATTTACATTTGTATATTATTTCTCTTAATTGGATGATATGTACAAAACCCATTATTTACTTTAGCAAATGTTTTAGAACAGGTAAAGTTTTAATATCTTGCATTAAGATCTTTAGCCGCAGTGGCCATACAGAATATCAATGTTTATGATCTCAATGATTTAGATGATATATAGTCAAAAAGAAATAACAATGGATCTAATGGCATTTTATCCATCAGAGATGGGGAATTTGCAAACCTAGAGTCTCCACTCCAGCTGCTACTTTCAAAACCCTCATTCAAAACATACTATATCTTTGGTAAGTCATATGTCCTCCTCTAGAGTCTGCTTAGGAGAGATAACATTTCCATTTACTTTTGGCTACAACCCTATGCACTGTTTGCCTCACTATTGCCTGTCATATTCCCCATCCGAATGCAGCTTTTGAAAAATCTGCTGTGGCAGACCTATTTAATTCCTTTTTACTGTATTATTTATGTACAGGACAACCTCTTTATATATGACAAAATTTCTTTTTTCTTTCACATTCTTTCTGTAAAAATAACTTCTTTAAAGTTGATCTGGCAAGTAGTTGGTTTATTACGTTGTTTTGTAGATACCACTCAGAATGCTAAGCAAATTTATTGATTTGCTTACCTGCTCATATGAGTGGAAGGGCAAAACAGTGATAGATGTGTGCTAATATCAAATTTGTTCACAGAAATATAAGAATCTTGGTTTACTATTATATCAGTGTTATTAGAAAAGGATAGAAAATTGGCTAATGTACTTAACTTCACAACACGGTCAACATGACCATAACCATAGAGAAACATTTTGCATATTTTTAAAATAGGGAAAAAATGGTGGAAATGAATTTTTTCACGCACAAAGATGTGCAAAACTTTTCGCATCTAGGATTAAAGTTTGTACTCTTTCTTTTTCTCCTGCTCCTAACAAGGATCACCCTCAAGACTGTGTTATCAGAAACTTTTTGCCCCTTTTCTCTTCTAGAAGTATACCAGTGGTGGGTTTCTGCTGGTTCGTACCGGATCGGGAGAACCGGATGGTGAAATTTACCGATCCGGTGAGAGGAGGTTCCACTGGTGGACCCAGAAGTAAGTTCCGGAACGCCTGCCCCGTCCGTCTCCCCATGCTCAGAAAAGCGCTGTCCGGGGAGGTCCCTTACTGGCAGGCAGGCGTCCTAGAACCTGCCTGCCAGCAAAGGACTTAAATGGAATCGCTTTTCTGAGCACGGGGAGACAGGCAGGAGTTTGCACCGTCCGTCTCCCCGTGCTCAGAAAAGCGCTGTCCGGGAAGGTCCCTTACTGGCGAGCAGACGCCCTAGAACTTGCCTGCCAGTGCCATGCAAACTTCTCCGGTGCACCCGAGCTGGTGGAATGCCTGCAACCAACTGCCCATTGCCAGGGAGACAGCCAGTGCAGGTGAGCCACGCGTTTGCTCCGATCGCACGGACGCTCCACCAGCTCAGGTGCAGACAGACCGGAGAAGTTTCTCTTCTCAGAAATGTCTTCTCAGCGAAGCTGAGGCAGCCTGCCTGTCCCTTTCAGGTGGGTCACCCGGGAGGGAGGAGGCCAGGGGGAGAATAAAGGGAGCTGCAGTTCCTCTGTGAATGGAGGGAGAGGAAAAAAGTTGGGATTCTCCCTGCTGCAGCCTTTAAATGGCAGAGAGAAGCCGAACTCCCCCCCCTTCACAGAGGAGTTGCTGCTCCCTTTATGTGGATGTGTGATATTTTGCAAAGACTGGGAAATCTCATGCAGTCTCTGAACAAGAAAAATGTATTGGCATGTTAATGGGGGAAACAGGTGGGCTAATTATAATCTTAAACTATTTTTGGCTTACTATACAGATAATTTAGTGCAAAGCTGTGCACAACAGCATTAGATTTCTGTGGTTTTATCTTCCTTGGTTGGTGTTGGGGAGAGCTATGGAAAGCTAAAACAAATGCTGTGTAACAAGGAAGTGTAAAACATTCCTTTAGATTCATTGGAAAATTAAATCCAAACATTATTTCAAAGGAGAGAAGTTTCATATCATGCAACTTTCATCAAAACTGTTTCACATGGACTTAATTTTTTTTTGGGGGGGGAGACAATAGTGAACATCTAGGAAGTAGGATAGTAGTAGTAAATATCTTAGAATAATACTTTGATGCAACTATTATAAATTGTTCAGCAATAATTTAACTAAAAGAATTGTGCATACTGTATATAAATTGTTACTTCTTAGCAGGAAGTCCAATATTTTTTTCTTTGGATTTTCCCATTTGGCTGAGTTTTTCAGTACTCCAATATACTATTCTTTTTTATTGGGGATATATTTATGATTTTTTTTAAGCAACAGGCCAGAACCTGTTCATATTAATAAGTAGGAAATCTGTTGGACATCAAACTTATTTTAAAAGTATCATTATGTAGAACTCTTTTTAATAGTCTAGATTATGGAAGAATTGCAGGAAAATATTAGATAAGACAGAAATAAGCTAAAATAGGGGTGGTGGTGGTGAATCAACTTCTTGTTTCTTGCCCATGTTTTGTTACAAACTACTCTAACTGCTGCCTGTTTTTTTTAGCAATAATGATTACATTGAATATGATATTAATATATAAAATATGTGATATGGTTCCAGGATCAGAGCTAGTCTATATTTGAATGGCCTGAAGGTGTGTTAACATTCAAGGAAGCTAAAGCTGCAATCTAGGAAAGGCAGTTCTTGGCCCTCTAAGTACTTGGAAAATAGACCACCTGTGAACCATATGCAAAACCACCCTGATCGCCATATAGAAGAAAGTATGAAATAGGCTTGTATAAATCATTTGGTGGGATTTCAAAGCATTGGAAAGTTATGGGAGTACTTTGGAACATCTGCTTCATTGACCAGATCTGGAGGAGTGCTCAGAGCCCTGTAAAATAACTTGCCAAGCTTTAGTACAAATGCTAGGACTGCATGGTACTTTGGATTCTGTTCCAAACAAAGTACTGAAAAGAATACAAGACTGTAAATATAGTACCCCACCCACAACTCTTTAAAGTAGATATTTCAAGAATCCAGGAAAAAGAATGCCGCTGCTTTAAAAAGTACCAAGTAGATGCTGTGGGCTTTACATTCCTATATATTCAAAAACAGTGCATAGCCCTAACAAACATTATTATTTAATGCATTTAAGTTGTTGCCACTGCTTTGAAGTTAAATTCAGGAGTATGGATGCCTCTTTCTTTTCTGTGTAGTAATTTATACCTCTATCTTGGCTGGGAATGCTGACATCATCTTGGCCACTCCCACCTGGTCACATGGCTGGCAAGCCACTCCCACCTGGTCACATGGCCAGCAAGCCACTCCCCCACTGGTTGCATGGCCGGCAAGCCACTCCCACAAAGCAGGCCACACCCACAGAATAGGTTCCAAAAAAATTTGAAACCCACCACTGAAGTATACTGATTCTTCCACTGTTAAACTAACTTCACAACCACAGGTAAGGCTTCTCTGTGATGTGGCTTTAGGAGCACTTGAAAAGCAAATATCTCTTGGGAATGAGTTGCTATCTTCTCAGTTGTAAAGGAGAACAAGAGCTGATAACAAAGATTTTTCCTGTTTAAATTCCAGTATCATATTAGAAGACCTCTTCTACTTTTGGAGAACTTCAGATAGCTGCAACTTTTGGTTTGATTTATCCTACCTCTAAATTTACTTGATTCGAAAATGATTTTTACAGCGTAGGTAAGATTCCATTATATATCTGTCAGCATGTTTTCTATTCCCTGAATTCCTATTTACCCTCAGATTTCATTAGTAATTACTTGTCATTTAAAGAAAGGATTTGGAAATTTCCAAGCTTTAGAAATTCACAGAAGATATTTTAAAAATTGCTTGGATTTTCACTATAGAACATGTTCCTTTCTCTCCATGTTGCAAATATGCTTCTTGAATCCACTGACTTACTTGGGTTATGTTTGATTCCTTTCAGTAAGATGTTAACCATTTCATTCATATATGTAATAGTGGCTGTCATTCCTGGTTCTGACTTTTCAAAACCATAGTACCATTTTGTTTTACTTGGAGCTATTTTGAGTTATATAATACAATAGCTTTTCTGAAAGAAAGAAATCACTGCATTCCATAATATGCATAGTTCTTCACTAGATATAATTCTTGAAGTTAATAGGTAAAATATGCAGCCCATAATTACTGTAGCTGGAAATGCCTTTTTGTCCAATGTGATTGGCAATAAACTGTACTCTTCTGACATCATTTTTATTTCAGATTCTGAGAACAAAGGTATTCTTAGTGACGGATCCTTGGTTTTGGATTTTTTCCAAGCTGGCTTTAGGGTTTCATAATGATACCAGGAGATATGAAAAAAAAAAGTTATATTTAAAGAAGTCTTATTCATCTTGCTACTTTGGGTAGGTTTGTTGGTTTATATTATATTCTTGAATGTAAATAATAACTGATTTCAAGCTCTTCATGGTTTTCTGCCATCATTTTATACAGTACTGTATTCTCTCTTATGTTCATGAAGTGAAGCTTGTAATATAAGAGTGGTAGCCCAGCTTACACCCATTTTACCCAGAGCAGTATTTAAATTATCAACAACTAATTTTAAGTTCAGGTACTTGTAATAATTACTTCCATGTAATGTTCCAAAGGCACTTTTTCAAGAGGCAAGTAGACTTTCTGGTTTTTCTTTGAAGATGTTTTGTTTCTCATCCAAGAAGCTTCTTTAGCTCTGACAGGATGGTGTGGAATGGAGGGAGCTGAAGCAGCTTCTTGGATGAGAAGCAAAACATTTAAAAAAAAAAAAAACTAGAAACTCCCGTTGCCTCTTGAAAAAGCATCTTTGGGAGTACCATGACTGGATGACTGAGAATCTCCATAGACATACTTCTACGTAACTCTACCTGTTCCATTGAGAACCAAGAATCTATAAAATGTTTCTAAGGTGACATACAGAAATAATTTCAAAAATACCTTGCAACAGATTGGTCACTGTAGGTGATGCCACACTGGAAGACAAGATCATGATGAGAAGGCCTCTCCAAAGAAAGGGGAGATAGTGACTGCTGAGAAGGGACATGATGACTTTTCCAGCTCATTCCTACAAAATTTTCTGAAAAGGTTGTGATCCGGTCAGCCAGCTCATCAATAGTAATGCTGCAGGAACCAAATATGCGAAAAAAGCCCTGCATTTCCTGGAGCAAGAATCGTATTTCTAAGACCTCTGGTTTGGGTTTCAGCAAATTTTCTTGATGTAGGAGATCAGCCACAGAATAAAGTCCATAGAAGTCAGCTTCTCTCCGCAATCTCTTGTAGTCTGAGAAGTCACTAGGTAGGGCAAGCTGGAGCGTTCTTAAGCTATCCAAAATATAGCTGAACAGAACTCCATCACGGTCCACAAAATACTGGCCATTTAGCAACTTAAATTCAGGGTCATTGCCATTCAACATTCTTGCCAATCTTGACTCAGGGAACCTTTGTAGTGTAGAAGGCCTTGTGGTAAATTTAAGCCCACCCACATTTAAAACAATTACATCTTGATTACTCATCCTCTTCTTCACAGGAAAATTGAGTTGGCAGTAGATATATCCCAATATTATACAAATTTATGCAAAAAAACCCACCCTTAATTCAATTTCTGCTTATACTTACAGTAGAACTTCACAAGCGGAAGATTGCCCAGCAACAAAAACAATATATGTACACATTGCATTGTTTACAGGATTGGTCTCCCGGATACTTTGTAACTAAACGATTTAAAAAGACAGCAGAAGCCTCACAACTGGTATTTCAGGAAGTTGCTAGAGATTTGCCAGTCTTCAATGTTTATTTCCCCCCTGAAAAAAAGGTAGTTATTTTGGTGTAGCCTTGGTGTAATGGTTAAGGGTAAAAGTTAAAAACTGGGAGATAGTTAGAACTAAGCCTTGCCTTAGGCACAAAATCAATTGGGTGACCTTGGCCCAGTCACCCTCTCTCAGCTATAGGAAGAAGGCAATGGCAAACTACTTCTGAAATCTTGCTAGGAAAACTGCAGGGACTTGTCTAGGCAGACATCAAGAGTCAACACTGACTTGAAGATACACAAAAACATTCATGGAAAATTCAACCTTACTCTATACTTCTGCCCACAGTCAGGGTAACTTATGACTGTGGAGTTGTTTAAAAATGAATTTATTTGCTGAATTTCTGGATCTCTTCTTGATTACTTTCCAAACCCAAATAATCTTATTCTTGCTACTCAACAAGAATTACAATTCTATATATTGTGCTGGTCGAAAATTAAAAGCAAATGATCAACTTTGAAAATTCAGAACTGAAGTTTCATAATATAGCAATAGTGGTTGCATCTTAGGCTATCTAAACAATACTACAGACCATATCTTTGTTTCTTGAATCTGGTAGCTACCGTATTTATTATCCATTAAAGCAAAGATTTGACTTGGAAGTTCAAGTCAGATTTAATGATTCAACTTAAATTCTGAACTTAAATCAATTTGGCAAAGGATACATTATTGAATATAAAAAATAATAATTTGGCAGTGTGTATTTCAACAGTTGGATTACAGTATAGTGCTACAGCATACAAACTCATCTTGATGCACACTTTGTATTTGTGCACAACCCTTTTCCTATCTAGAGAGCAATATATTATTGTGATTAAGAATATTAACATCTAATTGAGATGAAGGTTCATATTCCACTCAACCATAAAGCTCATTAAGAGAGGCTCAGACCTCTGAATTATCTACTTTGTTGTAAAAGAAAAAAATTGTTGTAATCTACTTTGTTGTTAAAAGAAAAAAAATTAATGGAAGCCAAATATACAGTGTAAGAGATTTCTCTCATCAATTTCCCACAAATTTTATTTATAAAAGGGGTCATTAGATACTTTCACTGAAGCACAAATTGTTTATTACAGTAACAGAGGAAGTAAATAAAACCTAAATAGGGTAGTATGCAATATGCAATATACATAGTGGTATGCAAATTAATATATACATATTATTCAGTAACCTTAAAGTATCTAAATCCAGCAACATATGTATTTATAGTCAGGCAATGAGAATGTTAATATGTCAATGAAGATGCTCAGCCATCTGGTAGTGTTTTCTGGAAGTTGAGTTAGGACAACTGGATTTGTATGATGGCAATTGAACTTGCTTTCTTGTTGGTTTGAACCAACAAGAAAGAAAGTTCAGTTGCCATCACTTAACTTCCAGACAATGAGAATGGCATTACAATAAAAAAAAATTTGGAGAAGGTCCACTCTTTACAATAATTTCTTTCCTGGTGCATTGTTTTCTTACATTATCTTCTAATGGTCTTGCTCCCCAGAGCTGTTCTTGCTTAGTTTTACTTTTGTAGTTTAATGAACATGCCACATGTATTGGAATACTCAGTAGTATTCCAAGTTCTTTAACCATAGGTCCACCAAGTTATACTATGGTGTTGCAAATGTCCAAACTTTAGTTTATTTTTCCATTAGTTATCACTCAAGATTAGTATTTAAACGTCTATGGAGATTCATAGTCATTTAGGTCATGGATGTCATAAAGGTAAAGAATGCAAATGACCAGCTGTCTGCAAGGAGTGTAAATCCTTCCATTCCCTACCATCCAATCAAAGCTGAAGAAGCTTCTTGGATGACAAGCAAAATGTCTTTAAAGAAAAACCAGTTGCTTCATAAAAAATCACCTTTGGGATTCATATTTATTAAATATTGATGTTGACTGTAAGATTATGGCTTTTGTGAAATTATCCATCTTGACAAGATTGTATGAATTCATCCGTTTTGTTTATTCAAACAAATCTAACTAGTTTAAAACAAATCTAACTTGTGATACATGATCCTAGTCATTCTTAATCAATGGGGTCACAGATATCACAGCCAAATCACCATCACATCTATTCTTAAACATGTTTATCTTTGAAGACTTTTAAAATTAAAGCAAGGCCAGCTTGCATAATAAAATAGCATAACTGTAACCATTCCATAGCTTTTTTTTCTATTATCACTTTGGTTCTGTAACGCCTCCCCCCAACTCTTCAATTACTTTCTTGCTTATACATTGTACATATTATACTTGGATTTGCATCCAATTGTATTTTTCTAGGGAATGAAAGAAAATGATTTAGGGATGATTTTTTTCATTAAAACACCCTTCAAAACAGCACAAATCAATCAATATTTATTTGGTCAACAACAAGCAAAACGTAAAAACAAAGTGAAGCAAATACATACAATAATATACTTATAAATCACAGGGCATTCTTTATTACAATGACAATACAGTTGTTGCCTGGGTGATAAATCTAAAGCATTAATAGGTATAAAATAAAAATAAACCGATTCTGATCTTTTATTGAAAACCAGTTTAAAGTTAACAATTAATATTCCATACCATGCTAAATGTGATCTTAGGGATTACTTAACAGGTGTACGCAATTTTCTATAGTTCCTGCTGCTTCCATCCAGTTAATTGAAATTACATTAATTTTCCATTTAATTCCACCTCGGAATAGTTACTTTCAAGAATTCAACAGTAAATTGTTTCAGCTCTTACATGTTTCTAAGATGTTCATAGCTAATTTTAGGGGATGCTGGTCACTTTCTAATCATGAGTCTGCCTCCAGCCTTTCAGAACAGCAAAGAGGCTGTGGTGTATAGTTATGCCTAGTAACTAGAACTACTAAAACTACTACTATATTTTAGTTATGTCTTGTCTGAAAAAATTAAGCTGCTACATCATTTCCTAAGTTTGCATGGTTGCCTTCCATAGGTGAATTGGGATCCTCCAGGGCAAAAAAACATTGAGGAGCTGAAGACAGGTGCCACGGATGTCAGCCTTCAAACTGGAATTGACCATGCACCATGGACCATGTTAAAAATACAATATACAGAATTAGTTTTGATTTTTCTTGTGGAAATTTTTTAGCATTCAGTTTTTATTAAAGAATTAATTTTAAACATATACAACCTTTCATTAATATGGAATTTTATCATGTATTTTTTTCTGACACCAGTGAACCATTGTGAACATAAGTGCAGCCCACCTCTGGCAGAGGGGTACCAAAAGGTTCCGCCTTAGGCCCAGTACTCTTCAATATCTTCATTAATTGACTTAGAAGAGGGGATAGAAGGGAACTTGTCAAATTTGCAGATGACACTAAGCTGGCAGGAATAGCCAACAACCCAGAAGACAAGCTCAGGATCAAAAAATATCTTGATAGACTTGAACAATAGGCCCTATCCAACAAAATGAAATTTAATGGGGAGAAAAGCAAGGTTTTAAGCAGGAAAAACCAAAGGTACAAGTACAGATTAGGCAAAACCTGGCTCAAAAACAGTAACTGTCAGAGGGACCTTGGAGTCATGGTGGACAACCACTTAAACATGAGTCAGCAGTGTGCAGCAGCAGCCCAAAAAACTTGGTTGTATAAACAGGCATAGAATCCAAATCATATGAAGTATTAGTACCACTTTATAAAGCCTTAGTGAGACCACACCTGAATACTGGATCCAGTTTTGGTTACCACATTGCAAAAACAATGTTGAGACTTTGGAAAAAGTGCAAAGAAGAGCAACAAAAATGATTAAAGGCATGGAGACAAAAACATGCAGGAATTGGATTTGGCTAGCCTAGAGGTAAGAACTGGGGACGACAACATGGCAGCAGTATTCCAGTATTTGAGAGGTTGCCACAAGGAGGAGGGGGTCAACTTATTTTCCAAAGCACCAGAGGACAGGACAAGAAACAATGGATGAAAACTAATCAAGGAGGGAAGCAACCTGGAGTTAAGGAAGAGCTTCCTAATAGTGAGGACAATTAACCAGTGAAACAGCTTGCCTTCAGAAGTTGTAGGTGCTTCATCACAGAAGGTTTTTAAGAAAAGGCAGTAATCTATCTGAAATAATATAAGGTCTCTTGCTTGAGCAGGGAGTTGGAGTAGAAGATCTCCAAGGTCCCTTCCAGCTCTATTCTGATTGACTGAATTTTTAACTCAGTACTAGCCTGGATATCATTCTATATATGAAATGGTAGTAGTTATCCTCATTTGTATATTAATTATAGCTGAAATGGCCACCTGCATAAAGTATTCAGCCCTTTAAATTCATTATCAGACTACAAACACACTAAAAAACTTACATCATCGTAGTACCAATCATCATTATAAATGAAAAGTATGTTAAAATATGCAAAGCCACTGGCTAACATTTTACCCACTGCCTACTGATTTTGGGGAGAATGATTTACTTTCCTTCCCTACTCCTCTTAAATTGTCAGCCTTAAATTGGTCACCCTTGCCCTTAGTAAAATCCCAAATCCAGCACAGCACAGATCTTAGGAATTTTTCTTCTTCTAATAAATCATAATCCTGTTGAAATGCATTAAGCTTTGCTTTTTCCATGACGATGGATGATTTATAACCCATCTCTAGCTGCCTAACTTTCCAGTCCTGCTTTGAAGCATTAGTTGTTGTACACATTGTACACAGACCATCCTTATGGACTATTCAATCAGTGACTATTCAAAGTTATGACAATGCTGAAAAAAATTTCTTCCCCTTCCCTCATTGGAGAAACTGGAGAGAATTTTTCAAAGGAATATTGCAAGCCATTTCTATAGTTTGCCTAGGACTCCCACTCTGGAACTGCCACTCTGATCACATAGCTTTCCATCTGCCGAAGACACTCAGCCCTTGAAAGCAAACAAAAGTCAACTACAGGTATTCCTAGAATTATGATGGCAATTGAACTCCATTATTAAGTTCATTTGTAAAGCATGCCGCATGACTGCATTGCTTAGCGATGGCAATCCCTGCAGACCCTATTGATGAAGAATCATTAAGTAAACACCTTGTAACTTCCTGCCAGCTTTCAACATACAAAGTCAGCAGGGAAGCCAGCAGGAAGTTGCAAGTCCCAGGCACTCTGCAACCAGGTCATCAGGAAGGTAAATGGCTCCTGCTGTGTAAGAAGGAATTAAGTGGGATGGGAAGATGTGGCATGAGCGCATCAAGGGTTTGGAAGGGTGTGTAGGTGGCAGAGATGAATGCAAAGGGGCTGGGGGAGGGTGCGCAAGTAAGTAGACTTGATTGAGCAACTTGTGACTTTCCCGCTGGCTTCTCTATTGTGGGAAACTGGGAGGTAAGGTTGCAAAATGCAAACATCAGATGAGTCACTTGACAAATGTCCAGATTGTGATCATGATTAAGATTTTGGGACAGCCAGAACTTTGAGGACCAGTCATAATCATTACTGAATGAGTGGACTACCTGTAGTCTTCTCTTTCTAGTTGGAAAGAACAGTTGTAGCCATACGATTCCTCATTTAATGACTTCACTTAGTGGCAGAGTTGCTGGTCCTGATTAAAGTTGTTTGCAAAGAACTCTACTGTTGTAATGGTATGTGGAATTTGGGAGGCTGAGTAAAGTAATGCTACTTAGCAAAGGTCAAATAAGAGTGAGCACAAGCCACAGGGCATAGTAAGCAGAACAAGAGACTCAGGAAGAGCAACCCCCCCCCCAAGTTGAGTCTGTAAAAGTGACGGTAACAGGACTATATTTTTAGACTTGCAAGACTCTCCTAATGTAGCTTTACAATGAACTAGATTTAACATAGCAGGCTATGTGTCCCGCCTAGTCTATGTGCTAAGCCTGACCACTGTAACCTCAATGCCCATCATGTAAATAATGCCCAAAGTGAACTTTCTATCCTCACTTCTGCGGGACCCACATCTGAGTACAAGATTTCCTCCTGAAACACTCTCTCACACATACCTCCAGTGGTGGGTTGCAGGCGGTACGCCCTATAAGGCGTACCAGAGCCTGCCTGGTGCTCGGGAGGGCCCGCCTGCCCGCCCGAGCTCCTTACCTGTCCTTTAAAGTCTTTGGCACTTCCGCACACGGCACATACAGCACCTGTGCGACACTCCACCAAGCAGCTGGAGCGTCACGGAGGCTTGCAGAAGCATCACTGGCAGGTACAATGCATGTGCATACGTGAGCTGTGCGCGCCCATGTGGGCTACACCAGGTGCATTCCAACCGTACCGGTTGGAACAGGATCCAGAACCCACACTGCATACCTCCCTAACAGCATGAACTTGTATAACATTCCATAGATTTGGCCATTGACAAGTCTACATAGCTGTAACTGTTAGTTGTAAAAAAAAAAAACTTGTGATTTGCAAGCCCAAGATGTTTCAATTTCATTTTGTACTGAGTTGCTTATAAACATACAAAAGTTAACAATTTGTTACTTCCTATGTTCCCATTTATTAACAAATTACAAAATTTGCAATATTTCTGAAGGACCATGATTTGTGGTAGCAATATACAATCATTATTTGTGTATTATATCTCCATGCAAACATATTTCCAACTTACACTCCAATTTGAAATTCAAACACTTTATAAATCAAAAAGGTTTATATGTTCCACTATACACATTACTTTCTAATAAAAAAATAAGTCATGTAATTTTACTTTCAGAAAACATCAGAAAGGTAGTCAGCTTTTAACATGAGTTACAGAATAGTTTAATACATGAACTATCAAGACCATTTCAAATATCAAAAATGTTTACATTAAAAAAAAACCAAAGTCACGGTTTTTGAAAATATGCTTCGTGAAAATGAATAGATTTATAAAAGTTTATACATAGACACAAATTGGGCAACATTATTCAACAACACATGGATATAATTTACACATTTTTCACTTAGAACAGCAGCACCATCTGCTACTTTTTCCCAGTATAAAATAGCATGATCTGCCATCTCTGTTGGGTCTGTCAGATAACCTGTGCCAAACGCAGAAACAAGTGTTTTCCAATACTGAAAAGTTTTGTCCCAAAAATCTGTAACACATACTTGAATAACAACCATCAGCAAACAAATTAAAGCAGGTACAAAAAAACGTGGTGAAAGGAAGGAATTTGTCACCCAATTGAAAGAGCTTTTCTCTTGAGGTAGTGAAAGTTTATCCACATCTGCTAGCTTAAATTGTTCCCACTGATTAGTATCAACATCCTTAATTGTAGATTTGATGTCTATAGTAATACAAGGCAATGTCGTTTCCTTTATCACTTTGATTTTCTCTCTAAATTCTTGCATCTGTTGTAAAAACAAAATGGGTTCAGATACATCCTTAAATGTTTCTGCAATATTAAACGCAGTTTGCTGTTCTTGTATGATAGTGTTCAGTTTGTTGATTTCTGGATCATAAGCCTGCATAACTGCAAGCTTCATGGTTTCAAAGTCTGAGAGAATCTCATTCTTCTTTTGTTCCAAGGTATACTGTAATTTCTCAAAAAAATCTTTTACTCTGTCATAATCCTTTGTTAACATCTGGAGAGCTTTTCGTTTGCTGGTTTCCAAAGTTCCTAGTCGAGAAAGTGCATCTCCACAATGCCATGCTTCAAACACTTGGGACAGTGTTTCAAAAGCACGCTTTTCTTGACAGTAAGCATCCTCAATAGAGCAAAAGATATGTTTTATGTGATCTCCTCGAGTGGCACAAATGCCACATATAAGCTGTGTGTCTGTCTGGCAAAAAATATTAAGAGGCTGACCACTGTGCACTTTACAGACAGGCATTTTTGTTGATATTTTAATCTTGTTATATTTTTCCACGATGCCTTTTAGTGAATAGTTAACTTGGAGATTGTTAACTCCTGTTACTGTAGTTTCCTTTCGACACGTGGGACATTTAAAAGGTGATGGTCTCCAAATCACATTCCGGGTATTTCCCTCTAATATCCCTTCCAAACATTTTCTACAGAAGTTATGTGAACAAGGTAATGCTCGTGGATCATCAAACAGGCAACAACAAATGGGACATGTAAGGTCTTCTTCAAGGAGTTCCATTCTTCTCTATAACAAGGATAAAAATATAAGCAACTAATACTCATAATCACCGTCTTAAGAAACTGAAATTTCTTGCATGCATTTCTACATAAAACTACTTTGCAAAAGAACATACAGAGTTTGGTGAATTTATTTTTTACCAGATCAATAAAATGGCAAGAATTTCAACATTGCAAATGAATAAGGAAAAGTAGAAAATGTTATTGTGACTAACCCATCTTCAAATAAAAGAAAAAAAAATGGATCAGTAACATAAGTAACAGTCCATAAGGCCTGATACCATTGGTGCTGAAATGTATATCAGTTGTAGGAATGGAATGATGTAGGTACATGTAACACCAGAAGGGATTGTCAAGGGCTCTGCAGGAACAACATAGTCTGAACAATAATTCCTTGCTGTGAACTCTGCTCTGATGGTTTTATAGATATGTCCATGTAATTATCTTGTGAAGAATATGAAAGTGTTTTGCTATTATCAGATTCTGAGGTTTTTCTCTAAATTCTTTGTCTAGAAAAACAATGTACCGCTTCAGAAAATTCCAGTTGCTCCTGCCAGTGGTATGGTAATATGGTAATTCAGAGCAGTAGGCTAATGCTATCCGCTCAAGATATAAGACTTTCTCAAGCACTATCCCCATGCCATGATACAAACGTTAGCTAATTTGAGTGGTTCTCAAATTTTTGGTTTAGGAACCCTTTCACATTCTTAGAAATGACTCCAAAGAGCTTTGATTTATGTGGGTTACATCTATTGATCTTTACTATATTATAAATTAAAACTGAGAAAGTTTAAACTATTTATTTGACTTTGCAGATCCTTGGAATGGATCTTGGGGACCCCCCCCCCAGGGTCCCCACACCACTTTAGTAACTACTGACCTATAGTTTTCTTACATTTTTTTCCTATTTGCATTCCCACAACCCCTTCTTTCTTAAAACAAAGCAGGTAAGGAAGAGGCCTTCACTCCTTCTAGAGCAATGTTCAGCCACTTTTAATAAAAAGCTATATATTCATAACACTTGTTTAACCCTTCTTGGTTAATTGGCCTCATTCTCTGATTCTACACAATATACTGAAACAAAAACTAACCAGAGGCTGGTTCACACAATTAGCAAGGCTAATATATGGACAGCTAGTATTTTGGGGTTCATGAATGGCAGTTTGATGTAATGTTAAGGCATCGGATTACAAACTAGGAGCTTTGAGCTCTAGTCGCCTTAGACTGAAAGACGGGTGACTTTTGGGTCAGTGTCTCTCCGACCTTGGAAAGAGGCAAAGGAAAAACCTTGCCAAGAAAACTGCAGCGCCATTACCAGGAGGCAACACAGAGCACACTCAAACGGGCTTCGACAGTTTTGTCGAGGCATTTGACGTCAAAATACAAATGGACAAGGCGTGATTTTTGCGTTAAGAATTCGGGCTGGGTAGTTTGGGGGTGAAGGGATAGTGGACCCTGAGAAGCACAGCTAGAGGCGCATCACGGCGTCTGGGAATTCCCCATTGCCACCAGGCGCCATCACTGCCCGACTGCTGGGACAGAAGCAGCAGCCTTTTCAGCCTCACCTGCGAGAGACGCTTACAGTGCAGTGAAGTCGGTGGGGGCAACAGAAGCCATCCTGGCGACCGTTCCTGTCTCAGAGCTGCAGTAGCAGCAGCGCCGCCCCCGCCGCCCGGCTCATTCCTTCCTTTCCACGGGGAGCGTCCAAAAGGGAGGCCCGGCACGACTTCCCCGCCCGTCCAAGCCCAGCTCACCTGCGGGTCGACTTCAGCGGGCCCCGCCCCTGATTCCCAGGAAAACACGCGAGACTGCAGGTTGTGCCGCGAAGGACACCTTTCAGATCCAAATAAGGATCCGTTGAGTCGGGACTTCCGCTCTCCCTCCTTTTCCGCTTGGCCACAGACAACATCCGCGCAAGCTGCCCAGAAAGGCCATTTTTACGGGCGTGGTACTACGCCTTAACGTCGTGACGTAGGCGGGCATGGCTTGGGTTTCTGCTTCTCCTCCAATCACGTTTGAAGTGGCTTTTTCCTCGCCTCGTCTTTTCTGTTGGATGAAACTGGAGGTGGGGAAGTGAGTCCTAAAATTAGCTAAGAGGTATTTGCAGGTCAGGAAGCACTAGATTAATTAGTAGCTTCGGCTTTCATTTGCCCATAATGGTTGCTTTCACAAGAAACACGGACTCCTCCAGGTTTTTCAAACTTGGTAACTATGTGGATTTCAACCACCAGAATTCCCCAGCCAGCATGAAGTCCCAAATCTTAAAAGTTGGCAACTTTGAAAAACATTCAGAGTCTTTCAAGCCTAGATGTGGGGGTCAGATTATTAATGTTCAGCTCCTAAAATATGCTACTGAATATGGTATCTTAACTGGGAAAACCACTTCGGAAAAACTTTGCTAAGAAAAAGAACTTTGCACAGGTACAATGTAGGTGGTATCTTACTCAACAGTAGTAACTGTGAAAGGGATCTTGGAGTTCTAGTGGACAACCATTTAAATATGAGCCAGCAGTGTGCAGCAGCTGCCAAAAAAGCCAACACAGTTCTAGGCTGCATAAACAGAGGAATAGAATCAAGATCACATGAAGTGTTAATACCACTTTATAATGCCTTGGTAAGGCCACACTTGGAATACTGCATTCAGTTTTGGTCACCACGATGTAGAAAAGATGTGGAAACTCTAGAAAGAGTGCAAAGAGCAACAAAGATGATTAGGGGACTGGAGACTAAAACATATGAAGAACAGTTGCAGGAACTGGGTATGTCTAGTTTAATGAAAAGAAGGAGTAGGGGAGACATGATAGCAGTGTTCCAATATCTCAGGGGTTGCCACAAAGAAGGAGTCAGACTATTTTCCAAGGCACCTGAGGGTAGAAGAAGAAGTAATGGGTGGAAACTAATCAAGGAGAGGAGCAACTTAGAACCGAGGAGAAATTTCCTGTCAGAACAATTAATCAGTGGAACAGCTTGCCTCCAGAAGTTGGGAATGCCCCAACACTGGAAGTCTTTAAGATGTTGGATAGCCATTTGTCTGAAACGGTATAGGGTTTCCTATACCAAGAGCCAAGGTGGCGCAGTGGTTAAATGCAGCACTGCAAGCTACTGCTAGATCAGCAGGTCAGCGGTTCAAATCTCACCGGCTCAGGGTTGACTCAGCCTTCCATCCTTCCGAGGTGGGTAAAATGAGGACCCAGATTGTTGGGGGCAATATGCTGACTCTCTGTAAACCGCTTAGAGAGGCCTGAAAGGCCTATGAAGTGGTATATAAGTCTACTGCTATTGCTATTGCTATTTCCTGCCTAGGCAGGGGGTTGACTAGAAGACCTCCAAGGTCCCTTCCAACTCTATTGTATTGTATAAAAATGTACAGGCATTCTTTGAGAATTGGACACGATTGAACGGGGGAGGGGAGGAGAATCCTTCCAGAGAAGGGTTATTTTCAATATAGCTTCTAACTTATGAGGAAAGGGTCCTTGCCCAGCAAACCAGTTGGGATTACTTAATGCTGTGATGAAAGAAATGTCCTTCTGGGTTCGGCTCCAAGTGGGGAAAAAGACACTGGAGACATGGAGGCTGCTTGGAAAGATGGTTTATTGGTGGACAGGACCACATGGCTTGAGTACTGAACAGAAAAGATGCTTTCTCACATGCTTCACTGTTGGTGGAGAAGAGAAGGGCTGAGGCTTGCTAGGTTTTTTATAACCTGTTCAGTCCCACCTCTCGGATTCCTTTCTTGTGTAAGAAATGTATTCTGATTGGTTGTCAGACTCCCATGGGGCCATGCAGGGGCAACTCTCTAGGCTGCGTTTTGAATCCAGGTTTGGTTGAATTCTCAGATGCCATGTGGTCAGTTGAGTAAAGGGCCAATATTATCATGTTTTAATCCCCCCCCCTGCAGCTGCAGTGGAGAAGTCTTTATTATTTAAAGTGGACTAGCTTGGCCTTCTTAATGGCCCATTGACAAAGTGGGAATGGGCAGGAAGCTACAAGGCAGCTATTCTTTTAAAACATGTTTCTTTTTTTTCACATCCAGAGAAATATTCTGCCTTTTCAATATTTCCTAGCCTAGGATATTTCATTTTTCTGGGAGAGGGCTGGGTGATAACTTCCTACAGCTGGAAATTCCATTCCCAATTACCATTTATAAACCAGGAACTACCAGTATACCCTTTCCTTACAACATAGTTGAGCAAAAGTACATAGATAATTCCTAAAACTAATTTACTGAATATAGTCTTTAAAGCCACAATGATGAATAAGTTCAATATCCAGTAGAGGATTTGGACCCCGTAGAATAAGATCTGACTATGTAAATCTGATTATTTCAAATGTAGATGGAACTAGGCATATTCGGTCTCCTGGTGGTCGTCCAAAGAAAAGAAAAGGAGTCAAGATGGGAGTGGAAATCATTGATTGGCAGTGCCGGACTCCCAAGTTTGATTCCCAGACAGTCAAGTTTCCCGGGACCTCCTTTTCTGTGTCCAATTTAAACGGCTTCTTAAGCGGATGTTTGCGGCTTTTTACAAGGGAGGTAGCCAACAATTCCGTATCAAAATGTATCGACGAAATGCGCTCCGTATAAGAAATAACTTCGTTATTGCGCAATGTTAAATTGCGATTTTAAAAGACGCTGGTTAAAAAACAAAAGGCAACCTGTTGACATTCTGCGTTGTTCTGTAACATTTCAGAAGGAGGGGCTATCTCTTCTCTGCCCGGCCTTCCCGGTAAAGGAAAAACCCACCCTGCTGAGTTTGCGTGGATTTGTTGCTGGGGCGCCTACCCCGCACATGGAGGCCCTCACCAATCAGCTGGCAGGAACCGAAAGTGTGTGGGAGGGGAAGCGGAAGCCGCCTCCTCTTGAAGCTAGAGCGGCCGAGCAACCATGGCGGCGTCGGCAGGGGCGGCCTCGGGCTCCGTGTGGTGTTGCCTGCGCTGGGCTTGGTGCGGAGATGGCAGCTCCGGGCACATCCCTCTCAAGGAGATGCCGTCGGTGCTGCTGGACACGCAACAGATGGGTAAGGGCAGCTACTGCCGCAGGATTGGAGCGCAGGAATAAATCCCCCTTGGAAACAGGACCTTTAAAGAGATCGTAACACGCCCCTCTCGTTTCTAAAGCTACGTTGAGCTTGTGCTGTTTACGAAACAATATGTTTAAAATTCTGTTTCTGTGTTTGTAAAATTTTAAATTTTTGAAAAGTGTAATTTCTCCATGCTTCTGTTCCCCCGTCAAAGAAGGCTTGTTTTGCGCTAGTTAAAAATTAGTAAAAGGTGGTAGTATCTGTTTAATGTACTATTTTAATAAAGGGAGAATGGCATATTTCTTCACTGACTTCAAAGTGCATTCTTACCTATATCAAGGAAACTACAAATCTGTTACATTTTTCCTATCGTAAAGTAATTATATTGATGCACTCTGCTATAGCTAAAGTTGTTTACAAGTTAGCCTTAGAAATGTGAATAAACAAAATACTAATTAACAAAATTGATCTATATGCAGCACCATGGCTCCTTCCTCTTCCCCATTTAAATATGTGGTATCCACATATTATTTAAGAACAGATTCAAAATGAAACTGCCAATCTTTTAATCCCCTTAAGAGAAATCTGTGAAAGAGCAATACTTAACATTTACTATAGTGCTGATATTTGTTCCTTAAAATTATAAAACAGGCAGAAAATATGAACAGAAATGATGAGGTTGAAGTACATATAGTTGAGTTACAGCAAGGAAAACTGATGTGTAAACTAGGAACAAGGTGGATTTTCTGTCTTGTAGGCTCTTCCTTCCTCTTGTTAACTGCTACATGAAATCACTCTGGAGCTCAACAGCTGAGATCAAGTGTTATCAGTATGCAGCTGATACACAGTTGTGTACAGTATCTCAAACTGGGCCAAAGAAGATGCAGCCAAGCTGCTATTCCAGTACCCAGAAGTTGTGACTGTCTGGATGGGGAAAATAGAGTGAGGTAATTCAGCAAGATTGAATGGATTAGGATTTGGAGACCAGTTGATACCAGATTTCATATTAGATTTTGTATAGGAATGAACATTTTTGTTCTGAAGTGTTTCATAATTTTGAAAGTGGTCTTGAACTCACAGTTCCTGCTTAGAGCAGGTTGCATTTATGGTCAAACAGATTTTTGCACAAGTTCATCTGTTGTTACTTCAATTCCTGGAACAGAAGGTCCATAATGCCTTGGTTACCCCATGCATTGTATTGTTTACATGGGACTTGAAGACTATTCGGAAGATGCACTAGTCCAGAATATAATGACTTCAATAATTATGGGTACACTTTGTTTTATTTGGATAACAACACTATTTTGAGAGCTGCAAAAGTTGTTATTAGGTTCTAGATGTGATTCAAGGTGCTGATGGTCACTTTTAAAATCCACTTACCAGCAGTATCTGCCCACCTAAAGTAAAAATATATTGAAACCAAAATGTTTTAAAGTCCTTTTCAAATGGATTAGGATAGTTGGAAGATTTTATTGTAGAATGTGCTAGCATCATTTTTAGTTAATTGCATTGATTCTTGGTTAAATTGTTCCTGTGTGCAAAATATATTCTTTCAAAGGTCTGTTTGAAAAGGTTTTGAGATTTTACCCTTTGGTTCTAAATGCATATTGGAAACATATCCTTTGTTATACTTACTTGCATTCTCTAGAAAAGGAAATTACACAACCTATAGTCCAGTTAACATATAATGAATTTCACTGGTCATTAGAAGAATGGATTTCACATGGTTGCTTTCTTATTGATTCTATTATACATTACTGGGGGGAAGTAGTGTTTTTGTGTCAAAAACACAAACTGCTGACTGATCAGTGAGATATAGGAGGGGAGCCTGCTGATGTGCCACCATACTCTTTTCTGTTCTAGTCCCACCTCTTGTTATGGATATATGCATTGATAATGAAATGCCTGTTTTCGAAACAACATTATTTATCGATGCTCCCTTGGACAACTTGAAAAGTGGTTTAATCCTCCAACTCTGTATGTGCTTGGAGTCTTTCAATGTTACTTCACTACACATTCTGTAGAGTGTTATAGGTTTTCTGTAAAAAAAATTGGCAGGTGGGACAATGTATGGGGTGAAAAACAAATGAACGGTTGTTACATTTCCATGACAATGAATTTCACTGAAATCAGTGTTGATTGTCTGCATAAAAATTGTATTCTATCTTCTCATAGTTCAAAGTGTTTTCTACTTGTTGATGCTTTATATTCTGCAGGAACAGATGTTGTCGTTGTAAAAAATGGACGACGAGTATGCGGTACAGGGGGTTGCTTAGCTAATGCTCCTTTGCATCAGAACAAGAGCTATTTTGAGTTTAAAATCCAGTCTACAGGTCAGTCAAAATCAGCTATTTCAAGAATTTATTTCATATTATTCATATAGAATCAAAATCACTAATGGTGTACAGATAGACTGTCATTTGGAAATTCTATTTTATATATATTTTATAAATACTATGAACAGTATTGTAATGGCTATTTGAAGATTTCTAATCCTTTCATAATAAGTAGAACCATAATGAAAGTATATCTTCATCCACTTATTGCTGTTTTTCAGTGATCATTGAGTTAGGAAAAGTTCAGCTATATACTGTAATTGCATATGCAAATTTCAGCTATTATAGTTAGCAGCTTTCATTTATGAATGTTTTCTCGCAGTAATGAAATACTAAGTTTCATTATCTTAATTGGAGACAATTTAAAATTGTTTCTTAATGTGGCAAACCTAGGAAAACTCTTGGACTTAGTTTCACTGTTTTTATCTAATGGCTATGCCATTCCATTTTTTGCCTGTGCTGTGATTTCAGGAATCTGGGGTGTTGGAGTTGCAACTCAGAAAGTCAACTTGAACCAAATTCCTCTTGGGAGTGATGTAAATAGTTTAGTTCTGAGAAATGATGGAACTTTTTACTACAACAATGAAGAAAAGAACAGATTGCCAGCAAATAGTCTGCCACAGGAGGGTGATGTTGTAGTGAGTTTCAATTTATTTTTTTCACTATCATTTTTGTTAATCAAAATATCTGAAAAGAATGTGGCCTATTGCTGAAATCTCATACCAGCAATTTGCTCTGTATCAAAGCATACCTTTATATGTCTCTTTTATGTCTGTTTTGGTTAAAGTTGCCATTGGTTTTATAAAAATTTAACATGCATGTCTTTGAAAAGCTGGCAACATAGATTTGTCATGAAAGAGACATTCCCTTTTCACTGAAATATAATCCTAATAGAAGATAAGAGACAAAAGTTGTACAAAAATATTAGTTTAATATAGCACAGTATTTACAAAAACATTTTAATAGCAGAGCTTAAACATTACAGACAGTACTTTACTTACAAACAGCTTACATACCAAGAAGCTGTTCATATAAGTCCATTTTATTTGTAAATCCAAGTATACATATAACCTCATCCTGACTTCTGACACCTCCCAGATTGGAGTTGTTTATATCGGCAAAAGTTCGTAAGTAGAGTAATCTTTGTATTGCTTAATGGGTATTATATAATATGAATCAGGCACATTGTGTTTTATATTGTTCCTAAATACACATAGCCTTCATATATTGCATGTTTCATAGATACTCATCAATAGATAACATTTTTCTACCAAATTATAGAATATTTTTGCGTGAAATATCATTGTTACTGTTTAGTTTCTTAGGTTTAAAAATGGTAAAATTGTAAAATTTCTCAATAATATGGGTAGAACTTTTGTTGCTTTCTCGACAACTACCTAAGAATCTGATAAAGATTTTATTAATAACTTTCCTCATTTTATGGTCCTTTCTGCTTGTGGATTACAATAAGTAAAAAAACCCTATCCACTTACTGGTAGTTCATTCTTCTCCCTCATATATTTTTGCTTTTTTTAAAAAAAAACACGATCAAGTGGTTTTTTGTAAATATTTTCTATATTTAATTTGCTAATATTCTAATCAATTTAAATATACAGGTAGCTCTTCCACTGTCACACTCAGCAGTGATATGTGTCTGAATTTGATTTTCTATACAGGAATAGTTTAATTCTCCTTGTTTCCATTATGCTTTCTAAAATTCTATTTCCTCTTGGAAGCCTTTTTTCCATTCTAAATTTGGATCCTGCTCAAGTGTTTTAAAATTCAAGGTATAACTGAGTTTTCAGAGTTCTTATAATTACAAATTTCAAGATAACATAGTCACTTTTAGTGGTCTTCCACTTGCAGGTCTGTTTGGAATTTTGACAGCATGTTATGAATGCTGACAAAAAGATTATAGTAGGGAAACAGACAGATTTCCAAAGTAGAGAATTATAGTCACCTACTTTTCCCCCTCACCTAAGAGTGATTTAGCAGTTTACATGGAGCAATATTAGAAATGCAAAGTAGGGCTGAAGTTGTGACATTTTGCTTCGAGTATTTTTCTTAATGTCACCTTTTGTCCTTATAGTAGAGGACAAGATTTTTCTGTTTTCATCTTTCTTGAATGCTTAGTGTTGGATATTGTGATAATTGTAATTTTATTGTTTTCTGAGACAAGCATTGTTCCAATTGGAAGTGGATAATTTCATGTTGTGTGTGTGGGGGAGGAGGAAGGAGTATTATGTATTTACTGGCCTGAGTTACTTATAAAGTAATAAAGATGGAATAAAAATGTATTAAATATCAGCCTAAAAATGTTCAGAATAAAATGTATGTATGTGTGTGTGTTCAATTAAAAAGAGGGATGGAAGTTTATATATAAAACTCATTTGTCTTACAGGGAATTACATATGACCATGTAGAACTAAACGTTTACTTAAATGGAAAAAATATGCACTGTCCAGCCTCAGGAATCAGAGGAACAGTCTTCCCTGCAGTCTATGGTAAGGAGACATTCCCACAATCTAATTTAGTGAATAAAATGTTATACTTGACCTTGGTTCAGCTATCTACTCATCCATAAACTGAACTTGGTAATTGGGCTATATTGTCATCTTTACCTCTCTATTCCATGTTAACTGCTACCTCTATTGGATACCTCTTAGGTACCTGTTAAATTTCTGTATGTCACTTATTTCAGCACAATAGCCTAAAAAAGTAAAACATATAGCTATGTCACTGGCAATGTAGCAGAAAGTTCAGGGCTAGTAAGATGATTATTATAGATTGCCACACTCTGGCTTAAGAGCTGAACAAAATGCATATAAAAGAATACGGTTCCACCACAAAACCACATTCGACTAAAGCGCGCTCGATGAAACCGCGTAGCTGACGTCATCACAGGGCGACAACAGCGCGGAGACAGAAGCACGCTGTAAACGCTAAACCTAAAATTAACCCCTAAACCTAACCCTAAACCTAACCCTAACCCTTAACGTAACCCTAAACCTAACCCTTAACCTAGCCCTAAACCTAACCCTAAAGCTAACCGTAAACCTAACTCTTACCTTAAGTTGAATCAGCTTGCTTTCAAAGTGCTATTTAAAGCGCCCTTCTTTCTCCGCGCTCGCTGTTGTCGCCCTGTTGATGACATCAGCGACGCAGTTTAATCGGGCGCGCTTTAGTCGGGTGCGGTTTTGTCGTGCCACGAAAGAATACAGCTGACCAATAACCATAATAACCAAAAGAGATCAGACCAAAATAAAAGGGTCTCCTGTCCCCAAGGCTTGTGGAAACAACCTGAATAACACAAAGGGGAGGAGCATGCAAATTTCTGTGTGGAGATCATTCCAGAGGGCAGGAAGTGCAACATATCTGCAATACACTTCATCTCATGAACAACCAGTGAGGTTTGTAGTAATTAAAAAAGAGCATTTGATGTGATGTGTATATCTCCTCTTTTTCTCCCCTTACAGTTGACGATAGTGCCATTTTGGATTGTCAGTTCAGTGACTTCTGTCATGCTCCTCCTGCAGGTTTTGAAAAGATACTCTTTGAACAGCAGATTTTCTGAAGGTTCCTACTGCAGATTTATTAACTAGCACTTTTTACAAACCATTCTTTCAAACTTCACATTATTCCCAGAATACTAACATTGTATGATCAGTCTATTTAATGTTTGGGGAAATATCAGTTTATCTGGAAACTATGTTGCTGGTTTAGATTTATCTACTGTTTGTGATATGATATTTGTATTTGATGTAAAGGGATACAGCTGACAGTATTTAGTGACCATGGACTCTTAAGAATGCTGTATAATATGCTACATAGTGAAATTGTTTTGTAAAAGTTGTCATATTTCCATAAAACAGCAGAGCCTAATAGTTATTCAACAATGTTTCTCTAGTATATGTAGTAATTAGAGAAAATAATTTTGAGGACAACAACAAACAATACCTGTTATTCTTTTTAAGTACTGAGGTTCGAACATTTATTTCTGAGCATTTGTATTAAAATTAGAATAAATCTCTGCCTCTTAAAAACCAGGCTGCTAATATCTATTATACAAAAGCTATCAATGGAACAAACAGTAGTTTTAAATAGCCTGTTGCTTGTTGTGATAAAGCTTTATTTTTTTAATTATTGCATTTTTGAAGTTCTCCAAAAATATAAAATGTACAAACTACTCTTCTGTTTGTTTTTATGGTTATTTTAAATTGCTTTTCTTGTGCACTGAGATATACAGCATTCCTGTACATCCAGAACGATGAAACCTGCTGTAAGGAAATTGCTATATCAGAATTATAAGCTTTTGTCTGTCCTTGTATTTTGTTTTGGGAGGTAGGGAGTGGAAATAACTTTCTGAGATTCTGTTGTTACATTTCGTATATTTAACTATACCATGGCAAATAAGTGAAAAAGTGATTTGCTCTATTTTGTTATATAGGCTTTATAGTCTTAAAGAGATTTAAAGAATGTGCATTCTTCATAATATACTGTTAGAAAAACTTCCCTATTAATTTTATTATTCCTCAGGGAGGTGTCCTTTTTCAGCCTAGGAAATCTGTCAATATCAAAGTTTTTACGAACTATTCTTCACATTCTCTGAATGTAGGTTTTCAAAATAAATTGTTGCTTGTGTACTCTAATAAAATCAGCTTAAAAAGTCTGCAGAACTGCCTCAAAACCTTGAAATTAAAATCATGATCGGAACACTCACATCTTGATAAAACTGGTTTTAGAGTTCCTGGATTGGGTAGAAGGATTAGCTATTAAATCAAGGAGAGAAGCAACCTAAAATAAGGACAAATTTCCTGACAATTAATCAGTGGAACAGCTTGCCTCCAGAAATTGTGAATGCTCCAACACTGGAAGTTTTTAAGAAGAGATTAGATTAGCCATTTGTCTGAAATGGTATTGGGCATCCTGTCTGAGCAAGGGGTTGGACTAGAAGACCTCCAAGACCCTTTCCAACTCTATTATTATTTTAAATTGTTACATCTCTCTTCAAAGCTTTCAGAATGTAGATTCCAGCATTTTGTTCTTATCAGACCTGTTAGAAAATAAGGAGATTCAGTTGTAAGATTTGTATTCATAAAACCAAAGTCTAAGCTCGTAATCATCTCTAGATTTGGAGTAAAGCTACATCATATGAGTATTTGTAGCATTCTGTATCTTGACTAAAGAAACAAACATTTCTAATTCTGAAATAATGGATTCTGGGATGTTGTATACCACATCATGTTCGCTCTAAACAGCTATTCCAGTATAATAGTCCTCAACTTGTGACCATAATGGAGCCCCGAAATTTCATTGTAAGTAATGGAAATTGGAAGGCATCCATGTGACTGTCCCAATATTATGACTTTTTCTGTGGCAATCATTAAGTGAATGCCACGGTCCTTAAGCGAATCCATTCCTATAAACATTTTTTTGCCAGAAACTGGCTGAAAAGGCTGAAAACTGTCAAAAAAGTACATTGTGGTCATAGGACTGCAGAACACTGCAACAAGTCATAAAGATGAGGTGGTTGCCAAGCACCCAAAATGCAAATATGTGACCATGAGGAAGGGCCATCTTTGGTATCCCAAAACTGGGTTGTAATAAGCTTGGGGGGAGGGGGGAGGGAATCTGTTATAATTTTGAACAATCACTAAATGGCTGATAGTTAAGGGACTACTACCTGTAGAGTGATTTATCAGCTAACTCTGCTAGTTTGCTTGGAGAATCAGTCTGGTGTAGGGATTAAGTGCTGGCTTATAAATTCTAGTCCCACTTCAGACATGAAAGCCAGCCAGGTGACTGGGTGAGTCACCCACTCATAATCCAATTTCCCTTAGGGGGTTGTTATGAAAAAAAAAAGGAGAAGGAGTATTAGGTATATTTGTCACACTGAGTTACTTATAAAAATAATAAAGATGGGATATAAATAAAATCAAAGTAAATATTAGCCAGAAAACATCATTATTCTCTAGAATAATATAATATAATCCAAAAGACTTTAGAATTATTGTATATCACTGTTAGTCGCTCAAATATCCTGTATAGAGTAGCTGCAATTGACTGATAGGTATTATGATTTTCACAATCTAGAAAGTGTCTCTTAGAGATTGATTATGAGAGCATGGCCTTCAAGATAACATAACTTTTTTAAAAAACAGTTCCTGGACAGAGCCAATCTTTGATAAGTATTATCAACCTAAAAGAACCGCAATCAATCAATCATTAAAAAGATCTGCTCATTTTCCTTCAAAGAACCTCATCCACATCTTTGGTATAGTTTTCTATATATCTTACTACCATCCCATGGTTGTCTGGATGGTGGCTATACAGATGAGGGAGCCTTATTTTTGTGCAAAGTATTGAAAAATTGGAAAAAAATACCAGATGGTGCTTTGAGGGACCACCTCTTCTCAGGTATCTATCTACCCATCCCATCTAATTTGGCAGAATGAATTGGTCCCATCAAGAACGTTATCTTAAAGGACCCAGGAAGAAAGAGGCATTGGTTATTCTGCCTGTATTTTGGGACACAGGGATTAGATTTAGCTCTGATTGCTGGTTTGTAAGGGTCTTTTGCAAGACCTTGAAAATGTGGCTGTGTTTCTGGATTGGGGGTGGGGGTGGAAATAGAGCCTATAAGGTGATTAGGTTGATTGCTCTTTTATCTTGGCAGCTGATTATTACTTTTTCTGTTTTTAACTGTTGTTAGCCACCCATAGTCACTATGATGAGATGGACAGTTATATAAATTAAAATATATTTTAAATGGTTTGAACTGCAGCATTTTAGCATAGTAATTTTATTCAGTGACAAATATCTCTTTGAAGGACTTTGAAAGCGATATTAAATACTGCAAAGAAGAAAGAAAAATCACACTTTGAGAATGCTAATATCACTGCCATTAAATCAACAGGCTTCTGATCAAACTTGGAGATTTGTTTTTTTCAATTTGCATCCCATCTGTCTCTTTTATCTGTTTATTCTCTACTATCTCATAAAGCCAACTGCTGACTTTGTCAGAAGAAAATACTGTGGCTATATTAACTATCCATTGGAATTTCTGCATTCCATATACTATACCAGCTAGGACCAATAATTGGGAAACTTTTTGAACGTTTCAGAAATCCCTTAGGATCTACCAGTTTCCAAGGGTGGATTGTCTTAATTCTCCATTTGTACAAAGTATGCACATCTAAGTTTCAGTAAAAAAGAAAATAGTCCTACCATGGGTCAGAACAAATTTCTGCACTTTCCAATTTTATTGCAAACACAAACCCATAATAAGTCCACACTCATATCTCAGGGATGGCTGTCTTATGTGGCAACCTCATGCCAGAGCATGAAAAATGAATGTATCCAGGGCAAACACCTTGTGGTTCCTCAAGATGGATTTTGAAAACATCAGGTAGCTGTTGGCTCATGGGATTCTTTAATAGGCTTCCGAATATTGCCAGATATCCCAATACGAACTAATTCAATTTTCAACTCTACTGAATATTCATGAAAAAATCAAGCGTTACAAAGTTTGTGGGTGAGCACAGCATTACTTGCAGTGCACTTTTAATTGTTACATTATATGGCGAGTCAAACAACAAGAAACATCAAATATGTTTATTTGACCACGGTTTCTTCAATAAGACAAAATTAGTAGGGTTCCTACCTTGGCGACAAGTAATCGCCCTCGACTTGTAAGACATAATGACTAGATTCACCAAGGCCACATAACTGCTTCGCACTCCGGGCAAACGCATCCCTTTTGCTGAACTACACCCTGCCGCCCATCCCTTTACGGTGACTGCTCGCTAAGCTCTTCCCTGGTATCCTCGGTGAACTTCAGACCACTTAGCGGACTTCAGCCGGATTAGGAGGAAAACCGAGCAACTACTTTCCCTTCAGCCTCTACTTTTCCGCTTCCTCGGCCCGGCCCCAACCCTCGATTCCTGCGCCGCACATGGGCAGCTGTCATTTCCGCTCAGAAAAGCGAGCGGAACCAACCCTACCAAGGCAGGCTCAATCTCCCGGCCATTGGAACGTCGGAATTTCTCTCGGCTCCTGCTGCAACAGTCCAGCCAGCTGGGCGCATGCGCCGCCCTCCGTCGTTTCCCGTTTGTTTCGTCACTGAGTGTCTGCCTGCCCGTTCCGCCCCCCTCCCTTTTCGCGCGCGCGCTGTCGTCGCTCCTTCAGCCCAGAGCCGCTGCCGCTGCCGTCGCCGTCGTCATGGCTGACAACGCCGCTGCCGGCCTGGAGAACCACCGCTTCAAGAGCTTCAAGAATAAGGGCCGCGACGTGGAGGTCTGTGCCGGCCTGGAACGGTCCCTTTCCGTCTGGTGGGGGAGTGGCCGGGTTTTACTTTCTGAGCCCGCGGGAGGCTTGGTGGCTCTGCGGCCGGTGGTGGGACCATGTAGGCAGACGCACCGACACACGCACCGCCTCCGCCATCTGCCTGCTGGGCCCGGCCTGGCTCCCTCTGCACATCTCGACCGGGCCGGCATGGGGGAATCCGGCCCTTAAGTGGGCGGGAGAGAAGGCGAGCGGGCGGACGGGCAGCGGGGTTTCTCACACTGCCTTTGTGATTCGACTCTTTCCCCAGACTTGAAGGGAGTCTGGACTGATCGGGCTCGCTTTGAATTCTTGTCCGTGAAACACAATAATAACGCTGGCAGGACGAGAGCCTGATTAGTCTCCTATCAGTCTTGCTCACCTTCTGGTGGTGGGGAAGCAGGTCGTAATCTTCATTCTGACTCTTCACCAAGGTCGCTGAAATGTGGGGCTTGGCCGATCTTCTTTGTCCTTTTATCATTCCCCCAGAATAGTGTACATACTGCATGGATTCAGAATGAGATACTTAGGAGAGCTCTGACAGCCTATTTCTGTCACTTCTTTAGCTTCCTTATTAATAAGGCTTTGGGAAGAGATTTACAATGTCTCTGTTTGCTTTCCTAATTACTTCTGGTGCACCTACTATACATCTCCATGGAATTCCTATCAAGCTTGATCTTCCTCTTATTGCTTTTATTGCTCCAGTGTATTGCAGCTCTGGATACATATATAGTCCACTTGGGTTGGTTTGGGTCATACCAAACTTAATTGGGTCAACAAAACTTAATTTTACCCCCTAAACAAATGCTTAGTTCAAGGTATGAGCCACATAACACCATTTTACCTGTATGTTGGTGATATCATTTGCTCCTTGACAAAAGTGCTTTTGTATTAACACCTGGCAGTAGTGCCTCACAATTAACAACAAATGTAAGAAGGAAGGGGGAAAATCAAGTTATTCTATGTAAGTTCAATTTTCCGAGACTATTCAGATTTAAAGGTAGGAAGTGATAAGAATAGGTTGAGGAATATGGAGTATGATAATATAAGGCAGAGTTCTTTGGTTTTGATAGTTAATGCACAAAAAACCAGTGCTTAATATATTGTAATAGTAGTTGGACAGTTGTGGTTTGTTTAAAAAATATAGTTAAACAAACTATGGCAGGAGCATTATGTATACTGCCTCAAGTTGTGCAGATACAGGTTATATATCTAATAATAAATGTAAGAGACAAACTATATATTGTTTAATTATAGCTGATTTGTTAGGCTTATAGGTCTGCCATACAGTAGCGTATGGCAGTATACCTGGAATACCATAGAATTCAGTTCTTAATACATATTTTTTATTTTATACTTTATTTTATGAACTAACTACTTTGGAGATCACTCACCCAATCCTTCAGAGATAATTATTTATAACGTCTATTAGTAAATATTAATATTTCCCATATTTGTCAATTCTGAATCTTCCTAATTTGGAAATTATGGATTCCTATAATAGTTAATGATTTTAGTATCAAAATAAGTAATGACATGTTTCAGAGTTCAGAGTACCCCTTTCCCTTCATTATTTGGTAACTTCAGATATAATACCGTTTTCCCAAAAATAAGACCTCCTCGGATAATAAGCCCAACCAGGCTTTTGAGCGCATGTATTAAAATAAGCCCTCCCCCAAAAAATAAGCCCTCCCCAAAAATATTGCAACACAACAACAGCCATGAGGTGACCATGCTCGCTGCCTCCTGTACCTCAAAAATAATAAGACCTCCCCGAAAATAAGGCCAAGTGCTTATATCAGAGGTCAGAAGAAAATAAGACCCTTGTCTTATTTTTGGGGAAAAGCGGTATTGGTTGAGCAGTATTTTACTCTGGGCTCTAATAATCAACAATATGTAAAGTTTCTATTTTTTCAGTTATAGTTGTGGTCGGTGTCTAGCTAATCAAACCTTTAAAGAAATTATTGCATTTTCACATTTTAAAAAGAAGCAAAATTCTGCTTCATACTGATATGTATGTGATGCATATATGTGTAGTATATATTACATATATTTTTTATTGATTGTATCTGCAAATACTTCTACTGAAATGTGGTATGTTTATTATGCTTATATTGTTTTGATCCATAGATTTTATCACAAGCATGGTTAAATAATGATGTTAAATCCCCATATATAAAGTTTTAAAACTATAATCTTGAAGATAATATTTCAAGATTATAGTTTTAAAGACTTTATAATGCAAGTAAGAACTATAGCCCAATGCAGGTAAGAGCAATAGCCCAATCAGTATAATGGTCCTACCTTTCTTTCCCAAGTTAGTTGAATTTCACTAGGACAACTAGATGGTGCTATTCCATTTAAAGTTACAGTTTATGTGCTTAAAACATTTACATCCCCATTTCATTCAAAAAGCTTGACAGTCAAGATTAAAAGAGCAACTAGAAACGTTTATCCCTAAAATAGTAGCAGGCTGAAGAATATTGACATAAATAAAAGAGAGATATATCAGTAATGTTTCTAGGGCTGTAGTATATATCTTCATTGATAGGTATTTGGAAAATCTTTTGTTCTTATTGTATCAGTCTTATTTTGACTGATTCATACTTTGTGGGCTTAAAATGTAAAACTTTGATTCTTTTAACCCATTGAGATTTCGCCTCTCCCAAGATTTGGATAATATATCAGTGATGAGATTGTAATAGGCAATCCATGGTAGTTTAAAAAAAATAGTTACCTTTAAACTCCAAACCAGTGTTACATAATGATGTTAAAGTGGGGAGTAACAAGAAAGCCTGAAACAAATCAAATTTTGCCTGAGGGAAAAAAGTGACAATTAGGAAGCATAGAAAATATAGAACATTTCTTACTGCAGTATGGACAGAGTGATTTAAATGACATAGTTTTCAGTAATGTTCATCATATAAGCACTTTATATAATTTATACATTTGTTACAGCCACTCATTCCATTAGACTCTCTGTGACTTACAAAATCCAGAAAATGGTTAAGTGTACATAAACAGGCAGAGTAGAACAACCAAAATCATAAACCATTCAGATTATGACTGGGGACCACAAATACATATTAACTCAGTCTTGGGATCAGAGTTGTGTTTTAAGAGTTTTCCAAAACCCCAGGGAAGTAGATACTATTCATATTTTGGAGGTGGGGAACGTTGTTCAAGAGGGCAGCGACACTGATAGGAGATATACTTCCTCGATTCCAATAGATGGCAACATTTGATAAAGGGACCCGGAGTACACTTGAAGGTCTTTATATAGGATGACTTTTACCTTGAATTGCACCTGGAAGCCTACTGGCAATCCATGCAGCTCATCTAATGCACATGCACTGCATAACATGAAGTGCCTGTTATACTGATCACACCACTGTAATTTGCAGCAGCTGTAGCTTCCAGGTGATCTTCAAGGGCAGCATCATATATTGTGCGTTGTGATAGTCTAATCGTGAAGGAAATGAGGGCATGAACAACTAACTGAAGGACTTCTCAGTTGAGAATAAGGCACAGTTGGTATATTTTCAAGCAGGAGCTGCTTTGTGCAGAAAGATCCCCAAACTGCTATTTTGAATTAGAAAGTACAACCCAATCAAGACCAATGATAAAAAATATCCTCACCTCAAGGAGATCAAACAGTCATAGCTACAGTCTTGTCAGAATTGAGCCATTCTATTCTTCCCCATCTAGATCTGCACAGCCTGCAGAGACTGGGTCAGTACATTGACAACTTCATCTGTGCAACCCATGGGTAAGATGTACAGCTGGGTATCAACATACTGATGATGCCAAAGCCCAATGGTTTCATGTAGCTGTTAAAACAGAAGGGGGAAGAGCATCGAGCCATCAGGCACTCCACAAGTGATTGGCCAAGGGCACGATCCCCCCTCCCCAACCAAAACACCAGCTCAGACTGACTACTGAGGAGTAAGGCAAAACACTCAATATGGTGCCTCCCTTTTCCAGCCCCTTCAACCAGTTCAGAAGGACACCATGGTCAATGGTATCAAGAGCCAACCCAATTTTCAGCAAACAGACTAAATATGAATTATTGCAACAACAATATTGTTCATTGGAAAAAGCAAACTTAATAAGAAGAAACTTGGTGCTTCCAAGTTGTAAATAATTCTGTTTTGTCACTGTGTAAGTGAAAAGTGATTTTCATATAATCTTGTGAATCTTTCTTATTGATTCAGAAAATCAGGTCATTTTTTAAAGTAAAGTAAATTTTTAAGAATCTTGTTGATAAAATTGGGAAAATTTTTATCAATTTCCCAGTCTATTTGACTTTTGTCCTAATTATGGTATAATATACACTTTGGGTGAGAGGGGGGCAAAAATGAGCAAAAAACGGCCTATTTTTTGTGAAAACAGGCCTATTTTTGTGTGAAATGGAGGCTTATAAAGTGCTCCTGAGGGGTGGGGGGCATAATTGAGCAAAAGCTGGCCCATTTTTTGCTCATTTCTACCATCCCCAGCCCCCAGGAGCACCCTGAAAGCCTCCTAAAGGCTATGCATTGCCATTTTGGTGAAGGGGGTGGGGTTTCATGAGGCAAAAAAATGCTGTATTCAGTGTATAAGACACACCCAGATTTTCAGCGTCTTTTTTGAGGGAAAAAGGTGTGTCTTATACTCTGAAAAATACATCAGGAAGTCTGTACTGTATAATACAAAGGAGATACTCCTTTAAGTACCATATTTTCCCCAAAATAAGACCTTGCCTTATTTATTTTTTTTGCCACAAAAAATGTACCAGGTGTTATTTTTGGCAGGGGATATTGTCCACTGACTCACCTCACTTACCCATGTCACTCCCAGCCTCCTTTTGTTGTCAGAGGCCTTCAGGAACTTCTTCAGCCGGCAAGGCTTTCCTGAGGGCCCCTGAAGCCAATAACAAAGCTTCAGATTGATCCAAAGCTCTATTATCGGCTACAGAGGCCTTCAGGAAAGCCTTGCTGGCTGCAGAAGAAATGGGCTGAGGTGTAAGAGGCCTGTCTGCAACTGTCTGAAGGTAAGTAGTAGGGCAGCTCCATACACCCCCATCCCCACCCTAGCTTAATTTTTACCTGTGCACCTTGGAGTGGGTGGAGTCTTAATTAGGGCTTATTTTGGGGATAGGGCTTATATTGGGTGCACATATAAAAACCTAACTGGGACTTACTTTTGGAATAGGGCATCTTTTCGATATTTTTACTAACTTTTCTTCTGCATTCAGAATACTTAGTCTAAGGATATATTAACTAGGAAATCTTCAGATTATTGACTCATTTCAGACATTTTGTCCAGTTTTCTGGATAAAAGCAGAGCTGTGTGGAATAATACCTACTGAAGGTGCTGAAAATCAAATGAGGACACTTTTCCTAAATATTCTGTTTTTCCTTCATGTATTTGCTTCTAGTACACAATTGTTTGTGGGGAGAGGTCTTTTGTAAATCGGTGGCATTTCCTTGTTGCCCTATTTAAGAGAAGAGTAGTACAGGGTGCTGCTTTTGAGTTGATGAGAAAAGAAAGGTTGAAAAATACTCCCATCTGTTTCATCTTATCTCTTCAAGGGTAGATCACTTGTTAGTATATTCCTGCCTGAATATACAAGAATCATGCATTTAATCATAGAATTTCAATCCTAGTATTTCCCCCAAAAAATCTGATTTTTTTTGCATATTTTTGCCTTTTAATATGAGTCCTAATGATGTATGTAAAGGAAGTTTAAGTGGAAAAAAAATAACACCAAATGTGTCATCCTCATTGCATTTGTTTCATACCGAAGGTTAACAACATGTGATGTACCATTGTGAAAAAATAGTAACCCTCTTAGTGCAGTTAAAAAGATAAGCAATGCCAGCTGGGTCAGTATTTCATTGCTGTAAACCAGGAGTGTCAAACTTGTGGCCTGCGGGCCAAATGCATCACACAATGGCCATGGCCGGTTTAGCGAAGGGGGAAAAGTCGTGATACGTCACGTGACAATGTGAGCTTGACACCCTTGCTGTAAACAATCAATTGATTTTGATCAGTCCTGCCCAAACTTTGGTTTCCCTCATCACAGTAAAGTTTTTACTGCAGCATGCCTAATTATTCAGAAAGAATCTTTGAAAATCTCAATAAAATAGTCATTGATACATCAGACCAGGAGACTGTGAGTCTCACCTTCAGCATGAAAGCCAACTGGGTGACTTTGAGCCAGTCACTCTCTCTCAGCCCAACCCATCTCACAGGGTTGCTGTTGGAAAAATAGGAGAAAAGAGTAATATGTTTGTTTGGCGCCCAGAGTTACTTATAAAAGTAATAAAGGCAGAATAAAAACAATCTAGTACAGGGGTGTCAACCTTGATTTCATTGAGGGCCGCATCAGGGTTGTGTTTGACCTCGAGGAGCCAGGGAAGGTGTGGCCAGCTTGACATCACTTGTGTTGGAGTGCCTGTGGTGGCCTGAGTGCTCCCAAGATCCTTTTTCAGCTGCAACAGCTTCTGCAACCTCTGTTAGCAAAAATGGAGCTCGGGAGGGCCAGATCTAAGCACTTCATGGGCCGGATCCGGCCCTGGGCCTTAAGATTAACATCCCTGATCTAATATATAAAGCAAGCAAGCAAGCAAGCTCTGATTCACAGTGTCAGTGTCTTGTAATAGGAACAATTTGATATAATAATGAACAAAAGAAAAATATGAAAATATTGGCCTTCTCCAATTTGTCCTTTGTGCTTGGCCTCTGGATGTTGGGGGCAATATGCTGACTCTGTAAACCGCTTAGAGAGGGTTGAAAGCCCTATGAAGCGGTATATAAGTCTAACTGCTATTGCTATTGCTATCTTTAACTGCCACAGTTAAAATGACTGATTTATTGTCTAGGAATGTGTATAGTCAAATTAACTTGTCATCCTCATCAGCATATTTTAATTACAATACATCTATTTGAGTTTTATTGTTTAATATAGTTCATTGGCACTATCCACCCTATATATAATTTTTAACAAACTTAGCAAACACCTTAAATTTGGCAGATGTGTTTCCATTACTTTGGACTTCTGATAATAGTTGGTTAGGCTTAGGGTTTTAGCAACAATGTTCTTAATTATTTTTAGACTCCATGTTACTTATTTTGTTTTTATATAGAAGGGTGTAATACTTATTTTATTCAATATCTTGTCTGTATCTGGTCTCAGGGCTGTGATAAATAAATTTGAATTTGGTATGTTTCAAAAGATTGGAGAAAATACAAGGAAATGTAATTCATTATTACCATACTGCAAGTTGGAAATTCCTATGACTTAAAAAAGAAATGTATTGTGATAGTTATGAACTGCAGGTTAGGTTTTGCAATATTGTTGCATTTTTGTGAATATACTGCATATGTGCATGTGTAGGCATGCATGTGTCTATTTATACTTATGTGTGTAATATATATTAAGCTTCTATTGCAGCAAGCTGAAATTACAGTTTACAACATTTTTCAATAACCACCTTCCTTATGTCTGATAGATGGGCTAGGCTGATTCCCAACCAGCACAATATTTTGGAGTTTAAATCACAAAACATCTTGAGAGTACCAGATTGGAAAAGACTGGCCCATTTATTCCCACATTGTGAATTAGCTAGGAGAATAGTACATAATAATTCCACAGTATAGTTTATTAATGCACCTCTATTGCTAATATTGTTAATCATGAGGTGGGGCTGAAGTATTTTCAATAGGAAATCCACTTTAGGGTAAGTAAGCAGAAATTTAATCCATCAAATTCAGGACTTAACTTGCATGCAGAAGGGCTATGCTCCATTAATTATATACATACTGATTACACTCTTTCATGTTCAGAAATAATAACAATAAACATCTCCTTTATTTAATTTGTCGTAAGACACAAATTAAAGCAGAGATTTAGATATCAAAATTTTTGATCCTGATGTTTGGTTTTTCAACTCTTGAAACAAGTTCAGTTATTACAATTGCAGTGACCAAGATTGTTTTGTACATCATCAAAATGATACAACCTTGTTATTCACTAGAGAGAAGTCAGCAGGTGTGCAGCATCCCTGAAGTTTTCATCTGTACCCAAAAATATTCTGTAATTCTGTATTTTTCTGTGACTGAATCTACTCAAATTGAACAATAGAATACAGAATAACAGAAGGGACCTTGGAGGTCTCTTAGGCCAACCCCCTACTCAAGCAGAAGAACCTACCATTCCAGACAAATGAGTCTCCAATCTCTTCTTAAAAACCTACTGTGATGGAGCACCACCTTCTGGTGGCAAGCTGCTCCTCTGACTAATCGTTCTCACTGACAGGAAATTTCTTAATTCTGGCTTGGATCTCACTTTGTTAAGCTTTCATCTGTTACTTCTTGTCTTGCTCTGAGATCCTCTGAAGAATAGTTTGAAACCTCTCCTCCCTGTGGCAGCCGCTGAAATATTGGGAGACTGCTATCACGTCACCTGCATTCCTTCTCTTCATTAGACTAGACCCGTGATGGCGAACCTATGGCACACATGCCACAGGTGGCACACCGAGCCATTTCTGAGGGCATGCGAGGCGTTGCCCTGCCAGCTGATTTTCAGCCATTTTTTGCCCTCCAGAGGTTTCAGGGAAGCCTCCAGAAGGAGAAAAATGGGCAACCCGGAAGTCCGTTCCCAAACTTCCAGTTTGCGTGTTCAGCCGTTTTTTGCCTAGAAAGTCTCTGGAGCCTGGGGAGGGTGAAAAATGGACCTACAGGGCCAACAGGAAGTCGGAAAACGGGCTGTTTCTGGACTCCGGAGGGCCTCCGGGGGGTGGGGGAGGCCATTTTTACCCTCCCCAGGCTCCTAGAAAGCCATGTGCACATGCATGGGGGAGTGGAGGGGTCTCATGTGCATGCACAGGGGTCATGGCGCAGGGGGCATTAAATTATGGGGGTCGCCACGTGAGTGATAGCGCATGTGTGCATGCTTTTGGCACACGAGGCGAAAAAGGTTCGCCATCACTGGACTAGACATTCCCAATTCCCACAACTATTCATCATACGGTTTAGCATCCAGCCCCCTAATCATCATTGTTCCTCTTCTCTGCACTCTTTCCAGAGTCTCAACATCTTAAATTAATTTTACACCATTTGTAACTAATTCAAGATCAAAGTAAACATTTGGTTAGCTATTCTATAGGAATATTGTAATATACTATGCAGGTGCAGTGGCTAGAGGTGGTGCTCTCACCTCATAATCAGGAGACTATGTGTTCGATCCTAGGTAGAGACAGATATTTCTCTCTCTGGGTACAATGGGAATATATCTGCTGAACAAGACTCTGCACTGGTGACAGGAAGGGCATCTGTCCATTAAATACTCAGCTAGTTCCATTCAGCTGCCCAGGCTCCACCCTGCAAGGGATTATGGGTTCATTAAAAGAAGATGATGATTGTAATATACTACTCACTCATTGCTATGAGTAGCAGTTTTTATTTTGTTTAAATGGTGGCCTCTATGCAAAGAGATCCACAGGCCTTTTGTCATTGAAGAATTTCTGGACAACTCAAGAAAAGCAGAGCATGCCCAGTTATCACAAAATGGTGACTTTTTTAAGGTAGAGGGAAATAAATGAAATTGGAATACCATATTCTATAGAAGAGCACATTTATATTGCAACATGCTGAGCTAGTGCATATTATTGGCTTTTGTGGCAGTGAATTTTGTAGATTAATTATGTGTTGCTTTAAGAATTACATCTTGTCAATCTGGAACATGGTGTCATATAGATCTTATTTAATTGTATTGCAGTGTGCAGAAGCCCCTTCAACATGCTGTTATATAAAATAGTGCTAATATAAATGTATGTATATCTCTCTTTAGTTATCTTTTCTTATTTGTAAGATAACCCCAAATACATTACCTTGATCTCTTGGCACTTTCATTGTTTATTGTAGTTATAGCTTAGAATTAGTATTTTTTAACAGAATAAAACAAATCACAGCAGTTAACAATCTACATCAAAATAAATACAGAAAAAGTGGCATTGGGAAATTCATTGCAGATTATTTACAAATTACAACATCTATAAAACTGATCATTAAAGGAATTACTGTCAAAACAAGTCCTCCTACATAGTAAAGCTAGAAGGAGCCATGTAAATTCAAAGATAGAGCATCATTTCTAGGTAATTGTTGGCTCCTCTATCAAGCTGTTTTTGCTTTTAGGAATTTTTTTTCTGGTATTTAGTTGAAAACATCTTTCCTGTTAACTGAAGTTCATTATTCTATATGAAACAGTACAAATACCATAGGTCTTGGCTGCCATCTATGTGATATTTCTTAATACTGTGCTGTTGTATGCCTTTTCTAACATAATCCAATTCCTTTATCCAATTCTCCTATACCTGTTCCAGTTTGTTTAAATTAAAATTTGTGTATACATGTTTCAAAATGATTGTGCATTCCAAAGTGCATTAGAATGTTCAGGAAAATGAGGAGAGCACATTTTTAAAGGAACCACAGAATTAATGTGATTCATTAAAACAGCAACAAACATGAAAAAAGATATGGCTTATTTAAAGAGCTCCTGCATTATATGTATTCAGTGTGTGTTCCTAAGAACTTACTGTCGATAGTTTATATTGAATCCTATGGGATTGGAGAAAAAAACCTTGAAAAACTTCAAATAAATATTTTGTACTGCAGAAGAAAATGAGAGTAGCTGTATGAAGTCTATTACATCTCCCCAATGAAAAATTAAGAAAAATATTGATTCAAAAAAAGTAATGGTCTTCATGGTGTGTATAATATTGCTCAGAGTACAAGATGTCTTAGTACAAGAAAACAGATACTGTTTTAACAGATACAAGGAGATCTGGTAGAATTATTATTATGACAGGAATACAGCAACTATAGTGTATTGCAAGGAAGAAGCATAGCAATAGAAAGGGAGATAGAATCTAAAATAAGTTGTTGAAAGCATTTGGATTAAAATAAATAAAAGTACAGGTAGTATTTGTAATTGAGCTTGGCAATTATGTTCACGAGAGTCATAAAGCATCATGTGATTGAACTAGTTTTTACCTTTTTTGTGAGGGTCATTAAGTGAACACCATAGTTGTTATATGAACCCATTATTTGCTATAGGCTAGGTTTTGCCGAAAGAGAAGTACACGTCAGTTTGTGACAAAACCATCATAAATCACGGTCATGTGACACTGGGGTGCTGCAAACAGCTGTAAAACAGGCAGATTGCGAGTTCCCCAAAGTGTAGTCAAATGGCTGCCAGAGGCATTCAACATCAGAACTTCAAAACTGGGTTGTAAGTAGTTTTTTTTTGGGGGGGGGGTCTGTCATAACTTTGAATGGCTGTTAAGTCAAAGACAACCTGTATATGATATCTATTACCAACTCCTGAATCAAGAAAAATATGTTGATATTTTCCAAAATCACAGATTTTACTCTGACCATTTTTGGAAGAGAAATTTCAGGCATTTGGCAAGTGACTTGCATTTATGATTGATTGCAGCATTCCAAAGTCACATGACCACAACTTGTAAAGTTTATTGGCCAGATTCTGGTGGCTTTTTTGCCAGTTTCTCACAAAAATGGCAATTCAGTTGAATGGATTCATGTAACAATCACATCATTCACTTAATAACAATGGTGACTTGCTTTATGACCATTTGTAAAAATGGTTATACAGTTGAGTCAGGTCTTGTAGTGAGCCACTTAACAACTGCAATGATTATGATCTAAATTCTGGGCTCATATGTCGTTGTTAAGTGATGACAACCTGTACTATAAAAAAAATAAAAAAGTGACTGGAATTTCAGAGGTAACATAAGACAGTAATAAAAATATACAATGACATTTTTTTTAAAAGAAATTGATAGCTTGGCATATCTGCATAGTCAAACATGGCTTATTTTTCATTACTAAAGTGAAGCATACTGGTCTATTAACCTTTTTTGTGCTATTTTTTAATTTTTAAAATTATTTTTTTAGTTACTTCCAGTTTTTTTTAAATGGATGAAATTCCTTTTGAAATGGCTAAAAACCGCCTTCTGATTTCTTGCAATTGTTATGTAGCATTTCTCTTCTGTTATGTAGGTATATTTTTAATGTTGTTTCCTGTAGTTGCATATATAGTATAGATCACTACTTAAAGTTGTACTGTCACAATGAGTGTTTAAAATACAGGCTGTTGCTTCCATCAGGTTTTGTCCAATAAGTACATTTCATTGTTTGAGTAGGACAGATAGCTAGGCTTGCTTTGTACTTTTTTCTTAAAACAGTTTCTTTATCTTTGTTAGGGAGTCAAGTCTGCATGTATTGTTGGTTCTTTGTCAGAACAATTTTTCTAAGGTGTTTCTGGAGAGGGAAGCATACGTAGTTCTTGTCTTATGACTACAGTCCATAAACCTGGTCATTCAGCAAAGCAGTTGTTAAGTAAGACACTCATAAAACTGTTTGCTCAACAACCTAAATTCCAGCACTCCTGATTATGGTTTTTCAGCGATCTCTTGGGTCTTACCTGAACGGAATGAAAGAGTTGCCTGCCAGGTTCAACTTCCTTTCATGTGCAGAAGGGAACTCCTCTGAAGGGCTGCAGGACTGGAGGTCAGATCTTGGAATCTGACTTCTATTTCTGTAGCTCAGTGGGCAGCTCATCGGCTCTTGATGGGCTCTCTGTGGAAAAGGAGAATCTCCGTTCAACCGGAGAATTGAGATTATTCCCCCCCCCTGAAATTTCCCTCCTTTTTGTTCTCAAATAAATGCCTGTCTTGAGGGAATTTCACTTTTGTGGTAGGCGACGGCAGCTTGCCATATTCCTTGCTGACTTCCTCATTGAATTCCTGGGGAAACACAGAGAAGATTGCCAATAGTAACCACACAATTGCGAGTCGCTTGGCAACTGGTCATAAGTGAGAACAGGTTGCCAAGTACCCAGCTCACCTGCGTGTGACTATGGGGTTGTGGTGCAATGTTTTGTGATAGCTAGAAGTGCTTTATTGGCTGTAAGGCACCCATTCCATGGCTATCATAACTTTGGATCGTTGTTAAACAAGCAAAAGTCAAGGGCTATCTGTATAGAGTAGAGCAAAGGTTTTGAAACTTCCAGACTGCAGAATCTGTTGTTAAATGAATCCCAGAACCCACAATCAAGAAAGAAAACTGTACTGATTGAAAATTGGCTACCTCTGAGCGAAACTTTTTGAGGGGGAGGACTTAATTTTCATGGAATCTTATCAGGTTCTTGGGATACCTTAGAGTCCCATGGAGTTTGGAAAACTCTTGAGTATAGGATCTGCACTTTAAATCATTTTCCATTCCGCCATTCAACAAAATCCACAGATCTATAACATGTAGTTTGATAACATATAGTGCAATTGTACACTTTCTAACATTTCCAAGGGATTAAATTGAGTAATCTCTATCCTCTGAGTCTGAAGAATTACTTCAGACACTGCCCTTGTGGAAGTTAATACACACAGAGCTGCTTTTGACAGTTTTTGGAGAGTGAATAGGTATCCTCATGCCTCTTGAATTATGATATATTTGTATTATATCTTGATTTTAGTTTTTTAAAGTATTTCATGTTTTTGTGATATAAATTACTAGGAGACATTTTTTCTATCTGATTTTCCCCCCATGCAATTGTGTCCAATTCTCACAGATTGCTTGGCAAGGTTTTTTGGAAGAAATTTGCTCTTGCATATATTCTAGGGCTAAGAGAGAGGGATTTGCCCAAGGTCACCCAAGCAGGCTTTGTACCAAGGCAGGACTAGAACTCACAGCCTCACATTTTCTAGCCTGATGACTTAACCTCTACACCAAACTGGCTCCCTTTTGGTGGTTTACAAATGTAGCAAACATGCAAGTGCATTAATTTTTGTACCTTATGTTAGTGACTTTATTTTTCTTTTCCAGACCATGCGAAGACATAGAAATGAAGTGACAATTGAACTTAGAAAAGTAAGTATGTAATAAATTCTACACCGGATGTATTTTCATGTTATGTTAAATCTCATGTTGTAAAAATATTTCACAGATAGTATTGTTTTTTCTAATTGTGGATTATTTTCCACTTCGCTAAAATTGTTCATATGATTCTTAATATTGACAGAACCTTAGCTGATTATTTGAGGTTTCTGGAGAAATAGGATAAGGAAATGCCTTCTTTTTTTTTCCTATTGGTGCTGAGAACACCAATAGTGTCAACTCAAAAAATAGTTCATTTTCTGTGGATTTTAATTACAGTTTCTTGAGGAATCACTATTGGTACATTTAACTGCAGCATTTCTTAACCCTTTAAAGGATAGTGTAGCTGTTTATTCTGTTGTTCACAAGTCATTAATGGGATCAATGCCTAAAGTTTACAATACCTATTGGTCATTGTTCTGGTCACTCATGGAGATTGCTTTTTTCAATCTTTCTTTTTATATCTCTACCATTTGTGCTAGGGAATTGCGAAAATTAGGTTCCTATTGCGTATTACTTTTCACTAACTGTTTTAAAAGCTCTGGTCTGAAACACATTATTTTTCTGAAAACATTAATCATTTCTGAATAAAATGTAAACTGCTAATCTGACCTGATGGCATAGATGAAGTGCAGATAAAAACATTTTGTTAAATTAAGTAATTTAATGTCAAGAGAAGAAAAGGATGAATAAGTATATGAATAATCTTACGACCTGATAATATTTGTGTAAGACGGGAGCAAAACTATAACACAGCAACTATCTGTAAGTCAAAGCTAATAGAATCTGAAAAGCTTAGACCTAGAATGGCCTTGCTTCCCAATATAAAACAACTTGCAAGTTCAGTGGCAGTGGAGACAACAGGCTTGGTCATTCTCAATTGAAACTGCATTTTCTCCAGGTTCATCTTAGAAGTCTTGAGAAAAACTTTGTGCCTGGATTAATCCAGTAAAGCAATTCATGAATTTTATTTTGTACAATGGTCCTTCCTCTATACCAGAGGCACACTTTTTTCCTCCTTTTAAACAGTTGGTAATTTTGGTGGAAATACTAGGGTGGAGGTGAAGGGCTCTTTTCCCTAAGTAAAAGGCAAAAAAAAAAAAAAAAAAAGCTCAACAGATTTGCCAGTTAGTCTGTACTAACAATCATTAGAAAGAAAAGGAACATAAGTTAGTTGAGAAAAAGATGAATGAGATATGGTTGGAGCAGCTACAGTTGTGCTACTTACCGATATCTCATTCATAACACCAGATTGGAAAGAGGATACGCAACTGTCTTTGTGCTTCTTCATCTCCTTTATGGTGATAAGATCAAATAGAGTTAGTAGAAGAAAGAGTGTGGAACTATTTTTTAATTTTCTATGCATTGTTAAAATTTAAGATGAGAGAATTATACAAAATATTAAACTAGCAGTGGGTTTAATTGTGCATATGTACAGTCCCCACTTCAGTATTTTCAAGGATTATTTTCTTACCATTCTTTACTACTACTTGTTTTTTTATTTTGAAGTGTGCAATTCTGCATAAATGCACTTAGAAGTAAACCCTATTGAATTCATAGATACTTATTTCTAAGTAATGTATTCTGTTTAATACAGAAATAGTGAAAAACACACAAAGTAGCCAAGTGCTGTTTTAAGTAGCAGCTGTTGCTTATACTCAGTATATTAAAAATATAAGTGTGTTAAAATATGTTTAGAATTAAATAGAAGAACAAAACATTCAGAGTACACATTGTTCAGACACAAAATGGGTGTTTGTAGCCTCACTAAAACCATTCTAACCCTAATTAGAATGATTTTGATCTCAGAACAGTCCTGTAAGATCTGTTGGGCTATTTCAAGACTGGAACACTTCTATTAAAGGTAAAATAGTTGAAACAGTTCTAGTGAAGCTCAAAACTGTTGTTATTGGAACTATTGACTATTTAGTCTTGAAATATAATTGTTTGTATGACTCTACAATAAATGCAAACGTAGCTTAGAAATGCTCCTATTTGTAAATCATTTTAAATCTATTATAATCATTTCATTACTCTTTATGAATGTCTAGAAAGACCTTGTTCTCCAGTGCACTGCTCAGAGAGCCCAAATGCTGGGTTAACACAGCCTATCTGCCCTTGGACTGAGTGATGATTTTCTTGACCACGCCTCCCTTTGCCTGCACATGCTCAATTCGAAAACTCAGTCCGCCCGAGTTAGGGCTGTTTTGGGAGAGCTCCAGTCTTAAGAGCAGAAAGGCTGGAAAAAGTTTCCCAATTTGGACCACGTTTAAATTCTCAGATAGAGGAAATCACGCTTCTACATCAGGTCTGTCTATTTGCCTCCAGTGAGGCTTCCGTCGCTTTAAGAGAAGGGCTGCCGGGTTTTTCCCTGCTGTTGCTAATTGCAAGCACTGCAGGGGGTTGCAAAGGCTTGCACAGCGGGGGCTGGCTAGCAAGGGAGCAGTTAGTGGGATAAACCAAGTTCCCTGTTGGAACAGGGGCGTCCCAGGGGGAGGAAAAATCCAGCAAGGCTCTGAGAAGGCTCTAAAGCAGGTGAGCCGGATTGCTAGGATTCCCTCGCCTGCTCCATTTTGCCCGGCAACAGCAGCGACGGCTGGAGTCTTCGCACACCTTCAGGGCTGGAAAGAGCGGGAAGCGGCTGCGTGCGCACCCCCCGCCATTTTGGATCGCTCCGACTCACCGGGCAGAGCGGCAGAGCTCAGAGCGTGCTAGGAACAAGGCAGCAAGAAGAGCCCAGCCAGCCAACGGAGCTTCAGCGAGCCCTCAACGACTGCAGAACGCCGCGGGGAGGCTGGGGGCTAGTCTGGGAAGCCAGCTAGCCTCTCCCTCCGGAAAATAAGCTAAGTCTCGGGGAACCGAGGGCGGTGGGAGGAAGGAAATCCGACCCCAAGGCGGCCCTTCCCTCCTGGAGATTCTGCCAGCGCTTTTGGACTGCAAAGGCCAGCGCGTGCCCATCCCAACTCCAGCTATCTCCCAGGCCTCGTGGGGACCTGAAATGGCTGAGGAATGCAGGGAGGCCTTAGGGGATCAGGTGGGGCCCTCCAGCAAGCGCTGCAAGCTGGATCCCTCTGTAAATAAAGGCAAAGGGCACAAAGGCTCACTTGAAAGGGCTTCTCCAAGAGCCACAGTGGATCCCAGGGAGGTTTCAAGGCCCCTTCAGCCAGAACCTAGCCCAGACCGTCGCAGCAGGGAGTCAGCTTCCCCTGATCGTGAGGCCCAATCCCCCGGGGACAGTGAATTCTTGTCTGGGGATAACTATGCATCCAGGGATCCATCTCCTGAAGCATCTTGGGGGTACCCCGACTCCCCTAGCTCCTCCATCGGAGAGGAACGAGATTCTGTCCAGAATTCCCCCCTTGGGAAGGGTGGATCCAGCTCAGGCAGGCCTAGCCAGCGCAGGCCCAGTAAGCAAAAGAAAAAAAAGGGGAAAAGTTCTGCTCTCTCGGATGAAATGAGGGAGGTAATTGCCTTAGCCATCTCCCAAGGGATAGCTGAAGGCATTAAGCGCAAGGGCTCTAGCAAGGGCAAGGCCCCAAAGGAGAAACGCAAACCTAGGGCCTCCACCTCTAAGGAGCCTGTATCCTCCTCCCCATCTTCAAGCCCCTCTCACTCTGGGCTATCAAGTTCTGAGCAGGAAGAAGGGGAGATTTTCGCCCTTTCTGAAGACGAAAACCCCACCCCTGACAAGCCAAAATTCTCTGGCCTGTTTCAACCGTCATTATTCAAGTCTATCTTGCACAAAGCCATGACGGCCACAGAGTTAGGCCCCACTTCCAGACCTGAGGCCTCTCAGGCTTCCACTTCCAAGGATCTTAAGCATGGGTTGTTCAAAGAGACAGTAGAAACCCCCGAGGTTATTCCTGTGCCAGACCTATTTATGGACGCGGTACAGCGCCAGTGGCTACAGCCAGGCACCCTGACCAACCCCAGTGGGGGGGATAGAACTCTATATGCAGTAGAAGATAAAATGGAGGAAATCCTCAAATTCCCAGAAGTAGATGCCCCAGTCGTGTCTCTAACTTCCAATTCCAACCTGCCAGCTGAGCTCCTAGAGGGACTTAAGGCAGAAGATAAGAGGTCAGAAAAGGCATGTCAGAAAACACACATGGCGTCTGCCTGGGCCATCAAGGCATCCACCTCTGCCTCCTTTTTTATTAGGGCCACCCTATTCTGGCTGCGCCAACTCAGGTCCAGACCCCCGCCCAGGAAATCTAGGTGGCGCCATGAGCTAACCAAGATTATTACCGCTGTCGAGTATTCGGCGGATGCCACCTTGACAGCAGCAAAATTCTCTTCCAGAGCTCTAGCTTCCAATATCACCTCCCGCCGCCTCCTATGGCTCAGGCACTGGCAGGCCGAAATGAAGGCTAAATGGAAGCTGGCATCGGCCCCATTTAAAGGGGGCTTTCTGTTTGGAGAGGCCCTGGACAAGTTTGTCACCGAAACCAAGGACAAACGCAAGATCCTTCCGGCAACCTTTAAAAGGGGTGACCGGAAAGGGGCGGGGTCCTTTCGTAAGAGACCCTACAGGAGCCAGGAAACAGGGCAATCTTCTCACCCTTCCTCCTATCAGAGGCCCTTTCAGGCAGGGGGGGATAGGCACCAAGACAGATCCTTCGGGGCTCGTGCCAACCAATCCCAGTCTTCCTTTCGGAGACCATTCCGAGGAGGAGGAAACAACAGTGGTGGATCCCGGCCCTTTCGTAAGGGAAAGTGACGGTCACAGGGATCCCCCCATCGGGGGTCGGCTACGGCTGTATGCCGACAGGTGGGAGGAGATAACATCGGACAAGTGGGTCCTCAACACCATTCGCAAGGGCCTTCTCCTGGACTTCCTATCCTTTCCCCAAAGAAAGTTTATCCGCTGTCCTACCCCCAGGAACCCAGAAAAGAGGGAACGCATGAGGGCAGAAATCTGCCATCTCCTAGAGATAGAGGCGATAGAGCCAGTCCCCAGGGATCAGCAGGGGAGGGGCTTCTATTCGATCCTCTTCCTAGTGCCCAAAAGTTCAGGGGGGTGGAGGGCCATCTTGGACCTCAAGAGCCTAAATCAGCATCTGGCTTACAAGAGGTTCAAGATGCAGTCACTCCACTCCATCCTGGGCTGTGTGAGGGAGGGGGACCTATTGACATCAATAGATCTCAAAGAGGCCTACCTGCATGTCCCCATCCATGTGGCCCACAGGCGGTTCCTGAGGTTCTACGCGGAAGGGAAGCATTTCCAGTACAGGGCTCTTCCCTTCGGGTTATCATCTGCGCCCAGAACATTCACCAAAATTCTGGCAGTGCTAGCGGCTCATCTCCGCAACCATCCGGTTCGTCTGGAATGTTATTTAGACGACATAATCATTCACTCTCTCACCACCAAGCAGGCACACCGCGATGTTTCTCTAACTGTGCAGACCCTGCAGTACCATGGCTTCTCTGTCAACATGGAGAAGAGCCAGTTCCGACCATCCACCTGTATACAGCACCTGGGTGCGGTCATCAACTCCACCTCCTGCCAGGTATTTCTTTCGCCAGACCGGCTGTCGAACCTGAGACGCAGAGTGAAGCACTGCAGCCTTGCCAGGTCGGTACCCATCATTCAGCTGTCCCAGCTCCTAGGGATAATGATCTCGTGCCTGGGGGTGGTTCCCTGGGCTCGCCTTCACGCCAGGGAGCTGCAGTGGTTTCTGCTGCCAGTGCAGAGGGCCAGGAACAGCAACTCACTCAGGCGGGTTCGGCTCCCACGAAAGGTGATCCGGTCTCTGGCATGGTGGAGGTCCAAGGCAGTCAGGAAGGGCTGCCTGTTCAAGGAGCCGGAGAGACTAGTTGTCACCACGGATGCCAGCCTCCTGGGGTGGGGCGCCCACTGTCAGGGCCACCTAGCCCAAGGCCGATGGACTCAGAGGGAGGCCGCCCACAGCATCAATTGGCTGGAACTGAGGGCAGCTCGCCTAGCGCTGAGAAAGTTCGCATCTCTAGTAAGAGGGGCTCATGTACTGTTGATGACAGACAATGTGGCGACAAAAGCGCACATAAACCGGCAAGGGGGCACTCGATCAAAGGCCCTCATGCTCGAGGCAGAAGCGCTGGGCAGGTGGGCGGAACGTCATCTGGCTTCTCTCAGTGCAGATCACATCTCCGGCGTAAGCAACCGGGAAGCAGACTGGCTGAGCCGCCAACGCATCGACCACTCGGAGTGGCGCCTGCACCCGGACCTGTTCCAGCAGATCGTGAGGAGGTTCGGCAAGCCACAGGTAGACCTGTTTGCCACACACAACAACACACAGCTCCCACGCTTCTTCAGTCGCTACCACTCGCCCCAGGCGGAGGGAACAAATGCTCTGAGGTCAGCGTGGCCTCAGGGACTTCTGTATGCCTTCCCTCCACTTCCGCTCATCCCTCAAGTGGTGAACAAGCTCCTGACCGAAAAGGCAGACCTCATTCTGGTGGCTCCCTCCTGGCCCAGAAGGCCCTGGTACGCAGACCTGGTCAGCCTCTCAGTTCAAAGACCTTGGAGAATCCCCCGGGACAAGATTGCCCTCAGCCAGGGGGCCATCACCCATCCGGAGCCCCAGTGGCTGCAGCTAGCCGTTTGGCACTTGAGGGGGAGCTCCTGAGGAAGCAAAAATTCTCTGACCAGGTCATTCGAACAATCCAAGCGTCCAGGAAGCCCTCTACGACTAGAATCTACGATGCCACCTGGGCCGCCTTCTCACGGTGGTGCAAGACTAGGAACATAGAGGCCTCCTCAGCCTCGATCCCCCAGACCCTAGACTTTTTGCAAGAGGGTCTGGATAAGGGCCTTGCAGTCAGCACCCTCAGACGCCAGGTTGCAGCGTTGTCTACCATCCTGGCAAAGGGCTCCTCTCGCTCGCTGAGTCAGCTTCCCCAGATCAAGAGCTTTCTCAAGGGAGCAGCGAACATCAGCCCTCCAACTGTTCACCGGTATCCGTCATGGGATCTTCCATTTGTGCTTAAGGCCCTGACCAAAGCCCCATTTGAGCCTTTGAAAAAGACCAGTCTGCGCTACCTCACCATCAAAACCGCTTTCCTGGTGGCCATTACATCCGCTCGCAGGGTAGCCGAGCTTGCTGCGCTCTCTGTCAGGGAGGATTTGTGCGTAGTTCACCCGGACAGAGTAATATTGAGACTTGATCCGTCATTTGCTCCGAAAATTAACTCCCTGTTTCACAGGACTCAAGAACTTATTTTGCCCAACTTCTGTCCCCATCCTTCTCACCCTAAGGAGCGTGAGTGGCACAAGCTGGACGTGAGACGGGCCGTGCGCACGTATGTAAAGAGAACAAAGGACTACCGCCGGTCAGAGGCTTTCTTTGTCTCCTTCCTCCCTGCGTCCCTGGGCCGCAAGGTCTCCTCTCACACTGTGGGACGTTGGCTACGTGCTTGCATCAAACTGGCATATGAGCACCAGGGCAAGACGGTTCCGAGAAGAATCACCGCTCACTCCACCAGGAGCGCTGCAACGTCTGCAGCCTGGGCAACCCAGGCCTCTATCCTAGACATTTGTAGAGCGGCCACCTGGGCTTCCCCCACGGCCTTTATTAGAAACTATAAGATTGACACCTTTGCCTCAGCCGAAGCCTCCTTTGGCAGAAGAGTATTACAAAGAGTGGCTGAAATGCCAGAGGCTTCGGCGCTTCCCCACCCTGGGACTCAATAGCTTGGGCATGTCCCAGCATTTGGGCTCTCTGAGCAGTGCACTGGAGAAAGACCGTTGGCTTACCTGAACGGTCGTTCTCGGGGCACTGCGAAGAGAGCCCAAACCCACCCGGGTGTTTGTATTTGAACGATGTGGCTGTATTGACTGTAATTGATTACAGGACGGTTCCTTCGTTTTCGAATTGAGCATGTGCAGGCAAAGGGAGGCGTGGTCAAGAAAATCATCACTCAGTCCAAGGGCAGATAGGCTGTGTTAACCCAGCATTTGGGCTCTCTTCGCAGTGCCCCGAGAACGACCGTTCAGGTAAGCCAACGGTCTTTTTAACTGAATTTTTATCATCAGCAAATGACCCTTTATTAGCAAATCTGATAATAAAAACAAACCTTTGGGTGCTTTAGTTTGTCAGCAAGGGACAAAATAGAGGAGTAAACAAGAACCTTATTTCTGATAACTTAGAGTCTGACACCGACCAAATCAGGTTCCGACAAAAAATTCACATTTTTTTTTCGTGGCCAATTTCCCCTTCTATACCATTCTTTTTTGTAAGCGCCAAATTTCAAAAATTAGGTTTGTATCACGACCAAATCGGTTTGCAACCAAAGTTATGGAACTTATTATGGTTGCGACTTTTACACAAGAGTGAGAAACTTTACCTTCTGTCATTAACTTTTACAGTTACCCAAAATGAAAAATATGTCTTTTTACTTTTTACACACATGTAATGGCTACTCAGGATGCCTGTGTGCTGAAACAGTACACATGATCTGAAGTTCATTTCATCCAGTATGTTGCTGAATTAATTTTGATTATGTTAATTTAGGACTTGATTGTTATTTTTTTCAATTATAGCTTTTACATTAATGTAACACAATCTTTTGAGTTCTCCTCTCTCAACTCAGAGCTACTAATTGAGTACTAAATTGTATTAAATTCAGAAACATTCCAGACTTTCTACATTTTTCCTGCTTGTATGAAAGTACACATAAAGTAACATCTCAAACATCTGCTAACATAAATTCTCCTTCAGAATATTTGTCAAGAAATATGCTGCAGTCTAACACTAGATAAAGCAGCCATGAAGGCTTTGGAAAAGATACTTGGATATAACTACGTTCTATACTCTACCTATAAAAATCAGAACAGTACAAGCAATGGTATTCCATGTTATAGTCAATGAAAGTGGAAGATGAACATTGAAAATGCAAGATGGGAAGAGTATTGACACTTTTGAACTTTTGTCTTAGAGAAGACTCTTGAGAATTTCTTTCTCAAGAAAACAGTGAAGCAGCCTGGTTCTAAACACCTCACGGCCCACTAGTGAGCCACAACCCAGAGATTAGAGACCCCTGGCCTTAGCTACAGTGGGAATGGTATACCATTGGAAGACATCAAGGAACAGATTGTCATGGAGGAAATCTATGCATATTGTTGCTAAAAATTGAAATCACCTTGATGGCACATAATCAATGCACCCATTCACAATATTTATATATTTCACATTACTTATATAGGTAACTTTTCAGTCATAGATATAAATATATTTCAAGGATTTATCAGTTAAAGAAATTTGCATGACTAATATTAAGACATGTCATAAAGCTTATTTAAAATTTACTTTGAAGAATATTGAAAAGGATTATATTAAAATATTCATTCATTTCAGAACAAAAGAGATGAACATCTGTTGAAAAAAAGAAATGTGCCCCAAGAAGAAAGTTTAGAAGATTCAGATGTTGATGCTGACTTCAAAGCAGTAAGTTATTTAATTAATGGAAATACTATTTCTAATTGTCCTCCCTTTACCCTTTCAAACTGGTCCTGGTGGATTTCCATTTGTTTATTTCAATTATATAATCAATCAATCAATCAATTGTACAATTATGATGAATGAATGTTGCTCATTATTTTACTCTATGTTTGTCTACGTCACTGTTTGTATTTCCCTCCCCCGATCTTATGTAAGCCGCCCTGAGTCCCCTCAGGGAAAAGGGCGGCCTATAAATGTTAATAAACCTTCAAACCTTCAATTATATTATGATTTGAGTGCTTGCCAACTAGCTAGTATTTATAGTTGCAGTGTCTTGAAGTCATGATTGTAATTTATGACCTTTCCCAACTGGCTTCTGAGAGGCAAAATCAAATCTGCTTAATGACTTGTGATTCACTTAATGACCACATGGTTTGCCTAAATGACCATGGTAAAAATGGTCAAAAAATGGTTCTGGTTATGTGATAATTTGCTTAAAAAGCACATCTCTTAGCGAGCAAAATTCCAGTCCCAATTGTGATCATAAGTCAAGGACTACCTATTTTCCACTCCCGTATTTCATCCCCTTTTGACTATTTTTCCCAATATCATAACATTGTTTAGCATGCTGGCCAATCATGAATAATATTCTCTTCAATCCAGTTTCTCTCACTGAGAGAAGGATGATGTAGTCTCCCTAATAAAGAACACTTTTTGAAACCTATAAAGGAAAGAGGAAAAATATGTGGAAGATAAACTAAAGATCATATTGGTAATATTTCCTTTCTCCTTTTTTCCTTAATACATTATATATTGAGTTTATATTTCTTATTTTGTCAATTTAGATTGAAATAGGTTAATAAGATACCTGCTAAAGATTTTGTATAACCCTCTGAAGTCTAACAATTGGCCACATAGAACTTATAGTAGTTGTCCTTCAGAAAGATCAGCAAAGCCAAACTTTGTATATCTGAGTCTTGATTATATTGCCATTAATATGTATGTTGTATTGAAGTTCTTATTTCTATTTATGTTTCTTTCATTTTTGGTATGATTAATAAGGAAAATGGAAACATTCATTCTGGGGTCTTGATATACCGATAACATTTTAAAATTCATGGGCTGGTTATTTTTCTGAGAATAATGAACTCTAATGAAAGTTAGAACTAAACAATTTCTTTCTCTTTTTAAAGCAAAATGTTACACTAGAAACTATACTACAGGTAGGTTAATAACTATTATTATTATTATTATTATTATTATTATTAGCTGGATTTGTTTAATACTTGAACTAATTTTTTGAAATCTATTGCTATAGAATGCTACTAGTGATAACCCTATTATCCAGCTGAGTGCTGTTCAAGCTGCAAGGTAGGCATCTATTTTATTTGAAAGACTTAAAACATTATTAATCTTTTCCTCATATTATATTTTTATTGATTAGCTTTGTTTTAATTTTACAGAAAATTATTATCAAGTGATAGAAATCCTCCTATTGATGATTTAATAAAATCTGGAATTTTACCAATATTGGTTAAATGTCTAGAAAGGGATGACAAGTAAGTAGTGCTTTTTTTCTGAATGTTTATAATACCAATTAAAGGGGATTTTTTTTCTTGAAGGGCTGCAGTTAAGAACCCTAAAACTTTACTATTTTTTATTTTGAACACTTGTCTGTATCAGTAATAATATTACTTCACTAGTTTAAACACATCTTAATATTAATAAATTTACAGATTATGATGGTTGTTTTTATTTGTTACATTACACAGTCATTCTACAAATTCTGCACACATTCTGCTCTTTCAGCACAGTCTACATGTAGTCATCAATGTCTGTATTCCTTTCTCAGTGTTTCCTTTTTATTCTTGTCAGTTTTTGTTTCATATAATAGGGCTGTGCTTCTAATTTCAGTAGGTTAAAGTCCCTTTGGCTTTAATTTATATCCTTGGAATACTGTTTTTTTTTTCTAATCCTTAGTCAGGACTGTGTATTTGTGATGGACTGTTTGTCATTCTCTACATCTTTCAGTCTTGGAAAATTCAACTTACCTTTCTTGGAGAGGGGAGAGGCAGGTTGAAAATTCACAACCACTATGACAACTATGGGCCCAGGTGATCATGGCCTAACATTTAATAAACAAGAATGCCCTCTTCCTAGGTCCCACCATACCGCCCTATTTGATTATGTCTAGAATATGCCTACTATACTGGATTATATAGGATTGGCTGAAACTATGGAAGACAGAAAGTCTCTCAAATAACCAGGCTCTATGATATGGAAGATTTTATAAGCAATAACCAGTACCTTGTATCCAGAAGCATATAGATAACCAGGGCAGCTCATGAAACAGAGGCATTATATGGTCATACTGTAGCATGTCCATAACTGCTCATGATGCTACTTTCTGAATTGGTTATCTTAAAAGACAGCACCCTACAGAACCTCCAAGGCAGGTAGTACAACCTCTTCTCCCAACTAAACAGACACTGATTCAGGGACCAAGCTACACATCACATTCCTTCCCCCTGCCTCCCACCTCAGGTGGCCTTCACCAACCAGTAAGGGGAAGGATTTAATAAGTAGGTAGCAAGGTTAATTAGGTTAATGAATGTCATTAAACATAGTTAAGAGGTTCAAGTCTATACCATGGCAATAAAGTAGAAAAGCAAGCTTATCTCTCGCTTTTATTGTATCCAGATAACCATTCAGCAAGGTTGTTTAAAGTGACTTAATTTATATTAAGAATGAGATGAAACAGGCTTAGACTTAATTCTACCAAATTGAATGGCTTTAGATTTGAAAGCTGACTGAATCCAACTATTATTGACTGTGGACAGAGTAACACTGCAAATGGAATTATCTGCAACTTGAGGGTCCTTTTGGACTTACAATTCCTGCTTAAATAGCAGGGAAAGATTCAAAGGCTTATGCACAATTACATATTGTCAGCTGTGTGTGACCTTTCCTAGATCAAAAAGCCTCATTCAGTCAAGCCACTCATTCTCTTGTCATCTTATCAGCAGATTATTTCAATGTGCTGTTCATGGGGCTGTCTTGAAGATTATCCAGAACTTCAGCTGGTGCATCATTCAGCAGTCCAAGTAATTATGGTGCACTAAAGTTCCCCCATGTAACATCACTACTGTTGGAGCTTCACTGGCTTTTGAATGCAACTCAAGGTACTGCACCTTGAAAGTCCTACATGGCAGATCCTAGATATTTCCATGACTGCCTTCTCCAAATTGAATCTGCCTATCCGATAAGCTCTTATTAAAGAGAGAGGGATCACCATCTTCACCATCTTCAGGTTTAAGATTATGTAATGCCTTTATATAAATTACATAAGATGTGACTTCATTTAGAATATTGTTTCTTATTATTACATCTCCAAAAGTTTACTTTAGGCCAGGAAATAGATTAGAAGACAAATAACCAACAGATTTGAAAAGATTGGAACTCCTCCACTGAAAGACATTTTTTAATTACATTTGAGATTGTAGAGTTAGCTCATAGGAATTTGCTATCACATTTTGTGGTGATGGCTTCCTTGGGTCATTTTAAATAGAGCTTTAAGCGTGATTCATATTATATTCTTAGATACAGACCACAGTAATTAACTTGAAAAACAGCTTCAGCACTGTACTCTTGACCTCATCTGTATGAAATGAAATGGATGATAAACTTGAGATCCCAAATCTGCATGAAACCCTCATAGACTTTTGGTTGTTGTGTCTGGGACTCCCATATGACCATAATGAGTCACATGGGCAGCAAGGTTACCTTCATTTTGAAATACATGAAAACTTTAGTGCAAACAGAGTAAGCTTATTTTAGCTTCAAAAATAACACACTCCAAAAGAGCATAAAAATGAGGGGAAACAATGGAAAATCCAAGCCCTCCCCACTTTGCATTTTTACTTTCTCAAAAAATGGCTTTTAGGGTTACCCACCACCCCAGGACAGAAGGTATTTTGAAATGTAAATCTTTCTATTAATCCACTGGAGTGGTTTACCAAGGCTACTTTTAGAAAGGATAGGATGAACTTCTTTGGTATGTACAGGAAAAGTCACCTGTGTGACAAATGGACTACAACAAGTGGGCAAAATGGTCTGTGCACTCTATATCAGTGCACAGCTAAAAGCCTTCAAATTTTTGAGCCATACTCAATTATTGAATAGTTCAGATTGCATCCATAGTACTGCAACAGTTTTCAGTATATTAGAAAAACCGGGAAGGAAAAAGGCAACTGTCAAATGAAATATTATGTGAAATTATGAACGCATTGATGTTCTGCCAAAATAAACATAGGTGCATTATTATACAGCTCATAATTTCCTGAAATTATCATTAAAAATAGGTCATATTTCAGGGATATTGTAATAGCATACATAAGGAATGGATATAGTAAAATTTAATTATAGTGAATTAATGCTTTCATAATAACTGAGTGCCTCTGTTGCATTTTGTAGATATCATTGCTACTATATTGTATTTTTGTCTTTTTATAAACAGTCCTTCCTTACAGTTTGAAGCTGCTTGGGCCTTGACTAACATAGCATCAGGCACTTCTTTACAGACTCAAGCTGTTGTACAGTCTAGTAAGTGTTTTAAATATTTAATATTCAAATGAAGTACCTTTTAACAATATAATAAGAATATATAATTTCCTCTTTGTGTAAATATATGGCACATACTTTATATAACCTTCACATGCCATATACTGTATAACCTGTATATATGTAAATTATCTGGGAGGAGTTTCTGGTTCTGGAGTTTTGGACTGAGCCATCTGTTTTTGATCCATATTTTCTTGGTTAGTTAAGGCCTCCTAGGGGGTGCCGTTTATTGGGTCCATGCAATCATTTATACAACTTTGGGGAATGGGATCCTGCTGCCTGTTTTAAACAATTTCAGACCTGATTATGTTAAAGAACTCTATCATCTATAAAAAGTTGCCTATATCTTTATACCTTAATTATTGTGTTTCTTTATCTTTGCTCCCATAATGTTTAGATTTGATTGGGAAAATGAATCCTATTCCCAACCATGGCAATCAATAGTCACAATGATAGCTAGAAGCCTCCTTATTTGAGGCCATTCCTATGGTTCCACCACAAAAGCGCGTAGGACAAAATCGCGCTCGACAAAAGCGCGCTGTGACGTCATCACAGCGCGACGAAAAAGTTCGAAAAATGTAAAAATAAAGCGAAAACCTTACCCTAAGCCCCCCAAACCTAACCCTAAACCTAACCATAAACCTAACTCTTAACCTAACCCTAAACCTAACCCTAAACCTAACCGTTAAAGTAACGAAAAACCTAACGCTAACCCTTAACCTAACCCTAACGCTAATGCTAACGCTCTAAAGCTAACCCTAACCCTTAACCTAACCCTAACCCTAACCCTAACCCTTACCTTTATGTGAATCGGCTTGCTTTAATTTAATTTTTATTAATTTTTATTTGAATTTTTCGATCTTTTTCGTCGCGCTGTGATGACGTCAAAGGCGCGATTTTGTCGATCGTGCTTTTGCCGTCTGCGCTTTTGACGGGTCACGCATTCCTATGAATTAAGGCATATCTCTGATGCTAAGGTTGACATTGATGCCTTGCAGAAATGTTGATTATGAATGATTTATCTACTATTGCCCTAACCAAGAAAATGTAAATACCAATGTAAATAAATGTTCATACAACCTTGAAATTAGCTCCTGGGTAAAGTGAAACTGAAATATTTTAAATGCACAATTACCATCCTCTGAATCTATGATAGAAAATAAAAGAGTGTATAGTGAGTCAAAAATTATTGTTCCAAGAAGATTGCAAATATTTATATTATATTTCAGTCCATTTCAAGGAGAGGATTTTGGGAACTATTCTCTATAAATAAATACATTCTTTTTTGCAAAGCATAATCTTTTCATGTTGTAGAATAAACAGTTATTTCTAGATGGTTAAAGTAGCTTATATCTTACTATAAAAATCATTTTCCTCCTGAAATAGCATGGAATCTAGTTCCCAGTTAACATTAGATGAATTTCAACTATTACTTTTGTGTTCTTTTTGTTTCTGTTAAGTATCAAAATGCAATATGTGTCTTGAAGATCACATTTCACTGAAGCATCCCTCTATTACAGATGCAGTACCTCTCTTCTTAAGATTGCTCCATTCACCGCATCAAAATGTTTGTGAACAAGCTGTTTGGGCCCTTGGGAATATTATTGGTAAATAATAATATTTTAAAAAATAAATTCAAAGGCTTTAAACTCTAATCTTATACATTGGCATTACCTGATGAGACTATGTTTCTCCAAGTTTTATTTTTTGTTTTTGACTACTGCATCAGAAAAAAACACATTTTGGAGAATTTAGCTGAACTTGTCATAAATAAATGCAAAATTGTGCAATTAGATTTTTGCTGAGCAGTTTCTAATGGAGAAACATAGAATCTGTGTCATAGAACATCAGTGCCCATACATGTCACTGCATACATTCCAAGAATTTGCCATTATGAATATAATTTTTGTTTTCATTTTCACTTCTGTAGGTGATGGTCCTCAGTGTAGAGATTATGTCATATCACTGGGAGTTGTCAAACCGCTTCTATCCTTCATCAACCCCTCCATTCCCATCACTTTTCTCCGGAACGTCACATGGGTCATTGTAAATCTCTGCAGGAATAAGGATCCCCCACCACCTATGGAGACAGTTCAGGAGGTAAATAAAGAACTACCACTGTACTTTTGCAGCTCAGCTGCACTGCAAATCACCTTTCCCATAATATATGATACATTGTCTTAAGGTCTATTCATTTGAGCATTGTTTCAATATCTAGTTATTCATTAGGTTTGTTTTCTATTTTATTTAACTGTGATTTCCAAGTCCGTTGTTTTCCTCTTGTTTGTATCCTCCCCCCCTTACTTTGGTTTGTGAGCAGCCCTGAGTCCCTCCGGGAATAGGGCGGCATAGAAATCAAATCAAACCAAGTCTAATTTTGTTAGTGAAGGAAATACTCACTGTTAAGGCATATTCAGGGAAATCTCTGAAATACTGCAATTACTTGAGGAAATTTTCAAGCTTTGAATTCAGATCTATCTGGATCTAAGATAGTAGTGTGAAAACTGTGCCTCTAAAAATTGAATCCATTGCTGTGTAATCTATATATTACTTGAGAAATGTCCTTAACCACACTAAGTAAAATAACCTCACTAACTTGGCTTTTGGAGATTATATAAGTAGTCCCCGACCAATGATGGGTTCCGGATCGCATTGCAACCAGTACGGTTGCAACGGGCTCCGGCGTCCTCCATATGAATGTGTGTGGCACACGCGTGCAGCGCGTGCATGCATCTTACCTTCCAGCGATGCCTCCGCAAGCCTCCGTGACGCTCCAGCTGTTCACCGGAGCATTGCGCAGGCGCTGTACATGCCATGTGTGGAAGCGCCGAAGGCTTTAAAGACAGGTAAGGAGCGCAGGCAGGCAGGTGGGCCCTTCGGAGCACCATACCTGAATGGTACCCGGTGCTCTGGGCAGGCTCCGGTACGCCTGTAATGAGGCGTACCACCTGCAACCCACCATTGTCCCCGAATTATGACCACAATAGAACCAAAATTTCTATTGCTTAGCAAGATACTTGTTAGGTGAGTTTTACCCCATTTTACAACGTTTATTGTCACAGGTGTTAAGTAAAGTTGGTAACACAGTTGTTAAGTGACTCTGGCTCCCCCTTTGACTTTGCTTGTCAGAAGATCACAAAAAAAGTGATCACATAACCCATGGCACTGCAACTATCATAAATACATGCCAGTTGTCAAGCAACTGAACTTTGGTCACATGACCAAGAGGATGCTGAAAAGGTTGTAAGTGTGAAAAATGGTCATAAGTCTTTTTTCCACTACTGTTGTAACTTCAAATGATCACTAAACACATAGGTGTAGGTCAAGAACTATGAAAGGTGTATTGTATTTTTTCTTTCCAAAAATTAATGGCCTTTGGTAATCCTTTTTTCTCAACAGATTTTACCAGCCTTGTGTGTTCTAATATACCATACAGATATAAATGTAAGTAAATCCTAAACGAATATTCTTTCTCCTGTAGACTACTATTTATTAAGCCAATAGCTGTATTATTTAGATTTTGCCTAACTGCTGCTTTAAAAAATTACTTGCCAAATATGTTTACTTTTACATAAATATTGCAACCTGTAGACATTTACCTGGAAATCAGTTGCATTCTACAGGGATGCATGTGATTTTATTTATGTGTTAATTTTCTGTTGCTGGTGATCTGTAAGTGGTTCTTACATGGTAGAAGCTATGATGCAGTCAAATGACTTGTACATAAAATATCATGCTATACTGATTCCTTTTGTGGGTGATGCTGCTGTTTTGTATTGCTTTTGTTTGGCTTATATACAATACTTATATGTCAGAGATTCAGCTTGTACTCATGTGTTTGGATTACTGAGTTGTTGGCGCAGTTTGGTTTCATGCAAAAGTAAGGATTACAATTGTAATAATTTGGAAAAATAAATTTATAGTGAATGAGTTAAACATTTTCTCTTTGCTTGATTTCTTTTAAATATAGTAATATAGTAGTATATTAGTAGTATAGTAATATTGCTAATATTTCAAATGTTTGGGGGTATTTCGGGTAGAATTTATAATATTCCTTAATGAGTAGAAAAAAACAGCAAAGAAAATCATAGAAAGCAATTTAGAGAATACATATAAAATCTGTAATAAATGTGAAACTCTTGTTCATAGCAAATCTGATTCAGAAGTTAATTGCCATCTTACATTAATATATAACCTGTCCTCCTTGCACAGATTCTTGTGGACACTGTTTGGGCTTTGTCCTATCTCACAGATGGTGGGAATGAACAAATACAGATGGTGATAGATTCAGGTGTAGTACCATTTTTAGTTCCCTTGCTGAGCCATCAGGAGGTAAAAGTTCAGGTAAGTTTTGAGTATTGTACAGTGTGATATGGTATTACAAAATGTATTATTATATCAGTGCAAAAATTCAGACATCTTTGTTGGGTAACATCTCTGTTTATTTGTATTTCAAATCCACTTATTTAAAGGCAAATATATTAAATAAACATTAAGGAGTGTTTTGAATTTACTTCCTCAATAAACATGCTTCATTTCAAATGAAACAAACAAAATGTTAAAAAGTTACGATATTTATGTAGTTACTTACCAAGCATATCTAAATTATATTAAAGTAACCAAAATATCTTTACAATCCCCCAGGCATGTCACAACGTTTGAGCACTCCTAATGTTTGGAAATTGAAAGTTGAAAAATTTGACATGCCCTAAATATGTTCTTGACTCAAGCTCAACTTCTGCTGTCTATTAGACACATCCATGCAGTGTTTCATGGCAATAATCTGACAGTATTTGCTACTGTCTTCTTCCAGGATAGTTTTTTTTTACTTCCTGGCAATCAGTATTGCTCTGGGATGACCTGGTGGTTTCTCATCCCAGTGCTAATCAGGCTTAACCCTGTTTAGTTTCTGAGCCCAAATCAAGGTCAGCCAGGGGCTGAGAAAGTATTTAACGCTGATTTACATCTACTATTTTTTAACTTAACAGGTGAATGTATGTTTATTAAAGTTATAATCCATCTTTTAGACAAATACTTTCCTTAAGGCATAGGTGTTTTCTGATTGCATATTACATATTTTGTGGAATGTGTTGGTACAAAACTGAGTAATTGTATGGTGGTTCCAAATGAAAAAAGGGGAATATTCAAAGTTATGTCTGTAAAAGCTTGTTAGCAAATTACTATAGCCATTCCTTATCTAGTAACTATCTCAACTAGCAACAATCCACAAATATGATGGTAATAAACAATAATTTTAAAAAATTATTTGGGACCAATTCATTCATTCATTTGTATGCTGGTGTTAGCATAGCTGGTGTAGTTATGTGAGAAAATTTTATCTGAATGAATTTATCTACTCTTTTGTTTGTGTAGTTTATTCTAGGATTCAAAAAAGTAGTCGTAGTTTCATAAACTCTACCTCAAGTGCTTTTTGTAACTCCCATCAGCTTCAGATTCTTGTATAAATGGTAAAGTTTCAGAGGCCCTCATTGTCTGATCAAGAATACAGAAATAGCAGAACAGAGAGCTTGCCAGGTCCATAAGAAATACAAAAGTTACAATTTCTGAACAAAAGAAGCACAATTGCATTTTAGTGTTATGTTTATGCTAAGGCAAAACAGAATCACTTGAGTACCATGATGTTTGTAGACTACACAAATTAACTGAAAGATTACATCCATAGTATTTGTTGGTTTATTCCAGATTTTTTTAAATACATATGAAACACATATGCTATTAATTAGTTAAGATTTTAATAGGGTTTTTGAAATTGGAAAAAGAAATTAGCAGATAACCAATCTCTTTAGGCTTAGAAAGAAACTACAACAGACATCCCAAAATGGCTGCCTTTAAGGTTGACAAAATGAGTACAATGGACTGAATTTACACTGCTATAAAATTAGTTATTCCTCGATTTACAACAGTTCATTTAGTGACTGTTCAAAGTTACAATGTCACTAAAATATGACTTATGACCATTTTTTACACATGACCATTTTGTTATATTGTACTATATTAATTTATTTGATTCTTTTTGTTAGTTTTTATTGTTTTAAATATGGTTTTATATTCTTTAAGCTGCCTTGAGTCGCCTTGGGCGAATAGGCAGCAATATAAATTCTAATAATAATAATAAATTGTTTATTTTTTTAATTTATTATTAACCTTTTTAAATGTTCAGTTGACTGAGTTTCATGTTTAAAGAATATGATGATGATGATGATCATCATCATCATATATTTTAAGAAAATACTTGGTCGATACCTAAGGATGCTGGCAGGAATCCATATCAACCACCAGTGCTAGTTAATAATATTTTGATACATTTTTAAATGTTCAGTTGACTAAGTTTCATGTTTAATGAATAAAGTATATAAGAATAATATTGTGGGCTCAATTGTGATCGTAACTCGAGGACTACCTGTACAAAGTTCCTTTGTTAGTTTTTTCTCTGAATTTTTACCAGAATAGCTTCTTTATTCTAAACATGCATTTCTAAAATGTCTAAGAATTATAATTTATTGGACAAAAATATAAATACAAACATGCATTTCTTAGTGGTAGCATACTAAGGTAAATTGAACTTTATCTAGTTCATTTTAGGGTTTGTTACTTTTTAAATTATATTGCTTGGTGTCTTTCACCATTATTTCTGCCTGCGCTGAGTCAATAGTTGCAGCTTCCATGTAAATAGTTGTCACAATTAGATGCCTGTATGTGGACATAGAATGTTTTTAAATTAAATACTACATCCTTCATTATAAAGCCTAGGACTAGACATTTTAACAGCATATTTCTTGAGTAATCTGTCCTTGTATTGATTTGGCATTGTACATATGATTTGAATTTGACATTGATTGTGATTACAAACAAATCTGAAACTAACATTTTAAAAAGAGAGGAGCATTTCTCATATGTACATAGAGCCAGTCAATGTTTTTTGTCTGCGAGCTTGAGGAAAGGCATGTACATTTGAATATCTCTGTAGTTCAGTATGTGTTCAACCTGTATGTCTGTAGCATATTTGAACTAGCTCTACAAATGAAAGAGACCCTTAAAGTACAGAAAATGTTAATTGTATCATTTTTTAAATTAAAGACTGCAGCACTAAGAGCAGTTGGCAATATAGTAACTGGTACTGATGAACAGACACAAGTTGTTCTCAACTGTGATGTCCTCTCCCATTTCCCAAATCTTTTGACACATCCTAAAGAGAAGATAAATAAGGTGAGTGCTGAAATTATTTTGGTAATCTTGTTTCATTTTTAAAAAATTTAACGGAATTATTTCTTTTCCTAATGCTAAAAGAAATGCAAAGATTTTACACCTAGTGTAATCCAATGTTGTGCTTCTAGTCAATTTTTATCTTTGATTAATGGAAAGGGAAAAAGTGGTATATACTATGTAAAAAATTAAATGTGTAAGGATTGCATTTTATCTTTAGCTTGAGAAAGACAAGTACTATTTATATATTCACAAATTATAAGTTTGGTCTTCATTGTTCACATCTACCATATTTTAAGGAATACAAGACACACCTTTTTACCCCCAAAAAGAGGGTGAAAATCTGGGTGCTTCTTATACTCCGAATGGTAGGCCCGCCCACCTGGTCCATGTGTCTTTCTCCTCATTAAAGAGAAGAAGCGAGCCGACTGCCGCTCCTTGGGCCAAGCAGCTCTATGTGGTCGCCGGTCAGAGGGAAGGGGGGAAAAAATAAAGCGTGGAGAGATATGTTTAGTCCTGCCTTGCTGTGGGGAGGGGTAGATAAAAGCAGATTGAGATCAATAAAAAGCCTTACCCTTTAGGATGATCGAGCCCCCACACATCGCGTTTTTGCCCTCCCTGGCCCCCAGAAGCACTTTGCAAGCCTCCCAAACTCTCTGCATGCCTCAGTTTTCAGAGGGTTTGGGAGGCCTGCAGAGTGCTCCTGGGGGCCGGGGAGGGCAAAACCTTTTTTTTAAAATTTACCTCTTCAAAATCTTGATGCGTCTTATACTCTGGTGTGTCTTATACTCCGCAAAATACAGTTATAAGAGGAGTTTTATTTACTGGATCCAAATGATTAATACCTCTTTTTAAGAGGAAAGTCCTAATAATCTTAAAGAAACCATCATACATTCACTCTTTAAAATGTTCTTTGGAGTGTAGGTAGAGTCTCAGCCAATTATGAATATCTTTTTAGTAAGATGGTAGGGCAGGTGTTTCCTGAACCAGGATTATTTTTAGACCTATTTCAATTTTCCTTTAGTATGAAATCCTCTTGGTCCTCCTAAGAAAAAGAAGCAGCTATCACTCCAGCTATCAGTGGCTTTTAATGCCTTTCTTCACTGTAGTCCTTCTTCATAGTAGCTTTATAAGAGAGATACAGTTGGTTCACCTGTATTGGTATGAGAAATTTCACACGGTAACGGAGAAATTTCAGTTGTCTCTTTTAAAGTCATAGAAGACATTATCTTAAGTTTTTATAATTAAGTAGTATACAGTGAGGCAAAAAGATGTAACAGAGAATATTGCTGAAATATTTTGTATTTCATTTTTTTCTAGTTCACAGTAAAATAAAATTAAAGCTAGGAAAGACCATATACCTGAGTGGAAGTGATGGAAGTTCCAAAGATCAGCCTATGACACACTTGATCCATCTAAGTTAGCTTCAAGTATTTTAAGCAACTTTTGTTTTCATTGTAGGAAGCTGTTTGGTTCTTATCCAATATTACTGCAGGAAATCAGCAACAGGTTCAAGCTGTAATTGATGCTGGACTTATCCCTATGATAATTCACCAATTGGCTAAGGTCAGTCAAATACCACATTTCCCTATTTTTATGCTTTATTAAGCTAACATAAGATATGTTGCTAATGCAAATCATTTTTATATTGTTTAGGGTGACTTTGGCACTCAGAAAGAAGCTGCCTGGGCAATCAGTAATTTAACGATAAGTGGTAGAAAAGATCAGGTTTGTTTATCTTATGAAATTCATGCAGAATTTTTAGAATGATTTATATCTAATGCCACAAATCATTGTAAATATCTTTTGCATTGCTCAGGTTGAATATCTTGTACAACAGAATGTAATCCCACCGTTCTGTAACTTGCTGTCAGTGAAAGATTCTCAAGTAGTGCAGGTGGTTCTGGATGGCCTAAAAAATATTCTAATAATGGCTGGTGATGAGGCAAGCACAATAGCAGAAATTATAGAAGAATGTGGAGGTAAGGTTTCATTTAGTAACCCCAACTCCATCTGTCATAATTGACTTATTGTGATACTTAATTGATATTGTTATTCTGATGAAAATATTGTGAGTGGAGAGTAGAGATGTACTTTTTTATTTTAATCTGTTTTTTTATTTGCATGTTAGATAACTTTTTCTGATCATTGGATCCTCTAAAATAGAATGAAAATCCTTGAGGGATTGCTCAAATGTCAGCATATCTGACATTTCTTCATTGTTCTGTATGTTCTGCAGGTACTTAAGATTCTAGATACGATTGTTACTGTAAAAACTAGATCCTCGTCTATTTGCTATGTTCCACCTCTCAATTTAGAATACAGCATCAATCTTGGTGAAGATTGGACTAATATCTCACCTTTTCTGCAAGACTCCTGGATAGACAGTTTGTGAGAAAGTACTGTATGTGGAAACATGATATGGAAATTTTGGCTTATCTTGGTAAGCTTATGCTAGGTAGCCCTCAGAGACTCCTATTCAAAGCCTACAATATCCCAGAGGAGCCAATGCCAAGAATTTGCATTTAAAAGTGATCCTTTCAAAGTTGCTGTGTATTGTGCAGAGTATAGCCTTGTCATGATTGTATCTGTATACTATTAAAAATGTCAGTGTCATGACTTTAACTGGGCAAAAAGTTGCATCATAAGGCAACAATTTTTGAACCAAGGTATGTTAGATGAGCTAACTTACAGAATGTGTCCAAAATCCAGGACTCGGGACTCCCAAGGGAATGAAAGTTGTGGCTGCCTCAATGTTACTGGCTGCTGCTGCACTGCTGCTGTGGTCACATAACCTTCATTTTCAGCATAGTACGATAATTTTCCATTTTTAGACTCTGTAAAATTTCACAAGTTTTACATGTTTTTACAGTTATTTTTTTAAAAAAATATCTTACTCCTTCCTCGACTACAACAGCCACTTAGCCTGTCTGCAAGAAAAGAAGGGAGGAAGTTCTCCATGACCTGTGCTGCTCCTCAACCTATGTAGTCTTTTCAATCTATGTAGCACCTTTTGCACAACATCACACACTCTCCCTGATCAGCACCATCCCCCCATACACTACCTCCTGTACACTCCCATGCACCCTGGGCCCCTAATGGGGTGCACTATGTTGGAGATGGTTGCTTGGCGAAAACACCCACCTTCCCCCCAATCGCTCTTGGCTCTTAGTTAATTGTTGGTAGCTTTTATATTTATGATTTTTTTGGCTCTGTAAGCCACCCAAAGTCATGTTGGATAGTGAGATTGGCAGCATATAAATCTAATGAAGAATGAAGAGGACAGAAGGGAAAAGGTAGTTCCCAGCCAGCTTCCCACAAGGAAACTCAATGGGGAAGTCAGCAGGAAATCAGAAGTCACACTAACTTTCTTGCTCACCTGTGATCATTCTGTTTTTCTGTTTAGGTAAGGAAATATCTCTGAAAAAATTAACAGGTCATGGGTTGTCTAATAATCAAAGTTAAAATGTTACAGGGTTGGACTTGAAGAAAATGCATGGGTTATTGAAGTACACACATTATTTGTACTGATCCAGTGGGCCCTAAAGAAAACTAGGCCAGTCTGAAATATTTTCTCAAATTCCATTCCTGCTTTGAACTCATTTTGCTCTTATATGACCATTGCCTTGGCTATGACTTTTCTCCTCCTCCATAAAAGTTACGCTCAACAGTCCCATTACTCCATATTTCTATTGCTTTTTAAAATTGATTTTATTCATTTGAGGGGTAATCTTAAACACACTTAGTTCAGGGTCAGCCCAGGTTGAATTTTACTACTGTGTAAATACATGTATAATTGTGAATCGATGAAATTACTGAATGCCTAAATCTCAGCATAATTCCTTATATTAGCCATATCAGTTGATTCAAGTTACCTCAATTTCATGATAAACTCTCCATAGTGTATTTTTAAGTCTTCATAGAAATTGAGATCTGCTGGCTACACTCACCTACAGCTGCAGTTTATGAAGCATGGCAAAAAAAAAAAAAGTGGCTATTTTAAAAACTTGAAGAGGCGCTTCATACCCACTGCCTTTCAGCGGTATCTGAAGTGTGTATATGTGGGTCAAAATAACAAAAGCAATGTCATGCCATGAGCCATACTCATTTGTACAAGTATTAAAAGGCTGCTTACATGCATACACAAAAGAGTTGGTGCCTGCAGTGTAACCAAAGAATTTCATCATTTGACCAAAGCAGCAATTCATAGGTATATGAATACCTATATTTGCATTCAAAATATTTGAGCTGTCTTAATTCATATGCCAAAACCAGTGGATTAAAAATAGTAATTTATAAAGCTAATTATATTTTCATTTTCTTTTCTAGGTTTAGAAAAAATAGAAGCACTGCAACAACATGAGAATGAAGACATTTATAAACTAGCATTTGAGATAATAGATCAGTATTTTTCTGGTGATGATGTAAGTACTTGAGACATTTCAGAATATTATAAAATAGTATGATTATTAAGAAGTCTTATAAAAAGTTTAGCATAATATTCTATGCCAAAATCAAGTCCTTTTATTCCCACTGAGGAGACATTAACTTTCCATACACTGCATCTAGGGCTGAGCTAGGGACTCAGTCAGTCAGTGCACAAATAATCTGGCCACCTAACAAAAGCAAAATTTATGGCTGAGAACTGCAAATCCTAGCCATTGTGAGATGGCTGCTACTTGCCAATCAGATCTCTGTCCTCCTTGTTTTTTTCAAGAGCAGCCTTTAAAATGCCTTACTGATACTGTGAAACAGATACATCAACTTGGATATGCGCAGAGAGTTGCTGGAAGACTTCTTTCTTACTGGTTGGTGTATGTCTTTTACTAGAGGATAGTTCTTGTCTTTATAGCACCTTAGCCTTCTTGCTAGTTTTATAAGGTAAAGGGTAAAGGTTCCCCTCGCACATATATGCTAGTCATTCCCGGCTCAAGGGGGCAGTGCTCATCTCCATTTCAAAGCTGATGAGTCAGCGCTGTCTGAAGATGTCTCCGTGATCATGTGGCCGGCATGACTAAATGCCGAAGGCGCACGGAATACTGTTACAGCGTTCCGTGTTAGTTTATAGGGCAAGAATATTTTCAATAGAAAATAGGTTGTTTTTTAATGAAAGTTGTTTTGTCTTTTTTATTTCTTACTTTATCCTCTTATTCCATACATCTCACAGAATTACTTATTTAACATAAGGGAAAACTGCCATTGTAGCTTTTCAAAAGCTATGGGGACATTTCAACACTTAATACGTTTGAAGACATAGATTGTGACTTTAATGCCCAGATCTGAGTGAAGTTGGACCTGATGGTAGATGAGCAAGTTTTCCTACTTGTATAATGAAGATTACAATTACTCCAGACTATACTTTCTTTGCAGATTGATGAGGACCCCAGCCTCATTCCTGAAGCAACACAAGGAGGTACTTACAATTTTGATCCAACGGCCAATCTTCAAACAAAAGAATTTAATTTTTAAGCTCTCGACAATGCAGCTTGACTACCCTGCATCGGTAAAATACACAACCAGATATCTACCATTGGAAAAACAGGCTCCAAGCACATGCCCCTTTGTCTGATGCTTCTAAAAGCAAGTTGTATATCAGTCATTTTGCAGTTGCCAAAAGTACCTGTCACATGGACTGTAAATGCATATGCATGATCTCGTACACTGTTCAATTTTTTTAACAGTCTCTGCTACCTTTCCCCTGGTTTTTTTTTTCCTTTTCCCATGAGGCCACAAGCTGATAACTGCAGTTTACAGTTTTAAGAATACCTTTTTGTGGGGGCACATTGGCTTCCCACACAAGAATAGCTTTCTATGGAAATAGCGTGCTATGGATCAAGACTCTTTAGTATGATTTTGGAAGACTTCTGAGAGGCCCAGTCTATTTTAATTTTTTTGAGCCTCAACTGTTGTCCTCTACAAACATATTTTCATATATTTAATGTGGAAGATAAATAAAGGAAAAGCAAGACAAATTATTTTCATTGGTGATACTGACATTTAAAAAAACTTCTTAAAAACTTGGTAATTAATTGGTTTAAAACAGACTACATAGATCAATAATTGTGTTCATTACTGCCTTAGAAGCTTGGGCTTGAAGAATGAACATTGTATTTGGACTAATAAAAAGGTGACCATTATTCCTAATTTCTAAGAACAGCAAGCTGAACTTGACCACTCTCCAGCCTGTGTGTTCCTGCTTTTTTTTTTTAATAATGAAATGCTGTGCATGGTATTTTACCTGAGCTACCATCTATTATGGACTTGAACTTTTGTTTTAAGCTGAAAGCAAGAGTCCAGCATTAAAGTAACAAAGCTATTCCAAATCAGCATTAGTTGATAAGAATCTTGCTTTCATCTTTCAGTAGTCAATATATTTTGGGTTTAAATTTATAACTGAATAATGTTGATTTATATTGGTTTAAACTGTGGAGCTTTCATGTTTACTGTAATTTAGTCTTAAACTATTTTTTTACTTACCAGTGCTTACGATGATGTGGTTGGCAACAAACTAGCAACTATTTTAGAAGCACCATAATAGCTTCTTTTTGAAGTATTGGAAGAGTTATAGAAAAAATAGTCTATAAACTTACTCATATAGTTAAAATACATACTAGTTGTGTGAGGCTTTGTGGAAGCTGCTATTATTCAGCATAAGCATAAATGTACAGCTCACAATGAAGACATTTACTTGAGCTGGTAACTTGGGAGTAATGGGGAAATTATCCATCCTGGCTCTAAAGAGGATTTAGGATTGCTGTGGGTAAACATGAAATTTAAACTGTGTAAGCTATCAGACAAACTGATATTGTTGCTGTTGTTCACTGGATGTACTTTGCTCCCAATGCCTTGATGTGAAGGGATACAAAACGTAAAAGTAACGTAGTTATTGGATGTGGGTTGTATTTACTGTGATGAAGATACAGACAGATGCCATGAAGAAAGCTTTGTTGATCAGCTGTTTTTCCACAATTAAGCAAGACATTGCAGGTGTTCATTCTTTTACTATATCTGCCAAGGTAGAGCCACTTTAAAGAGTGATCTTGTATCACAAAGGATACAAGTATGTGTTTTAAAGTGCAAGATTTTTACTTGCTAGATAATCTGTTTTAATACAGTGTTTTGGCCTCTATTTATAGATTTTATAAATTTTAAAATCAATTTCTCTTTAAGGTGGCTCAGACTTTTCAACTCCTGTGCACATAAAATTGAGTTGAAGTTCATTGTGCCTTTTTTCTTTACCCAGACATTAAATTAATTTGGTAACTGTATCCTATTAACATTATAGTCTAAAATCCTGAAATTGTGCTGTTTTTGCTGAAAACTAAGTAAAAAGAAAATCAAAATTAGATTTTGTCAATTTTGGGGATTTCAAAGCTGATATGCAGTTAATAATGTGAACAAATATCTTTGTAAACATATCCTCTATGCCTATATTCTTGTCTTAGATACTTCACTCAAAATAAGACTGATGATTTTTCACTACTGTGAATAATGATTTATTTCTTGCACTCAGTGCATCACCTTATAGATAAACATAGGAAAATCAATTTAGAACAGTAACTTGCCTTTCTCTCAGTTCATTATCACCTTATCAGCTCTTGATAGAGATTCAACCATTTTGTATTTTTCAAAAAGGGATAAAGGCTTGGATTTAAGTATCCTGCTGCACAAGAGCAGAAGTTACTTGAAACTGTGTTGAGAGAATTGCTGTTTTTATTTTCACTTGCTCTTTCCCCACTCCTTCCATCTACAGTCCCCATAAAGTAGTCCTGGAGGGGCCGGAGACCCTCCAGAGCGTCTTTTGATAGGAGATGTCGATAGTGGGAATGGGCAATACGATCTCTAACCCCATATGTGAGTTTCTTCCATTTACGCCATGGAATGGGGTCTTTATATTCAAGCTAAAATATATTGCTGCACTTTTAAGTTTTCAGAAGTGTTAAAATTGCATTGTGTTTTTTTTTAAACTCTCAGTTAACAGAGTAAATTGTTCCTTCAACAGAGGCATCTAAATGTGTTCTTAATTTTGTATATGGGCTTAGGTTTTATAACCAATAAAAAGCTGCTATCAAATATTATAAATATGGAAGATCTTATTTTGAAAACAGTGAAAATTCATCACTGTTTAGTCTGTTGAAGGGTTCCATTTCTTTGACAATGCAGTATTTGAGTTAGAAGATGCCTTCAATGACATGATATGATCTTTTTTTTAATTAGTAATTGAAGTGAGCATTAGTTTTGAATGTTAATCACAAAAAAGGTTTCATATTTGATCCAGATCTTTGCTCAGTGCCTTCTTAAGATTATGAGTCCATTGATGGAAACAAAATATTATGGGATGATGTTTATTTAGATGCATTATAAATTACTTAAGCCTCAGAGTGATTTTAGAATGACAATAGCAGATACTTTTTCTTAATTTTTTTCCTACATTAATATTGTTTTCATTTTGCCCTACATGTTTATAAGTAATGGTAAGATTTAAATTTAACTAATTTAAAGGAGTTGTCTTGGGCTGCATGTAAAATATATAACATAGGCCAAGGTATATAAATAACAACTTTACTATACAGATAGTCCTCGACTTATAACAATTGAGCCCAAAATTTATGTTGTTAACTGAGTTTTGCTCTATTTTATGACCTTTCTTGTCACAGTTGTTAAGTGAATCACTGCAGTTATTAGGTTAGTAACATTGTTAAGTGAATCTGCCTTGCCCATTGACTTTGCTTGTCAGGTGGTTGCAAAAGGTGATCAATCATAACGGGACACTGCAATCTTCATAAATATGAACCAATTGCCAAGTATCTGAATTCTGATCACAGGGCCATGGGGATGCTGCAACGCTCATAAGTGTGAAAAAATGGTCATAAATCACTCTTTTCAGTGCTGTTGTAACTTTGGTCACTAAATGAACTGTTGTAAGTTGAGGACTATCTACGCATACATACACAGTATGTATGTATGTATATTGTGGGGCCACATTACTAGCCATGGCCACAATTGGCCTGTGTGCTGGACATACACCCCCGAGGCCAGTTGCCCCCAATCTTTTGGGCACCAGGGACCAGTTCCGTGGAGAGAAGTTTTTCCGTGGACTGGAGGGGGCATGGTTTCACATGCTGCCTGCATCCCATGAATGGGGCTTTGCTTCTTTGTGTGGCCCGGTTTCTGACATGCCGCGGCCCAATGCTGGTCAATGGACTGGGGGTTGGGGACCCCTACTCTAGGCGGTTTTATCTCACATAAAACATATAATAAAATTAAGCCCTCATTTTAAAAATGTGTTAATTAAAACAACCATTATCTTACAGATAAATATGAAACCAATTGTCAGAAAGCTCAAACACACATCAGAGTACATGCTTTACCCACTTTGCTAAAACTCAAGACGTTGAAGTTGAATTGTTGGTTTCATGTGCCAGATAGAAACTACAGTAGGGTCTTGGGACTGCAATGCATAAATGCTTATGTATTTCTAAAAAAAATCTGCTTTAGTTTCCTGCATGCATGACGCTTATAAAACCAAGGGTAATTCTGGAACACGTTGAACAAAGAAATGGCAGAACAATTATTTCACTAAATCTGAATCTCATAGTCCAAAATCCAACCTCCAGAGAGCCTCCAATTGACCCGAAGCATTAGGAAATAATAAAAGGATTGCTGCAAACTTTGGCTGTTGTATTCATGCCAGGGCCAAATGGTAGTTGCCATAGGATCTTTTTTATTTTTACTCCTCAAATCCATTATGATTTTCTGCTAGAAAATGGTGTTTATTTCCATGCTGACTCAAGGTTGTGTAGAGCCTTTTTCCTCTCCAAAGATCACTGAGAATGGAATTTAAAATAATCTAGCTGCACCACAGGGCTGTAAAAAAGATGGAGATATATGTAGACTTAAAAACACAACTTCTAAGAACATTCCCCCAGTTAAGAAAAGTTACAGAAGTGGTAGAGAATTCTGTCTCTAGTGAGCTACTACCTTTTCAGAATTGATTGTTAAGTCAACATTGGTGTCAGGGTTCTGCAGCCATATTCCTTTTGGATCTTTGGCCTGCCAATTGGTTCCTTTTGAGGCACTGACCTGGGTCTCTCTTTTGAGAGGTGGGGAAGAGGCTATGGAAAGTGGTTGGCTGCTTTTCTTTATGGAGGGAATGTGATTGGTTTATATATGTTGTGAGGAGCCTAACAAAAAATAATTGCATTAGGAAGGAAAAAAGCATGGTGGCTCAATGGCTTAATGACATTGGAGCTGGGCTAAGCTCCAGCGGTTTGATGGTATGAGCTCTCATCATTCGCCTCAGGCTCTGCCCATCTAGCATTTCTATAGCATGTTCTATACAAGTAGATAAATAAGTACCACTTCAGTACCTATGGACATGTGGACGATTACAACTTGCTGGCACTTGACCATCCCAGTTGCAACCCCATTTGTGAGGTTGCTTTGGTGGAGGGAGAAGACCTCAGATGCTGCTGCAGGAAAGCCATTTGTCTTTCTTGTACTAAGTAGTTCTCCTTCCTGTGACACATCTTAAGAAACGCACAAGCGTGTACCAAACAGCTAGTAAACGGACAGCCAAACTGTTACTATACATTAAGCATTGTAGTCTCCTGGCTAATATCACCATACACCAGGGGTGTCAAACTCATGTCAGGGCAGCATCACATGATGTATCAGGACTTTCTCGCCCTTCGTTAAACCGGGTGTGGGCGTGGTCAGTGCGTTACGCATCCAGCGTGCGGGTTGGGAGTTTGACAGCCCTGCAATACACTATTAAAAAAAAACCTGAAAAAATCTCAATAGGAACATGTGTGAAATCGTGATTGTTGATCTAACCGAGCTCTGTTAAAATCACTGCAAGATACAGAAGGAGTTCTTACATTTGCTCTAGTTTTAAAATATGCTGATATAAAGTAAAAATAACCTTCAAGATGAGTTCTGGTGACATGTAGATATAGCCCATTAAATTTTCTTGTGGAGTTTGTCATCAACACTTGAGCTTAGTTTAGTTTATAGTGTAGTCCGTTTAACTTACTATTTCAACTTATTTAGAAGTTTCTGAAAATTAGTAAGATGAAGGACTGGAAAGGAAGAAAATACAATTTAATATAACAAGAAATTGAATTGATGGTCTCTGAAATTGTAGGCACCAACTTCCCCCATATAGATCTCCACCAAAACAATTGTATTTACAATATCAATATCAAACTTTAAATGTTCTTTTTATTAGCCCCCATCCCCACCCCAGTTTTTTCACAATAGTTATGTTCTTAAAGAGAAATTATTCCTTTTGAAAATGATTCTCTGTTTAAAACATAAAGAGATAATAGCCAGAACATTTTAAACAACACATTGTTTTGCTTTGGAGGAGGAATGAGCTCTTTTTAACTGATGAGATTTTTGAACGTTATATTAAAAATCCAGCTGTCCCAAAGAAAGTGGTATTTTGCATTAGTAGGCTTGAATTTATCACAAGTGTTGCACTTATCAGATTATATCTATGATAAACCTATTACGCCATACCACAGATGAAACAAAGTGTTAATGGAGGATTAGTCTCTCTTAAAACATAAGGGACTATGAAATGGACAAGCAAAGATCACTTTTTTCAAGTGCTAAAAAAAATCATCTTTCTCTGACAATTATTTCGATTCTACCTTAAACATATTATGCTTAATATGTTAGCTCAATCAGTTCATGAACAAAAGCCCAAATGAGCATCTGAGCAGTAACTTCATGAGCTGTGCAGCCAATACTGAACCACGAGCTCCTTACTGTGATGCTCAGGAACTGGAGAGCAGGAGACAACTGATTGCAGTTAGGCTTCCTCTTCACTCATTACTCAACTGGCAACTTCTTTTGTACAATGCAGGAGCCATAATTCTAGGTTTTTGGTTTTTTTTAAAAAGAAACTAGCAGGCATTCCGCATGATTTCACAACGGAAAGCTTTTCTGAATTTGATTATGAGACTTTGGCTGTAAAGTTTTAAATAAATTATTTAAAAGTGAGACTCAACGGGCTCTTTATCTAACATACCGGTAGCACCCAAAGTTAATCTGTTTTCTGATATAGAAACTGAAATGCTTTTCTTCTTTTACATCATCATCATCTTAAGAACAGATGCTCATCTACAATAGGTAAAAGACAGTTCTTATCTATTAAAAAATTAGGGCTGCTTCATTGTCTGCATGTTCTCAATTATGAATCCAACCTGTTGTAAAAATGAGACAAAGTTGCGGGCGGATAGTCAAACTCTGAAATAAAGAGCAGCAGACAATGCACAAATGCATGGATGGAATTTTAAAATAACCCAACCAATTCCAACTCAGGAATTATAGAATAACAGAGTTGGAAGTAACATTGGAAGTCTTCTACTCCAATCTCCTGTCAAGCAGGAGACCCTATAACCTTCCAGGCCAATGGCTATCCAATCTCTTCTTAAAAGCCTCCAATAATGCACCCACTATTTCTGAGGCAAGCTGTTCCATTAGTTCAGGGCTGTCAAACTCCCAGCCTGTGGGCCAGATGCACCATGCCCACATGCGGTTTAGCGAAGGGGAAAAAAGTATGTCACGTGATGACATGAGTTTGACACTCCTGGATTAGTTCATTTTTCTTGCTGTCACAAAATTTCTTCTTAGTTTAAGGTTGGATCCCTGATAATTTTCCATCCATTACTTCTTGTCTTGTTTTCAGATGCTTTCAATTCAATCAGTGGACTGAAGCAAACACAGAAATGAAAACTAGTCTGACATCTACCCTAATAGATATTATTCCCACCAGCTCCCACTACTGTACAGTGCAAAAGACTGCTACCTACTCTTAGGAGAACTGCTTAGCAGAAATAGTGGCAACGGTAACTGTTGCAAGCAGTACTAGATAGGCCTGTGCTCTGATCCAGCATCATTCTTGTTTTTTATTGAGTAAAGGTAGGATATAAATATGTGCTATGACTGAGTTAAAGGTTACTACAGAGACAGAAAACAGATCATAACGTCTTATGGGCCTAGCTTCTGGACAATCTGAAATGTTAAGACTGAGTTTTTGCTACTTTTTCTGCCTTCTAGTGGTCATCTGGAGATTTGAGCACAGACTTGTAGCTGTATGTAGCTGAAGAATGCAAACTAGTATATTACAATTATTTTTGGTTCCGAGTTTTAAAATGCTAAAAGACATTTTAATAAAGTGATTGCAATATTTGACTGCAAGAAGTTGCAATAATTCTATAAACTAGCAAACCAATTATTGGTTATGATCAACTACTGAATCTCTCAGTGGAGATAATGAATAAACATTGAAAATATTTACAAATTTATTAATCACATTATACAGTAGGGTTTTCCTTTGAGTAATAACTTTTTGAAGGACAAAATATTGCTTTCTATTTTTATAAACCTTTGTTTCTTTTTGTGATAATTTACACTTTGTCTTTCTATGTTTCCTCTTTAAGTTGAATCCTAAATACAAAGATTTGTAAAATCTTCAATGGAAAAAAGTAGCATCCTTTTAGTAATTCCTTTCTTAAGGCTAATGGAAGAGGAAGGAGGCAATTTTTCCCTTCTTGAATTTTTTTCCCACCCATTTTCTCCAAAAACCTGGAGCATCTTCTGGAGAGGATTCCCTCTTTCCTGTTCGCTTGAAGAAAATCTTGCATCTGCTAGAGAAAATTAGTTCAATTTTATCTAAAAAGCAAATGTGTATAATGCTAATTTAAGATGTAATGATCTCTTGGATTATGTTTCCTACAGAAAAAAATTACCATGTAATGAACCACAAATGTACTTCTGAGAGCTTCTGATTAAGACTGACAACAAAACCTGAGGGAATAAAATCTTGAACAACTGATTTAGTAATCTCAGGAAATTAATGCATTGATTGATATGCTGTGCCTATTTTTAGTAAATCAAGTATTGATTATGTGAAATTATGATTTCATTTAAAAATTTTCCACTACATTTGTGTTGACAAGATACCGTGTTTCCCCGGAAATAAGACATGCCCTGCTAATAAGCCCAATCGGGCTTTTCAGAGCATGTGCAATAAGCCCTCCCCCGAAAATAAGCCCGCCCCAACTATTTAAGCACATGCGCAACCGGTCCCCAACATTACCACTGTACCACCTACCGGTACAGCTTGCGGGGCAAAAAGAGGGCTTGCCGCAAAAACAACAGCAGGCAAAGCAAAGTGCTTCAACCTCCCGCCCTTCCCTCCCACGCAAAAAGAGCCTGCTGCAAAAACAGCGGCAAGTGAAGCAAAGTGCTTCCACCCCCCGCCCTTCCCTCCCACACAAAAAGAGCCCGTCACAAAAACAGCGGCAGGCCAGTAATGTGATCACCCCCTCCCGCCTGTTCCTTCTCACGCAAAAAAACACCGCCCACCTCAATGGTAAAGGCAGCCTGCCTGGTTCCCTTCCCCGCCATCCCTTTAGCAAGGGGTGGCAGGTGGGGGGGAAGAAGCAAGACGCGCGTCCTAGCGCTACCAGAGATTGACAGCTCCGCTGCATTCCTCACCCTTTTGTCCATTGAAGGCCCTTGTAAAAAAAACCTCGCGAGTTGAACTCATGAGGTTTTTTTTACAAGGTGATTCAATGGGCGAAAGGGTGAGGAACGCAATAGACCTAGATAGGTAAGAGGCTGGCCTCACTTCTTCCCCCCACCTGCCACCCCTTGCTAAAGGGACGACGGGGAAGGGAACCAGGCAGGCTGCCTTTACCATTGGGGCGAGGTGGCCGGTATTGGGTCATGAGGTGCGCCTCTTACCTTTCCAGGTCCATTGCATTCCTTGCCCTTTAGCTCATTGCATCCCCTTGTAAAAAAACCTCGCGAGTTGAACTCATGAGGTTTTTTTTTACAAGAGGATTCGATGGGAGAAGGGGCGAGGAACGCAACGGACCTGGAAAGGTAAGAGGCAGGCCTCGCTTCTCCCTCCCCCACCTGTCACCCCTCGCTAAAGGGATGGCGGGGAAGGGAACCAGGCAGGTTGCCTTTACCATTGGGGCGAGGTGGGTGGTATTGGACCGCGAGGCACGCCTCTTATCTTTCCAGCTCCGTCGCGTTCCTCACCATTGTGTTCAGGGAAGCTGCAGGTAAAAAAATACCCTTCTCATGACTTCAAGAAGTTTGAACTCGCGAGAAGGTTTTTTTTTTTTTTTTTTACCAGCCGCTTCCCTGAGCACAATGGCGAGGAACGCGATGGAACTAACTGGAAAGGTAAAAGGCATGCCTCATTTCTCACCTGCCCCAGAAAATAATAGCCCTCCCCTATAATAAGGCCAAGGCCATATTTCGTGGGGCAAAAGAAAATAAGACCCTGTCTTATTTTGGGGGAAACACGGTAGCAAAATTACAACTCTTAGGTAGGTCAACAAGTGCTTAAACAATTAACCTTAGCAACTGAAATAAATGGCTCTGCATCAGCTTGGCAGGACGGCTGAGTAAAGTCCTTCTGGGCTTTGTCCTGGAGCTTCAGCTGCTCCATGTCTTGACAAAGATGAGACTGTAAAAGTGGATTTCTTGCTCTGGGGATTCAACAAACCTAGAAGGGGTAGACAAATCCAAAGAAGACAAACTTAGGCTTCAAAAACCTTAAAGAATGAGGGTGGGGCCAAAACTAACCATATTAGATTTAACATAAATTAACTCTTGAATTTGCATACCAGGAATTAAAAATTACCAGGTATAAGAGGATAAAAACCTGATTTCGGAGCAGAACAGGCAAAAAGGATTTAAAAATCTGAAATAAGCTAGCAAAATCTTAAGACACATTACCAAGAAACATCCAGATCATAGGAACTGTTTTCTTCTGTATTTATGAGGTTTTAGCCACCATAACTTAAGGACACTGTCATCTGGAACATGTTTAGAGGAGAAAACAGGACTTGGCTGGAAACCAAGTCCTATGACACATGTCTAGAAGTGCTATATTCTGAAGGAGAATTTCGTGGTAGTAAAAAAAACTATGTCACTGGAAATGACCACCTTTCAATTTTTTGAATGAGCAGTTTTGCTTAGCAAGTCTGCCTATGATACTTTCGTTTTGTTTTGTTTTTCCTGCCTTTGAGTCAGGTTTGACTCCTTGCAATTGCCTGTGGTTTTCTGGGGAAAGTTTTTGGGAAGTGGTTTGCCCCACTCCTCTTTAGGGCTGAGAGTAAGTAATTAGCCAAGATTGCCCAGCCAGCTTTCATGCCAAAGGCAGGACTAGAAGCCATGGTGGCCTCTTTTCTAGCCTTAACTACTACACCACTACACTACACCAAACTGGATCTCACACAATACCATATGCCTCTCCATTAAATTATCTCACCTATTTTCTTGAGTCAATACTCTATCATAGACCAGCAGAATAAAGAGGATTATTTGGTCGAGTGTTGCCTTTTTACTTGGCTCGGATTCTGTCTCTGCATCTCAACCTGGAGAGGCAGGAAGCCAATTTTCCAGCACCTTTAAGCGAATCAACACTCTTCCTCAACACAAGGATGGGAGGGTGATACTCTTGTATCTGCCCTACCATACAATTTCGCTTGACTAGAGCCAGCTACATCTGACCATGGCATGATTACAATGTTGGCGATTGCTGTGGCTGGGAAACAACAAAACACCATTGCAAGGGACCAACCAATGCCTTGTGTGAACATCAGTGATGGCAGCTTTAGAGTGACAGCTGGATCTGTCAAGGGAGTATTGAGACAATTCCCTGAAGTGGGTCAGTTGTTTAACATGGTTAAACAAGTTATCTGGGAAATGCATTGGGGTTTTGTGTATATGTGTGTGTGCACATAAAACTTTAAAAAACAGCAAGAAAGTAATCCTAGCAGAAGATTCAAGAAATCCAGGAGATGTAAGAACAGATCTTACTACCCCAATGTCTCAAAAATCCCCAAGTGTTTCATTTTTCTACAATGAAGACAGAAAATAACGGCAAGACCTCAATTCCCATAATTGGATCAAGGAAGTGAATTAAGTCACTCGGAGACCATTGTCAGACCATTGTTTAAATTAATGTATTCAATATATTGTATTATCAATGTATTAAATATAATGCATTATTATATTAAGTATTTTAAAGCTGTAAAACAATCTAAAGGTGATATTAAACAGTGCCAAGATAATATAAAAACAATAAAAGGTCAATACAGAGAATGGCACCACAAATAAGAACTACAGATAAATATTCTATGATATATTGAGTCATTTATTTCAGAGATGTTCCTTTACCTAAAATTTGTACATCCTCCCTAATCATGTTGTGAGTCTCAGGCATCCTCACATACCCCCACACCTTCCCCAACCAGAGCTGTACCCCTGTGCATTCTCCTTGAGCTGCACAGCTCCTCTTGTGAATCCCCATCCATCCTTCCCAATCTGTGTGCCCCCTCTCATCTAACCCCTTACACTCTCATGCACCCTCCCCAACCCACATGGAGGACCCACTTCCTGACTAGCATGGTGCCTCTTATGGGAGGACACGCAAGATCCATTGAAGGTGCTACACAAGTTGGGGAGACTGCATGGGAACACAGTGTGGATCAGGAAGTGTGCATGAGTGTGCACAAGAGGATGCCATGGAGGTTAGGGAAGGCATTTGGGTATGTGGTGGTGTGCAGGAAGTACCATGTGGATTGCAGAGGGTGCATAAAGTTAAGCCAGTGGCAACCACTGTCCGGGAGCATTGGCAAGCCTGATCATCTTTCAGCTTCCTGCTGGCTTCTCCATTGATTGCATGAAGCTACCAGGGAGCTTTGGAAATAATGATGTGGCATTGAAGCAGCAGCAGTGCAGCCTGAATCTGCCACAACTTCCCCAAATTTCAGTCCCATGGGAATCATGGGTCATGGCATTCTGTAATGGGGCCCATTTGAGGTGTCTTGGTTCAAAAACTGTTGCTCTGTGACATACAATTCAAGGTTACAAATTAACAGACAAAATAATTTAGAAGCATATATATATGGTATCTCTAATAATTGAATTGAATTGAATTTATTATATTTCTATGCCGCCCTATTCCCAGAAGGGACTCAGGGCGGCTCACAACCCAAGTCAGAGGGGGGGGGAGGGATACAAATGGAAAAAAAAAAGACATGGACAAAACAATACCACAATTTAAAAACACTCAACAGCCACACCATTCAAGCGGGGACAGGAACTCATCAGCCCCAGGCCTGTTGGAACAGCCAGGTTTTAAGGGCTTTGCGGAAAGCCTGGAGGGTGGTGAGGGTCCGAATCTCCATGGGGAGCTCGTTCCAGAGGGCCGGAGCAGCCACAGAGAAGGCCCTCCTCCGGGTGGTTGCCAGTCGGCATTGGCCAGTAGATGGAATTCGGAGGAGGCCTAATCTGTGGGATCTAATCGGTCTGTTGGAGGTAATTGGCAGCAGGCGGTCTCTCAAGTACCCAGGTCCAATACCATGAAGGGCTTTATAAGTGACGACTAGCGCCTTGAAGCGTATCCGAAGACCTATAGGTAGCCAGTGCATAATAAAATAGCAATAAAATAATTAGGTTCTAAAACTTCAACTGTTCTTTTTAATATGCCTAGGAAAATACAAAAATGTTATCTGGCTGTGAAAAGACCATAATGCAGGTATGTAGCAGCATCAGAGAAAAACATCCTTTCTCAAATTTTACTCTATGGCCATAATAGATAAATGCAGAAATACATGTTTCTCTAGAGAGAGACATTGAGAAATACATATTTAAAACAGTCATTTATTTATCCTATCATTTTACTGATTTATGAGATTATTTATGTATGTATGGCAGTTCCCCTAAGGGTCAGTGCTCATCTCTGTTTCAAAGCCGAAGAGCCAGCACTGTCCAAAGATGTCTCCGTGGTCATGTGGCTGGCATGACTAAATGCCGAAGGCGTACGGAACACTGTTACCTTCCCACCAAAAGTGGTTCCTATTTTTCTACTTGCATTTTTACATGCTTTTGAACTGCTAGGTTGGCAGAAGCTGGGACAAGTAACTCACTCACTCCATTACATGGTGCTAGGGGTTTGAACTACCAAACTGCTGATCTTTCTGATTGACAAGTTCAGCATCTTAGCCACTGAGCCATCACTTCCCTAATATATATGTAATGGAGTGAATGAGTTACTTGTCCCAGCTTCTGCCAACCTAGCAGTTCAAAAGCATGTAAAAATACACACATACAAACACACACACACACACACACACACACACACACATGAAGCAGCAGAACAACATAGAGGCAGAAACAAACTGTAATTTGAAGAAAGGGGGGGGGAGAGAAACTATTATTTACACAAGGCAGCCAGAAAGTTCTCAACTCTCAACGTAATATCAACCAAGCCTTTTAAGAAAATGTTTTATTAGTAGTACAGCAACCATTGAAAATGTCTTTCCAGCATCTTCAAGTGAAAGGAAAATCTGATTAAGCGAGTGAGGAGGCAGTGGAGATAGGTAGCTTTTGCATAGTTACTCCCAGATGCCCAAAGTTCAGGGCATATTTGCTGTCAACAGCGCTGGGTTAATGGGCTAGCAAAAATCTGTTTCTTTCCACTCCAATCTGTAGGTATGCCCTACAATTAAAATAGAGCCACCTGTGAAATATTAATATGAAGCTCTCCTAAGCAGAATATGCTTATTCAGGACAACTTTTTAAATCATCTATCCTACATACGCCAATCAAATGTGGTTTATTCAACAAGCCACGATTCAAACAACTAGGTTTTTTTCAGTGCATTGTGAGAAACTAGAGTAGTCTTTTTCTCTAAAATGAGTTCTATTATAGAAATGCTTCTTTTGACTTTGTAGACCTGTTGCATTATTTTTCTTCGATCAGAGCAGAAATAAGTGAAAAGGCAAACGATTTGAACGCAGCTGTTGCCTCTCCGCCGTCGGTTCGCCCATCCCGCAAAATGATTTCTCTCATGGGAAAACCGGGGCGGATCGGGGGTGGGGGAATGAGAGTGCTATCAGATCTGGACTGCAAAACTCCAGGCAACCACTAGATGGCAGTATTGTAAAGCGATAACAAAAGCTTCATGATTTTTGGCCAGCTAGCGCTGTCCGCAACATTACAGCCCAGATTTACTAGACAACCTACTTTGCTTTTTAAAAAAAGAATCAGGAAAACTAAAAGCACGAAAAAAGATGTTTCTGCCTAGCCTTTCTCTAGCTTCACCAGAGCGAATCAGAAGAGAGAATGCAGAAAAACGCGCAAGAAAAGACGCAAGCATTATCAATCTCACGCATTGCGCATGCGCTCGTGGTGGGTCAGTGCCTTTGCTTCTCCGCTTCCTGCTAGCCCCAGGGCGGCTCGGCAGAGTCCGCGCTTGCAAAACCTGCAACAGGTGTGGAGAGGCGTGAGCGGGGCTCCGCTCCTGATTTAAAGGAGGCGCCGAAGGAGTCTCCGCCCTCTTCTTCTCTTCACGCCTAGCGAAGCCGCTCCCTGCTATTGGGCCGCCCTGCGCTGAGCTGGTTCCGACGATTTCCTTGCCTTGCCAGCAACTGGGAAGTGGGGGGGGGGCTGCTCTTGAGAAGGACTGGCAGCTGCCCCTGTTTTTCTTCGGCGACTTCCTGCAGAAAGACCAGGTTGGCCTCTTTTCTCCTATCTTGTTACGCATGTAAGTGGAGGAATAACGGGAGCGTCTGGCTCTTGCGTATAGAGGGGAAAGAGCGGAGGGAGGAGGGAGGATTCGATGGCTGCAGTTTGGAAAATACACAGCACACGCCTCGGTCTCTTCCGGGTTGGCTCGAGTCTTCGGGGAGAGGTGGACAATCGGGAGGTCCGGGACACGGACACCAGCTGGGTTTTCTTAAGAAACAAACCTCTCAAGATTTTGTTCTCAAACCCAGGCTTTACACAAAAGACCCAGATTATCCCCCTCCCCTTCCCACAATAAACCAGTTTTGAACTACATTATTTTTACCTATTTAATACGTACCACATAATGTAAGTATAGAACAACTTGCATTTTTAAAGTAAAAAAAAAAAAACCCTAGAAACCAAGACAGACATTGAAAAACTCAGATCTGAGTTTAAAAACCCAGCATTGGCAACGTTAATCGGGAGCCACGAACTGCGAATTGGGGTGCCTTCCCTGGACCTTCCCAGAGAATAGAACGTCTGTGAACCTCTCCCAACTGAGAAAAAAGAGCATCGTGGTTAATAGCTTGCTCAGAAATCTAGGAAATAATATATATTTGTTCTTATCATACATTTCCTGGACTTGCTTTCCTGTATAACCAAGCAAAATATACTGGGAGATGTGAGTTACTGAATGAGAAATACACTTCTCATCTTCTAAGCAGAAGCCTTACTTGTTATAAAACAGCAACTTTCTGAAGGAGAAAAAAAATCCTGCCAGGTTTTTTGTTGATGTCCTGATGCGTTTGTGCATCCTGAGTTCTGAGCATTTCCAAATAATTAAATGAGACTTAAGCTTTCCCAATTGTTTAATATGCTGATGTTTTATTGTTATTCTGCACAATATTTGTAGATTGTGAATGTGCTGATAAATTATTTCTGACTGTGCCATGTTAAGCATTCAGAAACCTCTATAGTACTGATCCTCTATTTCTGTTATGTCTACCTTTTAATATTCATATTGTATATATATTTTCTTTAATGTTTTTGTAATAGGTTTATTGTGACTTATATTAGCACTTAAGATGCTGGAAAGATTCAATAGTGTTAGAGTTTTATCTAGGACTGTAATACTTTTTAGAATGTAGCTTGAAAAAATGCTGGTACCAAGAAGCTATAACTGTGAATGACGCATTGATAGTTGCAAGGTCCTGATTTCCTGCAAGTGATATGAGCAACATTGCTCTTTTTTTTCAGATTTTACATACATGCAGCAAATGCAAGGAACAAAATTAAGCCTCAAAATAAATGGGGGGAAAATAAATTAGTTCAAGATTAATATTAGGGGCACTACAGGGGTGCTTTCTCTGAGAGAGGGGCATTGTTAATAATAGCTTTTTGTAATTACAGAAGGGTGATGATGTAAGTTGGGCAAGAAATCATCAGATCAGATAAAATGACCTAATTTAGAAATTCCCCCTTATCAAACCCCACTTCTTCCACCTATTGGGAAAAAGATTGTAAAACGATTTGTTTTTGTTAAAAATCTTGGTGCTGTGAAAGAATCCCTGGCATTTTTTGCAGGGGCAGGCAGAAAAATCATGTATGCTGCTTATCAAAATGAATGTCCTAATTTGTATTACTTGTAATCTCACATGTACTTTTTGACAAATTCATTAAGGTTTCATACGTAGCACTGCAACACTTTGTCCTGGCAAAATTTGTTTGTTATAATCCGTTTCCTTCTGTGAGTCGGCTTCAATGAACTTCCGGCAAGGCAGGCTGTGTGACTGCTTATCTTCTAGTTTAGATCAAAATGCTTCAGGAGATGAAGTTAAACACAAGGGAGGTGCCAAGTCAGTAGGATCTGGGTAGAGAATACAGTTCTTACGTTTACCCAAACAGAATCAAAATTTGGCTCTTGTTTCAGAATTTTTGCCTGACAGCGAGTTTCATGCACTATTCTACCACATCCACTTTTTTCCGCTAGCTTATACATTTTCCCCACCAAATGGCGATAGATTTAGAGTCATAGATATTGATGATTAATTGACAGTTATCTTTGTGAATTTATGTACGTATGTACTGTAATACAAGGATATTGCACCAATTGATGCAAAATATGGTAGGCAAAAACTTTTCAGACATGAGACTTTAATGATGAGCAAAAAAGAAACAAGAAGTTATTTACACATTTATTTTAATTATTTCCCCCTCCCTCTTTGGACCATCTTGTCTAATAACATTTCGGGCAGCCCTAAGATCATCATGACACCCATGAAAGACTCCACCACAGAAATGGACTTTATTCATACTTGAATAAGAATGGATTCTCTTTTTCCCCAGAGAATACTGTGAAACCATTTCAAATGACAGATAAAATAACATTCATAACTCCAGCAAAGTTATAATGGAGGTTGGGAAGTGGCCTATATTTACATTGCTTTCACCTCAAGAAATGGCAACTATTCGAAAAGCATGTGTATTCGGAACATCTGCCAACGAAGCTATATATATCACCCACAGCGATGAGGTAAGATTATAGTACTTACATGGGTGTGTTCACTTTCTCTGTCTGTACCATTGTTGGATATCTAGTGGGTAATATAAAAATGGCAAGCTTTTGTTTTAAGATTGCAATAGCATACATGTACAATTAATCAGTATTTAAAACATAATTCATTGGCATCCTTCAGTCTCAAAAGACTATGGCATCATGCTTTGGAAAGAGGCCCCAACGCAGCATCTGATGTGGCTAAAAAGTCCAATTCGGGAGTGTCAATCCCTTCCACACTGAGGGCAGATACATTCTGTCCCCTGCCCAGACCCCAGATTTCGCTGGTTCCGGGGCTGTCTCTTTGCCTCAGCCTGCCGAACAGGTGTCTCTTCGAATTGGAGAAGGCCATGCTGCGTCTTTAGCCTCCAAGTTGAACGATCAGAGGTCAAGGTTTCCCAGCTGTTAATGTCCATTCCCAAGGCCTTTAGGTCCCTCTTACAGATATCCTTATATCGCAGCTGTGGTCTCCCTGTGGGGAGCTTTCCCTGCACTAATTCTCCATACAGGAGATCTTTCGGAATCCGACCATCAGCCATTCTCACGACATGCCCAAGCCAGCGTAGATGCCATAACATAAACTTCAGTTTAAAGAAGATGAATTTTGTAGTTTCTTCGTTACAGCTAAAATTAATATTTGTAACCCACTGAAAAATAAAACTGAGCATAGAGTACTTTCCACTACGCAAATATGAAAACAGAAAACAAGATTTTATAAAATAGGTAACCATAAGTAGGACTCACTTCCTACTTTACTTTGGTTCACTTTCAAATACCCTGCATACAATTACCGAACACATATTTTGTAACCCCAAAATAAAACCCTACACACACACACCCCGAAGGCTGTATCATATCTCAATGGAGGGCTTCATCAGGAAGTACATAACAGAACTCCATTCTGAATCTGAAGCCAAGGGCAATCAGTGCAATGAATTCCTCTCATGAAGTCCAGTCCAGATTGTTGCTCTTTCATTGCTGCACATCTCCATTTCACTTCTTTTTTTTTAGAATTTACTGTACTGGGACATATCAAGACAAAATTGGGGTTAAGAAAGTTGCTCTGTGATTTTTATTTTAGGATTTCTTGTCTGTTTACTTTACTTGCATAGAGGTTCAGTGCCTTGGATCTGCAAATGGTCCAATACATTAATTGAATTGAATTGAATTTATTGCATTTATATGCCGCCCTTTTCCCCAAAGGGGACTCAGGGCGGCTCACAATCCAAGTCAAGGGAAGGGGGTACAGATAAGGGATAAAAAAGACGAACAGAACAATACACAATTTAAAAGCACACAACAACCATACCATTCGAGAGGGGGGGCAAAAGCTCTTTAGCCCCAGGCCTGTTGGAACAGCCAAGTTTTAAGGGCTTTGCGGAAGGCCTGGAGGATGGTGAGGGTTCGAATCTTCACGGGGAGCTCCTTCCAGAGGGTCAGAGCAGCCACAGAGAAGGCTCTCCTCCGGGTAGTTGCCAGTCGGCATTGGCCGGCGGATGGTATTCGGAGGAGGCCTAACATTTGTAAATTAATCTGATGCCTTCTATCTCTGACCGATGGGATATCCAAGAACTGATTTCCTCCCTTTCAATTCAACATAAATCCACAGGGTGAAACTGCTCTGTTCTGGGATGGGATTAAAAGACACTTGGAGTTGAGTTGCTTACTGCAAAAATCCTAAAGTGTCAATAGTCCCCTAGAAAACTAATGAGGAGCCACTAATGTCAGTGGATTTAAGCTGTGAGCCTCTGTTTAATGCTTGGCTTGTGTGACTTTTAGAGGTGGGATGGAGAGATAAGTAGCTTGTTCTAACCAGCTCGATTCCAGGCACTCATGAAGTTTGAAGCAGACAGAGAAAGATGGGAGGGTGATTCAGAACACTTAAAAAGGTATGCATGCATGGAAGGAGTATAAAGAAGAAAGCTAGAGTCTGTTCTGGTAGACAGTGTGAGAATTCAGAAGCACTAGAAAATTAATGACTTGGTAGAAGAAGGAAGGAAGGAAAGGAGAGAAAGAGAAAACCCCAGTCCAAAACATGGATGTATCTTCAGCTGCCTTACTCTTCCGTTGCTATGAGAAAGCGGGCCAATGAGCACATCTTTTTCTTTGCTGAAAGGCAACTTTAAAATTTGAATGATAGGCCAGGTATTTCATATGAAAAGGAGTAGAACAAAGAAGTTTTATTTACATGTAATTCAATATGATTGCTTTTTTAATAGAAAAAGTATTTCCTTTATTCACATTAAAGATTACAATTTTTTATTTATTTGTTTTTATTTACAATTTAGGTTATTTATTTGAAAGTAAGTTTGGATATTATTGTGGCCAAACCTTAATATTGCACATCTATATTGTCCACCACCACATTTGGTGTCAGCTCTTCAAGGTGGCCAAATCAGGAAAAGGGACTGCTCAAGACTGATCAAGCTCTACTTTATTTATTTATTTATTAAATCGATTTATAGGCCGCCCAATCCCGGAAGTGCAATGGCAACAGAATCTTGAAAAGCCTGCTTGTGTTGTTTACTTTCCCCTCCCTCTTATACCCAAAGGAATTAAGGCTAAATCAGCTTACGTTTCTTTTCAAGCTTTCTCTTTCTTTTTTGGGCTTGAAGCATGTTGTTAACTGTTACATTGTTTCTCCAAGGTGACCTACACCTAACAAGAGCAAATTGTTTTACATGTCAGAATACAACTCACACAGACATGTGCCTGTCCTCTAACAGATGGAAATGCCTATATGGGGACAGTTATTACTATCCACACTAGGTATAAAATATATTTTGGTCACTCCTCCATACAGGTGAAACTCGAAAAATTAGAATATCGTGCAAAAGTTTATTTATTTCAGTAATGCAACTTAAAAGGTGAAACTAATATATGATATAGACTCATTACATGCAAAGCAAGATAGTTCAAACCGTGATTTGTCATAATTGTGATGATTATGGCTTACAGCTCATGAAAACCCCAAATCCACAATCTCAGAAAATTAGAATATTACATGCAATCAATAAAACAAGGATTGTAGATAGAACAATATCGGACCTCTGAAAAGTATAAGCATGCATATATGCTCAGTACTTGGTTTGGGCCCCTTTTGCAGCAATTACTGCCTCAATGCGGCGTGGCATGGAAGCTATCAGCCTGTGGCACTGCTGAGATGTTATGGAAGACCAGGATGCTTCAATAGCAGCCTTCAGCTCTTCTGTATTGTTCGGTCTCATGTCTCTCATCTTTCTCTTGGCAATGCCCCATAGATTCTCTATGGGGTTCAGGTCAGGTGAGTTTGCTGGCCAGTCAAGCACAGTAATGCCACGGTCATTGAACCAGGTTTTGGTGCTTTTGGCAGTGTGGGCAAGTCCTGCTGGAAAATGAAGTCAGCATCCCCATAAAGTTCGTCTGTGGAAGGAAGCATGAAGTGCTCCAAAATCTGATAGATGGCTTAATGAAGCACAGTGAACCAACACCAGCAGGTGACATGGCTCCCCAAATCAACACAGACTGTGGAAACTTTACATTGGACTTCAAGTATCTTGCAGTGTGTGCCTCTCCATGCTTCCTCCATACTCTGGATCCTTGGTTTCCAAATGAGATGCAAAAGTTGCTCTCATCAGAAAAGAGGACTTTGGACCACTGAGCAACAGACCAGGTCCTGTTTATCTTTAGCCCAGGTAGGATGTTTCTGACGTTGTTCGGGAGTGGCTTGACAAGAGGAATACAACATTTGAAGCCCATGTCCAGGATCTGTCTGTGTGTGATGGGTCTTGATGCACTGACTCCAGCCTCAGTCCATTCCTTGTGAAAATCCCCAACACTTTTGAATGGCCTTTTCCTGACAATCCTCTCCAGGCTTCAGTCATACCTGCTGCTTGTGCACCTTTTTCTTCCACACTTTTCTCTTCCACATAACTTCCTATTAATGTGCTTTGATATAGCACTTTGGGAACATCCAACTTCTTTTGCAATTACCTTTTGAGGCTTTCCCTCCTTATGGAGGGTGTCAATGATAGTTTTCTGCACAACTGTCAGGTCAGCAGTTTTTCTCATGTTTGATTCCTACTGAACTAGACTGAGAGACCATTTAAAGGCTCAGGAACCCTTTGCATGTGTTATGGCTTAATTAGCTGATTAGAGTGGGACACTTTGAGTCTAGAATATTGCACCTTTTCACAATATTCTAATTTTCTGAGATTGTGGGTTTGGGGTTTTCATGAGCTGTAAGCCATAATCATCACAATTATGACAAATCACAGCTTGAACTATCTTGCTTTGCATGTAATAAGTCTATATCATATATTAGTTTCACCTTTTAAGTTGCATTACTGAAATAAATGAACTTTTGCATGATATTCTAATTTTGTGAGTTTCACCTGTATATTCAGGGAAACTTTACAATATCTGACTGGTTTCAAACCAGAAAGCAGTCAGGAACTAACCCTAACCTTTCTGCAAGTTGAAATAACAACTAAAATTAGGTCAGTTATCTTCAAATAAATAATTACCCATGTAGTGTCATGAGACACTACAGATTAAGAAAGTATTTCAAATTCTGCTACAGGAACCTACTTTGTTACTTTGTACAAAAACAGCTACATATTTCTGTGTTTTCACATGGCAAAGTAACTATACATCGCTACTTTGCTATGTGAAAGCAAACTCTACATAAAAGCATAAAACACAGAAATGGTTTGGTCATTTGGAAACATTTTCAACTTGAAACTGTTTCAGTCCCAAGACACTTCCAAATAGCCTGCCTGAATTTGAAATGATGTACAGAGTCTTAAACCTGATTTATCTTCTAACCGTCCCTTATTCCATATTTATAAATCGCAGTTTAATTGCATATCTGTTATACACCGCAAAGTCAATTTGGATTTTTTTTAACATGCCAGAAATGAACATATCCATGTCAGCTCATTGATTTTGCTTTTTTCCCCCCCAGGTTTTTGTATTTGGACTAAACTGCAGTAATTGTCTGGGAACTGGAGATAATCAGAGTACAATTGTACCAAAAAAACTTGAAGGTTTATGCGGAAAGAGGATCTGCAGTCTTAGCTATGGAAGTGGGCCGCATGTGATCCTTAGTACAGAAGGTGGGAAACTTTTTCTGAGCAGTATTAGAGGCACAAATCTAAGCACGTGATTCTTAGTTAGGGGGAGCATGCAAAAATGGTTGTAGTGAGAGAGTCTGCTTCTGTCAGTGGGGCCCATCATCTTGGTGTGAATTGCATTTGCCACTTTTCTTCCCCCACAATGGGTTGGACAGGTTTTTTTGCAGCCATGGACTGCATTTTTTTATGTGTTTCTATCAGTGACTGAGGGTCATGGGGTGGTGGTGACATAATTATATCTTCACGGGAGATAGAAATTGAGTGTTCATTCCTTTTTAATTTTTAAATATGATATATGGTGAAACAACATTCCTTGTGTCAACCAGTATTTAGAAGTTAGGTTTTTAAAACTAAAGTAAGTGCATGTTTAAAGCCTGTTGGAAGTTTAGTTTGCAATCATGCTGGATAACATGCTCATTTATGTTCCTTTAGTTGATTGATAAACTATATCCCATTAAGTTGCTGTCAAGTCTTTTCAACCAATAGATAGATTTTCTGCAAGACAGTTTGTCCCACACCTAGCTCCAGATTTTTCAACCATGCAGATGTTGTTGTAATTGAGTTCAACCATCCATCTTGCTTCTGGTCATCCTCTTTCTTCTTTCTTTCCATTTTCCCCAGCATCATAAACTTCTGAAGAGTGTCAGAACTTTGGATAATGAAGTTCCTTAGTTAAAATAACTGTAATGTTTAACATGGAAAAATGTATGTGATAAGCTTTAAAGATGAAGAGTATATTGCTCATTTACATTCTTCACACTACAGAAAGAATGTGTGCATTTAATTTTAACTAATTGCTCTTTAACTTTTTCCCAGTCAAGTAATGCCAATTCATTCAAGTTCTCCAGTACCACTGCATTATCCTCCCACAAGACAAGTCATTAGAGAAATGATCATAATAATCATAATAAGTAGATAAAAAAGCAAACCCAATCTACACAACTGACTAGCTATGTGTCCAAGCATAATAATAGTGCTTATTAAAATGTAATCTTGTTTTGTCTGATTAGGTATTCAAATGTTGAATAATTGCATGTTTCATCCTCATTTTGTTTATTCTTGGGTAGATGGTGAAGTTTATGCCTGGGGACATAATGGATATAGTCAGCTTGGGAATGGGACAACCAACCAGGGTGTGACGCCTATTCAGATTTCTACTAATTTACTCACTAAGAAAGTAACCGAAGTAGCTTGTGGTTCCCACCATTCTCTTGCATTATCATCTGAAGGAGATGTAAGTTCTGCTTTTCTAACTAGCTATTCAGTTTTTTGCTGTTAAGAATATACTTTTGGTTTGAAAATTGTCTTTGAAGAAAGGGTATTAATACTACCATTAATCTGTGTTTTTTAGTGAAATATCTCAGATGTTATTTTAATAAAAGTTCTTATCTTTATACAGGAAATAAGCTACTCTCGGCAATCTGATTTCATGCAGGTTTATATTTTGTACAAAGTATTTGGTAGCAGCAATAAAAAACAAGATTTCGTGCGTAAAAATAAAGGTTGAATGGGCTTCATTGATTTGGTGCCCAGTGAGACAGTGACCTATTTTCTTTTGATCTAGTAGGAGGCTTTCTGATTCAAAAATAAAATTTGGAATAATGGTGGTTGAATTTCCCCCTTGCTTGGAAAATTATAAGTGCTGAAATTTCTAAATTTTTCAACTGGATAGAATAAAATTTATAGATATACTATACCTGTTCTAGTAAGAAGAGGACCAGTTTCAGAAAAAAATGTATGAGAAAGTTGAAACTTGGCTCCTTTAAATTGTGTAGGCACATGTTTAAGGAAAGTGTCTGACTCTGGGATAACATTTGGAGGCAATGTGGTCTCTTCTGTGAGATTGAGCCTGTTTAATTTCATATCTGACAGGTACTAGAGTTTATTTGTTTTGCATGACGGGGATAATGTTCCATTTCAAGTCTTGAAAGTTTACAGTTAGTTTTGAAGTTAGTTTTAGTTTATCAGATATAAACCTTTGAAATTTGCCTACTATGAAAAGTGCTATAACCTTTGGAGATAGTTTTGGACATGTAGATCCTGTTGCTAGTTTACCTTTTATCATTGTACATGAGTTGAAGGCTGTTTGCTCTTACTTACTTACTTACTTACTTACTTACTTACTTACTCATGCATCGTAGTGGCGTAGCATTCTTTCTCCTCCTCTAGTATTGAGGATTGGGCCACCTAACAGTAATGAGCACACATGGTCAGGCTTGCATGGTCAGATTTTTTTCTTAAAGGAAGAATTAGGAAGAAGAGAGAGAGAGAGAGAGCCCTCATGTTGCTGTAGGCATACTTGGGGCTTTCTTTAAGGTAGAATACAGTTCTCTTTCTTTTCCTTCACTTCTATGTGACTTTTGTTTTCTTTTGAAAAATGCAGAAAAGACTTGTTGGATAGAAGGCAACCCACCTCTAATGCAAGGGCCCTACTTTAGAATGAAAAGAAATCAGGAAAAACCAGAGGAGAAAGATTGTGTTGTCCATCCTCTACCAGTGAATGCTGAATGCTGGAAGCTGAGAAAAATGCAGTCTGATACTGGAGGAAGGCAAACAATTTAAAGCTGATAGCTGCCTCTTCCTTTATCCAGTGAATCTGGGCCATTCCTTCATTCAGGGATGAACATTACATTTAACTTGTAAAACAGTATTTAAACTGTGTCTGTCTTTGGGGGGGGGGGAGTAATAACAGGGATTCCAAATGGGATCCCACTTGACTGGGTCACTGCTCAAAGTTCCTGCAGAAAAAATGTTCGCTTTCTAACTTAAGGTTTGCTGGATGCTACAAGGTAAAATCCACACTTTCATTAGCCAAGTGTGTTAGAAGAAACTCCCATATCAATGGCTTTGTGTTGCCAGTAATTAGAAGTTAATCACATCAGTATTTTGAAGTATATCATAAATGCCCATGCTACTTGTCTGTGGCTTGTAAAGTGAGTTACTGGTTCCACCACAAAACCGCGGACGACAAAATCGCACTTGACGAAAGCGCGTACGTGACGTCATCACAGCGCGACGAAAACATCGCGCTGTGATCGATAAATGTAAAAATAAAGTGAAAACCTTACCCTAACCCCCCCAAACTAACCCTAACCCTAACCCTAAACCTAACCCTTAACCTAACCCTAAATCTAACCCTAAACCTAACCCTTAACCTAACGCTAAACCTAACCCTAACCCTTAACCTAACCCTAACCCTAACCCTAACCCTTACCTTTATGTGAATCGGCTTGCTTTAATTTTATTTTTATTTCAATTTTTAATTTTTTTCGTCGCGCTGTGATGACGTCAAATGCGCGCTTTTGTCGATCGCGCTTTTGTGGACCGCGGTTTTGACGGGTCACGGAGTTACTTTGGTACCTGTATTGTTAAACAGTATATGCTTTGGGGAAATGTTTCTGCTCACCTATTAAGGTTTGTATTTCTCCCTCTTTGTTCTTTGTTAAAAGGTATATGCCTGGGGCTATAACAACTGTGGACAAGTCGGGTCAGGATCAACTGCAAACCAGCCAACTCCTCGCAAAGTCTCCAGTTGTTTACAGGCTAAGGTAGCAGTCAGCATTGCCTGCGGTCAAACTTCTTCCGTTGTAGTCATAGATAATGGGGAGGTAAGCATCTGGTGGCCTTCCACATTTGCCTCTGATTCTGCAAACAGAAGTGTTAAAGTATTTCATTGAAAACATACAACAAAGTGCTGTTTAATTATTGGGATTTAAAAAAACAAAAACAAAAGTCATCTACTTGTTATGCAGGTCAATATTACATTTTACTTTCTTGCACAAGGATGTTTTCTTCGCTGACTAGAGCCTGTTTCTGAAGAGAATTCTGGAGGATTTTCTGTTGGTAGAGAAAATGGCATTTATTGGTAAAGTGGGGAGCAATTTTCAGTCAGTTTCCTTCCCTTGCACTTTTAAAAATTCTCTGGAGGATATGAACCAGCACAGAATCTGTAAAGTTGCCAAACCTTGCAAAATTTTCAAATTAAATTTGGAAAAATGCTTAACAAGGGTATATATTTCAAATCAAGTACAAAGGATTGCTTCAAAAATTATGATAAGTTTTAAAGCATCAAGTGTCTATCTCTGTTCAGTGAGAAAATCTGTCTCAAAGCCTTGAATTTCAGCCAATTGTGTGAGAAGGTGTACATTTGAAGTGAGCCCAAAAATAAAATAAAAAGTGTGATGTGAGGAGATGAAGCAAGGAGATGCAGAATGAAGACAAACCTTGCTCTTGCTCTCCTGGAGACTGGCTTAATTCAAAGGAAGAGTTACCTTTTTGTTCTCTTTAAACATATGGCCAATTAAAATAGATTCAGAAGTAAATATGAGCAATTCAGAGAAATTCTCTGAAATTCTGCAGTATCGGTGGTACCTGGGAAAAGATGGCTAGTCTTCAGTCTGTGAGACCTTTTGACTTATATTTCTTATCATTCTTTATAGTTTTATTATCCAAAGATCCCAGGGCTGTTTTCCAAGTAGTACAGGCCTTGCTTATTTCAATATCCATTTAAGGAGTGTTGGTACCGGATCTAGGATTCTGTGACAATAAGCTCAAACTTGTGTGAATGCCAACAGGTTTTACTGGAATAAACTACAGAGTTACAGATGAGAAGGAAGTAGACCAGTTTGTGTTCCTTCAATTGGTCAGAAACTTCCAGAGTGATAAGGGGACAAACTTCCTGGAACTGGCTGCAAGCTACATAACATCTTCCTACGTCATAACTTAGCCAGCTGACTAACTAAGTATCTACTAACTAAGATACTTTATGTAAGGCATTGTCACTAGACTACAATACCTAGAGGCAGCCCAGTGACATTTCTTGTCAATAGCAGTTAGTCTTCTTTCCAGGTATCTTAAGTGAAGTATTGCCCCTTTTGCAGTGTTGAACTAGGGAGTTCATGCTAATTCTCTTTATCTTCATTGTTATTAGTAATGATACAGATAAAAAGCTCAAAAACGGGGTGATTGTATAAAAAGTGCAGTCACTTCTGCAGTACAGTAACCTTTTATAAGCATAGGTGTGGAAAGCTGTCATATGTGCAAATAGAAAGCAGATTATACTATTATACCCAGTGACCTTATCTTCCACAATGGAGAGTAGCATTGATCCAATCCTTCTGTTTCATAGGAAATCCAGACTTCTACACCATCCAAAAATAATCTGTAAACTATGGAAAACATTTTCTATCTCTGTAAAAAAATTAAGATTTCTCCTCTAAAATAATAAAGTATATTTATGAACGTAGGAAATGAGAAAGGAAATAGTACAAGACTTTGTTTTAAAATAAGCTTTCAGTGCATTCTATTTCAAAGTTTTTGAACATCTGCTAGTTTAGCACTTCTATTCTCCCAGAACAAGGGGCTTTTGGGGTAGAAATAAAGTACATGATTAATTAACCTCCTCCTTACCCCAGGTCTATGGCTGGGGGTACAATGGCAATGGACAACTTGGTCTGGGAAATAATGGCAATCAGTTAACTCCATGCAGAGTGGCAGCACTTCAAGGTGTTTGTGTAATGCAGGTGAGTATAGAGGTCTATGTTTTCTGTTGCTTGAATGGTTGTTGGGAAATTGTCCCTAATCTTGGGAAGATTCTTTGTGAATGAGATAAGGGGAGTGCAACTTCTACTTCACTCATCTCTTCCAATATTGATTTTTAAATAAGTGGATAGAAAGTTATGCATGTTGAACGTTTTGCTTTTGAACTGTGCAGACAGCTGCATTCTTAGATGTTCTTGGAGAATGACCTTGGGATATTTAAAGCAAATGAAATGAAAAGTTTCCTGAAAGCTTGAGAAAAATCAGGTGTAGACAAATCAGTTTTAGTCCCTTGGCCTTTGTCTTTTGCCCTTCATACTCCATTAGCAATCTTGTCCTTCTCTTCAGTACATTATGGATGGCTCTGATGGATTTCTACAGCTTAAGTATGCATTTGTGGACAAGAACTGAGAGGCAGCAGAAGTGGTGAAACCATAGATTGGTCTGTGCTGTTCCCTGGCAGAGTAATTGCTGTTCAAGGCATTTGGAATCTGCATAATATACAACATGTAGTATCTGAAGTGCAAAGTCAGAGCTGTGGTATTGGCATTCAGTGTACACATTCTTAAATATTCTATATTTCAACTTTTCCAGCATGTTTGATTGTCTTGGCTTCAGTAACAGCAGGCACTAGCCGGAACAATTAAGAGTACAGGTTGTCCTTGACTTACAACCACAACTGAGCCAGGAATTCTGGTTGTAAGTCATTGCAGTTGTAAGTTGAGTTACTATATGACCAGACTCAATGGTACAACTGTTTTTACAATGTTAAGCAAGCTACTGCATCACACAGTCATAAGGTTGAATCCAGCTTATCCAATGTCACCTTTGCTAGAAAACAACAAAAAATGTTGCAAAATGTGGTCACATAGCAATAGCAGTTAGACTTATATACCGCTTCATAGGGCTTTCAGCCCTCTCTAAGCAATTTACAGAGTCAGCATATTGCCCCCAACAACAATCCGGGTCCTCATTTTACCCACCTTGGAAGGATGGAAGCTGAGTCAACCCTGAGCCGGTGAGATTTGAACAGCCGAACTGCAGAACTGCAGTCAGCTGAAGTAGCCTGCAGTGCTGCATTTAACCACTGCGCCACCTCGGCACATGACCTCAGGATGCTGGAACAGCTATAAATGCAAGCCAGCTACCAAGCACCCAAAATGCAAATACATGACTGCAAGGGTAGTGCAGTAGTCGTAACTTCATGGACAGGTTATAACTTACTTTTTTCAAGTTTGTTATAACTTTGAACTATCGTTTAGCTGTGGTTCTAAATCAAGAACTACCTGTAAGTGCTTCAGACCTCCAGTGAGCACCTCATCTCTGCTCTTCATTAAAGCAGCCCACAAATCCCAGACTTGGAGATTGTAAAAGGAAGCTGCTACCTAAGGGAATCCACCCATTAAAATGAACTCATAAGCCAGAATCATCCCTTTTCAGTCTCTTGGAAAAGACTGATCTTATTTAATGAAGAAGAGAAAGATGCTATGTTTGCTAGAGGTCATTGTTTCACCCTAATAATTGTGGAAGTGTGTACAGCCCTAGCAGGGGTATAGATTTGGGATTGAAGAATTACCATTTTTAGAGACTAGCCAACTGATACCTAAATATGGTACAAAATTGTTAATAACTGAAGCTTTTATGCCTCCTATAAGGGTTTCTCTTCTAGCATATCAAGCATGCAGCTTGTATTATGCTCCTTTCACTGCTATCCTGGAGTGGTATGTATACTAACTCCTGCCTTCTTTACAAACTTATTTGCAGATTGTCTGTGGCTATGCGCACACGCTAGCACTAACAGATGAGGGTTTACTGTATGCCTGGGGAGCAAACACTTATGGGCAGTTGGGGACTGGCAACAAAAGCAATCATCTCAGCCCAGTGCAAATCATGATGGAAAAGGAAAGGTAAATGCTACTGCAGCTAACGCTTGCTGAGCTGGGAATAGGGTTGTATCAGCTACCTCCAATTCATGGCTCTGGAAAACAAATGTGTGCATGCATTTTGTTAATGAGCACTTTGGATTCAGGGGGAATAATCCAATATGTAGTGCAAAAGGGCTCTTCTTGATCCCCCCCCTATTTAACAAAGAAAGGCAAGTTTCTTAGTTTTCTTTTCATACCAGTGAAATAATGGTTAAGGCAGTTAATGCATAATATCTATCTTCCACCCGCACCTTCCTCCCTTCTCTGCTTCAGCTAAATAAGAATAGGAATGTGGCAGTGATTTATCATTAATTGTGCCCATATATCTAAAGAAACAGTTTCTTTGCATGTAATGCAGTTACATTTTTTCCCTACAATCCCCTTTCTCTATAGAGTTGAGCTATTTTGTCAGCAAGCATTTTCTCTTCGGCTGCCAGCACCTGATTTCCTTTGCCCCAAGGCTGTCTTTCCCTTGCAGCCAACACCTGTCTTCTCTGGACTGCACCCAGGTATATTTCAAGAGTCTTGTCCCAGGATCACCTGGAAAGGACAGCGCTTCAACACTTCAGCGTGCCTGGAATCACCAGCCATCATTTCCCACTCTTCAAATCTTTCTCACCAGCTTCTTTCTTTGTTGCAAGAAACAGAGAAACAGTTTCTTATCTCCAAAGTTATTTATCAGCGGCCTTGCGCTTCTTGGGTGACCCTGGGAAACTAGTAACAGTCAAATAATTTTCTATAAAAAGAATAAAATACAAAGATAAAAGATGACAAATGCAATGAAATGAAGCCCCCTTGGTTATTTATTTTATACTCTACATGCCCAAAGTTATATGGGCCACAGTACTTGCCATCAGCCACCAGTTGCTTAAATAAATTGCAGACAGCTGGATGGGGAAATCAATGTCCATATCCACCCATCTCAGCCAAGTGACTCTGTTTATGGGTTGTTTGTAAGCACAAACATTAGCACACACACACACAGGAAAAAGCTTTTTCTCTGAATCTGAAGAGGAAAGGGTTAAGATGGCAAAGAAGAGGCAAGTCCTTAGCTGAGTTCTTCACAATATAAAATCATAAGGTTGTAAGGGATCTTGGAGGTCTTCTAGTTCAACCCCTTACTCAAGCCTTATATACTACCATCCAAGTCAAAGGGGCGTGCTATCTTTCCTTGAAAAACGATGAAGCCTCTACAACACCGGCTGGCAAGCTGTTCTCACTGTCGGGAAGTTTCTTGTTAGTTCGAGGTTGGCGTTCTCTTAATGAGCTTCCACCCATTGCTTTTTATCAGGTGCTTTGGGAAATAAGTTGACACCCCCCCCCATGACACCCCTTCAAATACTGGAAGGAAGCTATCATGTCACTCCTAAGCTTTCTGTTTGTTAGGCTAAACATACCTAATTCCCCTCAATTTAGCTTCCATACCCATTATCATCTTTGTTGCTCTTTTCTGCATACTTTCTAGGGTCTCTGCATCTTTTTTGTATCACGGTGACCAGAATTGGACACAGAATTGTTCATTCCTGTCTACAAGAGCACACAGATCAGTTACATATTCTATTCTATTCTGCTCTATTTTATCTCATCTTTATCTTCATTTTCTTTACTCAGTAAGTATATTATCTGTAGGAGGTACCTAACCTTTAAGGCTCTAGATTGAGTTTTGGAACAAAACATGATAGTGAAAGCAAAATCAGGCACCAAACGATTGGCCAGCATAAGAACAACAAGACAACTGTGACATCTCTGGCACTGAATACTTGTGGTCTGCTTTTATCCTTGTGTAGGGTTGTCGAAATCGCTGCTTGCCATTCCACTCACACATCTGCTGCCAAAACACAGAGTGGCTTAGTTTACATGTGGGGTCAGTGTCGGGGGCAGTCGGTGGTCCTGCCCCATGTTACCCACCTTTCCTGCACAGATGATGTGTTTGCTTGCTTTTCCACTCCTTCTGTGATGTGGCGTCTCCTGTCAGTAGGTGAGAACTAGTACACTTAATGTCATATGCAGAAGTGAAAATTTCTCATGTTTATGGAAGCCTGTAATGGACTGTGGCAATAACCTTCAGAGAAAAGAGGAAGAGTTAGTCTAGACAGAAGAGGAGTGGGTGTTTTTTTTGGGGGGTGCGCGGAAACAAAATCTGAGCCTCAGCTAAGAATGGAGTTTGAGAAAGCATCTTAGAATTGACCTTCCCTTCTTCTCCAGTATATATGACTTATAAGTTTATAATTGATAATTTTGTCTGTGTGTGTTTTGAAGTTTTATACATTCATGATCAGGAAATAATGTTCACAGGATAGTCATCAAATTATCCTGTTTCTGGAGCTGGAATACAGTGAATGTAACTCACATAACATAAAATTAAAGTTATGACTTTTATAAGAAATGGGAACTGAAGGATTGTGAAAGCATCAAGGGGCTTTTCACGTAGTGCTACTGCTTGTTCCCTGTACAGGCAGTTGGAAGGGTAGGAAGAATGACAAATCGGATTTACCTACCTAAATACCAAAATACTGATAGTCAAAGAACATGAATCCTGGCATCTGATGAGAACTGTAGTACCCCAAATCTGAAACTATATTGATTGTGTTAGAATTTAAAGTGCCACACTTAAAACACAATATTCTGTTTTAAGAACTCCTTTCTAGAATCAGACTTGTTTCATATTTCAGATCTGCCCAGTTACATGGAACACAATTTCTTTATAAGAATGATATATTTCATTATCATGTAGAAATCTAAATGAAGCAGTCTGTTGATGAAAGCTGTACTATATATATATTTTTGGATCATTGATCCCTTTTGCCTTTATGGGATACAGTACAAGAATGCTTCTGTAAAGCTAACAAACAAAATTGTGTAAAACTCTGAAGTCTGGCATGAATTGACTCTATGTTCTTTTGGTGTTATAATTGTTTTTACAGAGCATGAGGATTTTTTAACCGTGACAGAGTCTTTGAAGAGAGAATTTGACAGTCCTGAAACATCAGATCTAAAGTTTAGAGTAGATGGAAAATTCATTTATGTACATAAAGCTGTTTTAAAAATCAGGTAATGTTTTTAACTAATCATCCAGGTGGTTAATAAATGCCTAAATCATTTTACTAATGTAGTATACTGTATTTTATTTTGCTTCTTTAATGAACTTGCCATTTTACATCCTTTTTAATTGCTTGTTATAGGTGTTAAAATGAGATTAAGAATAGATTAATACATCAATAGGTACTTTAAATTTGATTAAAATTAAAAGCATTGGGTAATCTTTCATTTTGAGGCTACAGTTTTTGTGGAATACTAGATATAAAATACAGCTTTAATTACTCATGTGAAAATAGCTATTAGGAATAGCTATTAGGACAGCAGGTTGGGCTTTAAACTAATAGAAAAAAACCTAGGATTGTTCACGATGGCAAAAATGCTGCCGGGGAATGAGAGCAGACCATTTTGAAGAAGCCATGTGCTGCCTATATTTCTTCTGTTCTTGATGTAATGTGCACAATTTGGAGGAGGCCTTACAGTGTTTTTTCTTGCAGATGTGAGCACTTCCGTACTATGTTCCAGTCCTACTGGAATGAAGATGAGAAGGAAGTGATAGACGTAGATCAATTTTCCTATCCAGTGTATCGTGCTTTTCTTGAGTACCTATACACCGACAATGTTGACTTGCCACCTGAAGATGCTATAGGTAGTAATCTTTCACAAAATTATGTTGGGAAATTAAGGAAACAGGATAATTTTTTTGTTTTCATTTTTCAGAGGGATAGGGAGATGATGCCATCTTACCACAGATGTTAGCAGCGCTTGGTGCCTCTACTGTCCATCTTGCCTTTTCATTTCATTTCATTTCATTTCATTTATTAAATTTATAGGCCGCCCAATCCCGGAGGACTCCAGGCGGCTTACAATGAAAGAAGAAAAAAGAAAAGCAAAATAAAAAAAATAGTTTAAAATTCACAACACACATACGTTCTAATCAGGGCTGGACCTTAACACTAAAGTCAACAGCCCCAGGCCTGCCGGAACAGCCAGGTTTTAACGGCTTTCCTTTCAGTTTGCAGTTCTGTTTTGTGGTGAACTGATGAGAAAACAATGTTCAAACAAACCAATCTAGGTTTTGGAATATGTTAGATTAAAAATGGCATCTCTGTAAGGCACCTGCTTCAGCTACCTTCTCAAGAAAGTAAAACTCTTGAAACAGTTATGTTATGAGAACTCCGAGGCTGCATGGTGCAAAGTGGTCTTCCTTGGGGCATTGCGACCTGTAAAATATTGCTGGAACCGGCAGAGAGGGAGTCAGTGCAGATGGCCATCTCTCTCCCCACCCCCCCAAATTCCCCAAGCAGTTACAGCAAAAGTAAAAGCATGCAAACCATTCCACCCATGGTGCTTCCCCCCCCCCCCATTTCCAGAATGGCAGCGTTCCGATAGGGACCTGAGAATCTCTTTAAATGGTGAATATACATATATGCAGTGGTGGGATTCAGCCAGTTCGCACCACTTCGGGAGAACCAGTTGTTAAATTTATGAGCAGTTTGGTGAACTGGTTGCTGGAAGAAATCATTAGGGCAGAGAAACGGATGTTAAATTATTTGAATCCTGTTAGATTGGGTAATGGATAGGCGCACACAGGCTTAACGGTAACAACAGCTCTTTATTAAATACAACAAGTGAGAACAATCCAGTGAAGTTGAGTCTGACAGCAGCCCTTTTATAGGGAGCTGTCAGACCCTTCAACCAATAGGGTTAAACCTCTGTTCCCGCCGGAACAGAGGACCTTGGTAGAAACCATTGTAGTTAGAGTAAATATCTAACACCCCTCCCCTCTTGGATGGAACAATCCTACCTGTTATGTAGTCACACAGGTAGACGGGCTTTTGGGTAGCTCTGCCTGACCTGCGCAGTTCAGTAGGAGGGTTTTCCTTGGACAGGTCGGACGGACCTGTTTGCTCTGCAGCTCTGCTTGGTGGAAGGTCCTGGAACCTTCCACAGACCACGGCTGGAGCTCCTAGAGCCGGTTTGCTCAGAGCTCACTGCGGGCCTACAACAAAACCAGATATGTTTCCTGGTACCCTCGGGCTTGAGCTGGCCGTGGAAGGAGTGCGTGTTTGCTCTGTTTGGGTAGGGCGCTGGCTAACTTGTGCAGGAGTTACCTCTGGTTGTCTTAAGTGTGGAGTTGGAGAGGTGGCCACAGAGTTGGTCAATATGCCCCCTCCAATTCCTACCGTCCTCGAGCTCTAAGAGCCAAGAGCGAGGGCGGTGATGCCTTTCACTGTGGCAGGAATCCACAGAGTTCCCCCGTCGCAGTTGTGGGCGTATACCGAATCACCTACGCTAAATGCCCAAATCTTGCTTGTGGAGTCTGGGGGGTGATGAGGCAGAATAATTGGGGTGTAGCCGGTCTAAGTGGGACCTTAGCCGGCTACCCATGAGAAGCTCAAAGGGGCTTCTCCCTGTAGTGGCACTGGGTGTGATGTGCTGAATTAGCAAATAGTGGTCAACCTGTGTTTGCCAGAGGCCTCTTTTGCAGATCTCACCATTCTCTCCACCTGACCATTGGAGGCCATATGGAATGGCGCGACCAGGGCATGCCTGATTCCCTGAGCTTTTAGGAAGGTCTCAAATTGCATGGCCGTGAATTGGGGCCCATTGTTAGAGACCAAGATGTCGGGCAGGCCGTGCGTGGAGAAAAGTCTCAGTGGCACCTTGATGACTGCTTCTGCCGTAGTGGAGGTCATCAGACTACCTCTAACCATTTTGAGTAGGCATCCACAACTATGAGAAATGTCTGGCCATGAACTGGGCCAGTAAAGTCAATGTGCACCCTAGACCATGGTGCTTGAGGTCATTCCCACTCCTTAGTGGGCGCCTCTGGGGGAGCTGGTCTGGACTCCTGGCACGGTGTGCGGGTAGCCACCCACTCTTCGATCTCCCTGTCCATGTTAGACCACCACACGTAACTCCTAGCCAAAGACTTCATCCTGACAATTCCAGGATGCCCTACGTGTAAAGCCTCTAATACTGCAATGCACAGTTTGGGTGAAACAACTACCTGGTCCCCCCACAGTAAACAGCCATTAACAATCAATAACTCATTGTGTTTGGCAAAATACAATTTGAAATCAGCCCCAACACATCCAGTTCAAAATTTGTTTGATGGTGGAGTCCTTTGCAGAGTGATGGGCAACATCACTGGATGAGACAGGCCCAGTCTCAAGGCAGTCAGTGAGGAGGACTGGCTTCTTGGCGGTAGGGTCAGCAAGTGGGCAGTGGCTTAAAGTGTCAGCGTGCCCCAAAGTGGAGCCTGGTCAGTAAATGAGGCAGTAGGAGTAGGCAACTAGGAAGATGGTCCATCTGGTCATCTGTGGTGATAATGACACTGGGGTAGGTCGGTCCCCAGCCAGTAAGCCCAACAACGGCTTGTGGTCAGTAACCAGTTCGAAATCCCGGCCATATAGGTATTCGTGGAATTTCTTTACTCCGGCCACTGCAGTCAAAGTCTCATGGTCCATCTGGCTGTAGTTCCGCTCTGTGGCAGACAAGGTCCTGGAGTAAAATGCAATAGGGGCTTCGGTTCCGTTGGGCATGCGGTTGCTGAGGACGGCGCTGACGCCGAATGGGGAAGCATCACAGGTCAGCATCAACGGCAGGGTCTGGTTGTATTGGACTAGGAAGGAGTCTGCTGATAGGAGACATTTTACCACGGCAAAAGTGGCAGCCTCGGTCCTGCCCCAGGACCACTTTGCGTTCTTAGCCCGGAGACTGTGTAATGGCTCAGTAATGGTGGCTTTCTATTTAAGAAAGATGCTGTAGAAATTAAGGAGCCCGAGAAACGCCTGCAGCTCGGTTTGATTGTGAGGTGTGGGGTGTCCTGAATAGCTTTGATTTTTTGTGAGGTCGGGTGACTCCCAGAGCTGTTGATTAGTTACCCTAAGAATTCAACCCTTGGCACATTAATTTGGCATTTCTCTTTTTTGAGATGGAGGCCTTTGTCTCTAATTCGAGCCAAAGCTGTTTGTACACGTTTCCTTGGCCCACGATGGGGACCCGGTTGCCCTGGTAGTCTCGTAGGCGGATGCCAGGGGTGTGAAGGTGCTGCTACTTTAGGCTAGGTTGAGTCTGACAGCAGCCCTTTTATAGGGAGCTGTCAGACCCTTTGACCAATAGGATTAAACCTCTGTTCCCGCCGGAACAGAGGACCTTGGTGGAAACCATTGTAGTTAGAATAAATATCTAACAAATCTCACACTGCATATATTATACCAAAGTGCCATTATATTGCTGAATTTGTGTTTATACCTTGCTGATTAGATATTAGGTTCCATTGTACCCCAGGAATGACAGCAAGACTGATTTCTTCTCTGGATTCAGACTCCTATTGGGAATTAAACTCACAGACCTTTTGCACATTAGATAACTGTACATAGTGTATTAGTTATAGAAGCTGTCCACATCCTGGCATGCAGCAGTTACAGGAAGGGATCAAAAGAACGTGTCACTCAGGCCTCTTCAGTTTACTTTCTCTTAAGCTGCCAGCGCCGATTGACAAGGGACAATGGACTGAATATGCCTTTCTCTGGTGAACTCTGCCTCCTGAGATGTGTAAAGATTTTACATTTTCAGTGCAACTTTTTATACTTTATGATCCATGTGCAGGAGATTCTGCATAAGATTAAAGAACTCTTAATTTCAGGGCTACTGGATTTGGCTACATCATACTGTGAAAACCGATTGAAAAAGCTGTGCCAGCATCTCATCAAAAGAGGAATCACAGTGGAGAATGCTTTCTCGCTGCTCACTGCAGCAGTGCGCTATGATGCAGAGGTAAATCAGCTGTCCCCTTTAGTCTGCCCTCTCTAATGCACGTTGGGGAATTGCTAGGGAAACAGTGAAGCAGCCGGGCACAACATGACTTTAAGAGGGGAGGTGGAAGTCAGAAAGAGGTGTGTGTGCGTATACATATACACTGTATGAATACTGGTGGGAAATTGGAGTACTGTCCTGGGAGTGTTTGAGTGATATGTCTTGGGATGAGCTATGTGAAGACACAGTTGGAGAGTCATCTTGGGTGATAGAAATGAGCAACAAAATGTTTTAGAATGACAAAGATGTGTTTGTTGGCAATTTATATCTTCATCAGTTTGCATTCTGTGAATTTCCAGGTGATATGAAGCCAGATACATGATTTAGCATTTGAGACTCATACTCAACTTAGTGTCTGATCAGATTACTAGAGCTTTCTGACCAGTTGGACCAGTGATGGGTTTCAATTTTTTTAGAACCTCTTCTGTAGGTGTGGCCTGCTTTGCGGGAGTGGCTTGCCAGCCATGTGACCGTGTGGGCGTGACCAACTTGTAAAATGTGGTGAAACTCACTTAACAACGCTCTTGCTTAGCAATCAAAATGTTGGCTCAGGAACTCTGGCATTGAAGTGTGCCAGTCTTAAAGCTGTCAAGTTACAAGACCCTTGCACCCCTAACCCTTTAGAAAAAAAAACCCAGGGGTGTTCAAACTTGACAGCTTTAAGAATTTAGGTTTTAGATAGGACTCTTAGAGGCGGGCGGGACGATTGGTGAGCCAGCCAATCAGTGAGTGGTGGGCGGGGCAAGCGTGGTGCGGACGGTGGGGGGAGGGAACTGGAACCGGTTCTAAATAGCACGGTAGATTTGTGGAACCTCTTCTATAGAAGAGGTTAGAACTGGCAGGAACCCACCCCTGAGTTGGACCTTATCTCAGCTGCCATAACATTATTTGGGACTAAGGAATTGAGCCTTGGGCTCTGCAGAATGCAGTCCTGTGTTTACAACAATATTGTAAGAGCCCGAGATCTAATTCAGTTCAGCTCCTTGGAGTCATGCTAGGCATTCCCCCCCGCCCCCAAGAGTCAAAACTCTTTTGCAGGGCTTATGCCACAACACCTTGGAGATGCGTATGTATCTCATTGCCAAAGTACAGGCTTTTTACCTTTGCATTATACATAGTAAAACATGATTGGAGGCTATCACAGTTCTCTTCATGAATTATCAAATAATAAGCATTTTAGTGGTAAAAATGAAGAGAGAAGAGTCAGAATAGACACATCTGCCCAAATAATTATTTCCAGTGTTATGGCAAATTGATCCAAGTTTGTTATGAGAGAACATTTGTGAAGTTTTAGGGATGATTTATCTATTAAGAGAGTGGTTTTTCTGCTGCAATAAGAATGCGAAACAATTTGTCCCATCATAATACTTTTATTCTGTTTTTAATACCAAATACATTACTTATTGATAGGTTTTTGTTCAATCGAGGTAGTCCACCTTGAAGTAGTTTAATTCAAAATTAATCTAATATAATCTGGAAATAAAATACTTAAAAGTGCTATCTTAATGCTGCTATATCTGTTTATGTCTACTTCAAATTGTATTTTCACATACATGGAAAAAGATTTGAAGGCAGGTAAAATTAAAATATTTCCTTTTTCTATTGTGGTTAAAACAAGTGGCAGAATGACCTAGTTGAACATAACAAATGCTGTGTATGCTGTTAATACTTTCTTCGGCATTGGTAGTATTGAATGTTTTAATTTAAAACTTGTTTTGAATGAGTTTAATTTTTTTTTGTTTTCTATCCAGGATTTAGAAGAATTCTGCTTTAAGTTTTGTATCAATCATTTGACTGAAGTCACCCAGACATCTGCCTTCTGGCAAATGGATGGTTCTCTGTTAAAGGAATTCATTGCTAAAGCCAGTAAACATGGAGCATTTAAGAACTGAGAGATGTGTTTGTTTTGGACTATTATCTCCACAGCTTTCAGGCCTTTTTCTCATAGGTCCAATTAATTATATCACCTGCAATATAAAACCACAATGCCCAACAGCTGTACTCTTAAAGGGATTCCAAATTAAGTAGCAAGCACTTTACTTGGGTTTTGTTATTCCAAAGAGTTGGATCTATTTACTGTTTTAAGTAACTCTTGAGAAAATCAGAACAGGTGGCTTTGGTAGAAGTAGCCAAAATAATGTCAGAGATTCTTTGCAGAGATGGCTTATTAATTTTTATAATCACATTGTGGTACCTCTTGTTCTTTTGAAGCACTCTAATGGCAACTGGAAAATATCTTACATGGAATAAAGGGAGTTTTGAGAAAGGAATAATCCTCTCTGTATATATATGAAGGAAACTTGCAGTCATTTGAGAAGAATTTGTGAAAAATACTCCATTTCTCTATACATCTTCCTAGGAATAAGTCTCACTGAATTCAGTGGGATGTAATAGATTTGCACTGTAAGTACATTGAGTTATACAATAACTTGAAATGTTGAAGGACCAGATTGTTTTTCCTAAACAAATTGGAATTATTGTTTTTGTATTTCCTTTGAAGTGTATTATGTTTGGAAAATAATTGCATAATGTTCTGTTTTGGGAACTTAAATCATTCAAAGTAAATGACTGTCGGAAAGCTGTTTTGCATTGTGATTATGTATAATCTATATAATAAAATGGATGCCTGCCTAATGTGAGTTCTAAACTTTATTAAAATTATACATTAAATAATCTTTATATGAGAACTGTGATATTCTGGATGGACTCCTTTTTTCACCAAAAAAGTCGGAATGAATTTAGGAACTTGATTATTTGCGCAGCATTTCTGAAATGTGAATACATGAGAAAAGCTATTAAGTTATTTGCTATAGAAAAGTTTGATCTTTCAATTCTCTGATCTGAAGAGTTATGCTTCTTTCTTCTTGGAGTGACTGATGTTTGACTCTGACTTGGTGCTGTTCATTTATTGGTGGTTTACTGAAATCACTTCTTGGATGACTAAGGTTTCCCCTCATAGTCCTCTTACCTTGCCAGAATCAGGTGAGCTTAAAAGACCCTTATACGTAAAACCTATCCTGTGCTGCTTCAGCATATCTGTTGCCATGGATTTCTAATAATCATCTTGTTTAAAAGTCTCTATTAAAATGGAATTAGCTCATCTGTTTCTAAGGCCATTTTTTGTCTTTTTAAAAAATCTGAAGCTGTTACTACTAATGCTTTTGTGTAGCGGAGAACAAATTGACTAATACCTTAATACAGAGGTATTCAATCAAGATTACATGAAGGATTTATACCACTCTATAAAGCCTTAGTAAGACCACAGACCACACCTAGAATGCTGTATCCAGTTTTGGTCACAAGATGTTGAGACTCTAGAAAGAGCGCAGAGACGAGCAACAAAGATGATTAGGGGACTGGAGACTAGAACATATGATGAACGGTTGCAGGAACTGGGTATGGCTAGTCTAGTGAAGAGGATCAGGGAGGACATGATAGCAGTGTTCCAATACTTGAGGGGCTGTCACAAACAGGAGGGGGTCAACCTGTTTTCCAAAGCACCTGAAGGCCAAACAAGGAATAATGAATGGAAATTGATCGAGGTTCAATAGAGAAGGAGAAATTTTCTGACAGAACAATCAACCTATGGAACAGCTTCCCTTCAGAAGTTGTGGGAGCTTCATCACTGGAGGCTTTCAAGAATTTGAGTTTGAGTTTTGAAGTTTATTTATATGCCGCCCTTTTCCCTGGGGGGACTCAGGGCGGCTTACAACTCGAAAAGGGAGGGGGGGAAACAAACATTTAACACATAGGACAATACATCATTAAAAAACACAACATTCATACCATTCGGGTGGGTTACAGTCTTTAGCCCCAGGCCTGACGGGATAGCCAGATTTTGAGGGCTGTGCGGAAGGTCTGGAGGGTGGTGAGGGTACGAATCTCCACGGGGAGATCGTTCCATAGGGTCGGAGCTGCCACCGAGAAGGCTCTCCTCCCGTGGTTGCCAGTCGACATTGACCGGCAGATGGAACTCGGAGGAGGCCTAGTCTATGAAGAAGAGATTGGACTGCCATCTGTCAGAAATGGTGTAGGGCATGAGTGTCAAACTCAGTGTCACATTGCTGTCACTTGATGTTTCATGATGTTTTTTCCCTTCGCGGAGCTAGAGTGGGCATGGCCTGCATGTGACACATTCAACCCACAGGCCGCCAATTTGACACACCTAGTATAGGGTCCCCTGCTTGGATGTGGGGGTTGGAGTAGATGACCTACAAGGTCCCTTCCAACTGTTAATCTGAAATATCTAATATGATGTCACTCAGCCTCTTAATCTCTTGTTTACATGAGATTTAATGCTTCCTTGTTTGTAGGAAGAAATACAAGTATTTCTTGTATTACTTCTGATACTATTGTCCTTCACTGAACGTACCCTGATTTGTCTATGTTAAAATTACAGTATGCAGAACCAGCTCATACTTCAGAAGTTGAATTAAAGTTAAATGGCTACCGCTTTCTCTATTGAAGCAGTCCAATATTCAGTAGTTTAATTCTTAAACCACTGCACTGCTCTTAAAATTGTTTAATAAAACCTGAAAAGAAATGGATGATGGAGGAATGGGCTGCATACTGGTGTTGGGCTTTGAGCTACCTGTTGCTCAGTCCACTGAAATCTGCCTCTGGAGAGTGTAAGTGTGTCATTGACTTGGAAGCTGAACCATAGCAAAGTTGCTATATGGAGTTTGAGTTTCTCAAAAACCATTTTCTCCTCTTTCATTGATAAAAATGATACCAGAAAAGTAAAGGTTGAGAAAGCAAGTCTGCTCAGAGCTAAACAGAAGCGTAACGGGAAGGAAAGGAGGTATGTTACTTCCTACTTTAGAATAGAAAAGAATTCTTTATTGGCCAAGTGTGATTGGACACACAAGGAATTTGTCTTTGGTATATATGCTCTCAGTGTACAAAGAGAAAAATAAAATACATTCATCAAGAATCATAAGATACAACACTTTAGTCCTTGTTGCAAATTTATCTAAATCTCAGTTTCTAGGAGGCTCTCCCAAAGGATTGAGAAAAGATTAAATACCTTGCATGATAGGCAATCACTTGAGGTTCATGATGTCAAAAGTGCAAATTTTTGGACAGGAGTAATTTATTATTTCTTTTATTGCCATGGTTTAATGATTGTGCTGTTATCTGATACCTAATGGTTTAATTTGAATCACATACACATTTTAAAAAAGTGTTTTGGCTCATAATTCATGTTTATTTTCAAAATGGTCCAATCTTAAAAATTCTGCAAAGGGTATGTAAATGTAGGAGTACAAATGTATAAATTTAAATAACTATACATTATTAGAAAATACTTTTTACTAAATTATTACTTGCAGTTAAGCAATTTGGAATATTCTTTAAGACATAAAGTTTTTAAGTAGCAGGTTTGCTGAAATGTTTTACTTGATGTGAACCAATTGAGATTTATATAAATTGGCCTCATTAGCACAGTGAACCACTATCTAAATATATGTATAAGTATATATGCACAATCTTTCTCATAAAACCTGAAGCAGGAAGGGCAGTTTCTTTGGGAAATTAAGTAAGTTTATATGATAAGAGATACAGAGTCGGAATTGCAAAAACCTGAATGATCATTAAGTGGCAGGTAAGTATTGGGTATTTGTCTTTTTATCCTTAGTGATCGTCGTATCGTAACCCATATCTGGTAGCTCTAAGATAAACGTAAACCAAAACCAGAGTGATTTACAGTACTATGTTAATAATGCCATCAGCAGATAAAATGTATCTGGTGAATTCACTCATTTTCTTCCATCAATTTTCATCTAATAGAAGGTATTTGAAGCTATAATCTTGGAAGTATACATTCTAATTTAAAACTAATGGTAAAACATTGGCTAAATCAAAAAGGTTTCAACTGTAAAAATGGAAAAATAGCAGTTACCCATGTGTAAAATGTGTTCTACCAAAGTAACCTGGAGAAAAATCAGTGAACATTTTAAAGATGGCAAGTTATTCAGAGATACTACTTAAGGTATTATCTGTGTCTTCTGAGACAGGAAATACTGTTTCTTTTACAACTCTTAAAAATTCAATCTGAGCATCCAATCCTTTCCGGTTATTCATTAGTTTCTGAATTTTTTCCTCAGTTCCTGTATAAATTAAAATCAGTGTTTAAGATTAGCAATATATGCAGAGATATGTCTAACATATTATTTATGCCAGACACGCTACTATTAAAATATACAGATTTAGAAGAGCAATGCCAGGAGGGTAACAAGGTTGGGGAAACATAAGGGCCATAGACCTTCAGGAAGAATGTCAAATACGGGAACTTAGGTGGCGAGGTGGCACAGTGGTTAAATGCAGCACTGAGGGCTACTTCAGCTGACTGCAGTTCTGTAGTTCGGCTGTTCAAATCTCACCGGCTCAGGGTTGACTCAGCCTTCCATCCTTCCAAGGTGGGTAAAATGAGAACCCGGATTGTTGTTGGGGGCAATATGCTGACTCTGTAAACTGCTTAGAGAGGGCTGAAAGCCCTATGAAGTGGTATATAAGTCTAAATGCTATTGCTATTGCTATCTTAGGGTGAGCAGTGATGGGGACCATCCATTAATTTTGCCAACTCTTCTCTTCTATAATTTCCCCTCCCCTTTCTTTTCCTCTTTCTTTTCTTTCCCTGTTTCATCTGCCCCCAAAATAGAAACAACAAAACCCACAAACTTGTTGGTGAAAAATTGTCAAAGTATAACTGGTATGTAAAAGAGATATTCTATGTATCTCTCCAAGAATAACAACCGGAGGCACTCTTAAGCAGAGAAGCAGCGTACCAAGAGCTTTCTCCCTACTCCAGAATGGCAGAGCCAGGCACAGCAATCCGAAAGTATTGTTCCACAAAGTCACATACAAGTCAGTTTAAGAGTGCAACTGAAGTAAACGAGGCAGAATTGGCACAAAGCACCAGTATTGATTTGCAATAAAATAGTCCCCATCCTTTGTCTGCCTACAAAGCAATATCATTACATTTCATTTTACTGGATCATTTACATGGATAAAGTATCCATTAGCTCCAAACATCTATACAAGTTGTGTCAGAGTGCCAATTTACATTATTTGTATTATAATTATACAAATGACATTAAATAATAATATAATGTATCATCTATATAATATCATAAAAATGGTCCAAATTGCCACTGAAGCCATACAGTGAAAGTAATGCTTTGTTGTTTTATGGAGAGAGTTGGGTAGAAAAATTGGTTTTTACTGTAGCATCTGAAGTCTGCTAAATGGAGGTTTCACTGTGTTGCCTGAAAATATTATTTGCTGAGTTTTTTTCCAGATCAAATGACTGACATGACCAAAGGAACACAGTACTTAAAAATAGGGCATTCTTATCTACTTATTTGTATTCTTAACTAGTTTAAAAGGAATAGCCTTGATTCAACAAACTATAAGAGTTATTACATTTTGTTTCATACATACCTGAATGAGCTGCTCTAAGAATATTTTCAAAGAGACCACAATCAAAAAGTGATATGACTGTTTTTTCATACTCTAAGGATAGAAAGAACAATGTTGATATTTCTTCAAAAATACAAATTTCTTTAAAAATATGCATGACGATAACAATCAGAAGTATTTTTTAAAATCACCTTTTTATCAATACCATATCCGAAGTTGCATCTAAATTCCAAACATTAACTAGCAGAGAGAGAGAGAGAGAGAGAGAGAGAGAGAGAGAGAGAGAGAGAGAGAGATGATAGATAGATAGATAGATAGATGATAGATAGATAGATAGATAGATAGATAGATAGATAGATAGATAGATAGATAGATAGATAGATAGATAGATAGATATTATATATATACAACCCCTGGTAAGCCCCAATTATGGGAGGAAGCTAACTGCTTTCATCATCTGTCAATCAGCTCGTCACAAGAGTCCATCACGACAGAAACCCAATATTTTTACTGTTGCCTTTGTTATATTTGTGTTTTATTTGTGCTGATAAATAAATAAGGGGAGACTAGTATAGATCTATTTCAAGCTATTTAGCTCTCATCAGCTAGCCATACCCTTATACAGCACAGGTTCGAATCCCAGTAAGGGTATGGCTAACTGATGAGAGCTAAATAGCTTGAAATAGATCTATACTAGTCTCTATTTATTTATTTATCAGCACAAATAAAACACACACACATACATACATACATACATACATCATACATACATACATACATACATACATACATACATACATACATATATATATATATATATATATATATATATATAGAGAGAGAGAGAGAGAGAGAGAGAGAGAATTTAGATTGTGAACAATTGAGGAAAGTAGAATGACAATTCATTAAATTCATTAAAAATTGTTTTTACTTTAAGGCAACTCAAACAATTGGGGAATTTTCTGACATTTTGCAAGGCAGCTCTCAGAGAGAACAAAGCAGGCTCTTCTTCCAACAGCCGAGGTCTCCTCGGGTCCTCTTCCTTCCTCAGCTGTTGGAAGAAGCATTGGGCCCCGCTTCATTCTCTTTGAGAGTCGCCTTGCTTGCCTCAGTCTGATGTGAGGTGAGCACGGGCCAGGGAGAAATCGGGGAGGGGAAGGAGGCTGTCCCTAGCAGAAGCTTGGCTTTCTCCTCCACCTCCCCCTGATTTCTCCCCGGCTGCACTCACCTCGAGCCACAGCAAGCATGTTGTGTGTGTGTGTGTGTCTGTGTAGGGAAGCTGGATGGGATAGATCAGCTGGGAGGCTGGCAAAGAAGCCTCAGTTTCCCCACTGCTGCAGCTTTCAAAGGAAGGAGGCAGGGATGCTGGCCGGTGCTTCCCTTACTGCTCACCACCACTCGCCCCCGTGAGATGGAGCATTACCTCCCCCTCCCTGCCGTCTGCAGCCCGGGCCCCACCTGTGCTGCTTAGCCTGGTGGCTGGCGGCTGGCTGGGAAAGCAGTGAAGGTGTGATGCAAATTAACATTGCATTTGCATTTTTAATCCATCTCACTCACTCATACGCATGATTAGCAGATAAACGCCGTAAGAATTATTTAGACCAAACTGGGAAGCATTCATAGGAGAAAGATGACAGAGGATTGGAAACTGCAAAGGAACCAGAAACTTTTACCTCTGAGAAGTGAAGACTGGGAGGTGATCCAACAGTAGTCTTGGGATCAAACCTGTCGGATATGAGATCTCAGACAATTGAGAATTCCACATTCTTTACAATACCTGCTTCTGAAGTATTGTCGTCCATCAGCTTTTCCTGTGCCAGGCGAACAATATTCAACATTTCCTCAAATATTTCATTCAGAAGCCCAGCCTGCTTACACTTCTTTAAAAATTCTATCCTTTCTGTGGAAAGAGAAATACAATGATGTGCACTTTATATTTTTAATTTCAGGTTCATCTGGCACAGTGAAGCACTGTCCAGTAACAATTATTTCCAAGGCAGAAAGCATGAGGAAAAGGGTGGTGGTGTGGTGTTGAAGAAGCATCAGGAATATTCCTCTCAAAGAGATCAACAGGATGGTTTCTAAATGAAACAGCCAAAAGGCAACGCCTGAACTTCTGATTTTATTTCATTATTTTGTTTTCTTTTTCTCATTCAATGAATGAATGAATGAATGTATAAACAAAATAAAACATAGGACTCTAGGTAACTAGCAGAAATTAAAAAAGACAAAAGATTATTAAATAGGTAACAAATATAGATGCTGAGATTAAAAACAAATCAAGCAAAACCATCAACTTAAACAAGATACAAGCTCAACTGTATAACCCAGTCTCCAAGCTAGCCAACCAACCCAGGTTTTTAAGATCTTGTAGAAAGCAAGAAAGGTTGGGGCAGGACAAATCTCTGGGGAATGACACCATAACACCCTCCAAGGAACCCCAGATCACCCTCCCTTGTAGACAGACCTGAAGCATGCCTTTTAAGGTTTTAGAGGTTTAGGCTTTTATTACAAGGAGGCAATTAGGAATAGAAATAATTAAGTTGAAACTATTGACTGAATCCAGCAAAATCTTCCCAGATGGAAATTCTCCTCCCATTAGCAGGAGGCTTTTGAGCCATTAACCCACATGCCAAAAAAGCTGGACCAACCCAGTGTGTTTAGACATGCTTCTTCAAGGGAAACACCACCATCCCCATCCAAACATCTCAGCTTCATCTTGTTTGAGCCAAATAGCTCAACTCTTTCATATTACAGATTCCTATGCAGGAATGAAGAACATCATCTCCATAATTATCCATTAATGGACAATTGAAGAATCGCCTCTAAGTAAGGAGATGCTATCTATAACTATACTTGTGATTGGAAAGGTGAGAAAGTTGCATAAACTGCCTTAGGACAGAAATAAATAACAACCATCACCCCTATATTAGGAATTCTAACAAATGACAAATATAGCCCATGTTTTTACCTTTGGTTTGGTCATGTTTTTCACTGATGACTTCCATGTTCTCTTCCCCAATTGTCTCACCATTCTGCCAATATTTGATTTAAAATAGCACCGTTATAAATGGCCCAGATTACTGATATAACTCCTATCGCTATATATTCATTTTTAACAAAGTCAAGTCTCAAACTAAATTCTTCCCAAGTATCTATACTATAAAATTATACCTACTCATATCTCATTTATTAGTAAAATCATTACAGATTTCTTACAGTAAATATTGTTTATAATGACTTTTACAAGTTTTTAAAAATGTTTTGGTCCTAAATTGTTTTAATAATAAAACTTTTATACTAAAAATCCCCCAGAAGTGCTCACATAGTAAAACAAAAAGTTTTAAAACCTACAACACAGGATGGCAGTATCAGCATACATACTACCAAAATTAAAACAAAAAGCTACTGTAAGAATTACTTCCAAGTAAAAAAAGTAGAGAAATAAATTGTTAAATTTTCAGAATGTGACAGCTCAGATTATCAGCTTCTCTTAGACTAAGAATAGGGCAGTGATGGCGAACCTTTTAGAGACCGAGTGCCTAAACTGCAACCCAAAACACATTTATTGCAAAGTGCCAACATGGCAATTTAACCTGAATATTGAGGTTTTACTATCTAAAATAATGAAAAACAAGGCAGAGTTCAGCTAATTGTTCTAAGAAAAATGGGATAAATACATTTTATGCCCCTTCATTTTTTTCTGCTTTTGAAATATTACGTTTAGCAACATTAAAAAAGAAAAAAACTTTTGTAATATCATTTCTTTCCCCCTTTCTCTCCCTCCCTTTCTCTCTTTCCCTCCCTCCCTTTCTTTCTGTCTTTCTCTTCCCCATTTCCCTCCCTCTCTTTCCGTCCCTCCCTTTCTCTTCCCCCTTTCTCTCCCTCTCTCTGCCTGTTTCTCTTTCCCTCTTTCCCCTCTCTTTCTCTTTCCCCCCTTCCTCTGCCTGTGTTTCTCATTCCCTCCTTCTCTCCCTTTCTCTCACCCCTCCCTCTGTCTCTTTCCCTCTTTCCTGTCTTTCCCTCTTTCCCCCTCTCCCTCTTTCTCTGTCTCTCTCTTTTCCCTTTCCCTCTCCCTCCCTCTCTCTGTCTGCCTTTCTTTCTTTCTTTCCCTTCCTCTCTCTCTCTTCCCCACTCTTTCCCGTCCTCTTTCTCTTCTCCCCCATTCTCTGCCTATCTCTCTTTCCCTCACTTTCCCTCTCTCTCCCTCCCCCCCTGGGGGGGGAAGGATCCCCTGAACTGGTGCTGGGTGGTGGGAATCTGACGTACATCCATAGGCCAATGAGCCCAGGAGCAGCATGCCGAAATAGCATTTAATGGGGGTGGGTCTAGTACAGGGGTGGGTTTCAGGCAGTTCGCAGCGGTCCCCGCGAACCGGTTGGTCGGCGAACCCGGAAGTAAGTAACTTCCGGGAACGCCGAAGGATCCACCCGCCCGCCCGCGTTTCTTACCCGGTTTTGTCAGGTTCTGCGCTTCCACGCATGCGCAGAACACATGCAGCGCCTGCGCGATCCTCCAGGAGCAGCTGGAGCATCACACAGGTGTTAGTACGCATGCGTGCACTGCACGCATGCACGAGGACGCCGCCGGCCCCGTTCCAACTGAACCGGTTGGAACGGGGCAATAAAACCCACCCCTGGTCTAGTACTATGCTTAACAGCTCTATTTTCAACAAGCATATCAATCTCTAGCGATGTAGCAGTAGCGGCAGTTATCAGTCAGAAAATGACACATGTCAAAATAAAAACAAAATGTATTTGAGATGCTCTAAGAACCTGAAATTCTGCCCCTACCAGGTGGGGCCATGTGTGCCTGAGTCACAACGGAAGGTGGTGACGAAGTGTGGCCTCTTAAAAGTTTTAGAAATGTCTCACTGAGACACTGAAAAGGCAACTTCATTACCATTGTGGTAGTAGTAGAGGAAGATTCTGTTAGGACCAGGGGCATTGCCGTCTCATTGTTTTCATCTAGAAAATAAAGTAACGAGATATCTCTTATAATACTTCAAGACAAAAACCAGAAAGAAATCCTAGCAGATTCATGAGATCTAAGGAATTTAACTCCTAAATTAAGTTCTAACTGATGTAAACACATTGAATTATGTTTGTTAAGGTTGTCATCCTGTGGCTCCCTTTGACAAACATCTTCCCAAAAGTGACTGCTTGAGGCATGGAAAAAGAGACTGAATCAAGAAGCAAGGAGAGTACCCGCAACTTATAATATGTAAGAAACCAGGCAAAAGGTGGCTTTCCATGTGTGTAAACAGAATGAAAATCTAAAATATTGGGACACAAATATATCTAAGCGGGCATGTAAATGGTAGATATTACCAAAAGTTAGAAGCAGCAACTACTTTCAATAATGGTTTCAGTCAGGACTTAGATGTCCAGGCCCTGCTCTACAGAATTAGGGATAGTCTCCAGAGCTTCGTACATATGTGAACAATAAATAATATATGGAGTCATTTAAAGCAGATTGGGGAATAAGACTGTTATTAATTATTAATATTATTAGTATTAATTATGACAGACTGTTAAGATGGTTGTATGAGAGTAACACGCTCCATATATTTTCCTGCCATTTTATTTTTTGTTTTTATGTTAATTCAACTTTATGTTAATTCAACTTCATTGTTTTAATGGTTTTAGATCAGTTTCTCAACCTTGGCAACTTGAAGATGTCTGGACTTCAACTCCCAGAATTCCCCAGCCAGCATTCGCTGGCTGGGGAATTCTGGGAGTTGAAGTCCAGACATCTTCAAGTTGCCAAGGTTGAGAAACACTGTTTTAGATACTTGATTATAACTATGTACATTGCCCAGACTCACTGTGTAAGATTGGCAGCCGTACAAATGTGATTGAACAAATAAAGAAATTAAGCTCATATTCAAATCACCACCACCTCAGTGCCCTGGTCGTTTTCATGGAAGAGTGGCAAGGAGTGTTGCAACAATGGGTATATTTTTCTAAAATGTACTTCAGAAGCCTTGCTAAGGCAGAAGCAGATTTGAACACATTCCCTAAGTACATACCATAAACACTGGATCCCTTGGGTGGAATGTGATTTCGGCAGAACAGGCTAATAGAGGAACATAAAAAGAAATAAACTTATAGAAGCAAATATTTTCATTTTTATAAAGATTTAGCAAAGATCAATGAGTAATCAGGATTTTTTTCATAGATAGATAGATAGATAGATAGATAGATAGATAGATAGATAGATAGATAGATAAATAGATGATAGATAAATAAGCAGATGACAATCAGTGTTCACACCAGAAGAATAATACAGTCCTATCCAGGATACCTACAATATATCCTTTATATAATGCTACTAAGCTCAAGGAGGAACTTTCAAGACCTCGTTCTCCACCCATTCATTCAAAGACATGGAGGAGGGAGGTTCTCTAGGCAGCTCAGGCATGGTAACAAATTCCATGCCACTGGTAATCTGGAAAGGAGTTAATTCAGTGCTGCTGTGGACCGCATCGTTGTACGCCACTTCGGCGAAGGGTAGCAAGTCCGACCAGTTGTCTTGCTGATAATCCACATAACACCGGATCTATTGTTCCACCACCGCATTGGCCCTCTCTGCTGTGCAGTTCATGCTGGGATGAACCTCTGAACTCAGTTCTTGTGTGCACCCAATGGATCTCAGGACCTCTCTCCAGAACTTGGCTGTGAACTGGACTCCGTGGTCTGAAATGATCCTCTTGGGCAATCTGTGCAGGCAATAAATGTGTTTCACAAACATTTTTGCTAATTTCTTTGCAGACGGCAACCCTGAGCAAGTGATGAAGTGTGCCTGCTTGGAAACCAAATCAATAACTGTCCAGATTACTCTATTCCCACTGCTGTCTGGGAGTTTGACGATGAAGTCCATTGCGAACTCTTCCCATGGTCGGTTAGGGCTGGCCACTTGTTGTAGCAGTCCAGGGAACTTCTCCGGCAGTGGTTTCATCGTTGTGCAAGTAGCACAGCTTTTTATGTAATCTTCCACCTCTGCTTTCATCTTTGGCCACCAAAATTGATGCCTGGTGAGGTGGAGTGTTTTTAGGAATCCGAAGTGGCCTCCTAGTTCCGCCTCATGGCTTCGCTGTAGAACTTCCAGCCTCAACCCCACGGGGACATACAGTTTGGACCCCTTCCAAGCTAATCCATTTTCCATCGTTAGGAATTCCTGGTTATTGTTGAGCCACTGGTCTGTTGGGAGCGCCAATTTCATAGCTGTCATCAGCTTATCCTGGCTTCGGTTACTGTCGTACTGCGGTTTTCTCGACAAAGCATCCCCCAACAAGTTTTTTGGTACTTGTTAGACCCCTGGGGTTTTTGTCTCTGCTGCAGGTGCTGCAGGTTTTGGGCTCTTGGATTCAACCATCCCTGGCTGGCCCTTTTCCTCCACCGGTGGTAGCAGCTCAAACGCAATCATCAATTTCCTACCACCATCTTCCCACTTTATCGTAGGCTTCCACTTGTCAAGCCATGCAAGCCCAAGATTATTTTTCCCAGCATCTCTGGAGCCACAATGAATCTGAGAAGCGCATAGTGTCGGCCCACTTGTAACTTCACCAGTTCAGTTACTAGAGTGGCTTGGGCCCTTCCAATTAGCCTTTCATCTACCTGCTCAACCCGAATGGGACAGGCTAGAGGTCTTGTGCTTATGCCTAGTTGCTTGACAATCGACATGCTGATTAAGCATCGAGCACAACCGGTGTCCACAACTGCTTCAACTTCCCCTTCCACCCCCATCTCAGGTACTTGGAGGTTGACTTGGAAGGCGAAAGGGCGGATGGGTGCATTCACCATTGGGTCATCTTCAGCATTTTCCTCCTACGAGGCCTCTCCATTGGTAGGACTCTTCGTCACCTTAGGTTGGGGATCCTCTTCCAGAGGTTGTTTGCTCTTTCCCTCCTTCGAGGCCTCCCCCTTGGTAGGACTCTGTCACATTAAGTTGGAGATCCTCTTCCAGAGGTTGTTGGCTCAGATGACTCTTTTCTGGTGGCATCTGGGGCCTTCTGTTTACCGCCGTGGCAGTTGGTGCGCAAGGTTGTGGCATTGGGGCTGGAGCCAAGCACTCTTCACGCTCTGTGGCCAAATTGACAGCAATGGTGGCATTTTATTGGCCCCCCACAAGGGGAGGAACCTAGTTACATCTCTAAACTTAGGAACTGCCTCAGCACATTGTTCTGCTATCAATCCTGTAGCTTCCCCCTTGGTAATCCCTTCTTCCATTGTTGAGAACCTTTCTCTGTAGGAAGGTGGGGTAAGAACCAATTGGGGCATTGCAGGGGAGACTGGAACTGGTGAGGAGGTCAATCCCTTGGTTGGCCACTGCCCAGTTATCTGCCATGGTGCCATCTGCTGAGGGAGGGCAGGTGCCCACTGGCATCCCTTCCATCCATGACCTGGGGTTAAGACCCATCCCGGGGTTGCCTGATTCACAGGTTGTAGTTGACCCAATGATGGCTGGCTAGGCGGGTTTATGTGCCAAGGCCCCATCTTCTGGCTTGGAGGATTTTCCCATGTTGATGGCCAAGGAGGTGCCCACTGGCATCTTTTCCATCCATATTCTGGGAAGAAAGCCCAATTTGGTGGTGCTTCATTCACAAGCTGCAGCCCAATTTCCGGTGGCTGGCAAGTGAAAGATGCTGGCCAAATCCCTTCTTGCTGGCTGGGTTGCATTTCCCATTTTGATAGGGAATCTGTCTTCAACTCAGTTGCAGGATATTGGTTCATTTCATTTATCGCTGTTTGGAAGGAGTTAAAATCTCCACTAGTTTTTTTTTTTCAAGCCTTGGCTGGGGGGAAAGAGGGGGAGCATGCACGGGAAGCCCATCAGAGATGACTGCATGAGGGTGGCTGGGATCTCCATTCATCAGACCTTCTGGCCATCCTCTAGTTGTGTGGAGAATAAGCCTCTCCAGCCCCCTCCATTCCATCTCCCTCAGGCTGTGCCTCTTCCCAGATGCAATAAATCTTGAAACAGAAATTCCTTCACCTTTGAAGATTTGCAGAGAAGCATCTCATCTCAGCTTCTTATCTCAAAAGGCTTTCTCATAATTGTCCGCAGATATTTTATGCTGACCCGGTCAGTGTTGGGAACCAGCACCCCTTCACCAGCCCCCGTTGCCGGGGTGCTGGTGATTTATTTTAAAAGGAGATTTGATATAATGTCAGTGTTCCAAGTATCATGCAGAATTAAATCAGAGTCCAAGGCAAAACTATCCACAGATGTACCAAGATGTCTGACTTATTAAATTGGAACTTTAAGGATAGTTTTGCCTTGGACTCTGATTTAATTCTATATGATACTTGGAACGCTGACAGAATACTTATCTGAAGTTACCATAAATCAATGTATTTTTAATGCTCATCTCCATTCCCCATTGTTATAATGAAGGTCTGACCAGAATACATTTATTCTAGCTTTATTAATATATGTGTATCATGCCAGGAAACCTCTCTTTAGCCAGATTTGATGCCTTCTCACCAATGATTATTGAGGCAAGATATAATAAATCTCCAGTTCAAAAGAATCTGAGCCATGCACATTTCACAATACTCCCCATTTCACTGGGCAGATTTAATAATTCTTTTGAGATCCTTGTAGGTCAGATGAGAGAATGTACTTTTCTACTGGTAGATTTATTCCCTGGAAATCTGCAGATGGATGGTTAAATTCTGTTCTATGGATATTGCTGAATGTGGGCTTTGAAAATAGCTACGCATTGCTGATTTATAGACTGGATCATTTAATGTAGTACATTGTTTGAGCAGTTTTGTATTTCTTTATCCTTCACCACTCGTATCTTTTCATTATGTTTTCATAGTAATCTGTTCAATCTTTTGAATTGGTCTTTGGGTAAAAATAAAATTTAGTTACCTCTCAATTATTTTAATTAGATAAATGCAATTCTACTTATCAAGTATTTCCTTTTTTCTATGACTCACTATGGGCCTTCCTCAAGTCTTTGGGAATAGACCTCTGTTGTGGATGCCCACCTGCATTAACTGTACTGGAATTCAATAAGCAATCCCAGCTTCTCATACCAGGCTAGCTTAGAAGTTCTCACACTCTGAATTCATTTTTCTGTAGTGAGTAAAGTGAGTAATTGCTACAAAAAGTCAGCTTCATCCTAACCTAAAGAATATATATTCAGAACTAAGATAGATTTCAAAATGTTTCAGAAGGCATCTTGATAATTCAATAGTCTCTATCTTTTCCTGCCACAATCCTAGCAATCCCAAGCTTAAGGGAAAACATGAATGATATAGCAATACTTTCCCACTCAACTGATTATTGAGTATTTATTCTTCTATAGCACACAGACCTGTTCTGACCCTCTCCTCGGCAGTAACGAATGCCGAGACAAGCTTAACTGGAATGTACTTTAATTAGCAAAACACCAAAACCTTGGTGGCTGAAAGCCAAACATAACAAACAGATAAGGACCTTGGCAGCAACTCAGACAAACTCAGGCAGCAATAAACACAGATAAGGCTTGGCAGCAATCCAGCCTGCCAAGCTCATAGTCCTTTCCTCCGACATTCAATCCTGCGTTGACTTCTACAAAGAGGGCCGTGTGCACAAGTAGCTTTTATAGTCTGGAGAGGAGCCTAATGACCACCAGCTGAGCGCAATTACCTCCTGTAATTGCGTAATTGTTCCTGACGCCGAGTAGGTTCTCGATGGCGTGCATCCAGGAACAACTCACTGCTGGTTTCTGGATCACTCTCCCTTGTCTCCTCCCCACTGGTCCAAGGCTCAGGCGCCACCTAGTGGCCAACCAGTCTCTCTGTGCCCTGCTCGGAGTCGGAAGCCTGTCCAGGGTCCTCCACATCCTCCAGGCCGACTCATAGGGCCCCTCGCTGTCGGAGTCTGGTGGCAGCTCCAAGGCTCCTGCTAGGCCACAACACAGACCTATAGTCCTTTCTGTATTTCTAAGCATTGTAGATAATAAAACGTCTTGATTTTTGCCATCTTGTTTCTTAATTCAATAGCTGGAACAAATCACTTTTATAAAAAATGGAAGATTATAGTGGGTCAGCTTCTGAGTTTACAGAGAACAATTTTTTTTACTGGTTTTCAACGCTAAGATATTCTGAGACATTTGGGTTCATGGGTAATATACACCCATTAGATAAATCCTTTTTTCTTTCTTTTTTTTGCCATTCAGATAATTTTAAAATATAAATAAGTTATGTTGAAAAGTATCTTAAAATAGGTTTTAGAAAACATCTGATTATATACCGGTAGAGGCCTTGCGTTTCATCTGTTTCTGTTAAAGCATCATCACACACGGCACAAACATAATGGTAGGTTCTGCGGCAGCTTTTGATCTCGCAGCCAATGGTTGCTCCCCTCTGGTGACACCAACTGCACATCTGTATGGAAACAAATCGAAACCACTTTTTAAACTACAGTTTATAAAGCTAGGAAGTGTCATTAGACCCATTTACTTCTCCATCACCCATCACATGCTGGCTTCTGTGCTGTGATTCTGTTTAAACTAAACCACTTCGAGTAAAGTGTAATCTCTGCTTTGTAACAAGAATATGAAACCACATGGGAATTGTATTTACTAATATCCTGACCTGAAATGGATTAAATAAGAGAAAGTATTTGCCTCAATGCTTTCAGACAGCAAATAGTTGTTATTGGAACGGGGCTGTTAAACTTATTTTGTTTAATTGCTACTCATGATGACAGACTGTGTAACTGGGGCTCCCTAAAGATTTGTGCTTTCTAGTTCAATTAAATAACACTGCTCCTCTGCAGGGAGGTTAACTGAATTATTTTTATTCATTTTTCTCTGTCAATTCCCCCCCAAAACCCTTTTTACTCTCCCAGTATTTTAAAATGGGGGAGAAAACAGCAGTAGGATCAAAAGTCTTTCTATCAATGAGATGGGGGACTTAGTAGATTATTGGTTCATATTATAATATTTTATATCATTTCATATTTGGACATTCCAAATGCTTAATGTGAAAATAAATTATTTTAAGTAATTCTGATATAGAATTTTAAAACATGAAAAATGTCTTACCAGCTTCCTTCCTCTTTTTATTTCATCCACTACTGAAGCCACATCAAACCTTTTATTAAGATCCTCAGGGTTCTGTTCTTCCGATTCCACAAATCCTGAAGAGAATAACTAGAAATAAATAAAAAAGTAAGATTTAAAACAAGAGGTCATGATGAAATTAAATATTAAAAATAGCAGCAGGGTAAGCGAGATGCCTTGAAAATTCTGTTCTCTGGACCTTGATCCTCAGGGAGAAAAATGAGGAAAAAAGGCTCTCTGCCTCTCATTGTCTATAAATAGGTACACCGACAAATGCGCGCTTGACAAAAACGCGCCGACGAAACCGCAGCGAGAAAACCATGAATTCGAAATCGCACTGATGAATGAGCGCAGCAGCATGCTGACAACAGCACGCCGACAGAAGCGTGCTCTAAACCTAACCCTACACCTAACCCTAAACCTAACCCTGAACCTAACCCTAACCCTTACCCTAACCCTTATCCTTACCCTTACTCTAACCTTAACCGTAATCGCGCATCTGTGGGTGCTCTTTTGTTGGTGCGCCTTTGTGGGCGTGCTGTCGACGTCGCAGTTTTAGCGCTGCGATTTTGTCGGTGCACTGTTGTCAGGCTCGCATTTGTCGGGTCACGCTATAAATAAAAGGCTGTGTATGCACAAGGCCCCAGGCTATAAACTGGGAGATCCTGAGTTCTTAGTCCTATTTTAGACATGAAAGCCAGCTGGGTGACTTTGAGCCAGTCACTCTTTCTCAGCTCAACACACCTAACAGGGTTGTTGTTGTGGGGACAGTAGGAGGAGGGAGGAATATTAGATATGTTAGACACCTTATGTTATTTACAGAAATAATAAAGGCAGGATATTAATTAATTATTTAGAGTATAGTGCCATCAAAGTCTGCAAAATATGGATTACATGAACATAAAGAAAGGCATAAGCAAAAGGTCAGAGAAATAGAGGAATGGACTCACAATTTATTATAGCAATTGCCTGGAATGGTCATTTATGCTCCTAAACAACCTCTGCTGTATATTAACATACCACTATAAAAATGTTATTTTTATAGAATTATCAGAATTATAGTGCTTCTTCCAAAAAAAATTAGTCCTATTATGGCCTTCTTGTACTCCAGTCTACTTTAAGCCAGGAACATATTTAAATTTTAACTCTTGAAACTGTAGTGCATACCTATAAAAGTATAGTACATGTGCCATAAAAGAAATGTTTATCAATTATGAATTGCCTCACAAGTGCTTCAGATCTTTTTTCATTTTCCAATCAGTTATGGACACATTTTGAATGTCATTAGCAAACCTCACCAAACATTCCTGGTGAACTGCAAGATTCCGTTCTTCAGCAATGTACATAATCGCAGACGGTTCATCATCTGGACAAAACGCACACTTTCTTTTTATCATCTTTGCCATTTGCAACACCCTAGAAAAATATTTTAGAGATTAAAACACTATTAACCCATCATCCTAAATGGCTCTAAACAGTACATTTTTAAAAAATGCACTATTTCACAAGCTAGTATCCTCTAGCACTACTGATATTTTGCTTTTAATGTCTTGACATGGGGCTCAAAAACATTTAATTAGAAAAATGTTTAAATCTGTCTCTGAACTCCAATCAGCCCTCTAAAAAAGTTTAAGAAGATATTCTTTAAGAAGAATCCGAAATATGTGTGGTTTCATAAGATGAGAGACTATTACATTATAAGAAAAAAAATTCCTTGCATATTCAAGATGCGCTTTCTAGCATCTTCAGTTGTAAAATCCTAGATAGCATTTTTGGTCTAATACCTCATAAGGTTGTTCTCAGTTCTGTTTGTGAAACAGATACTGTACATGAGTTAAAATACAAATATAAAAACAATGAGAACAAAGCTAGAAATTAAAATGAGTAATCTGCTTCTCAGGATTAATTCAAATTTCACACACACACACACACACAATTTCATAATGGTAATAATACTAATATTGAAAATAAAGAAGATCAATTTCTGTGTTATTCATTACCGGCCAAATACACAGAGTTCTTTCAAGGGATTATTATTGTAAGATAATAACTTTTCATATCCTCAGTATAACCAGACAATCCTGTTTTAAATTTGGCAATATAAAACTGGTGGGAAACAATGTCCAATTCTAAACTGCTTCCAGCCAATTTAGATAAGCTTTTTAAGAAGCACCTGGCCACCTATTGCAATGCTGTTTTCAATTCTGTATATTTCTACTTTATACTCCTAAATGCATAGTTTTTGCAATAATCAGTCAGCTAGCTTGAGATCCCTCCAAATGCACTTGTAGGGATTGGAAAATCTATAGAATCAGGGGGAGTGGTAAACATGTAAATACATAAATATATACAATGGATTTATCCTTTGTTGGGCTTTACACATTGCTCGGCACATTTTCTACAGACAAACTATTGATTTCTTTTTATTATTCAATTCTGACTTTCCCAAGCCTACACTTCTTTTTTTTAATTTAGAAAGTGTCCTTGAGTTTGGACCACAGGGGGTATTCTGCAAGTTCTGATCAGTTCTGGAGAACCGGTAGCAGAAATTTTGAATAGTTTGGAGAACTGGTAAATATCTTCTCTGACTGATCTCGCCCCCATCTATTCTCTGCCTCCCGAGTCCCAGCTGATTGGGAGAAAATGAGGATTTTGCACTAACCTTCCCCTGGAGTGGAGCGGGAATTGAGATTTTGCAGTATCCTTCCCCTGCTATGCCCACCAAACCACGCCCACCAAGCCACACCACAGAACTGGTAGTAAAAAAATTTGAATCCCACCACTGGTTTGGACCCTCATAAACATCTGGTAGCTGGATAAAACACATCTTGAAAAATAAGGAATACCTTAGAAAATATATTAAATTTACTAAACTTACCATATTTTTTGGACTATAAGACACACGGAAGAGGCACCAAGATTTTGAAGAGGTAAGTTTTAAAAAAAGTTTTTGCCCGCCCCAGCCCTCAGGAGCACTCTGCAGGCCTCCCAAACGTTCTGCACAGCCCATTTTTTGTGGAAAAAAAATGTTGGTCCTTACCTGAAAGTTTCTTTTCTGCAGTGAAGGCGGGAGGGGCTACAGCTGTGTTTAGTCACAGCTGATTGGTCCAGAGACTGAGGGAATTTTCTTAAAGACACCATCCTTCCCTACTGGCTCCCAGTTTCCTCAAGGTTGAATGGAGCAGCTGTAAATCTTATGTAAGGCAAAACAACTGGAGACACACCACGACCGCCCCTCGCTGGGCCTAACTGAACTTACTAGGGTGGGATGTAGCCCCTCCTGTCTTCACTGCAGAAAAGAAACGTTCAGGTAAGGACCAACGTTCTTTTTCCTGCAGCTCGGCGAGAGGGGCTACAGCTGGGATATACCCAAGCTAAGTCCCAGGGTGGGATGAAGATCCTGGAAGAGGGGAGGCCGCCACCTTTTGAAGAACTTGACGCCTGAAAGACGCGTCCGCCGAGGCAAAACGGTCCAAATGATAGTGTCAGATAAAGGGTGTTGCGGAGGTCCAGGTGGCCGCCCTGGAAAGGTCCTCCATGGGTGCCCTAGTGGCCCACATGGCCATGGTAGCAGCACTTCAAGTGGAATGGGCCATGATCCCCTGGGGAGGAGTATTTCCTGAGGCTAAATACGCCTCACTAATGGCCTGTCTCAACCATCTACCAATGGTGGTAGACGAAACTCTAGCACCCATTGTGCTGGGCTGAAAGGATAGAAAGAGTGCTTCTGACCGGTGGAAGGAGGATGTGCATTTAAGGTAGATGCGCAAAGTGCGGCGTACATCCAGCCGGTGCTCCCTCTCATGTGAAAGTGAGGGGCAGAAGTTAGGGAGTATGATTTCCTGCAACCTATGAAAAAGGAAGTTGATGTTCGGGATGAAGGTTGGATCTAATCTAAGGATGACCCTGTCTTAGTGGAATTGGCAAAGGTCGTCCTTGGACGACAATGCTACCAATTCAGATATGCACCGAGCCAAGGTAACGGCAACGAGAAAGGCTACCTTCAAGTGAGGAATCTGAGGTAAACTGTCCTCAGCGGTTCGAAGGGAGCGCCCCTGAGGGCCCTGAGCATGGTAGAGAGGTCTCATGTCGGAAAATGATGGATAGGAGGGGGATGTAAGTTCGCCGCCCCTCTGAGGAACCGTTTAATTAAGGGAACATGGAACAAAAAAAAGCGACCATCCCCTGCCAGAACGGAGGAGAGGGCAGCTGCCTGCCTATGTAGGGTGTTATGGGAAAGGCCGTGGTCTAGGCCATGTTGAAGGAATTCAAGGACCTGAGCCACTGAGGCATGAGCCAGAGAGAGACTGACTCTCTCGCACCAGGAGGCGAACGCCGACCACATGGAATTATACCTGATCGTGGACCTGACCAAAGCGTCTGACGTTATCTGATCCCACTGATTCGCGAAGGATGCCAGGTAGCCACCTATCGGTTGACTCGGGTTGGAATCATTTCCCTCTGTGGAAAGGATGGCCGCCACACCCTCGAAAGGGATACTTGGACTGTCCCTGAAATCTACTCCTATCCTGGTAGAAGGATCGATGACTCTGCCTGTCATACCTACAGGGGGTATAGTGCTGCTGCCGGAAGTCGAGTTCAGGAGGTTGGCACGAAGAATGTCTCCTGCAAGAAGAGGGACAAGAGTCCTGCTTCTTGGAATTAGAAGGGAGAACCTTTTTCTTATCCTTGTTCTCCACAAGGATTGGGTCAAGAGATTCCCCAAAAAGATTGGGACCAGTGAAAGGAACTGCAGCCAACTCCCATTTGGACTTGTCCATTTGCCAATTGTGAAGCCACAAGAGATGTCTAGATGTGACTGAAGTGGACAGCGCCCTGGATGCAAACTTGATAGATCTGCAGAAAATTGTGTGGCTGCAATAATTTTAGCCAGGTCTTGATGGACGCGTTCATCCTGGATTGGAATGCGATCCTGTAGCTGGCGAAGCCACATGACTGTTGTTCAGTTAAAATAGGAAGCTGCAGCCACTGATTTGATCGCCCAGGCGGAAGCAGTAAAACTTTTGCGTAAGGTGAGCTCCGCTCATTTATCCTCAAGCTTCAATTTATCTGCCACATCACTGGAAACTACGATGGAGGCGTTGACCATGAGCGCAATGGGGGGATCTACAGTTGGCAATTGAAGGACCTTGGAAAAAGCCTGCTCCATATTGTAGAAGCGGCAGTCATTACTCCCAGGGTTGGGCAAAGAGGATGGTCGGGCCCACTGGTTCTGAACCACCTCAAGGAAGAGAGGAGGGGCTGGAACCTCCTCCTTATTTGTATTGGGATTGATAAACATAGTTAGATAGGGGTCCCTGTGTTGAGACACTGGCAGGGCCCCTGTGCCAATCTGAGTAGTTTTCTTGGCCTTATGTAAGAGAGGCTTGAAGGCCGGTGGTATAAAGAGGCCTGGAAAGACCTGGGAGTCTGGAGGAATAGTCTCGTCGTCGTCTGAGAAGCCTAATTCTGGATGAGTACGCTCCTCCAGTGTTGAGGCCTTGCTGACCACCGAAGGAGAATGGGCCGTCTGAGGGTCGCATGGGAGCTGGACCCTGGGAAGCTAGGTGAGAGGATGATAGATAATCCCCAGATCCCCTTTCTGAAGGGGAGATAGGGGGGGAAGGTGGGGTCACCTGCCTGCACAGTCTAACCAGGGAAATGGAGGAAGAGGAAGGACTGAAGCCCCTACATGGGGAGGGAGAGGGCGGTGGAATGGGCCTCATAGGTGACCTGGATCTGTCTGGAGATGCGGCCTAACAGGGTGAGATTGTTTCTCAGCTCTGGCTGCTCGCTTCTCCAAGGCCTTTTGTCTTCGAAGTTCATCCCTCACTGTAGTCTAGAAGGGCGCAGACAGCCTAGAAGCCGCTGCCCTGGTTCATAGCCTGCCCTGGCCTTCCTCTCTCCCATTGTCAATGCTCTCTTCAGGGGCCTGCAGTGACCCGGTACTTGTAGAGGCCATGCCTCACTCACATGTCTGGATTCTCATGGGGAGTTAAATCGGAGCCTCCCGGCCTCGATATCTGGGCGTGATGTGGGCTGAATAGAGTCCTGCCGGCCTCAATGTGTGGCCACAATGCAGGCTTTAGCTGTAGACATTTGCCACCACTAGGAGGTCACTCCAAAATGGCCACTGCGCCTCGTGGCGAACATAAATGGTGGCCACCCGGTGAAATGGCTCTGAGGCAATGGCCTCCCGGCGAGCTGAGACTATTCGCTCCGCTCCCCTCCTTGATTGCCTTGTCTATGTCACTGCGAAGGCTTCAGAGTCTCAGGAGATGCTGGCAAGTCTTTGAAGCCGCGGTTGCTTAAAAAAACGCGGCGAGGCTAGGGCGACATGACAAACTTTCTCAGCTGCGGCAAGGCTGTTAAGACCATGGTGGGGCTTTAAGTAGCGGCGAGGCAATCCCAGCGGCATGGTTTTGCAACTGCAGTTGCAGCCCCTGTGATCCTACCTGATGCCAAATAGTTCGCCCTGGAGCCTCTAGGATTCTCGGCTGCAATGGGAGCCCGTCACCCCTGCACATCCAGGAGTTGGGCAAAGCCCCCTCAGGCCCAGAGGCAAGGACCGGGAAGCCCTGCTTCCTTATGAGACTGACTATCAGACTCGATGCCCGGCAGTCCAATAATTTAAGAATTTAGAATACCCAATTAATCAAATTAAATATAATAACTATCAGTACCCCAAGGAACCAAAACTAGTGCTTGGACCAGAGACTGAGAGGAAACTGGGAGCCAGTAGGGAAGGATGGTGTCTTTAAGAAAATTCCCTCAGTCTCTGGACCAATCAGGCTGTGACTAAACCCAGCTGTAGCCCCACCCGCCGAGCTTCAGGAAAAGGGGGCATGCAGAGAGTTTGAGAGGCCTGTAAAGTGCTCCTGGGGGCCGGGGAAGGCAAAAATGCGATGCATGGGGGGTTTGGGAGGTGAAAACCATGCCCGTTTTTCACAAAACCGGAGCATGCAAGGGTGTGGGAGGCCTGTAGAGTGCTCCTGGGGGCTGGGGAGGGCAAAAAATGGCCTGTTTTTTGTGGAAACGGGCCCAGTTTTTGCAAAAAAAGGAGTGTGCAGAGAATTTGGAAGGCCTGCAGAGACTTAACCAGCAGGTGAAGCTGTCCTAACACCCCTGTTGTCATGTGATCATGATCTGGGTGCTTGGCAACTGTCTCATACTTACGATGGTTGCAGCATTCTATGGTTACATGATTGCTCTTTGCAACCTTCTCTTCTAATTTCCCACAAGCAAAGTCAAGCTGGCAGAGAAGGTCACAAGTCACTCCTGCCAATTTTACTCCAAGGAACCCACTATGTAGGACCTCATATTCTATAGAAGCACATGCCCACAGCAGCCCCCTACCCACCCTCCATAGTCTGCGTGCATACACAACTGCATTCATGCAGCCGTGCAATGCCCTTTCCTGCATTTGCCCTGTGTTGTCTCTTTCCACTACTCAGTCTTCTGGTGCTGCAGCACCCACACTCCACCCAGTTATATCCATAGCACTCATTTGCCTGCCTGCTTTTGGGACTTACAACTTTCTGCTGGCTTCCCTGTTGACTTTGCTTGGAAACAGGTGGTAAGCCACAAGTAATGTCATGTGAGGTCCTCACTTAACAATCCACAATCTTCATTTAACAATAGCAACTGAGACTGCTGGAACTGCTGTTGCTAAGTGATGTGATTGCTTGATGTTGCACTTTATGCAACATGCATCACATAGGGATAGAATTTATATTGTATCACTTAGGGACAGAAATTCTAATCTCCAGAATTGTAATTAAGCAAAGACTACCTATAGATAAGTGTTGTGACTCAGCAGCAGCTTGCTGTGAGTTGCGTCGGGATGCAGGAATAATGAGCAGCTGTTGCTCGTTAGGGTCGTCTTCTGCAGATAAAAGACAGATGGTGCCATGCCTTAGTGGCAGAAGTCAATGTTCGTGGTTCGTGGTTCATCGTGGTTTGTTCGTGAGTTCAGTTTCGTGATTTAAAGAGACACTTGGATAAGTGATTTGCTTTCTGTAAAACCTGATTCAAAGAGGCACTTGGATAAGTGATTTGCTCTCTGTAAAACCTGATTCAAAGAGGCACTTGGATAAGTGATTTGCTTTATGTAAAACCTGATTCAAAGAGGCACTTGGATAAGTGATTTGCTTTATGTAAAACCTGATTCAAAGAGGCACTTGGATAAGTGATTTGCTTTCTGTCAACCTGGTTTGCTGTAAGAGCTTTTTGTTTTGCTTTTGCTGTGTAAAGTTTCGGCAGAGACTTTATCTACATTTATTTTTGAGTTCTCAGCCAACTTGAGCCAAGACTGATAAAGACATTCTTTTACAAGCCTTGTCTGACTGTCGTGTGTGTAATAGCGAAGAGTGGGGGGGGGGGTGTCAGAACAGATAAGTAACTATTGTGTCCTTATGGGTAAACTGTTCCACAGCAAACAAGTACAATTGAAAAGATCTCCTTCTGGAAGCCCACCTCGTTCACATCTGGAAAGAAGGACTCTATAGCATATATTGGACAGGTACAATATACAAGGAAATATACAAGGAAAATATGGGCCTTGAAGCAATGAGGACTCAAACTATATGGGACTTTACAGGTGACCACCAGCACTAGAAGCTCTGGCAACCAATGCAGCTTCTGTAAGGCTGCTTTTTCTTGTCCCAGCTTTCACCTGTCAGCATCCAGCGGTTTATACCAACTGAGCTTCCAAAATATCTTCAAGGTAGCTTTGAAGCCAACTCAGTTAATCAGACAACAGATGATCTGAGTTATAATTGATAGTGCCTCTTGATCCTGGAAAAGAATCACACCTAAAGCTGATGACACAGCTTTAGTTGGATAATTGCTCTCCTGACCTGGCCTGTGCCTGTTGAACTAGCATATAAGTATGATCTTTATTGTCATTGTACTTAAATACAACAAAATTGGTTGTATGCACTAAAAGAAACAGTAGCATCCTACCCAAATCTAAAGATGGTGTTATCTTGAGATCTGATGATTTCTGCAGAAACAGCACCTCCAGTTTTTAAAGATTCAACCTAAGCTGGTTTCATACCAACCACTTTCTCATAGCCTTCAGGCACCAATTCAAGCCTTCCACTGCCTATTCTCTATGGCCTGAAGTAAAGATGTAGAAATAGGTGCCATCAGCTCCAAGAGAAATTTTCTCTTGCTGCTACTTTTTACTATACTGCTGAGGTGTTTTCTTTGGGTGGAAGTTTCTTTTTCCAAATCACTGCTGGCCAACAGGTTTTACTTCTTTCTTGCAGCACCCAGAGACCTACTTGCTTTCAGTTTCCTTTCTATAAAACAAACTCTCCAACTAAGGAGAGGGTGGGGCTGTCTTAAACTTCCTTCCCAGGTAGCACCAAAACTCTGGATCCCAGGAGGGATGAAATATCTGCTCACTCCAGGTGGTAAGCTTGCTCTTTCTCAAAGGTCTCATCCCTCGTGACCCGACTAAAGCACGAACGTCCTAAGCGTGCCGACAAAACCGCGGCGCTAAAATCGCGATGTCAAAAGCGCGCCGACAACAGCGCGCCGACAGAAGCGCGATTTAAGTTAAGGTAAGGTTTAGGTTTAGGGTTAGGTTTAGGGTTAGGATTAGGGTTAGGGTTAGGGTTAGGTTTAGGTTTAGGGTTAGGTTTAGGGTTAGGTTTAGGGTTAGGTTTAGGGTTAGGTTTAGGGTTAGGGTTAGGTTACAGCGCGCTTCTGTCGGTGCGCTGTTGTCGGCGCGCTTCAGGGCTCATTCGTCGCTCATTCATCACGCGGTTTTGTCGGCGCGGTTTTGTCACCGCGGTTTAGTCAGGCACGCTTTTGTTGTTCGCGCATTTGTGGTGGAACCCTCATCCCTCTCTTTCCCAGCAATACTATGCTAACAATACAATCAAGCAAATGTCTAGGGCTAACACAACTAGATGATGTAGACCATCCAAAGTCACTTGTTGAGATGGGCAACTAGCAAGAAGCCAGCACGAAGGCCAGCCAAGAGGTGCCTCCACTTTTCAGCAGCTTGTCTGCCTTTGTTGGCAATTCCTCTGATCACTAATTATCCTGCATGAAGAAGTCCAGAATGCCTGAATAGAAAAGTAGTGATGGAGGGACAGACAAGGGCCCTGTGAACTTCCATGTTGGTGAACTATGCTGCTCCTCCCGATGCTGATGCTGCTCTTCCTCATGCTGTGATGCAGGTTCTAGCTCAGGATTATTTCTGTGTAGTGTTTTATCATTATTTGTTTTTAAAAACATTTGAGAGGGGGTAGCTACAAACAATGTACACATTGCTGGTTTGGGGGAGCAGCAATAAAGCTTTGAAGAAGTGGCATCTTAAAAAAAGCAGAGGTGGCACAGGATGCTAATTAAGTGAGGAATGAAAAATTAAAGGATGCTATTTCTTGCTTTATGAGAAGCGGATGATACAACTACTCCCAATACCCACCTTGTGCCACAAATGTGTTCATTTGGGAGTACAGACAGTAGAGGGTGCAGATCAGTAAGGACATGCTAAATTTGCAGTGTTTCTCAACCTTGGCCACTTGAAGATGTCTGGACTTCAACTCCCAGAATTCCCCAGCCAGCATTCGCTGGCTGGGGAATTCTGGGAGTTGAAGTCCAGACATCTTCAAGTAGCCAAGGTTGAGAAACACTGTAAAGGGATCTTCAAGCTAATTTGAATGCTTTCAATCTCCAGGCTCTGATGAAATAACCCCCAGAATACCGAATAAACTGGCTGAAGAGCTCTCAGGACTTCTCTGGGGAACTGCAAGATTGGAGAGATGCAAAGGTGCCCCCCTTCCTTCCCACTCGTCAAGAAAGGACAAAAAGACCCCGGAATTATTACCTGGGGAGCCAATACCGAGAGAAATGTCAGAGGAGATGTATTAAAGCAGGACGTCTCTAACCAACTTGAAAACAATGCCGGGACTGGTAGTAGTCAGCACGATTCTCACGAAAGTTATTCACGTGAAGCAAACCTCATCTCGACAGTGTCAATTCTTCAAGTGACGAGGCTGCGAATACAAGTTGCGGCGAAGGCTGGGAAGGAGGAAAAGGTGTGCCCGAATACCTTCTTCTCGGGAGGTTTTGCCCGGGTGAAGAGCTAAGCAGTCGGAGCCGCTGCCAACCCACCGACGAAGGCGGCAGCGGGCTGCACAAAGCCAGGAGCGGAACGGTTGAACGGACCTTCCCCAAAACCCGCACAAAGCCAGGGACGGGAGACCGAAGCCTTTCCCCAGCGCCAGGGGTACAAGCCAATGCTCCGCGAAGGGACGGCCAGACTGCCACCCTCATTCCCCGATCCTTACCGTTAGCCGAGACCCGAAGCAAGAGGAGCGACGATCGCGCAGGTTCCCGGGAAGGAGCAGCTCTTGGGGAGGCTTTTCCGCTTGCCCGGCGACCCCAGCAGGAGGGTCCGCAACTTCTCTCCGGAGAAGAGCAGCTTCCGAGGGGAAACGCCCTGCTTTCTCTCGCTTCTACGTGACAAGCCTTGGAGCGCCTGGAAGAGAGACCGGACAGCCCACAGGACGGCTTGAGAGGCACTGAGCCTTCCAGGAAGCGGCCGGTATTTTGGGAGGAGCCCAGAGGCTTCCTGACAGCTACCTGTAATCGAAAGGTTTCGTTTCTTAGTTGGAGAAGCCGAGAACAGAGCAAACGCTTTCACTTCTAATACCTCGGGCACGGGGGCGGATGCGTTGCATTTCCTAAGGGCGGCGGCAGCGGCAAAACGCGGGACAAGGCAAAAGATGATTGTGGAAGAAGAGCTAGATTTCCAAAGTCTGCTGGCGGAGTGAGAACAGCTGGCATCAAAGGCGGGGGCAGTGCATTGTGTGCAAGAGACAAGACGGCCGGCAAGTTAACCGGTGCTGCGGAAGCCCTCCGGAGAAGTAGAGAGAGAGCGATTGCCCACAAAGCAATCTTCCTGTTGCAATTAATTTAGTTAGAATCTTCTACCTCTCCTTGGGTCGTTATAGTTAAGTTAGCTAGGATGTTTTTCACAGAAGGAGAGGGTCTGTGTCAGGTCCCATATATTTCTATTGGGACGCTGGCATTCTGGTGGGAGGGGGGAGGATTGGAGGGATCTCTATGTTAAGTTTCTGTTTCCTGCATTGCTGTACTGTGGGGGGGATTTTGTTTGCACTGCTTTAAATTGCTGTTCTAAGTGGGAAGGTTTAGTTCCTGCCTTTAGTTCTTCCTATCGCAAGCCTTTCAATAAAAGCTCCTTTTGGAATAACTTCAGTTTCAAGAATCCTGCTTTCTTGCGAAGATTTGGAGAGGCAAGATCTTTGCAATTGATCTCTGGTGCAAAAGCACTCAGTGTACATGAACAGAAAATAATAATAGTAGTAGTAATAAATAATCCAATACAAGGGGAAGTAAAGGAAATAAGAATGATAAATAATAGTGTTGGAAGAAATGTCCATTGAGGGATATATATGTGTGGGTGCATGTGTGCATGCATGCTGTGAGCAATTGAGGAGGGTGGGAGCTATTAAGAGTGAATCTGCTTCCTGCCTATAAAAACATGTTTCACCATTTCTCATCCAGGGAGGATATTCTGCCTTTTTTCATATTTCCTAGAATATTTCATTTTCCTAGGAGCGGGTGGGTCTTCAGTTTCTTGAATAGAACATAATATTACAGCCATACTAAAAGAGAATTTGACAACTAGACAGATTCTTTGGGTATTAAAAGTTTCTTTACCATGTGGAATGGGAAAAAGGAATGATTACCCTTAAGATTAGTTGTTCTGTTTGCTTCCCCTAACTAAAACAAATGAAACAGGATATTTGCACCAATACCCCCTGTGGGGAGGTAAATGAGGAATGAATGTTATGCCTCTGTTTTGGGAGATTGTGTAGAGGTCTACATGACACAGGAAAGGGGTCTACGTGACACAGGAAGGCCAGGTATTTGGGGATGATCGATAAGTTGTCAAAGAGTATAAAAGACTATACACAACTGCCATTCGGGGTTCAGGTTTTGCTCCTGAACCTTTGCGCAAATAAACCTTTCCCTTTGACAAAGAGCTGGTCTTGTCTCATTTTCTGCAACAATACTATATGGGTTAATAGACATTAGGTAGCACAGTGAGAGTTAGCTGTTCAGCAGAGTGACTGCATGAGGGGGAAAAAACTGTCTCTGTGTCTAGCTGTTTTGGCATGCAATCCCAAGGAGAGTTAAAACAGTTTATGTCCAGGACATGAGGGGTCTGCAGAATTTGTACTTTTGCTGTAAGTTCTCAAAAACAAGTATAAAATTAAATAATACATCCACTGGAAATGATCAAGATGGAATTAAATCCATATCAAGAACTGAGATTCTTTGAGTGACACCACAAGAGACTAAAGAACCAGACAAAAGGAAAAAGAATTTATTTCAGCATTCAAGCTAAGGTGTTAAAATTATCAACCCAGGTATAACTTGGGGGGGGGGGGAGAGAGAGAGAGAGAGAGAGAGAGAGAGAGAGAGAGAGAGAGAGGGAGGGAGGGAGGGAGGGAGGGAGAGAGAGAGAGAGAGAGAGAGAGAGAGAGAGAGAGAGAGAGAGAGAGAAATCCTGCAACACCACTGGAACAAATTAAAGGCCAAGATTGCAAAATGCAAAAAGAACAGAGAATAACAGGGTTGAAAGGGACCTCGGAGGTGTTCCAGTCCACCACTCCTGCTCAAGCAGGAGACCCTATACCATTTCAGACAAGTGGCTGCCCAGTCTCTTCTTAAAAACTTCTGAACACAACTTCTGAAGGCAAGGCATTCCATTGGTTATTTGTTCTCACCATTAGGAAATTTCTCCTTCGTTCTAGGTTGGTCCTCTTCTTGATTAGTTTCCACGTTTCTTCTCTTGCCTTCTGTGCTTTTGAAAATAGGTTGACTCCTTATCTTTGTAGTACCCCCTCAAATATTGGAACACTGCAACCATGTCTCCCCTAATCTTTCTTTTCACTAGATTAATTCCTGTTCTTCATAAATTTTAGCCTCCAGCCCCCTAAATCATTCTTGTTGCTCTTCTCTGCATTCTTTCCAGTATCTCAACATTTTTATATTGTTGTGACCAAAACTGGATGCAATATTTCACGTGTGGTCTTACTAAGTCATATTTCATATGATCTTGATTCTCTATTAATGCAGCCTAGGATTGCATTGGCTTTTTTGGCTGCTGCCACACACAATTGGCTCATATTTAAGTGATTGTCCACTAAGACTCTAAGATCCCTCTCACCGTTACTGGTATTGAATCCAGTTTCAGTTAGTTTGTACTAGGGGTGGGTTGCTAACCGGTTTACTAGCAGTTAGCTTGTGCTTGCGTGCAACACTTCTGTGCATGCACAGAAGCTTTTGCACATGCACAGAAGCGTCTGGGCGGGTGGGTAGATCCTCCACCACCACTGCTACCAGTTCAGCCAAACCGGGCTGAACCGGGAGGAACCCCCCTCTGGTTTGTACCTGTAGAGGTATTTTTTCTTGCCTAAGAGTAAAATCTTATTTTTCTCTACATTGAATTTCATTTTGTGAGATAGCGCCATTTTCAATCTGCCAAGATCCATCTGAATCTTGAGCCTATCTTCTGGGGTGTTGGTGCTTCTTACCGGCTTATTGTCATCTGCAAATTTGATGAGTTCCTCTTCTATTCCTTCATCTAAATCATTTATGAAGATACTGAAGAGTACTGGGCCTAATAAAGAATCTTGCAGTATCCCACTGCTTCCTTCCTTCCATGTGGATGTAGACTTCATGTTGAATATGTTTTGTCAGCCAGTTACAAATCCATCTGGTGATGGTGCTGTCTATTCCACATTTTTCTAGCTTGCCAAGAAGTAAGTTGTGGCCTACTTTGTCAAATTCCTTACTGAAATATAAATACATTATGCCCACAGCATTTCATCCAGCACCTAGAAACAAGAGGGAGCCAAAATCCAAGAGAGAGCAGAGAGGCAAAGTGATAAACAGTAAACAGACCTGGGGCGACAATGTGTGTGCCAGCAGAGAGCGCTCTGCGTGCCACCTCTGGCATGCATGCCATAGGGTCACCATCATGGCTATATAGTATACTATCAAAAAGCCATCAGAATACGCTTCTGATATAACATAATTAAGAGATTGTTTCTTTGTTAGCTGGGCAGAGCTTTTGAGACTTTGGCATACAAGTAAAGTATAAAGTAAGAATGACAAAATTTGTCATCTTTATCACAGTAATCAAGTAATTAAATAAAAGGTTACAGCACACAAAATTGTGTACACAAGAATTGACTTACAACTAAGAAAGTGAAAGGAATCCTGCAAAAACTGCCTGAAAAAATTGGTACTGAATAAAGTTTTATTATACAACAAAGTAGATGATTAAATACAGACCAATATATCATATTAAAATAATATACATATAGTTAATTAAATACAATGAGTACATTTCAGCTATTGTCTTTTAGGACCAGTTCTCTGTCCTAACCTTTCCTCAATTTTCAGTATGCCACTCCAAGCCAAGTCTGGTCTTCTTGATTATGAGTATTCATAGGAATTTGAGTGGAAGGGGCAAAGCTGCAGAGGTGGTATTCAGCTAGTTCTGACAGGTTCTGGAGAACCAGCAGCAGAAATTTTGAGAATCGGGAGGGAATGGGGATTTTCCCCTGCCATGCCCCCAGAACTGGTGGTAAAAGTTTTTCAATCCCACCTCTGCAATGTGTATTGTAGGATATGATTATAAGTCACATGTGTGCTGCTATTACATGTCTGTCAAACTTTTGTTATTCTACTAGATATTTTTATTACCACCATCTTTTCACGCAATAGCCAATGGCTTGCTAAAAAAAATTCCATCTTTACAAATACGACTATAGGAAGCTAGCTGCCTGTTACTATATTAGTATGTTAGTCCATGTGACTCAGTACTTCATACATTTGAGACTCACTGCTGTGTATATAATATACTGGAAATTCTCAGCAGCATATCTTAGACCTGTCCCTGAGGAACTACTGTATCTGGTTTTACCAATTCCTTTTTGAGATCCAAAAAAATATTTTTGCAATTATCTCAAATCACTAAAAACTGAAATCCAATGAAGCTGTTCAAAACTCAGAGCAGTGACAGAAATCAGCCCTAGACTGGAATGAGATGCTTCCATTAATAAATGTAGATGGTACAGAGATGCCTTGATCCAAAAAGGTTGTGCGTATCAATCCTTTTTTTAAAAAAAAAGTACATTATTTGTACGCTGCCCATTTCACCAGGTTCTAGATTAATACATACAAAAACTCTACAAGATTTTTTTCCGACATTTCAGACTCCCACACTGGCAGGTAGTCTCTGTCTCAGGCATACTTCCAGCTTTATAACCATAATCCCATGTAAGTTCAGTTCCAGCTTTTACATGTCTGCAAAGCAAATATGCCATACAATTAGAATAATAGCAAAAATCCATGAGGACTTACACTTACTTTTACGAGTGTACAAATATGGGATGGGGTTTAAGACTGCCAACAAGGCAGCAACAATGTCTGCTCTTCACATAATTTACAGCTATCTTGGTGATAAGAACTGTACACAGTATTCCAAATGTGATCTCACTAGTGCTGTATAAAATGGTACTTCCCATGATCCTGATCCCTCTTGTTGAAGCAGTTTAGGATTACATGGTCCTTTTTGGCAGCTGCAGCACACTGCTGGCTCATACTCAAGTGGTGGTCCACTAGGACATCCATTCTCCCTAAGTACAGAATCTTACCTTCCTTATCACTGAACTGCATTTTGTTTGCTATGGCCCAATGTTCAAATCTGTCAAGATCCCTCTGTCCTCCAAAGTGTTAGCAATTACCCCTGGCCTGTGATAGTACTAGATTACTGAATTTTAATTTTAAGATTACTAAATTTGAATATCTAGCAGATAGTGCTTAAGTAGCACTAATCAAGATTTTTGTTCTTAACAAAGTTAAACAAACAAATGAAATCATGGTTTACTTCACTTAAGTATGCTCTGTCCCTGGAGATCATGCAGGAGAACATTAGCAGAAAGAATGAAAAGCCAAGGAAATTATTTCTTCAGCAACAACTAACACCGTTATTGGTCTTTAATAATTGTTTGCAAACCCACTTTAAAACATGCTTTTTGTCTCTGGTTTCTAATTAATATGATTAACATTTAATAACATCTAAAAGACTCAGAGCATTTACTCAAGGTAAAAGCAGAAGTGTTTAATGTTGCAAAGATAAACATTCTAAGATCAAGTAGCTATTAATCAATACAAACATATACTGCTGCACGCTCAAATCCCAAAATAACTTCATCAGTTGCTTGAAATATCAAGATTTGTTTATTGTGCAGACATAAAAATATATTACTTCAAACTCAATCACTTACGCCAGTGGTTCCCAAACTTGGCATCTTTAAGACTTGTGGACTTCAACTCCCAGAATTCTCCAGCCAGCTCTGGGAGTTGAAGTCCACAAGTCTTAAAGTTGCCAAGTTTGGGAACCACTGATTTACGCTATAAAAACCAGACACAATCTTAGAGATGTGTCGTATTTGCATATAAATGGGATAAAACACTTGCTATTATGTTTTTCTTTTTAATATGGATCAGCAATAACACCATTCCATTTTCTGCCTTCTGTATTGTTCAGTAGAAGATAACCACAGAACAAGTATTCAGTTTTATACATTTTTTTCTTAGTAGGAATCTTATTTTTGCTCACAGAATTATGCTTAGGATTTGTTAACAAAGAAAAATATGTCAAACCTCTTTGTGAAGAACGCCACCCAGGGGAAATTTCTGTTGTGAGTCTCTACAAATACACTTTGTACGAAGAGATTAGGAGAGCAGCTGTGCTATAAACAAAATAAATAACAGTTAAAATAGAAACACCTGTTTTTTTTTAATATACTTTTTGTGCACATTTGGATTATTTCTTTTGGCAAACATACTTTACTTGAGTCACGTATGAATGCCTGAGCAAACTATTCTTTTCTGTAATGTTTAACATCATTAATGCAAAAAAAAAGAAAGCAAAAGACGAAATGGTTTTATAAAGGGACAAAATCTGTGAATTTATTATCAATAAGTAATAAAACCATAGTGCTGGCTTTTTATATATTTTACATGTTATTTTTTTATTTATTTTGTTAACATATCTTGCTTTGTTTTAGTTGGTTAAAAATTGTTGTTAGCTCTAACACTTTTGCTGGACTTTTTCAAGCTTTGTGTTTCAAGAAACTGTATGGCAACAGTCTTTTAAGGATCCTGATCGTTAGCATTCTTATCAACTCCTCAGCCTTAATAGGATCAGGGATCGAACTGTTAGAACACCAGTTAGGGACCTGATATCCTGCCCTATCAAAAGCAGACAGCCCTGCCTTTCACAGTGAATGGTTACACTTAAGATTCTTCTCTGAATTCATTTTGCTTATATTCTTCTCTTATCAGCCATAGAATAATTTTTAGTAGTCTCTGTTGGATGAATTTCCTATTTCTTTTTAATTGTTAAATTATACAAGAACTTTATAATTTTGTACCTGCTCCTGGGCTTACTGGGTTAAGAGATTAATGACTCTCCCACTATCCACACTTCTTGGGTGACTTTTCTACCACCGAGTTCAACCAGACCAATAAAAGCAAAATTGTTCCCAGAGAAGCCAACAAGTAGAATAAACTTCAAAGGCCAAAGGCAGCTACTTCTATTCCAACAGTAACAACACGATGAAGAATAAAAGGAGGGGAAGAGACCATAAACCTCATCTTAGGACCTCTTCACATCAAGTCCCTTCCTCCATTTCAAATCCTAACCTTTTTCCTGGCTCCACTCTTCAGCCCTATTTCCTTACAGTGGACATAATGGCTTAGCAAAATATCATTAATTACATACTGAACGTATTTATTTATTTACCCACTCATTTATAATTATCATCCACTTTTGCATTTGGTTATTCTTATCACTGGCTTCTAAATATAAGGCTGAAAAGATTTTCCAATATTTACAAGTGAATTGTAGAATATAAAACTAAAAAATAACTGGTTTACTTTTATAAATTGGTGGATAAATAAGAGCTACAGACTTTAACTGTTTATATCATATTTGTTAAATACAAAAACAGATTGAAAGTTGTAAAGCTGTTACACTGCTCCTGAAGACTGCAGACAGATGCTGAAGGTTCTCAGTATAAGAGCCGTGGTGGCGCAGTGGTTAGACTGCAGTACTGCAGGCTAATTCTGCTGACCACCAGTATCGTCACTGGCTCAAGATTGACTCAGCCTGCCATTCTTCCAAGATCAGCAAAATGAGGACCCAGATTGTTGGGGGCAATAGGCTGCCTCTGTAAACAGCTTAGAGAGGGCTGGAAATCACTGTGAAGTGGTATATGAATCTAAGTCTAAGTGCTATTGTTATTACTATTTCAACACATAGCAAGCAAAACTGTTTAACATTTTTCAAAATTAGAGTAATATTAATTATGAAAAGATACCTGATATCTTTTTCATAGGAAAATAACTTGATCCATTTCAATTCAGCCGGATTTCAGGTGCTACACCAGCCGAGAGCCCAGGGAAGGGGTGGCGGTGTGGCTATTGTAGTCCGGGAGTCTTTAGTACCTCGTAGGATCCCTGCTCCGGAGCTTGTCGGGTGTGAGTCCCTGCTAGTGAAGCTGGACCTCAAGGGTCAAGTGGGTTTGCTGCTTACGTACCTGCCTCCCAACTACGTTGCAGCAGCCCTCCCCTCGCTCCTCGAGTCAGTAGCCGAGCTAGCGGTTGAGTTCCCTAGACTTATAGTTCTGGGGGACTTTAACTTGCCTTCGCTCGGTGAACACTCTGATGGAGCGCAGGAGTTCATGGCTTCCATGACAGCCATGGGCTTGACTCAAGTAATTCGAGGCCCAACTCACTCAGCGGGTCACACGCTTGACCTCGTATTCCTCTCGGAGCAGTGGAGTTACGATCTTGGTCTGAGGGGTAATGAGATCATACCCCTGTCGTGGTCAGACCACTACCTACTGAGGCTAGACTTCCGGAGGCCAAACCCCCACCGTAGGGAGGAGGAACCGACCAGCTGGTTCCGCCCCAAGCGACTGATGGATCCTGTTAGGTTCCAGACGGAGCTTGGGGTTATTCCTGATACCCTCGCCCACAGTTCGGCGGAGACCCTTGTCGCTGCCTGGCACTCGGCAGCTTCGGAGTCTCTAGACCGGATTGCGCCACTACGGCCCCTCCGGGTCAGCGGCCCCCGGAGGCCTCCTTGGTTTACTGAGGAGCTCCGGGAGGTAAAGCGCCGGAGGAGACGCCTAGAGCACTCGTGGAGGTCCGATAGGTCCGAGTCGAAACGGGCACTTTTGACAGCATGCACCAAGGAGTATATTCGGACCTTAAGAACAACAAAAAGAACATACATTGCCTCCTTGGTAGCGTCCGCCGAGTCCCGCCCAGCCGCCCTGTTTAGGATAACCCGCTCCCTCCTAAATAGGAGGGAGACGGGGGACTCCCTACAGGGTAAGGCTGAGGAGTATGTCCAGTTCTTGGCGGACAAAGTTGCCCGGTTTCAAGCGGACCTAGACTCCACCCCAGTAGATCCAGCCGAGACACAAGGAGAAAACTTGGCAAACCATCTCTGGGTTGAGTTTCAGGAAGTTGCCTCTGGGGATGTGGACAAGGCTATGCGAGCTGTGAGTGCCTCCACCTGCATACTGGACCCGTGTCCCTCCTGGCTGGTTGCCAACAGCAGTGAGGTGACACGAGGCTGGATCCAGGCGGTTGTTACTGCATCTCTTCGGGAGGGGTACTTTCCCACCGCGCTTAAGACAGCGGTGGTAAGACCCCTCCTGAAGAAGCCGTCTCTGGATCCAGCTGTTCTTAATAACTATCGTCCAGTCTCCAACCTCCCCTTTGTAGGGAAGGTTGTTGAGAAGGTGGTGGCTCTCCAGCTTCAGCGTACCTTGGAGGAAGCTAACTATCTTGACCCCTTCCAGTCTGGCTTCAGACCCGGTTACAGCACAGAAACCGCTTTGGTCGCATTGACTGATGATCTCTGGAGAGCTGGGATGGAGGCTACGCTTCCATCCTAGTTCTCCTGGACCTCTCAGCGGCTTTCGATACCATCGACCATGGTATCCTTCTGCGACGACTGCGGGAGATAGGGGTGGGCGGCACTGTCTTGCAGTGGTTCTCCTCCTATCTCTTGGACAGGTCGCAGTCGGTGTTAGTGGGGGGGCAGAGATCGTCCCTGAGACCCCTAACTTATAGGGTGCCGCAGGGGTCGGTCCTATCCCCCCTACTATTTAACATTTACATGAAACCGCTGGGCGAGATCATCCGAAGGCACGGGATAAAATATCACCAATATGCGGACGATACACAGTTGTATCTGTCCGCCCCGTGCCAACTCAATGAAGCGGTGGACGTGATGAACCGGGGACTGGAAGCCGTTAAAGACTGGATGAGAGCAAACAAGCTGATACTCAACCCAGACAAGACCGAGTGGCTGTTGTGTTTCCCTCCCAAAAATTTGACCACCATACCATCACTCAGGCTGGGGGGACAAAATTGAAACCCCTCAGAAAGGGCCCGCAACTTGGGAGTCCTCCTGGATTCACAGCTAACTTTTGACCACCATCTCTCAGCTGTGACCAGGGGGGCATTTGCCCAGGTTCGCCTGGTGCGCCAGTTGCGGCCCTACCTGAATCGGGAGGCCCTCACAACAGTCACTCGAGCCCTTGTGATCTCTAGGCTGGAATACTGTAATGTGCTCTACATGGGGCTGCCCTTGAAGAGCATCCGAAGACTACAGCTAGTCCAGAATGCGGCCGCGCGAGTGATCGTGGGCGCACCACGGTTCGCCCACATAACACCGATCCTCCGTGAGCTGCACTGGCTACCTGTTGGTCTCCGGGTGCACTTCAAGGTCCTACTCACCACCTATAAAGCGCTCCATGGTAGTGGATCTGGCTATTTGAGAGACCGCCTTCTGCCAATTACCTCCCTGCGTCCCATCAGATCGCATAGAGTTGGCCTCCTCCGTATTCCATCCGCCAGTCAGTGCCGACTGGCGACTACTCGGAGGAGAGCCTTCTCTGTTGCGGCTCCGACACTATGGAACAATCTCCCCGTGGAGATTCGTACCCTCACCACCGTCCAGGCCTTCCGCACAGCCCTCAAGAACTGGCTAACCCGTCAGGCCTGGGGATAATCTTATTTCGCCCCTCCCGAATGCTGAGTGAATGTTGAGTTTTATTGTCTAATTTACTTTGTGCACATTTCTTTTTTTTCGTATTGTCCCACACTCCCCTTCCTTTTTTTGATTGTAAGCCGCCCTGAGTCCCCTCAGGGAAAAGGGCGGCCTATAAATAAACAAATCTAAAAAAATCTAAATCTAAAAAAATTGGAATTCAGGCCTGAGTAGGAGACCTTGATGAATGCACTTTTGTATAATCTCTCGTAGGATTAGAATGGGGATAGTACACCCATCCTTGCTATTCTTGACCTTAGTGTTATTTTGATACTATCAATCACAGAATCGTTCTGGACCCCCTCTGGGAGATGGGGGTGAATAGCACAGTGTTTAATATCTACATGAAGCCACTGAGTGACGTCATCTGATGTTTAGAGTGAGGTATCCTGTGACAGCCAGATTGGTGTGATGGTTAAGGAACTCAGAAACCAAGGAACTATTTTTCTGGTCTTGTCTTAGGTACATTTGGGTGACCCCTTTTTCTTAGGGAAGAAGTTATGGTTCAACCCAAGTAAGACTTAGTGGCTTTAAGGTTTTGAACATTCTCAGGCTAAGGGTCTTCCATTTTTTATTCTGGATGAGGTGGCACTGCCTCAAATAGATATCATGAGCAACATGGAGGTCCTTCTGAGTTCACAACTTCTTAAAAGAGCTGGGAGAACCTTTTCTCACTTTCAGGTTGTGCATCAGTTGTGCCTGTTCCTGGATTGGGAGGCCTTGCTCAATGTTATTCATTCCACAATGACCTGTCTGGACTACCACAATACTCATTACATGGGGTTGCCCCTGAAGAGTATTTGAAAGCTTTAATAGTTGCAGAATGTGGCTACATGTATAGTAAACTAGTGCATGTGAGCTGTACTGGTTGCCAGTGTGCTTTCAGATACAATTCAAAGTGCTGGTTAGCTTCTTTAAACCCCTACAGGGTTTAGGACCTGGTTACTTAAGGGAACGTTTTCCTGTTGTTTCTACCTGACTGGCCAAGCAGGATGGGCATATTCTGGGTCCTGTCAGCTAAGGAATGTTGGTTGTCAGGGCCCAGAAGGTAAGCCTGTAGTGCCCATAGTATTGAATATTCTCCCTCTGGAGATCAGGATGTCCCCATCTTTACTGGCCCTTTCATAAAGTTCTGAAGTCCCAGGACCCTGAGTCTGTGAAGGGACACATCTCCTGGTTGTGTTAGTGATAGCTGCATTTTTCTTGGCTGCTATGTATTTTAATTTTTATAGTTGTGATTGTATATTTTTGAGCTTTGATTTTAAATATTGCTCGCTGGCCAAAGCTATTGGCTCAGATAGGTGGCTATATAAACTGAAACAAAAGAAGTAAAGAAATACAACTTACATTAAGAAACCTGCCTACATTGCCTTCCCTTGTGGCATCCAGCAAACAAGGATTTTCTTCATTCTTTGGGCATGTCTCAATTTTTGCTGCCTCCTGCATACAAGACAGTTCCTGCCTGTTTCTCTGAGTTTTTCCCTTTATTGTGCTGTCTGATTCAAGTAGGTCTTTATGTTGTTTTTTCACTTCTTTGTCATCTTCCATAGGTAGTTTACTTTTCAATACAGCATCAGAAAGGAGATTCTCTTTATGGCAATCAGTATTAGCTTCAGGACTTATGGTGTTTACCAATTTCTCAAATTCTCCTTCCAGGCTTGATTCTGTAAAGAAGCATTTCAAGATTAGAATGATTTAGGAACATCTCACAGTCACACCTTCCAGTATCTAATATAGATGCTCTGATTTAGATTTGCTAGACCAATTGATTAAAATATTATTTTTGAATCTGAAGCTCTATCAGATTCAGAGCACGATCACGGTGATACCTAAGTTTTCAGTATTTGGATCAAAGGGCAAAGCCACTTTGCATCTGCTGTGAATACTGTGCTTTATCTGTTGGCAACTCCTTACAGGAGATTCACTTTTCCCAGAAATAATGACAGGGTAATATCATTGTGCTATCTCTGCTTCCTGAGTTCACATATACAAATCTAGGAAAAGGCACAAGTCCTTCAAGGAACTGCCAACAAATATAGAAAATGTGGGGTGTGAAATACCTTATTTTCTCTGGATTAAAAACTGTGTATCTCTGATAATGGCTTATGCTCAGAAAAAAAACTTGCATCTTAAGTCTCATGTCATATATTACATAGCAGATCCCCCATACTACCCCCATAGCAAGAAGTTAGTTTTGTGTTCTAGGCAGCTATACTGAACTGTCTGAAATAAGTAGATCATCACTGCTCAAAAATTCTTCAAGTCAGAGTATCAGGGAGGTAATATTTGAGGCTATCTGCCTACCAAAGGTAAGAAACCATGGCAAAGGCTGAATATTACATTAATAGAATATTATAGTTTTTTCTGTGCTGGTAAGAATTTTTCACGCTTTTACATTTCAGCATTATTTTTATGTAGTTTTCTTTTGACTTTATTAATTGTAGTACTTTTAATTCCTTAATAGTGATTTTGGGATATGCAATTTTATTGTCAAATTTGTTGTAAATGAAAAACAAAGGTGCAACATTACGTTTATCTCCTTTTTCGGTTGCTGGAGTTATTCTTCTTGTTCCTGACACCTGACATAAAGAACTCTCATCTTCATCAGAGCTGGCATCAGTAATTCCCTTTGAAGAAAGAATCTAGTAAGAGTAGATAAACTAGGAATTTTAATCCTGGATTTCTTTTGTTGGTTTGTCAGGTTTTGATCTTTTTCTATAAGCCATCTGGCTTTCTTGGGTCTTGGATACAACAAATACATTTTCTGATTTTCATACAGCGCCACAGGACATGTTGAGCAAGGGTGAAGTAAGGTAAATAAAAAATTAACTGTAGAAGACTCTCCTGATTGCCAATCAAACCCAAATATTCTTCTTAGAGAATTCCAGATTGGAAACTGAGAATTCCAGTACGTCCAACTTCTGAGTGCAGTTCAAAGCGCTGGTTGTTAAATTTGTTGGAAGGACAAATTTTAAAGTAGATTCAGCAAACAGTGCTATCCTAAAATAATCTTTCTCAGACACTCTTCTTTCTCCTAACTACAAAGGTGCATGAAATGTTTCAAACTCAGAAATGCTCAAATGCAAAACAGCATTTTCAAATTTGAACTGGACTACTACAATTTCATTTGCCAGTTCAATGAAATGTTGGAGCACATTCATTAAGGTGAAAACAGCTTGATTTAATCTCAAGACCGTTATTTCAAGCTCAGAATAATTGACACATATCTACACAATACAGGTAGCCCTTGACTTGTTACCATTAGTTCAGTGACCTATCCAACTTACAACAGCACTGGAAAAAGTCATTTACAACTGTTACTTACTTTTATGACTGTTGCACCATCCCCATGGTTGGACACTTGGCAACCATGCATGTGTATATGATGGTTGCAACCTCCTAGGTTCACATGATCGCCATTTGTTACCTTCTTGGCTGGCTTTCGACAAATAAAATCAATGGAGGAAGCTGAATTCACTTAACCATGAGATTCACTTAAAAACTGCAGGGATTTGCTTAACAACTGTGGCAGAAGAGGTCATGACTCATTTAACAACCATCTTGATTAGCAACAGACATTCTGGTCCCAATTGTGGTAATTTATTATCTTTAATCTGATCAAAATATGTATATATATTCTGGGGGGAAGAGAAGGAAGAAACAGTGCAGGATAGTTCATTAATTCTAGTAACTTTAAGATACATGGACTTCAATCCCCAAAATTCCCCAACCGGCATGCTGAAGTCTACATATCTTAAAGTTGTTGAGGTCGAGAAATACTGTGGTACTGTATTATTACTCACTGAGCAAAGTAAGATCTTCCCTAATTACATGGCTACCAAATTTAGAAACAGAACAGATTTGAAACATTTGAAGTATAGATGAAAATAAAGTAAAAAGCCAACAAGACAGTCCAAAAATAAATGCAGAATATTTACTAGTTCTTGCCGGCGTCTTTGAAGAAGGGATGTTTTACTTTTAGGTCTTGCAATGGTATGTACATTCCAATTCTTGCATGAAGTGTAGTTTTGAATTCTGCTAACAGAAACATGGTTTTATATAGCATACGTTAAAGCAGAATTCTTTAAACTATTTTTTTAATTATTAATTGTAATAATTGTCCAAATAATTGTTTACAGCAAATCCCTTGTCATCTTAGGAAAATTTTGTAGTGGTAAATGCTACAAAGATTACAAATTTACTGAAACTTTTTTTTTTATGTAAACAGACTCACAGATCCACTTGGGAGTTTCTTCCACTTGGAAAATTTAGCATATTCTACTGAAATAAAAGAATTTGTATAATATTAATTTTTGTCAATTGAACTATGTTGAAAGCCCAGCTTCTACTTAATATGAGAAGGTTTTGGAACTGCTGTAATAAGGGGCATCACCACACTGTTTAATATTATGATTTGCATTTTTATGTTGTAAGGCTGAGGTGAGGATTAAACATCAGGAGAGATTAGGGTTAGGGTAAAATGAACAAAGGAATAGTTTGGGTAAAGGGTAGATTCATCCATAGTGGGATTTAAGACTAAAATTTGTCTTGAAAGAAATCAGCCATTTGCCTCAAGCACATGTAAAATAATATCAACTTCCTAATACTATTCTCAGTATTCTGAACACATAATTCTGAGTTGGGTTGTATCTTCTCTGGGTCCAACAGGTGGGCTTAATTTCTTTCTCTTTCTTTACTACCACCAAAGAGCCAGATACTCCAACAAACTCCTTCCTCATTACTTAATCTCAAGGGGAGAGGAGGCATGCTTACTCAGAGTAATTGTGTATATATTCTGATTTAACATGATTTTTTAAATGCTTGTATTGTTAGAGGTACACATTACATGTTTATGGTGTTAATGAGTCTCTACTAGATGGGCCATAAAAGTGGCTCCATCCAGATTCAAACAGTGAAGGGAGGCTGACTATTTAAACATGTAACTGTTGTTAACTTACTGATTTGGTTGACCTTCAGCATTCAGATGTAAAGAATGTTTTCTTCCAGTGTCCTGAGTAGGTTCATTCTCTGAATCAGAACAGACTGTATCCAGTTTTCTCTTTCTTGAAAATAAACTCTGGTTGGTATTCTTGGTAACTTCTTCAATTTCACCACTATTTTTACCCTGGTAATGTTCATCTCTGGACATCAATTTCCCTAGAATAAAATACTGTATTTATGACATTTATGCCCCAAGTATGGCAGTAAAAAATTTACTTAAGGAGGATAAAAAGAATATCTCAGATATGCCTAAAGTGAATATCCCCTTGCCCTACTGATTTTATATATTAGACAGTCTAAATCTAAATGCAGGATAGAACATTTAATGTTAATTTCAAATTACATTACTTTGTACCATTCCCTTCAATTGTAATCGCTGACAGTAAAAACTGATAGAACTCAAGTCTATTTGGGATAACTGAGAAACAAGAAACCCCATTAACATATTGCGGCAGCAAGCAAATTGAAACCTTCTCTCACTGAAACAAAACAGCTTGAACAAGACAGATTAGTGAGGACATACTTGAATATTTTTCTCCCTCAGACAGCAATCTTAAGTGGTTGAGTGCTTAGCTACTTGCTTAAGTGACATTTGGATGACCTGGAAGTGAAACCAGATCATCCAAAAATAAAGAAGTGATTTCTACTCCGGAAATACAGTTCTACTTCTACATTCAAGATTAATAGGTGTAAATATGTCTGCAAACTAAAATTTCAAAAATATATGCATAACTTTAGAAGAACTTCTGAGTTTCCAGGATGCTAATGTCAGGTGTGGGTAAACAGAAAACTGTAAGGGACTAAAATAGCCCTACAGGGAGTGATTAGTAGAGCCTCCCTTTTAACAGACGAGAATGTACTGAAATATTTTATTAATTCTATTTGTGATTTTCCTAACAAAAAATGTTCCAAACCAACTGGAGAATTTCATTAATTTCAAAGTTCTAAAATATAATTTGCTAATGAAACAGCCCCCAAAAGTTTCAGTGTAGTATTCACTATGTCTTGGGCATTTCTTTGGGGGTGGAGAGAAGGGAATTTTATATACTTAAGAATTCTAATATAATATACAATTAATGAAATTATAATATCACTGATAGCTATAAAAGGGGACATAAGAGCCAAGGTGGCACAGTGGTTAAATGCAGCACTGCAGGCTACTGCTAGATCAGCAGGTCAGCGGTTCAAATCTCACCGGCTCAGGGTTGACTCAGCCTTCCATCCTTCCGAGGTGGGTAAAATGAGGACCCAGATTGTTGGGGGCAATATGCTGACTCTCTGTAAACCGCTTAGAGAGGCCTGAAAGGCCTATGAAGCGGTATATAAGTCTACTGCTATTGCTATAACAATGACTGAAATAAAGCTGTTTAAAATGCTGGGTTAAACCTGTTGATGGTTAAGACACCAGGCTAGAAACCTGGAGACAGTGAGTTCTAGTCCTGCCTTAGACATGAAAACCAGCTGAGTGACTTTGGCTTAGTTACTCAGCTCAACTCACCTTTCAGGGTTATTGTTGTTGGGAAAATAGGAGAAAGAAGGAATATTATGTATATTCACAGTCTTGAGTTACTTATCAAGCAATAAAGGTGGGAAAATAAAATTATAAAATAAAATAATTAAATAAAATAAAAAATAAAATAAAATAAAAATAAAAATACAAAATAAAATGAAATAAAAACAAATAAAAAAAATAATAAAATAAAATAAAAATTTTAGTTCTCTAGACAGCTTCACAGAGAAAACATTGCCTAGTCAGGACAAGATGCTAGACAAGATTCTTTTAAGTAAGATAAAATCACAACTGGAATTCTGATTTCTTTAAACACTTTTTAGAGGTAAAGCATCTATTTGAAATACCTAATAAACTACATAGCCTGAAAACAGAAGAAATGGTAAAATTATTCCCACGGAAACAAATTAACCTCAACGAATACCTATGCAAATATTAATTCTACAGCGGAATCATAATACTCAGTATTATACTCAGTTCAGTGATTACTCAATCCTTTGTGTTTATGTGTGTGTATGGATAATATGCGCATGTGGACATACACATATAAAATAAAATCATCTGTACTTAAAATACTTTTGCTCTACCTGCATATATACAAACAAATGTTCCCTTGTCAATGTCATCAAGGCAGCGAACTCCCCAGCCCTTCTTTTCAGTGCTGAAGACTTGTAAGCGAACTTGAAGGCCATGCTGTACCAATCTGTTCTGGCACATGTTCTTGTCACAGCTGCAGAGGAAGCTACATTCATACACTCTTGATACACAAAAAAAAAAGATAAAGGAGGATTATGGGGGAAAGCATCAAAGTTTGTGTGAGCACAGACAGATAAACAAACACACACACATATTCACTCCTTTGGGTCTTCCAATATGAATGCTGCTTGCTTGAACAGAAAAAGATTATAACAATTGGCATTCCTGGGTAATGCATTTATTTATTGTGTCTTTTGTTTTAACAACTATTGCAATTCCTTAGCAGAGAATGTATTTACTGATACTTAGGTTCAATACAGAGACACAATGTAGTGCAGGTAGTTCTTGACTTATGACCACAACTGAGAATTTCTGTCGTAGAGTGCTCCATCGCTGGAGGTTCTCAAGAAAAGACTGGACAACCATTTGTCTGGGATGCAATAAAAACTCCTGCAATGAACCCTGTACAGGGTTGTGCTAGAACACCACCAAGGTCCCTTCAAATCTTATGATTCTATAAGTCAATGCAGTCATCACATGGCTAGACCTGATTTTACAACTATTTTTACCACAGATATTAAGGGAATCATTGCGGTCATTTGACAAATCTGACTTCCCCAATTGACTTTGTTTGTTAGAAGCTGGTTGGAAAAGTTGAAAATTGTAATCACATGACTACATTTACCATGTGTAAATGCAAACTAGGTGCCAAACAACTGGATGATGATCACTAACTATGGGGATGGTGCAACGGCTGTAACTTTGAGGATAGGTCATAAAGCACTTTCCCCAAGGCTGTCGTAACTTCAAACCATTGTTAAATGAATGGTAAGTCAAGGATATCAGGCATGCTCAAAACAAACACTGACCAAAAACCCCATATCTTTACAACCTTTTATTTTAGAATGCTCCTCATGTAAGTAATAAAGGATAGGTTTACATATAATTCAAATAGGTCAATTTGGGACAATTAAAATGCTATAAAAACTGCCTTCAGGTCCAAACCTGGGTTGCAAACACATTAAGCTATAACCATCTGAGAGCACCAGGATATCCAGGCTCCAACCTAGATTTTTCAACACAAGTTGCATTTCCTTCCCCTTTAGTTCCTTGGCGAAATGAGAAACAAATTTTCTAATTATAAACTATTATTTAAACAGGAGAGACAGTTTGGTATAATGATGAAGCACCAAGCTAGGAACCAGGAGACTATGAATTCCAGTCTCGCCTTAGATATGAAGCTAGTTGGGTGACATTGGCCAGTCTCACTCTCTCAGCCCTAGCAGGAAGCACAAACCACTTCTTAAAAACCTTTCCAAAAAAATCTGCAGTCTGGTATCAACCCTGACTCAAATGCACCAGAATAATAGTAGTAGTACTGAGAGTAATATCTGCAGCTGTATGGAAAAACAATCAGAAATTCGCTACTCAATACCGCCTATATATACAGTAGAGTCAATTGGAGCACAATTTGAATGTCATCAACATTGACAAAATCAGCATTGACAAAATCATTAGTCAATCGTAAATTGCAATTCCAATTTACTTGGAACAGCTTATAGCCTTATATCTTTATGCCTTTAATATCATTAAACAGCAATAGATGCCTATCCTGGGTCCTTGGGAAGGCCTCATGAATGGATAAGAATGCCAAACCCAGTCTAAATATCTGCCTGACTGTGCGACCAACCATAATAATATAAAACAGCAATGCAACAGAGTTTATATGAGTGAAACATGTGAGTAAATTAGATACAATGTTAACAAGTATCACAAACTTAACCACAGTATTCCTTACCCACTGGAAATAGGTTCCTCCAGCCTTTTATAAGTATAACCGTGAGATGGTCCATTTCTTTGAGACATAGAAGTTTTCAAGAAGGCTCCTTTAGTAAGAAGCAGGCACGCACATTTTGTCCTAGAAAGCACACAGTAGATCTAGTGGAAATAAGGATATGAAATAATGCAACATGACCCATTTATCCCCTGGATTCTGGTGTGATGATAACATTTTCAGAGAAAGCAAACATATTAAGTGCTTTCTCTGGTATTTTCATTTAGAATTTTGATGGGCTTCTCCACCGATGGCCATATTTGCTTAAGTTTAAAAATTAAGGCTTTCAACAAATAATTCCTTTACAATGCAAGCTGACATTTCCCCTTTAAATAGGACCTTTCAAGATTCTGCATATTTTGTAAACAAAATAATCACGTGTCCGTGTTTGATCTCAAATCTTGTAGACACCACAGATACCTTTAACAAGCCATTATTTTAAAGAAATATACTTTGGCACTCCATTATTTCATCACTACACCCATACTTAAAATACAAACTTTATTCAAAATGCTGCTTAAAAATGGATAATTATTCACCTGTCAATGCAGCCATCGGTACAGTTGCAGGAGTCAAGAAAACTGCTGGAGAAGTTATTCAAGAAGTATCCATGTGGCCAAGAGGTCTTCCGGTATTTAAAGCAAGGCAGCCGATCATGGCTGATATCATTACAGAATGACACTGGTACAGTCTCTGCCCCTTGGCTGATATCTGGGTCAGTGACAAATGCCCGGGGACTAGAACTGCTTCTGTATACCTGCACGTAGGTATTGAAAGAAAAATGATCTAAAAATAAAAAGCTGCATTCCGTTTGAAATAAGTAATTCTGCACGTCTTTAAAATTTCTCAAGCTCTTTCCACAAGGAGCTTTGTATAGCACATCGTGTGGTTTTGAGCCAGAATCAGCTTTGGCATGCCATCTCTGGAAGTGACACAGCATTGGCAACTTCAATGGGTTTTCTTCTTTGTAGGAATCCCAGGGTCTTTTGGAAAGACATTTCTTAGAACAGACATGATCCTGGTAGAACTTGGAAGATGTATCTGTAGATTCTCCTTCAGTTCTTAAATCCATTCCCTCATCAATTTCCAGTCTGCCGTTTATAGCCATACATGTAAAAAAAATATATTAAAAAGTGTCAAGCAATCAGTGAGATGTTACAATTTGCTCATACATAATATTGTTCAGTGAATCTGATAACTCAATCTCTCTATGTTTGATGCACGCTTTTTTAAAATCCTACCCTCACAGCAAAGGGGAATGTGCGTGACAACTGCCTAGGCTGGTATATAATCTCAGTGCAACAGGAAAAAAAAGAGTGGCAGATAGCTATTGTATTACGGTAACTGAACCCCTTAGAGCAGGGGTGTCAAACTTGTGGCTTGCAGGCTGGATGCGTCATGTGCTGGCCCCGCCCCCGCCCAGTTTAGTGAAAGGGGGGGAAAGTCCCAATATGTCATGTGACGCCACCATGACGATGCGAGTTTGACACCCCTGCCTTAGAGATTCTATGTTGGATTCACCTTTAGGTAGACTAAAATCTGGACAGAGGTACTGGTTATTTATTATTCAGGCAGCTTTCACCATCAGTTATTTGCATTAAGAAAGCAACACAATGATCTTAATCCAATAATATTTATAAATTGAACTTCTACAATTTTCTCTTAATCTATATAAGTAACTGCCTTTTATATTGTTAAGTTCTACTAAGTTTTCTCTAAAAACAACACAAAACACTGAAAAAAAAACCCCACCTGAATTCCATCAATCTTTTCTAAGGAGGATACAAATATGTTTATAGGGATTCTTTTGTCACATTATCATTGATAGTAAGTTTTAAGGACATAAAAAGTGCAATATTATTATTGGTATTGTCAAATTAATGAGCAAAAGCTAACCTGGGCTGAACAACTACCTCCCTAAATAGGGGAGTAGCCCATTTATCCACAAATCAGAGAACTATGCCTACATAGGGTGTTTGCTGATGTAGGAACAGATTTTGCCTAAAAGGAACCGATTAAAACTCATCCAAATAATGAGAGAGTTAACTACTGTGAAAAACTTATTCTGGAAATTAAGCCTGTGCAATCCCTAACTACTCCAATTCTGGACTGCAGGCAATACTGTGTCCAGATGCTCAACAGGAGACCATGAACTCTGCCCACCTCCCCACTTTTCTTTCTTTTGGGCTCTTTTCCTGGGTTGGGGAAGGAAGATGTGCCTCACATACTCCTGTGCGCCATTAGTGACACATGTAGCCATTCGCTGAGAAACACCACAGAGATCTCAAAGGTGCTGTTTTGAAAGAAAACGGGACTGTTTTTTTCCTTGAGGAAAAAAAGGATTTTTCGCTTCTCATCCAAGAAACTTCATCGCTTCTGGCAGGATGACTGAGAATCTCCAGACAATGACACAGAGAATTGCTATAACTATGCTGACATATGCTGATTGGGCACCGCAGACTTTCTCATTCAGAGGCAAGTTCCTCCACCAATTATCATAAAATGTTCAGCAATGTTTAGCTATGCAGCCTTAGTATCCAAAAGAAGTATGTATTTGCCATTCAAAGGACATTTCAATTTCTAGAAAAAGACAGGGCAGGGAGAAAAAGGTTTAGGAGAGCAGGCAGTAACCAGGAAGATGAATTAGAGAAGTGCAGGAGAGGAGAGCAGAAACTGAAAACATTCTAAAATGAGAAGGTAAACAAGATCCAAAATAGACAAAAAGATAGAGAAATAATGGGAAAGGCTGAAATTCATATTCAGAACAGTCATCTTGACTGATGTGCTCTAATCTGTTTAGTGTACTTTACTTTCCAAATGAAGTTTCAACTTGAACTTCTAAGATATAAAAACAGCAAAAAGACAATTTATGTACTTATAGAGTTTTACTTACAAAGAAAAATCATCTCCAGCATCTTCTGTAATTTCCCCTGGAGCAGACAGAGGTAAATCCAGATTGCACATATTCTTATTTTCTTTAACAACAGGAAAAATAACATAAAACTTATGCTTCTATTAAAAAGTATACATTTAAAATCACATTTTAGATTTATCACAATTATGCATTTAAGAAACTATTAACTGCATCATTAAGATTAATGTTAATGCAAATATAGAAACAGTCAAGCAAAAAGTATTTAAAATGTTAATTTATTATTGCAATATAATACAGAAGAGGAATTCATCTTCCTCATCTCAGATTTCATTATACAGCCCGCCTCCAGTGCACATAAATTAACCTGTCACTATCACGCTTACAAAAAGCTGGAGATGCATGCAGAATGAAACTGTTATTGTAAAAACTTGGGGATTAGAGAGCAAACCATGATGTCCCCACTCCAACTCCATAAAAACATTTGCACAGGATGGAGTCTGGTGGTTTTACCTATCTGAAGGGCAGAGTTTGCGCTGAAATTCTTTTAGACATCAAGCTTAAGGACAAAATAGATGCAACACATTCCTCTTATATTTGATGCACCAGTAAGAGCACTCTTTGTCCTGTTCAAGTGATGAACAATAGATAAAGATAGCTTTTAGTAAAACAACAATAAGTGTTAAAAGAGGTAAACCAGCAAGAATTTGACTCCATAATATTCTGCTAACAGAGGTCTGTCGATTAGTAAATCCACAGACATGTATCATTGGAAAAGCAACTGCTTCACATGTAAAAGCCATCTCCACTAAAAAGATCAGGCAGTGTGCTAGGTAAATTCTTCTATCCAAACTCTGGAAGTGCTTGGTAACAATGAACTAGACAACAGATCATTCTGACCCAATTCAGGGGAATTACATATGCCTTGCTACAGGAGATGGTGAAATATTAAATGGACTGGCTTCAGCTTTCTCAAAATGTTTACTAAAAAGCTTTTGATCTGTCACAATGAAATTTGAATTTGGGTCCCTCATAAAATATGACTATGTTACGTTTATGTTTTGTGAAAAATTAAAAACACAAGTACCCAAGTATTGAATCTGCTGGAATGGAAAATGCAATAGAGAGTAGACAATAGGAATCAGGCTCAATTTCCTTATAGAAAAATCAAGCAAGAGCCAATATGTGAGGAAAAGTAATTCCTCAGGCTTTTTTCTCTGGCTAGGTAAGAGGCTAATGCCTATAGAAAGGAAAAAATGTCATCATCTGTTATAACAAAGCAATGAGATTTTTCATACCATGTGCCAGGGGTAAGAGGTCAGTCATACCCAGCTGGTTCACAAGTGCCAAAGCTTGATTGCATTCTGTTCAAAATAACAAAAACAGAAAACTGCACTCAGATATAGCATTTTAAAATGATGTAGATGTTAATAAACAGTAAAATGGTCCTTTTGATTGATATCTCTTAGCTGAAGTCCTCCATACATTTTGAGACTTAAGTGTGATTCCCAACCACTTATAGTCTGTTACATACTTAGTATCAAATACAGGTACATATTTTGGAACAAAGAAGCTCCATATGTGCAGATACATTTTTCCTCCTACTTATTTTCACAGAATTGCAAGGAGCCACCAAGATCAACAAATTTGTTCACTGCAGAATCTAAATTAAAGTATAAGTATAATCTTTATTGTCATTGTACTTAAATACAACAAAATTGGTTGTAAAACATTCCTATTAAAGACCAAGAGAGCCAGTTTGGTGTAGCTGTTAGGGCCCAAGACACAATCAAGAGATTGTGCCTTCGGTATGAAGCCAACTGGGTGAGTTTGGGCCAGTTACTATTTCTCCACCCTATGAAGGCAGCAATAGCAAGCCATTTCCCAAAAACCTTTTGGGTCAAAATGGGTTGAGTACCAAATTTGATGAATTTCAAAGCAGTCGAGTACAAAGGTACCACTGTAGTAGAAATAAGATTTGCTTACTAAATTCAGCTGCAATCTCTGCATGACTGTTGTATTCAGTTCTAAACCTAACCATTACAAATTATTGCAAAGTTGTCTGCATAGGACAGATTACTTAATATCACAAATTATACCTGCAAAACTGAGTATGAGTTTTGTTTCACTAATTTCTCAATTTAGGTGTGATAGTTTAGAAAGATGTCTAACCTTCACTTGTTGCAGTTCCATCTTTGATCTTCTGTTGCAAAGACAACAGTGCCTTGTGCATACACTCAAATATATTGTCTACTTTGTTTTTTTCCATGTGCTTCCAGAGCCTTTCTGCGTCAACTATGAACAAATAAAAAGTTTACATTTACATTTCGGGTGACAACTGACATCTTAATCCTACCTCACTTCCTAGTATGGATTAGCATAAATATCTATGAATGTGTACTACATAAATATGGCATAGACTTAAAAAGAAGAGGGTACAGTATGCAATATGTATGGTGCAGAGAAAAGAAATGATTCCCTGAATGCTACAATTTACCCAACAGTGAAAAAGGGTGGAAAATTCAAAACAATACAAGATACTTTTTAAAAGCATATGTAAAATTACGGAATTTATCTGGGGAGGGAAGAGAAATGATGTAGGATGGTTTTAATAGAAGATAAGCAGCGTGCATTAAATATAGCATGAAATCATGCTTTAAAAATAGAAGGCTATCAATCATTTCCATATCTGTGACTAAAATGCATGCATGTCTTGGATGTTATTATGTCTGTTGCTAATCGGTGCCCAAAATATATTGAGTTAATATGTATATATCATATTAAAGGGAGCGTTTATAAAAAGAAATACATTTCGTTCCAAAGGCAGCGTCTCAAGCGTGGCCCTTTCACCTTACAGCAACCCTCCCTCGGTCCCGGTTCCCGCCACTCGCTACCTTTCATCGCGTCGGCTTTTCCTTGAACGGCCCAGGCCTCGCCCGCAAACGCCGCCCCGGCAGGGCTGTGCTCTGCCGCGCAAAACAGCAAAACCTGCAGCACCCGGAGCTCCACGTCACCAGTGGCCAAAAGACAAAAAGCCGAGAGAGAGGGAGGGAGGGAGGGAGGGAGGGAGGGAGGAAGGGGAGCGTTCCTCCCGTTAAGTCCGTCGTCCGCACCAGCGTCCGAGACAGCGCGCGGGAACGGCGGCTGAAAGGCAAGAACCTGGCGAGGAGCTTTCAGGGCACCACCCCTTTGTCGGAAATGACGAGCACGTCTCGGAAACCACGGGAAAGACCTTCAAGAGCTCCGCGATAGGTTATATTAGTGTCCGCTTTATTGCAGGTTAAACAGGCGATTCCAAGTAAGTATTGGCTTCTTTTATAAATGCCCCAGCAACTACAATACGAGGCCGTATGCGAGCGGGCAGAGTCTTCATATAGCGGGACACGAGGCCGCCGCTGAAAAGACTCGATTTGAAGCAATCCCGTGAAGCGACGCCGTTTGAGAGGAAAACCGGCTCTGCATCTTCAGACAAAATGCTTTAAAATCTTTAATGCTTTAAGAAATGTTTTAGCATTTCAAATAGGAGGGTTTCCCCCACCCCCTTTTAATTATTATTACAGTATAATAGCTCCTGTTGAAGTAGCAGGACTATGAACTGTTTAGGAATCAAATCAGATATAGGATGCAAAAACATTGGGTGGCAGAATTTTTGGGGGGAAACCAAAGTAGAGGTTTTAACACCTGAATTGCAAAAACCTGTATGGACAGCAAAGGGAAGAAAAGAGACACAAAAGCAGGCTGCTCTTGGTATCTAAAGTTTTCCAGACCTGGCCTAGCCAAAAACAGACCACAACTTACCCATATATGAATTACACACAGGATGCAGTGGATACAAATAACACCTGATAATTGCAGCAAAACAAAATACAATTGCTGCTCATTATATATTGTTGGAAGAAAAATCCATCTGGTTCAGTTCCAAGCTGGGAGAAAGACGCTGGAAATAACATGGAGGCTAATTGGAAAGAAAGACTGTTTATTGATCAACAGAACCACACCATGCAATTTGTTTTTATTATTTGATTGGTTTTATTTGTTTTGCCAAGGCTCTGGATGGGTGTTAATTATGACTGCCTTAGTCCTAATCCTGTAATTGATTTTATCCTGTTATCTATTGCAGCCTGCCTGCCTGCCTTTCTAAGTGGACAGGTACTGTTTCCACTTTTCTCAATGAATGGGGTTAAGGTCTTGTCCTTAATTCCATCACCTGGAAGTGAAGGTATTTTGTGAATAGGCTGGCCCAAGATTTCTTAATGGGCATCTGCTATAGGCTATTAAGACTGAGGCTGCTTGAGCATGTTTCTCCATTTCTCCCTTTTGGGAAATAATATTCTTCTTTCAAATTATTCCCCAAAATATTTCATTCTTGGGCAGGGGCTTCCCAAAATATGTGATTAAAAGTTCAGCACAAAGGCACAAGAGCCAATCAGTGCCTTTAAAAAGCATATGCAAAGAACATGAAGTCAATAGCCCGTAGCAACTAATTTTGCTTTATGCCAGTGGTTCCCAAACTTGGCAACTTTAAGACTTGTGGACTTCAACTCCCAGAATTCTCCAGCCACAGCTGGCTGGAGAATTCTGGGAGTTGAAGTCCACAAGTCTTAAAGTTGCCAAGTTTGGGAACCACTGCTTTATGCTGAAAGAAAAAGGAAGAAAGCATAACTATGCAATGGGGGTGTGCGATGTGGTCAGATGACAAGGAGAGACAAGAACGGCTGTATTCCTACTGTACTTGGCTTCCCTCTTCTCCTCAAAAGGAAACTGGCTTCACATAAAGTACCTGACTACTGTGAACCAGGACTGAAGTTCACAAGAAAGTAAGATGAGTTGCACTGGATCAAGCAAAACATGCATGAAACTTGCAACAAGAATTGAAGACAATAGTGACCTCCTCCTCCTGCACCCCAACTACTGATCCTGGGTGGTAAATGCATTGACTTGAAGTATGTTTTCTACCTAGGTAGTAAAAAAAAAAAAGGTACACAATTACTAAGAGCATTACTTTCTTTTATAGTTTCTGAATTACAGTCCTTCAATTGCCCTCCTTCTTTTTCTTTTTGGACTTTCAAAATTAAATCTCATTTCTCCCAGTGTCACCAGAAAAAACTCCTCTCAGCCACCTTATAGGATACAGCTGAATAAATTCAGTTCCATGCCTATTGCTATTCACATTATAAAACCTAGTCCTTACTGTTGAATGAAATGGCTCACATGGCACTGGGCAGGTTACACACTGAAAATAGAGCAATTCCTCCCCCTCCCCCAGGGCATGTAAAAACTCGTGACCTGACAAATGGGTGAATGACAAAACTGCGCCCGACTAAACTGCATCGCTAAAACCGCGACATCATCAACGTGCCAACAACAGTGGAGCGAAACAGCACGGAGACAAGGGCGCTTTACAACAGCGCGTCGACAGAAAGCCGATTTAACTTACGTTTAGGGTTAGGTTTAGTTTTACAGCACGTGTCTGTTGCCGCGCTGTTGTCGGCGCGATTCAGCGCCCATTCGTCAGAGCGCTTTAGAACACACGGTTTTGTCACCGTGGTTAGTCGGGCGCGGTTTTGTTGTTCGCCCTTTTGTCGGTGAACCGTAAAAACTGCTTGCACAGGGGCACAACAGTAACATCTCTCAAATGAGTGGTTAAGGGAAGGTGGATGTTATCATTTTCATAGAGGCAGGTTTGGAGTAAGTAGGTAGGGGCTTTGAATTTCTTAAACTAGTAACTCTTAGCTATTATATTCGGGCAAAGCCAGATTCAACAATATGGAATTATAACTGGGTTAATAATAATCTAAGATGGTTATTCTAGACAGTGTAAAAAAGTTAGCAAAAACATTAAAATAGATAAAAACATTAAACCAAATAGACAGACAGCCCAGCCTAAGATAATGTTACAACAAAAATCAAACAAAACAAAAGCCCTAGACAAAGATTAATAGGCCTGGGACCAGAGCCAAGTTTTCAGAGCTTTCTGGAGAAGGTGCATTTTTATATCTCTGGGTGGATAGGGGCTGGTGTACAGAAGGTGCACTTGCTTGGTTCCACCAGATGACTATATTTAATGATGAGGACTTGGAGTACACCCATTCTGACGGAGTGTACTACTACGGCAGGTAGACAGAAATGACTGGAAGAAGGTTGTCCCTCAGATATTCAGGCCCTCTGCCAGACAGGGCTTTATAGGTAACAACCAGCACTTTGAATTGCACTCAGAAGCTGACTGGCAGCTAGCGCAGCTTTTGCACAGCAGTGGTGATACATGCTTAGCTTCCTGCTTAGAACCAGCTTAGTTTCTGGGTGGTCTTCAAGGACAGCATGCAATAATGTGATAACCATATGATCCCCAGGGCATGAGTGACATCAGAAGGATCTCCCAGCATTATAAATTGTTGTTCAGTCACTAAGTCATGTCTACTCTTCACGACCTCAATATTAAATAAACCCAAATTGATTCTGATTTTGTTTGCTTGACTTCCATTGGAGCTATTTCAGCCTTTTTTCCACAGCCAGTACAGGCCAAATAAGCACATTCCATTGGAAGAAAAGAGAGACATCTTGTTATATAACAAACCTTTTGTAAAAGAAACATTTTGCATGAGTCCCTTCATAAGAGTTCGACATACAGTCAATCACATGGTAATCAGAAAAATCAGTCACATGGTGAGCTGCTAAATTGCAGGTTCAATTATGCTCATAAATCAAGGTCTAACTATACTAACTGTCTAACTGTATCTCATTTTTCATTTGATTTCAGTTTCTCTTATACTGTTGCTCTTTCGTGGTATATAACGATCCTATGGATATCTACTCAAAAGTAAAACCATTTATATTCGGTGTGTGACTTACTCCACAGAAACAAGTTGCGCTAAAGAAATCTCGGTTAGAAAATAAGGAGAGCTCTCCGATGGGGAAAATTGGTCTGAGTTCCATTAGAATCAGAGAAAGTGTTGTGAAAGATAAATGGGTTTCGTAAGGGAATGTAATGGATCAAAGAAATAAAAGGAAATGGGGCAATTTATATTGCAGCTTTGTGTGTGGGTGGATCTGAGGGCGAGCTACTTATTTTAGTTCACATTTGTTCATTAATACGATTTTGAAATATTCTGTCACATCTTTAAACTTAATATAGCAGTACACTCTAAAATAGAGTATTATCATAATGGGGCAAGTACTGTTTTGACAGCTGTGCTAGGAACTCAGTCCCTGTTCTTTGCCATCCACAGTTCTACTGCGGTTTGGTGAGTTAATCACCATTAAGCAAACTGTGGCCGAGTCATCTTCGTCAGCGTTAATTGCTTAGCCGCGTTCCCGCGAGGAGGCCAGGGCGGCCCCCGCCGATCAGAGCGCCTGCGGACGTCCAGCTCTCTCCATAGGGCTTTCGCCGCCGACCGTCCTGCGCCCTCCCTTTCCCTTCTTCACCTCCGCCCTCGGAGGAGAGCGAAAGCGCAACTCCGCCTCTCTCTTCCGAAGAACTCCAGGAGCGCCGGGAGGACGGGGAAGGCTGCGCCATCACGCCCGGCGGGACAACATGAAGCCCGACGGAAAGGTGGTGCTGTTGGGCGACATGAACGTGGGCAAGACGTCCCTGCTCCACCGCTACATGGAGCGGCGCTTCCAGGACACCGTCAGCACCGTCGGGGGCGCCTTCTACCTCAAGCAGTGGGGCCCCCACAACATCTCGGTTTGGGACACGGCAGGTGAAGGGGGACGTCGACGAGTTTGGCTGTTTCCCGGCGGCGGAGGGAGGGGTGGGGGCGGCTCTCCCTCTTGCGCCTTCGAGGCCGAGCAGACCGTGCGGGGGACAAGAGGCGCCACGCCGCGCTCGGCTAACTTTGCCAACTTCGGGAAAGCAGCCCGACACGCCCACCGCTGCTTGCTAGCCGCGCATACTCGCTCCGCCGTGGGAAGTTAGCGCTTGCGGTCGGAGGAGCTGAGCGGCCCCCTGGACCCGGTTGTCTGGTTTTCCGGCACCGCGGCCGCTCGGTTCCCTGGAAGGGTTTTCACTCCAGGGCCTGGCTCCTGTTTTCGTTTAGGCCCTACATTTCAGCTTTTTGGGAACATCCAAGAGTTTTTTGGGCTTCTAGCATAACTTAAGCAGCTTTTCCAAAAGAAGCTTTGACGCTTCTGCGTCAGTAACAGTTCTCTATGCAGGATTTTTAAATGTTATTATGGAATGGCTGCAGCAGCCACTTTTGGAGATTATATATTAGGGTGGGTGGTGGACAAAGTTTCCTTATCTTCCGGGCCAGTATAAAGGTTTGCATTACTGAAGTTTGTCCAATTCAAAGATGAATTCATGGTCTGCTTGTGTGAGTTTTCAGTTGCAAAAGTACAACAAAACTGTTGGGAAAATTCAGGAATTCATATATTGTCAAGCCAATATTCTTTACTTAACAGAAAACAGAGTTGGAAGTGACCTTGTGGGGCTTCTAGTCAACCCTTTGCCACCACTAGGAGACACTACCATTCTGGACAAATGGCTGTCCATTCTCTTCTTAAAAACCTCCAGTGATGGAGCACCCACAGCTTCTGAAGGCAAGCCCTGATCAATTGTTCTCACTGTCAAGAAATTTCTCCTTAATTCCAAGTTGCTTTTCTCCTTGATTAGTTTCCATCTGTTGCTTGTCTTGTCTTCTGATGCTTTGGAAAATAGGTTGATCCTCTCTTCTTTGGGGCAGCCCCTGAGATATTGGAACGCTGCTATCATGTCACCCCTAGTACTTCTTTTCATAGACTAGACATACCAAATTCCAGCAACCGTTCTTCATATGCTTTAGACTCCAGTCCCCTAATCCTCTTTCAGTATTGTGTTCTTTCTTCCAGGTCGGGAGCAGTTCCACGGCCTTGGGTCCATGTACTGCCGAGGAGCAGCAGCTGTCATTCTCACATATGATGTAACTAACTTACAGAGCATGGTGGAACTTGAGGATAGATTCTTGGCATTAACAGATTCCGCCAGCCCAGATTGTCTCTTTGTTATTGCTGGGAACAAAATTGACCTGACAGATGCAGGTGCCTCTTTGCCAGAATCAGAAGACAAGCATCAGTTTGAGAAACCCTCCAACAGTTCCATTTCTACAAAGGTGAAAAAACAAGTCCATATGAATGATGCTGCTGCATTTTATAGGAAAATCCTCAAGTATAAAATGTTGGATGAGGTAAATGCTCCAGCAGCAGAAAAAATGTGTTTTGAAACTAGTGCGAAAACTGGTTATAATGTGGACCATCTTTTTGAAAATGTATTTGAAATGATACTACCGGTAATTTTGCAACAAAAAGCTGAAGGCTTGCCACAAACAGTAGACTTAAATAACTGCAAGACTGCTAAAAACACACACACTGCATGCTGCAGATAACTCTGAATGCATTTTTACACCAATTGAAGGACAATGCAGAAAAAGTTTTACAACAATGCAAAAGTGTTACAATACTGCAAAGAGAAATGTTGAATGAAGACAATGCAAAAATAACAAGGGCAACCAGACAAACTGCAAACTGAATTTTTGTAACAATTACTGTAAATGATGTAATGAGAAAGAAACTTCAGTGAAGGGGAGCTTGGAGTCAATTATTGAAAGCTTTTAAAGTCCATTGTGATTTTTTTTGCCCCCTGCATTAAATTTATGATACTATATGCTGTTTTACACATGAATCTTTAGTATTTGTTTTGGCAAGAAGCTTTTGATATGAGGCATTCACTATGTAGAGGAATTTATAAATGAAGAAATAGATTTCAGGAAGGAGATAGCTGTTGATCAGCCATTTCACACCATATTTTTTCAGCAAAATAATAACTAATTCTTTTCTTTTCTCCCTCCTCATTAATTGCATGGTTGTGGGCCACCGGAGCCAGACCAAAAAAGGAAGTCAGATGAATAGAATGGGATTGGATCACTGTCAATATAGAGTCACTATCAATATAGGCCAGACATTTGTTAGGCAAAAATTTATTCCCCATTTCTCCTATAACAAAATGCACCCAAAGGAATTCACAAAGTAGTCTGCGGTTTTAGGTTAATCTGAACTCAAGGGTGAATTGGTGGTATTGGAACTAATAATGTTTATAATTGTACTATTAGCTTCAATCTTTGAAATTCCAGGGGCTTGATGAGTTATTTATGTTCTAAATCAGTAAGAGTGGATACTTTTGGTTATTAGTAGATCAGATTCTGGTGAAATTATTTAAAGATATTTTTGTTAAATTATGAATAATTAACAGAGTCATAAAAGTGGATGTGAGTACATGGCTAGGGGGAACATTTAATTTGTAAAAGTGGGTGAGGACAGGGAAGAAAATAGATGTGTTTTGTTATGGAGATGATTGCAATATAACAGGAACTTGATTGTTAGAGAATCAAAATTATTTTAATACTTTGGTTGTAATCAGTGATGACAATGTATTGGTGATAGTAGTGATTTTTCAATGATGCTGTTGGGGAATTATATAAAAATATCAACTTAATTTTTTCCTTGTTAGGAGATTACTTTTTCTAAAGATCTGCAGTTATCTCCACATTTTCTGAATGTAAAAGAAGTTACTATGAAGCTGATCAATCTATTGACACAAAACAGCTCTTTACCTCTGTCTATTTTTTAAACTATTTATATTTGCAATAAAATTTACTAATTACTTTTGTGACAATAATTGATAAAACTAGAGATTATAGACTAAAGTATGCCTGGATTATATATTTTGTGTCTGAATCCCAAATATGGTACATTATTATGGTATTTATTTTAGGACTGAGTTCTGGCAGGAAATAGCAGTGCTGAGTTCATCCTTGGAGGAAATAGATTTTAATAGTAAATGAGAATTGGGAGAAAACTGACACAGCCTGGAAATCCATAAAAACATCATTGGGCCTCTAAATCATCATAGTGCTCTTCTAATTCTGAAACTTTTTCAGTCTTTGTCAGATATGTAAGAAATAGATCCACAGAATTTCCTTAAATATGAAGAATTTAAATTGATTTGAATGTGTGATTACATGCTCTGCATCTAAAAGTGATGCTTTAGATATGCACATTTCCATTGCAACCTCTGTGCTGCTACAGTTTACTAGACAGTGACATTGGGAATGCCAGGGCTTTTTAAATAAGAGCTCCATGGATTCTCTTGTCCTGTCCCCTTCAAGTCACTTCATATATGGGTTGTTTCTTTACATGGGATTATTTTTCTTTTTTTAGGATTTAAGTTATGTCTTATAAAACCTGTACCAATTCAGTAAGAAAACGATACTTTTATTTGTCACACAAAATAAAACACTGTGATCCTTAGTACAAAGGAGAAACACATGAAAGGAAATTTGAGCATTTCTTATTCAGGATTTGGTTTGGGAAGGAAACACTCTGGGGAGCAGTGGGAAGTCCCAAGTGCCCAATTACAGATTAGTCTGGGCAGCTGCCCTATTCCTGCCACCCAAAGAGGGTTGTTGCCACTTGTCGCCTTGAGATTCTGCCTCCTTTTCATTTGCTTATCCATACTGGTGAAGGAATTGGGGATAGAATCTGATTTACTCAACAATTTTATGCATGTTTACTTGGAAGCCAGTCAAGCTTCATTTGTACAGTTAAGTATGCACATAATCACAGCTTTGGTATTACACTGCTATGAGAAAAGTGTGTTTTTCACTTTCCCAGGCACAGTCCTAATTCCTTCTGTGCAGAGATGTCTTTTCCGTCACTCACTTCCCTCCCAAGAATATGATACTAATTGAGTCTCTCTTATCATCCTTATATTGGGAAGACTGACAAATGTCACATTCCTAAGTATGGATGGGCACTCACAAATCTTACTAAATGGTACTCTCTAGGGGAGTGGTTCTTGACTGTAGCTTTAATTACAATTGCTGCAAGGCACAGTTTTCTAAACACCTTCCTTTTGTGCTATTCCTTAAATTATGAGATTATTATGACAGATTCTGTGATACCCAGTAATGATTGAAGAGAATTAGCCGAAGTACTATTTGCCTAAATAGGCAAAGTACCTTCAGATATGGATTCCAAACCACAATTTCTCATCAACTCAGGTAGAATATCAACATCTAAAAGGCCATAGATTATTTATCTACAAGCCGTACTAAAGTAATATTAAATGAATTCTGGTCTAATGGGCTATGTCTATCCATTGAGGATATTGCATAGAATAATATTAGATTGCATTAAAAAAAAAGTCAAGTGACACATAAATAAAGCTTATTGTTCATTCTCTGCAGACTTTTGAAATTAGGCACTAATAGCAACAGGATGTTTACTAAAGTAACTGTATAAAAATAAAGGCCTTGAAATATAACAAAAATATATTCCATGCAGCCATAAAACATTGCTGTTCTGTTGTATTTGTAACCAAACAACTCAGCTAAAACAGGACTCGCTTAGAGCAAGCATACAGCTTATTTTTCACTGTTTTGAGGATGTTGAAATGTCATTTTCATTTTAACAATATGAGTTTGCCAAATACAGTTTAAAATCCTAAATTCCAACATAGTTTGCATTTGTGTTTAAATGTTTATTTAATACTCAATGACTAAGAATTAGTAGTGTTCAGTAATACATTGAAAAAAAGATAAATATCATTTGACAGTAAATCAGATTTAAATGACAGCAAGTGTATTTAATAATGAAACATTGTCTATTGTTTTATTCCCATAACAGACTGTATTATTTGCAGCATATAAAAGCAAACTCACAATAACATGAACAAAGGCTGAACAATTGTTTGGTTATATGTACTTGCAGTGTTTGTTCTTCCAGATAACAATGGTGTTCAAATGATGAGGTAATAAGTTAAATAAGCACCAACAAAATCTAATCCATGCCACTTTGAAGTGACATTTCTTTTTTGGAAGGGAGGGGGTTGTTTGTTTTACAAATTTTTCATACACACTTGGCATCTGCTTATATGTGTTCGGATGAGTCCAGCCTTGAGTGTATCTGGAGGTGGTGAATGTTGAAATTGATTGTCAATGGTGGTAAGCCAAAAACTGTATTTGTTTGCAAAGTAGTGACAGGTCCCCCGAGCACCATTGCATTCAATGAATGGTGTGGCTCTGAAGTCTTCTAGGCAGCTACCTGGAGAAACCAGTGACTGCCCTCCTCCTTCGGCACCAGCTGCAGTGTGCTAGAAGAAACCAGATGACAACAATTCAAATATAATACAAAAAGTACATTACAGGTAGTGGTGATCATAAAAATGGGAGGAGACTTTTCATATGCTAGTTTTCCTCTCAGGGAAGGAGGGATATGCTTCAAGTGTGGGGTAACAAAGGTTCCATTTGCCCAGTATTGTCCACTACAGTGGTGGGTTTCAAAAAATTTTCGAACCTACTCTGTGGGTGTGGCCTCCTTTGTGGGAGTGGCTTGACGGCCATGTGACCTGGTGGGAGTGGCTTGCCGGCCATGTACTCTCTCTCTCTCTCTTTCTCTCTCTCTTTCCTTCCTTTTGTCTCTCTGTCCCTTTTTACTTTTTTTCTTTCATCTCTCTCACTTTTTATTTCTTTTCTTTCTTTTTTTCTTTCTTCCTTTCTTTCTCTTTCTCTCTCTGTGTGAGTCTGTGTGTGTGTGTGTGTGTGTGTGTGTGTGTGTGTGTCTGTCAGTGGTGGGTTTCAAAAATTTTTGGAACCTCTTCTGTAGGTGTGGCCTGCTTTCCGGGTCCACTGGTGGAACCTCTTCTAACCGGTTCGGTAGATTTGAAGAACCGGTTCTACCGAACTGGTGCGAACTGGTAGGAACCCACCTCTGGTCCACTAATACTGTTTCTTTTAACATCTATCACTTCAGAGTTAAAACACAGAGAAGCTATTGTCTGTAATGGCCATTGTAATTTCACTTGTTTATCTGACTGGTGTTGAACAGGAGCTTAATGCACTAGATTTATGAACTGAAAGTCATTGTGGGAGATTACAGAGATCTGTTCAGAGATCCATTCTAGGCAGCTCTTTTCTTCATGTCAGACTTTCTGTTTTCTGAAACTAATGCAGTCTAATGTAGGGAGTGTAATTTATTATGCTGTCTGAAATTATATGTAAATAAGCCCTTGTATGATCAAAAAGATAATCAACTACAACATTGAGATGGGCGACTATGGAAATTGAAGGAATGAATAAATGAATGAATGTAATTGAAGTGCTCATACCTTAAATATTTAATATATATATGTTTTAATAAATTAATATGGCAAAATTATGGACCTGTATGTTTTTCAAATGTAATCTAAATGCTTGGAACTCTGATGATATTGTGCCAATATTCTTACTTCTTAAAAGGGTGAATAAATAACCAGAAAAATAAACAGAAAATTAAGTAGGATCATAAATTTATGGACTTCATACTTGCCCTATATAGTCTCTTTATTTTTAAACCCTTAGGTATCAATGAAAGCTTTTGAAAAATATCAACTTGTTACGTTTGAAAGAGGCTTTGTCATTGAGATGGGAAGGCTTAAATCTCCAGGTGGAAGAAAACAGAAGGGCATAGTAAAAAGCTATATAGTATGGGAAGCAAGAAGAGAGAAAAGTGATTTGTGCAATTTATGATTTAGCATGACATGCAATTCTAACCCTGACCCTAGATAGTGAGCCTATGGCACGTGTTCCAGAGGTGGCACACAGAGCCCCCTCTGCTGGCACGTGCGCCATCGCCCCAGGTTAGATCTCTGTGGCATTTCTTTTGTGAGCTTCTGTTTCCCTGTAAATGACAAAACAAGTGCATGAAAGAAAAAAAGATCTTGCTCTGCTGTGCTGCTGGTGTTGGGACGCCCTGCCTCCCACCGGCCAGCTGGTCTTCAGGTCTCTGCTGCGCATGCACACCTTTCAGTTTGGGCATGTGCACAGTTTGGACACTCGATGTCTAAAAGGTTCGCCATCACTGCCCTAAACCATAAGTTAGAACTTAAGTGTGAACCTGGTTATCTGTAGACAATACAGGTAGTCCTTGACTTACAACAGCTCACTTAGTGATCATGCGAAGTTACAATAACCCTGAAAAAAGTGACTTATGACTATTTTTCACACAACCATTGCAGCATCCCCATGGTCATGTTGTTTACATTTGGATGCTTGACAACTGACTCATGTTTATAACAGTTGCCGTGTCCCGGGGTCATGTGATTACCTGCAACCTTCTGAGAAAGTCAATGGGGAAACCAGATTCTCTTAAAAACTTACTAATTTAACAACTGTACTGATTCACGTAACAAATGTGGCAAGAAAAATTGTAAAATGGGGCAAAACTCACTTAACAAATTTCTCACTTAGCAACATACATTTTGGGTTCAATTGTGGTTGTAAGTTGAGGACTACCTGTAAACCATGATAGAGAAAACTGTAAATCTAGCCTCTGTATATGAAAGAGGATGAATTGATGTAATGTACTGAGGAGGTGGATTCCCAGCTCCTAGATAGTGTATTCCAAGGAAGTAAGAGGCATCTCCTTTTAGATGCTGCTATATGTGAAAGAAAGAGGGATGAAGATGGGTTCTCCCTAATATAATAGTATATTGTAGTTGCAGACAGTAGAGTCCTAAGTCTGGCGACATTTCATCTATAGGGGTGAAACAATAAAGTCAGCTTGGAAGAACCGTCAAGTGGTTTTAGGCATGACAAATGGCTACAGGCCTGCTTATCAGAGCCATAAATATCCACCTCTTGGGGGTTGTTTCTATTGTTGTTGGTTTCTTTTTGTTCTTACTTTTAATCCCATGTTAGTTGGACAGATTTGCAATTTTGTGAGTTGGGCAACCACCATAAATAAATGAATAACCTTACATAAAACAGGAGATAATTTTAAAAGCATTCTGAATTTGTACCCCAATCAGCAAAAGAAGCACATACCATAAGGAAAGAATACCCAATCCATAAACTGCGCCATCCTTCAGGACAGTGAGGAATAGTAATATCTTGACTGTGAATAGCAATGGCAAGAGCAGGAGCTTCACAGACAGAACAGCGACTGATATAAGGTCTGATTTCTTCTTCTACCACAGGCATCATTGGAAGAGAGGCTGTGGTTGAGAGCCAGTAGGATTTATCATTACGACTTGCATAGTAGCAGACATCCCCTGGATTGCAGTAAAGGAAAGGCATAGTGCTGAATCGAGCCAAACATGACCCAGCCAGGCCTACAAGAATAAACACAGAGAATAATCACCAATGTGTCTCCGGGTGTAGTTTGCTCTGGAAGTTTAAAACAATAAAGGCTGTCTTCCAAACTAGCAGGTACTTCTGAAATATTTCAGAAACCTCCCTGTGAAAGATTGGAAAGGGGAAATGTTAATGTATTTGAGAACTTAGCGAAGTGCCAGAGTGCCTTTACCCCCAGGATATTTTCCTTTCATTTCTCTAGTATTAATTTGCAGTAAGGTTCTACATTTAGGTAGGGAAAACCAAACACATAAGTACAAAATAGATGGTACCTGGCTCAACAAGTGAAAAAGATCTAAAGTTCTAGTGAATCACCACTTAAGTATGAGCCAGCAATGTGCTGCAATTGCTGAAAAAGCCAATGCAGTCCTGCGCTACATGAACAGAGGAATAGTATCCAGATCCTGAGTAGCAATAATGCTGCTTTATACAGCACTAGTGAGGCTACACTTATGGCATGTAGTTCTGGTCACCATGATACATAACAGATTCTGAGACCTTAAAAAGTGTGGAGAGAAGAACAACAAAGATGACAAAGGGTCTGGAGGCTAAATCATATGATAAACAGTTGAGAGAGCTAGGTATGTCTAGCCTATCAAAAAGAAGGATCAAGGATTAAAGGGTTGGACTACAAAACCTCCAGTGTCCCTTCCAGCCCTATGATTTTATGTTCTATGTTGAAGTACAGTAACAATAAGTAGTATGATGACAGTAACGTTATAATAGTGATAGCATTGATAATAGTTGTCAGTCTTTACATGGATTTTGCTAGTACATTATTTTGAGACAGTCAGCAGTATCCTCCAGAAGACTTGATTGTAAGTCTGAAACAAACCCATGTAGATTTCTTCAATTACTTCCATGAGTTTTTGCCTCATGTTCAAGAACTATGTTATGAATGGACACTATCACCTTTGGAGCATTTTACATTTCTTTCTGTTTGCCTGTCAGATGTTTAATATTGGCCCAGCCAATACTGGTAGAAATACTCTTCTTTCAGGATAATAATCCATGCATCTGCTGAAATGATCTGTAATGAGTTTATGTCATTGTAAAACCCCGGTACCAATCTGGTACACCATTTCTATTATGTTATCTGACAATAAATAGCTATTCTGTTTGTTTGTTTGTTTATTGAAATGCTATTTTTTTTAAAAAAAATACATTTTATTATTTATTAAGCAGCTAAAATGCATACCGAGATCCTGGTTATGCGCTTTGTCTTGTCCTTCAAAGTACAATAAACTGTAGCCGCTCCAAAGTTGGTTCATGCCCTCTGGACACATTGGCTCTTCAGCAGATTGGCTGTGCTTCACAAGAAGATAACCTATGTTAACACTGCGGCCTGGCATACCTTGCAGTCCAGGAGTACCAGGAACACCTGCTGCACCTATAAATATAAAGGCAGGATGTTGCTTTGGTTCCACCACAAAACCGCGGACGATAAAATCGCGGTCGACGAAAGCGCGTATGTGACATCATCATAGCGCGATGAAAAAGATTGAAAAATGTAAAAATAAAGCGAAAACCTTACCCTAACCCCCCCAAACCTAACCCTAAACCTAACCCTAAACCTAACCCTTAACCTAACACTAAACCTAACCCTTAACATAACGAAAAACCTAACGCTAACCCTTAACCTAACGCTAAACGTAACGCTAACGCTCTAAACCTAACCCTAACCCTTAACCTAACCCTTACCTTTATGTGAATTGGCTTGCTGTAATTTAATTTTTATTTCAATTTTTCGATCTTTTTCATCGCGTTGTGATGACGTCACATACGCGATTTCGTCGACCGCGCTTTTGTGGAACGCGGTTTTGACGGGTCACGGTTGCTTTTAAAGGTATTGCCATACACAGTCTAAGAAAATCATGGCAACTTTATTTACTGTTGAAAACTCTAGTATAAGTAGAAAAGAATCTAGAGCTGTTCAAGTGAATTTATTTGCGCTGATTCTGGTATTGTATAGCAGTTACCAAAAGGTACTTCTCCAATGCCAAAAGATACTCTGCATTTTGAAAATAACAAGGTCTCTTTTTCTGGCTGCGAACCCATTTGGAGTCCTCAGAGCATGAGGTTACAAAGCTCCCATTTGTAACCCTTTTCCTAGAAGATCCCTCCCACCCAATGGGACTTTTATGGCATTCCTAGAAATGCCAAAAGGCTCGTATTGTGCATTGTGCTTTGTAGCATTCCAACATCTGTTTCATGTATTTTGTTCAAATAATACATTTAAATGATCAGACCATGCAAGGTGTGTTATTAAGCACTAAGAAGGGTGACCGAAGCATGTTATATCCATGGGCATTATACATCCATCTCTCTATGCTAGTCTCCAAAGGATAAAGGAAGGTCCTTAAAATAATAGCAAATGCAGAGATGCTGTGGAGGGAAAAATATGTGGTTGTTGGAAGGAAATGCAGGTTGACATTGCTCCTTTTGCACTGGCTATAGTGTGCAGGCAGTCTTTGGGGTTGACAGCATTCGGCATGCAGTAGTACTCATAAATACATACTCCTGAATATCTGGGAAAGCTTAAGCTCTACTATCCTCATCATTTCTGCAACCCTTAGATATTATTTGCATACCATGCTTAAAAGTTAAAAATTCCAACAAAAAGTTCGGTTAGATACCAAGTTGTTATATAAAAGCAGGCAACTTCTATAGGTAACTTCAGTAGGATCTGCCAGGCTCACTATTCCGTCTGAAAGGTTTATTTTAACACTCTTTTAATAATAGTAATTTAAAAAACTGATAAGCTCACATGAAGCAAAATATCAGACTATGATATCATTTTTTTCCCAATAATACTTAACTATTTATTTAAAAATCAATTTTAAAAAACATATTATTAAAAAAAAGTAGGTTAAACACCATCTGAATTACTTCTTGCATGAGAAAGGCATGGGATGTCTATTCTAAATTTATGCCCTCTTATGCATCTTTCAAATAATGGCTGCTTAGGTGCCTTATCTTAAAAAAACCCTATATTTTTTTCTTTAGATTATTTTGGCTCACATTTACATGTACACACATTCAACTGACCTACTGCAGTTGCTATCCTTCATTTATTTAACTGGGGAAAATATATATGAATAGATTGGATGCAGAATTAAACCTTCAATTAGATGAACTGTCTAAGATACAAAAAAAGAGAAGAACTTTAGGATTTACCTTCAAAGCCTGCTGGGCCATGCAAGCCTTCTCCTCCTTGATCACCTCTGAAGCCTGGAGATGCAGGTATACCTCCTCCTCCTTGTGCTCCTGGTTTACCTATGGGGCCTCTAAAACCTTAAAAGTAAGGTTATAAAACAGAATAATTGGCTATGACATTTTATTACATAGTTGCTATGGTAATAATTATTAAATCCACTCAAGATCTTTAAATAATGGACGATGTATGTTGCTCACAGATAAATCATGCTGCTTTGTATAGCAAAGCTATTAATAAGATCCTATGAGGGAGAATAGAGCTGACGTCGCGACGGCACAATGTGCAATCTTGATGCTCCGAGATCGCAGTTGAATTCCTGCCACTGGATGGTCCATTTGGACCTAAACCGTCCCGCAGAGATGGTGATTGAGAAGGGAATAGCTTTTTTTCCCGGCGACAGAAATGCAGCTAATGAAGCTGCTGAAGTTGGGGCAGCTCCGAAATGGGAAGAAAGCGGAAAGAGAAAGTATGTTGAATTTTATTATTAGAGAAAGAGACTACCCAAGAAAAAAAATTAAGTTAAGATTGAAGACAAAAGACTTTAGGCGGCAAGATTGAGCTGCATTGAACTTAGTGTGTTATCCAGTTTCTAATTTCTTTTTTTTTCATGGATGGAACTTTTGCGGGGGCTCCCTATTTTTTAAACTGAATGGATTAATTTTTTCTTCTTCTTTTTTCTCTTTTGCTTGTACCTATGGATTAAAATTATCCTTTTTAAAATATAATGCCTGATTTGATTGATTCGATTGTTTTTGCTCTCCATTTAAGGATTTTTTCTTTCTTAAGCTTGGAATATAAAGAAGAAAATAAGAAGGATTCAAGATTGTAACAACAGGAGGAAAAGCAGTTACGCTGCCACTTAGAGGCTGGAGGCTGGATACATTGTTTTTCTTCTTTCTCTTTGATCATTTGAGATTCAAGATTCTTTCAGCTCATTTACTGACAGTGATAGTAGGAAGTGCACAAGTTGTTTATACAGGTGCCTTTTGGAAGTTCTATCACTAGCTTTTGGAGAGAGGACAACTTTTTGACTTGAAAGATAATAAATGAACCTGTTTGGAGTTTATTAAAATACCTTGAACCCTATAGTGTCAGTATCTGCAAAATTGAAAGAATGGCTCAGCAGGAAAAAGAAACTGTAACATTGAAAATGATTATGTTTGAAATTCAAAATCTATTAGTTGTGACAGAGAGAATTGAAAAGAGTTTGGAGAATATGGAATACAAAACAGAAAAATCAGATGGACAAACTGAGGATGTTTACCAGATGAAGAAAGTAGAGGACAGTTCAAAAGATGGAAGGAAAAAATGAGCAAAGAGATAAGAAAACTGTGGATACTGACAACAAAGTGAGCGTGGTTGGTAATGGCAAGAGCGGAATATAGAAAGGGGAGATGGATGGATTGGAACTCTACCCCAGACTTCAAAGCACAGAAGAAGAAAAGAGAGAAAAACTGATGGAGATAAGGAGAGAAATCTTGATAGAAGCACTAGTGATAACCAAAGATAAGCTGATGGAAAGAGCAGATATTGGGTTTCAAGCTTTTGTGAGATACAAAAGGAACAGCATGTTGCCAAGGGAGGTTTATATAAGATTTATTAAGAAAGTAACTAGAAGATTAATGCTGCAAATGGCAAGAGATATAAGACCGTACTATTGCTGGAGAGATACAGGTTGATGCAATGAAAATGTACAATAAAAATTAAGCTAAATTTAGTTTACTAGTAGTATGTATAAAATGAAGTGACAATAGCTATAGGTAAATAATGATTAATAATGATAACAATACATAGATATATCAGTTTGATAATATGAAATTTTATATAAACAATATATAGAGATTATGAAAGGAGGTTTAAAAGCTTTATCTAGAATGTGTTATAAAGATGTATTGTGATTGGATGATTTTAGGATGATCTAATGGAATGTTGTTATATAATCCTAGTCTAGATTTTGAATATTATATATAAAAGGATGTAAAAACAATTATAGTCAAATTAAGGTTGAGATATAATAATTGTGATATACATGAATATAGGTGAATTTAAAATATGCGATTTGATATGAAAAGCAGGTAGTGACTATGGAAGAGATGCATGGAAATACTGTAACCGACACACTTTCTACAATTTGTAATGGAAGATGGGGTTTTTATGTTTGTTTGTCTTTGTTTAAAAACAAATAAAAATTGTTTAAAAAAATAAATAAGATCCTATGAGAAAACAAAAGCAGTCCCTCAGCAGTAAAATCAAATATATGAGACATTTCATGACCAGCACACTGTGGATGATCATTTCTGAATGAGAACAGAATTATCTGGAGATTTCATCTAAAGCAGGACAATTTATAGGGCAGGAGCAGGGAAGGGCTGCGACAGAACAGGAGCTGTGTTGCCGAAGCTTTATATTTTTCTACCAAATAACATTAAATTTCTGCACAAAAGAACTGGACCTTTTCTGAAGGAAAACAGAGTGAGAGCCCATATTGCCTTAAACAAAAATGTCTTTTTTGTTTACTCTATAAGATGTGCTTGTAAAGTCAGTGCAGCAGGGACAGATATGAAATGTACTAGTAAAGCATTAAATCCCTGTAGCATTTTCAGATAAATCTGCCAAAGCCACTGACCAAGAAAGTACCAATGTTTGTTTGTGTGGCTGACAAACTGATACATAACAATTTAATCAGCCGGGCTTCGAGGGGAGGAGCTGCCGCCGTCGGGAGCTCAATAAAGCTCCTGCCAGGACTCTGGTTCGTATATCTTATAAGATCTATAGATATCTCCCCTTTCTGGCAGAAAGGGGCAGGGAGAAGGTCAGTCGTTAGGATCTCTTTGTAATTCATAGCTTTTCTTTTTGCTGTGAATGGAGAAGAGGTTCAACATTAGCTGAGCCTTTACTCCGGCCAGTTTTCCGCGCTGCCTTTTTTGCAGCCCAGGCAGATTGCCTCCCCCCCCAGGACAAAGCTAAGCTATTTAAAAGCCAATCCGGGCGGGGACCATTCCCGAGGAACTTCTTCTATTACCATTTAAAATACCAGCTTCAATTTCGCAAAAGGCTCCCTTTCTTTTTTTAGCTGCGTCACAAGATGGCGATCTCGTAGCTTTTGTGTTTGATCTGACGCAGCTAGCTGACCCTACCCTCCTGAAAGCTTCTCCGTACTAATTGCTAAAAGATTAACTGAGGGGAGCACAGACTTTGATTTTTGGCTCGCTTGATTGCTTGTCTTTTATTTTTATTCTGGAATGGCTCCCAAACCTAAACAGAAGCGCTTCCTTAATAATAAAACTGCTATGAAGCCGCTACCCTTGTCTCCTACACCCTCCACGGGAGACTTGCTAACACAAGAATTCCTTCTCAAAACGCTTAATGATTTCAGACAGGAGATTAATCAACTGATTTCGGATTTATCTGATCAATTTGATGCTAAAATTGCTCAGGCAAAGCAGGATATGATCGGAGTAATGACAGTCATGACAGATTATATTGCTGAAACGGAGGACAAATTGGAACTTTTGGAAGAAACTAACCTTAATCTGATATCAAAAATTCAAACGTTAGAACAGGAAATTGAATCTGCCCAAAAAGAACTTGTCAAATTAAATTATAACAAGACTGCCTTTGCTATACGTGTTAGAGGACTGCGTGAAAACCAACAGGAGAATTTGAAACAGACATTTTTTGAGGCTTTCAGTCGCTTGGTGGGAAGTCCGGGACTTAATTTTGATTGGCAGATTCAAAGAATTTACCGCCAGAATTCTTGGGTAGCAAAACAGCGACAGCTTCCGAGGGACATAATAATATACTTTACCACAAGGGAATCTAGAAATGAGATAACACAGAGGCTCTACGGAAAGAGGTTGAGAATTGATGGGGACGACTTGATTGTTTTTAAGGAGATACCATTTCAAATGTTAAGAACAAGAAGACAGTATGCTTTCTTAACCGAAGAACTCAGAAACTCTCAGATTTCATACAGATGGGAAGTCCCAGCTGGTATTACAGTTACATTTGGTAACCAAAAATACCGCATTAACTCCGTCTGTGAAGCCCGAAAATTTTACTACGAGACCCTGAAGGCGGGACTTCCTGATTCATCCGGATCTGGGGAGAGACAGGGAGAAGGAGAAGACAAACAGCGAGACACGTGGCTACAAGGCGGAGCGTGTTGCTTTCCTCTTCCGGAAGGGCAGAAGACTAAAGAATAAAGACTAAGCGATGTTTTTAAAGCTTTATGATTTCCGTCTGGGATAAAATGGAAAAGTGGCATATCGATGATGAGACATGGAGACTGAAAGAAGCGTTGCTGATTGTGGACATATATTGTACAGAAGTTTTGTCTGAACTCTAACTCTAATTGTGCATGAACTATTTTCTTAGACGAAGAGAGTGGAAATTGTGATCTTTTTGAGTTGCGGTTTGGAACGAACGGAGTTGGGAGGTGTGTGGGAGAGGGAAGGGCAGCGAAAGTGTAATTAGATTACTTGGGGCTAGAACGCAAGCTGATGTTTGTTTGAGTTGCTATATCAATATAAGGTTAAGAAAGATTGGTCGGAGAATCTTCAGGAAAGTGGAGTAAACACGGGAGGAGCAATGAATGTGGACAAAATATATATGTGGATATGGATAAAGGCAGGGTGGAAGGTAAAAAATTTATATGTGGAGGTGGGTAAGGATAGAAAGGGAGGTGTTGGAAATGAAAAATGAAAGAAGTATTTGAGTTAATGGTGTTATAGAAAGGTTTGGATACCTGGATAAAAAAGAGATAAATTAAAGGTTTGAATAGATAGACAAAGCAAGGAGATTTTTAGTTGGGGAATTCTAATTGATCAACTTACCTGGTTCTAATATAGTTTGAAACCCTGCAAGTAGCAAAATAATCGAAATTTGGAATGAATTACATTGTTTAAGATTTACAGATAATGGGAAGCTGTGTTAACGTAGTGGGTTTATTGACCCTTTTTGTTTCTTTCCTCTTTTTGTGTGTGAGTGTGGGTGTTTCTTTTTTGTTTCTTATTTTTTATTTTCTATTATTTTTCCTTTTTCTTTTTGGCTTTACTTTTATCTTATTTTTTTAATTTTAAAGTTAGCTGACCTTATTATACTCAAATGCTTGTTAAAGAACTATGCCGGGCATGGGACCTGCGAAGCCGTAAGGGGGTTAGGGAGGGGGGATTATAGAGGGGAGGGGGGAGGGGGGAATTACAGTTTCAATCCTTAGAACAATAAGAATTCACTTGTATACTGTGGCTCGTTTTTTTTTTTTCTTTTCTTTTTTTCTTTCTCTATTTTTATTGTAAAAAACAAATTGAATTGTATGAATACACCAAAGTGAGGAGAAGAGGGAAAGAGAAGGGAGAAGTAAAGAGGGAGTGAGAGGGAATGTGAGGAGGGTGAAATGGAGGGAGGGGGAGATGTCTGAGGGGGTAGGGAAGTAGGAGGGGAATGCTGGAGGGGTGAAAGGAAAGTTGGAGGGGGAGAGGAGAGGGTGTATGGGGGAATGAAGTGTTATGTGGGGTTTTTTTTTGTTTGTTTTTTTTCCTTTTTTCTTTTTTTTATGCACAGTATATAAGTGATTGTATAAAATGAAAATGAAAATGAAATAAAAATAAAATGTTTAAAAAAAAAAAAAAACAATTTAATCAGCCTTGGAGAGGATGCTGACGTCGCAACGACACGATGTGTGATCTTGGAGCTCCAAGATCGCAGTCGATACTTTTGCCACTGGATGGTCCTTTTGGACCTAAACTGTCCCAAAGAGATGGTGTTAGAAGAAAATCTTGTTAGAAGCACTAGTGATAACCAAAGACAAGGTGATTGAAGAAGCAGATGGAGGGTTTTGAGCTTATACAAGATATGCAACAAGCAACAAATCGTGAGGAGAAGTCCATACAAAATTTACTAAGGAATTAACCAGAATACTAATGCCACAAATGTCAAGAGACATAAGATTGCACTATTACTGGAAAGACACAGGTTGATATATGAAAGCTTATTATAAAAATTAAGCTAAACTTAGTTAAATTTAGAGCATTATGTAAAAAATGAAGTGAGAATGGATATAGTTAAATAAATGATTGATAATGATAATAATGTATACATACGTATTGGTTTGATAAGAGGAAATTTGATATAAGTTGCAAATGGTGACTATGAAAGGAGGTTTAGAAACTCTGTTATGTATGAAAGCTTATAATAAAAAATTAAGTCAAATTTAAATAAATTTAGAACATTAGATAAAAAAATGAAGTGATAATGGATATAGTTAAATAAATGATTGATAATGGTAATAATGTATATATATGCATTGGTTTGATAAGAGGAAATTTGATATAAATTGCAAATGGTAACTACGAAAGGAGGTTTAGAAACTCTGTTATTAAATATAATCAATTTTTATTTAGAACATGTTATAAAGATGTAATATTACTGGATAATATTGGGAAGAGCTAATGGAATGCCATTATGTGGTTTTGCTTTAAATCTGGAATATTTTAGATAAAAGGACGTAAAAACGATTATAGTCAAATGAAGGTTGAAGTATGATCACAGTAATATATATAAATAAATTTGATATAAAATATATGATTTGACATGAATTGTAGATGACAACTGTGGAAGGGATGTACGGAAGCTTTTGTAACCAATCGACACACTTTCTGCAATTTGTAATGGAATATGGTTTTGTGGGGTTTTTTTCTGTGTTTTGTCTGTGTTTATTCAAAAATAAAAATTTTAAATAAAAAAAAACAATTTAATCAGCCTCAATATTTTCAGGTGCCTCAAATATCCCTTTGAAATAAGTATTATTCGGTCTTTATTTCAGAAATAAATAACCCACAAACACCATTATTTTTGGTAGTAACCTCCTACCTGGATCTCCTGGGGGACCATGAGGACCCATTTCACCTGCAGTGCCCAGGGGGCCTATTTTTCCATGGGCGCCTGGTGTCCCTTGCTCAGCAACCAGTTTAGGAAGTAAAGGTGGCAATCCGGGGGAACCTGGAGGCCCCTGAAAACCTAGAAGTTAACAATCCAAACAAATAATTGATTTTGCAGATAGATTTTTTTACTTGCACCAGTTGAACACCCATGTAATTTTTAAAATAAATACATGAATCAATTTAAGAAATTCGTATAGCTGCCCAACTCAAATGATACTAAATATTCATCCTATGTTGTTAGCAGTTGTTTATATACACAAACTGCTCCATTTTTATTCAAATTACCTTGTTTTACCACCCATCTACTCTAATGAATCTATTGCCTGAGAGAAAAGAATGCCTCTTGACTCATGGGAAGCCAGTCCTATAAATAGGTCTGATGAGCTACAGAGGATCCAATATGTTCTATATATCTTACAACTATAAATATTACTAATAGGTGCTCTCTTATAACAAAGAGAAGGAGGCATCAGATCAGTGCAATTTTAGGAGTATGTAAATTATTACTGAAAATGCTGTTAAAACTGTAAACATTAAGGATTAAGCTGTGATAAAACTCTGTGGAATCAATGACAGTTTAAATGTAGCAATAGCAATAGCAATAGCAGTTAGACTTATATACCACTTCATAGGGCTTTCAGCCCTCTTAAGCGGTTTACAGAGTCAGCATATTGCCCCCCAAAACAATCCGGGTCCTCATTTTACCCACCTCGGAAGGATGGAAGGCTGAGTCAACCCTGAGCCGGTGAGATTTGAACAGCCGAACTGCAGAACTGCAGTCAGCTGAAGTAGCCTGCAGTGCTGCAATTAACCACTGTGCCATCTCGGCTCTTGTGGAAGTTAGAATACTGAATCAATCTACTTACCAGGGGGGCCTCTATCTCCTTTAGGTCCTATGGGACCAAAGTCACCAGAAATTCCTTTTTGGCCAATGAAGCCCATGACTCCTTGTTCACCTTTATATCCTTCAAGGCAAAACAATTGTAGGCATGGGTTATTAAACATCTAACTAAATGACCTAATTTATAGTCTCCACAATGAGTTTCTCCATCATACTGTCAGGCCGGCAGTTATATTCCTTTTTAGCCTGCCACACTCTCTCTTATTTCATTATGCTGTTTCATTAGTGTATTAATTGGGAGGGGGAATAGAAAGGAGTAGAATTGTGGAATGTGTTGTTGTCATTCCTTTCTAGAAGCACCAAGGTCATCTTTTGTCTCTGCATCTGACCGGAACTAGATGGGTGGGAATACCAGCGTGGGCGAAGAAGATTGGACCATGTGATGGATTTATGGGTGTGGGGATAAGAACATGAACTTTCAACTGGGTGGAATTCCAGGAAGCTTTTAGATTTGGGATTCCACAGATGTGCCTTATTAAATTGGAACTTTGATTAAAGTTATGTCTTGAGCTCTGATTTAATTCTGCATGATAATTGGAACGCTGACACATACCTTTTGCTCCAGGCAAGCCTGATATTCCAGGTCTTCCATCTGGGCCCTGGTCTCCTTTTATTCCTTTTAGACCATCTTCTCCAGCCACACCTGTTGGCCCCTGTTCTCCTTTGAAGGCAGATGAGCCAGCTGTGCCTGGAGTCCCTGGAGGCCCAGGGTAACCTTCAAAAGTTAAGTAGAATTCAGAATGGTCATTGAAGGGCAAAGTTTGTGACACCAAACCTGACTACCCTTGACTGTTTTAGATTGGTGGACAGGGATGGTTAAAATGTTTCTAATTTCATACCCAATGATAATGAGCTATTGGGTTGTGGGGAGGGTGGTGGTGGGGTGGTGGTGGTTATACTATTTCCACAACTTGCTAATCACCTTTCCAGTAGTTTGCATTCAGACAAAGAGGGCTGCTTGTTTGGAGCAGCCCTGATCATATCCCACTCACAGTAACCCAAGCTAAGTTACTGTAATGGGTTAATGGGAGTCTGCTTCAATTGCATCATTTAAACATAACCTATGTATGTATGGAAAAGTAACTATGGTAGTGGTCAGAAAGAAACACTTCAGATTAATTACCTTCCCTACAGCTCGGATTAACTAATTTCCTAGGTCATTTTGTTTACTTTTTATCATTTCATTAGACCAGTGTTTCTCAACCTTGGCCACTTGAAGATGTCTGGACTTCAACTCCCAGAATTCCCCAGCCAGCGAATGCTGGCTGGGGAATTCTGGGAGTTGAAGTCCAGACATCTTCAAGTAGCCAAGGTTGAGAAACACTGCATTAGACATTTTAAAAATTATGACTAGATGACCCTAACCCTAACAGCCTGGTTAACAAATAATACTAAAACATAAACCATAGTTTATAGTTTATGAAGGCTACATTCACAGAACTTGCTAACCAAACCCAAACTTTTGGCTTAGTATAATAAGTTCTCTTTGTGTGTCTCTAATTAATTTTGTAATTACATGCCATACTTCTGAATTGCTATTTTGCATGAATTTCGGAGTTCAGTTGCCTTGCCTCAATCCTGGAATGTTATTAAAGTAACCCTCCCACATTTTCTCACTCTACAAAACATTTTCTAAGTAGTTTTTTTAATCAGGCTTTTTAATTGATAGTATACTAGTTTATCAGCTATAGATTATAACTATAATTACACTGCTAATCCTATGTGAATTAACCTGAAAAGAGGGCCTGCCATGACTTATAGATTAACCTTAGTTACAGAATTTATATTTAATTATTATTGATTACCATTTTGCCTATTTAGTTTTTGTGATGAAGAAAGGCTAAATAAACTTGCAACAAATCCAAATAGTTACAATGACTCAAAGTAATATCCAGTAATTTTTAAAATGGATGATCTCATCTTCTGAACTTTGTAACTATTTTCATGTTGTGTTTGAATAGGACTGTAGTTCATACATCACCCACTGAATATATGGTAGTGTTGCATTACCTGGTACTCCATCAAAACCAGGTGAACCCATATCGCCAGGTATACCAGTTATATTGGAGACTCCAGGAAATCCTGGTCTTCCATCTGGTCCAGGAGCACCAGGTGAACCTCGCCATCCTGCCAGTCAGAAATGAAGGAACAAATATCAGATACAATCAGTTCGGCCAAACCAGTAGAGGAATTCAGGCCTGGGTCGCAGAACCGGCAGCAACCAAGGCCTGCTACGCCCCCAAACTGGTTCCCTTTTTAGTGACTGCACGTCTGCAGTTCACTGTAAATTGTTCTGTGCATGCGTGAAGAACAATTTACATTGAACAGCACATGCACGAGTTGCAAACCAGTAGTAAAGCTGGCAGCAACCAACCCCTGGATACAATGTAGATGCAGGCTTTGAAAAAAGGGGAGGATAAAGGACTGAAAGACAGCTGGATGATGCCAGAGAGAAGGTAGAAGAACTGGATATCTAAACTGAAATGCAAATTCATTCTGAGGATAGATTTGGGAGAATGATTAATAAATACAGTAGGAAGGGCAAGTAGTTCTTCCTATCCCAAGATCTCAAGAAAATGGGGGAAATTAAGAAAAAAGTATGGCAAGGAAAACAGCCTGGAAGTGAAGTACTGTATATACTCGAGTATAAGCCTAGTTTTTCAGCCCACTTTTTGGGCTGAAAAAAGCCGCCTCGGCTTATACTCGAGTCAGTGAAAAATTTGCCCGAAATGGAGGAGAAAAAGGGGCGGGGCCATGCCGCTGGGTGACACTCGTGAATGGCCCAGTGCCCCTGTGAGTTTCCCCTCCCTCTGTGTCAGTTTGCCGCGCAGCGCGCACCGCACCATCCCCCCTCCTCACGTTCTAATGTAATGCAGGGCTGTCTTACGATTCCCCTTTCTCCCCCTCCTGCCGCTCTGCAACGATGTCCCACCTCCTCCTTGTTATGGCAAGCAGCCACATAGCGATGTCCCACCTCCTCTGGTACAGTGATCCAATGATAGGAATCACTGTGCCGTGTGTCATAGGAGGCGGGACATCGCTCCCGCGGCTGCACGGGACATCATCATCACAGCGGGACATCAGCATCATGAGGTGAGTGAAGTATTTCATTGAATACACCGCTAGTTTACTGTTTTTCTTTGAAATAAATATTCAAAAACATTATTGGTATCTATTTTTATTTTTGAAATTTACCGGTAGCTGCTGCATTTCCCACCCTAGGCTTATACTCGAGTCAATAACTTTTCCAGTTTTTTGTGGTAAAATTAGGTGCCTCGGCTTATATTCGGGTCGGCCTATACTCGAGTATATACGGTAATCGCTTGTAGGAGAGATACAGTGGGAGGCTGCAATCTGGCTATTGTACGGGAAAGAGGGAAGGGCCATTTCCAGCCGCTTTTCCTTGCTATCATACTTCACACCAAAGCCAGAGAAAAAACCATCCTTAAACTTTTGTTCAGCTTTCATTTTCAGAAGACACCAGTAAATGAATTAGCAAGATAGGCTAGATTAGAATCTTTATTGCAGACAAATCCCCAACCTGAACTTATCCATTTTTTTTCCTGGATGGAAGAACTAACCTGGCATATTATCATGGAGACATGGTTTATGAAACAAAGAGAATTATTCTCTCTTCTACCAGACTAGTCTTTGTTAAAGCAAGTTGAGACTGAAGGGCAGGAATGGCATGGTGGTTGTTTAGTCTGCCTTCAGAGTGGCAGAAGGTGCCTTCCCATCCAAGTAGCACTTCAGATGGGAATTTTCTCTTGTAAATTTTTTTTTTAGTTTCTGAATTTTGAGAATAGATCATGAAGAGACAAGAAATATTATTAGATTTCTAATGGTTAACAGTCAAACAAAGCAATATTTTTTTAAAAAATGGTAGCTTTAAATACACCAGGAATAATTTTACTTACAAAATATGGCCTTGGGCTTATTATAGGGGAGAACTTATTGTTTTGGGGTTGCCGGGCAGCTGCTCCCTTGTGAACTGGCTCCCGAAGAGCTGGGCACAACCTCAGGGGCGAAGCAGCCATGAGGTGACCAAGCTCACAAGCAACCACCCGGCAAACCCCCTCTCCAGCCGGGTGGAGCGCCATTCACTGACCTAAGGCGCCAAGCCATGTGGCGCTCTGCCAACTCCCCAGCTCCCATGGCTTGGCACATTAGGGATACCTGCTAGGTCAGTGCATGGAGCTCTGCCCAGCTGGAGAAGGCGGTTGCGCGAGCGCCTGTTCTGCCCCCAGCAGGCATGCCTCCTAGCCTCAACATATCCGGGCCCAGCTCTCTCTGCAACAGCCGCTGCTGCTGCTGCGCTTCCCCCTCCGGCCAGGCAGAACGCTACTCCCCAACTTGCAGTATCCCGAAGGCGGCAAGCAGGGACGTGCAGTCGGGGAGGCAAGGGAGGCAGAGCCTCACCACTGTCATCATGAAAGGAAAAAAAATGTAAAAGAAAAAAGGCAAGAGCTGAGGTAAGGCTGAGCTAGTTGCTGCCAGAGTTACCACGGATGACTCTGCTTAGTGCTTAACTGTTTAAAAAAGCCTCTAAAAAGTGCCCTCTATAGGAGGAGGCAGGAGAACAACGTGCCTCATCTAGTCTGACTTTAGGCGTTTTATGATCACTCAAGCAGAGTTAAGCAAGCGTTAAAACCTGAAAAATTCCTCTCTCTCCACGTCATTCTCCTGCCTCCTACTGTAGAGGACACATTTTTAGAGGCTTTTTTAAACAGTTAAGCAGAGTCATCCATGGTGACTCTGGCAGCAACTAGCTCAGCCTGACCTCAGCTCTTGCTTTTTTCCTTTTACATTTTTTTCCTTTTCATGATGGCAGGCAAGAGCAGAGTTGAAATCCTCTCTGAAACAGCTGGAAAAGGTACGTGTGGGTCAGAGGGAGGGAGAGGAATTCAAACTTCATCCTCAAGTGTAGATCCCTCCCCAAGGGTAGTTTGATTGCAGGCAGAGCCACGTTGCCTTTTCAAACACACACACACACACACACACCCCTGGATAAAACTATATAAGCCCAGCTTCACTGATTACAAGTTTGAAAAGGCAATGTGGCTCTGCCTGCAATCAAAGGCTCGAATCAGCTCCAATCCGGCTTCTGTGCCTCTTCTCTCACCCCAGCCTGCAAGCAGGAGGTGAGTGGGTGGGTGGGCTTTATTGCATTTCAGGCATTTCCCACCCACACAGCAGGGAAGGCAGCAGGGGAATGGGGTGGGGTATGGCAGAGGAGCTGCTTTCAAGCCATTGGAAAATATATTCAATCCAACTTCTGTGTTTGTGTTTGTTTGAGAGAGAGTGAGTGAGAGAGGGAAGGGAGTAGGAGAGATAGTCCAATCCAACTTCTCTGTGTGTGTGTGTGTCTGTTTGAGAGCGGGAGGAGGGAGGGAGAGAGGTAGGAAGGAGGGGGAGAGAGAAGAAAAAGAATGAAGGAAACTTTTTTGCAAAGGAGAAAAACAAATGCTGTCGCTTTAAATCGGAACTGAGCATGCCTGGCTGTGGAATTCTGGGAGTTGAAGTCCAGAAGTCTAACAAATTTGAAACCCACCACTGTGTCAGTGCCTCACCAGCCATAAACCTCACCGCACGTCACTGGCAGCAAGCAATGTGAGCACCTTTCTCCCCCCCCCCCCCAGCTCCTGCGGCTTGGCATCTTCAGGATATTGCTATGTCGCTGAGCGGTGCTCTGCCTGGCTGGAGAGGGGGTTGTCCAGGGGGTTTATTTTCGGAGGTGGGCTTATATTTTTGCCCACGCGAAAAATGTGGCAAGGCTTTAGTTTCAGGACAGGTCACATTTTCAGGAAAACACGGTAATCCTCAACTTAAAAGCACAATTGAGACTATAATTTCCATTACTAGGCAAGACAGCTGTTAAGTGAGTTGCACCTGATTTTGCTACGATTAAGTGAATCACCACAGTTGTTAAGTGAAACATGCAGTTAAGTGAATCCAGCTTTCCCCATTGAGTTTGCTTGCTGGAAGCTATTTAGGAAAGTGATCCCAGGATGTTGCAATCATCATAAATCCATGCTGTTTGCCCAGGGCCCAAATTGTGATGTGACTGCAGGGACGCTGCAACAGATGTAAGTGCAAGAACTGGAATAGGAAGTCATTTTTTTCAGTGCTGTCATTAACTTCAAACAATCCCTAAATAAATGGCTATAAGCGAGAACTACTTGTACTAGTTAATAAAATAAACACATTGTCAAAAGTTTAGGAGATGTATTATAACTAAAGAAAAAAAAACTTGCCATTTTGAAATATTTCATCTGAAAATGGATGAAGTCAGCTATGCCAGAAAGACCAGCAGTCAGGCATAAAGTGAAAAAAGAATTATTCCTTCCTACTATACCAAATTAAATGGCTGTATGTTGTAACAAAAAGCCTTTAAGAATACAGACTGACGTTCTTAGGTGAGATGAGGTTTGCTGGCAAGTAAGAGCAAGTACAATATTCTATTCTAGAAAATACAAATTTGAGTCATTAAAATCAAACCATTTCAATCTTGTGTGAGATGCACAGATGTTTTAGAAAAGAAAAGAAAAATAAGGTGGGCAGTCTTTATATGAGCACAACTGGATATAATATGAGCTAAACGATTCTTGCAGCTGTAAAACTTGCAATATATTCATTAAAAAATTCAGATTCCCATGTAAGTACAACTGTACTTTATGACATGAAATTTAGGATAAATGTTTTGTTTCTTTAAAAAACAAAAGTATTTTATTAATTGTGAGGCTAATAAACTAACCTGGATCCCCTCTTTGCCCCTTCTGACCAGGAGGTCCTCTGCTGCCTTCAATGGGGCTTGGGTCTCCTGCTGTACCCTTCTCACCCAAAACACCTGGAAAACCTGATAAGCCATACCCATCTGGACCTGTTGTGGGAAAAAAAATGGAAATTTCTATATTCAGCATAATACTTTTCTAAATATGGCAATATTAATTATCCAGATTCTAAATGAAGAAGTCTTAAATGCTAACTACAGAAATGTGAGACATAATAATATGGAGAGTTTTCATATTTCGAAATTTGTGAGTCAATATAGAGCAAAAAAGTCTCAAAAGTATCCACTGGAACACAAATAAAACCCATATTAAAAACATATTGCATTAAAAATAACTAAGATGATTAAAGGCCTGGAGACTAAAACATGTGAAGAATGGTTGCAGGATTTGGGTTTAGTTAGTTTAGAGAAAAGAAGGACTAGGGGGGACATTATAGCAGTATTCTAGTATTTGAGAGATTGCCACAAAGAGGAGGGGGTCAATTTATTCTCCAAAGCACCAGAGGGCAGGACATGAAACAATGGATGGAAACTAATCAAAGAGAGAAGCAACCTGAAATTAAGTAGAAACTTCTTAACACTGAGGACAATTAACCGGTGGAACAGCTTGCCTTCAGAAATCATGGGCACTCCATCACTGGAGGTTTTTAAAAAGAGATTGGACAGCCACTTGTCTGAAATGGTATAGGTCTCCTGCTTGAGCAGGGGGCTGGACTAGAAGATTTCCAAGGTCCCTTCCAGTTCTATTCTACCGTGTTTCCCCGAAAATACGACAGTCTTATATTTTTTTGACCCACGAAATATGGCCTTGGGCTTATTAAAGGGGAGGACTTGTTGTTTTTGGGTTGCAGGGCGGCTGCTCCATTGCGACCAGGCTCCCGAAGAGCCGGGCACAGCCTCAGGGTCGAATGGCTGTGTTGCGCAGTCGCAGCAGCAACACAGCAGCCAAGAGGTGACCACACTCGCGAGCAGCTACCCGGCAACCCCCCTTTCCAGTCAGACACAATGCCACTGACTGATCTAGCTGTATCCGGAAGGCACCAAGCAATGCGAGCGCCTGTTTGCTGTCCTCCACCTCCCGTGGCTCGGCGCCTTCAGAATGCCCCTAGGTGAGTGAATGGGGCTCTGCATGGCTGGAGAGGGGGGTTGCGCAAGCGGCTTTTCCGCTCCCTGCTTGCGCGACTTGCAGCCTCACGATGCCCTTGGCTAACTCTACAGTACCTGCAGAGCCAGGGCATCTCCGCTGCTGGCGCCGCCCGCCACTTGGTTTTTTTTTTTGCGGCTTTCAAAGAACGGAGGATGGGTGCCACTCTGGAAGTATGCTCTATGGTAGCGTACAACCATAAAGCATACTCCCAGAGCAGTATCCTACCTCTGTGCTTTGGAAGCTGCAATGGAGGACGGATGCTGCTCTGGGAATACGCTCTATGGTTGTACGCTCTGCAGCCCACAACCATAGAGCATACTCCCAGAGTGGCATCCGTCCTCCGTGCTTTGAAAGACGAAAACAACCCCAAGCGGTGGGTGGTGCCAGCAGCAGAGATGCCCTGGGTCTGCAGGTACTGTAGAGTTAGCCAAGGGCATCGTGAGCATGCGAGTTGCGCGAGCGGGAAGTGGAAAAGCTGCTTGCGCAACCTCCCTCTCCAGCCATGCAGAGTCCCATTCACTCACCTAGGGGCATTCCGAAGGCGCCGAGCCGTGGGAGGTGGAGGGCGGCAAACAGGCGCTCGCATTGCTTGGTGCCTTCCGGGTACCATTAGATTGGTCAGCGGTGCTGTACCCGACTGGAAAGGGGGGTTGCCGGGCGGTTGCTCACGAGCATTGTCACCTTATGGCTGTTGTGTTGCTGCTGTGACAGCACAACACAGCCATTCGACCCTGAGGCTGTGCCCGGCTCTTCGGGAGCCCGCTTGCAAGAAAGCAGCTGCCCGGCAACCCCCCCTCTTCAGCTGGGCACAGCGCCGTTGACCGACCTAGCGGTACACCGAAAGCACCAAGCAATGCGAGCGCCTTTGCCCCCACCTCATTGGTGCCTTCGGGATATTGCTAGGTTGGCGAGCGGTGCTCTGGCCAGAGGGGGGAATTGTCCAGGGGCTTATTTTCAGGGTGGGTTTATATTTTTGCCCATACAAAAAATGTGGTAAGGCTTTAGTTTCAGGACAGGTTGTATTTTCGGGAAAACACAGTATTCTAAGATTCAAGGAGAAAATTTTGGCCTAACACTAAAGAGCCAGTTTGTAATTTAACCTTTCTAGGTTTCTATTGCTAAAGAGGCTTACGTTCAAATACCTTAGAATGGCACTCTCAGATATGAGCTGAATTAGAAGTGCTTTCTCAGATATTATGGGCCCAATAATAAAGAGTTTTCCAGGTTAACACTAGCACTTTAAATTGAATTCAGAAATTAAATGGAAAATAATTAAAATGATGTACCAACAGTGGCCGTACCACTACGGCCCCTCCGGGTCAGCGGATCCCGGAGACCTCCTTGGTTCACCGAGGAGCTCCGGGAGAAGAAGCGCCGGAGGAGACGCCTAGAGCACCTATGGAGGTCCGATAAGTCCGATTCGAACCGAGCACTCCTGACAACATGCTAAAAGATCACATATTGCCACCTTGGTTGCGTCCGCCGAGTCACGCCCAGCCGCCCTGTTTAGGATAACCCGCTCCCTCCTAAATAGGAGGGACGCGGGCGAACCCCTACAGGGTAAGGCTGAGGAATATGTCCAATTCTTGGCGGACAAAATTGCTCGGATTCGGTCGGACTTGGACTCCATCTCTGCAGATCCAGCCGAGACACAGGGGGAGAGCTTGGCAGACCATCTCTGGGTTGAGTTTCAGGACGTTGCCTCTGGGGATGTGGACAAGGCCATACGAGCTGTGAGTGCCTCCACCTGTATACTGGACCCGTGTCCCTCCTGGCTGGTTGCCAACAGCAGTGGGGTGACACGAGGCTGGATCCAGGCAGTTGTAACCGCCTCCCTTCGGGAGGGGCACTTCCCCGCCGCACTTAAAGCGGCGGTGGTGAGACCCCTCCTGAAGAAACCATCTTTGGATCCAGCCGTTCTTAACAACTACCGTCCAGTCTCCAACCTCCCCTTTCTTGGGAAGGTTGTTGAGAAGGTGGTGGCCTTCCAGCTCCAACGGACCTTGGAGGAAGCAAGTTATCTTGACCCCTTCCAGTCCGGCTTCAGACCTGGTTACAGCACAGAAACCGCTTTGGTCGCATTGACCGATGATCTCTGGAGAGCCAGGGATGGAGGCCATGCGTCCATCCTGGCTCTCCTTGACCTCTCGGCGGCTTTCGATACCATCGACCATGGTATCCTTCTGCGACGACTGCGGGAGGTGGGAGTGGGAGGCACTGTTCTGCGGTGGTTCTCCTCCTACCTCTCGGACAGGTCGCAGTCAGTGTTGGTCGGGGGGCAGAGATCGTCCCTGAGGCCCCTAACTTGTGGGGTGCCGCAGGTTCGGTCTTATCCCCCCTACTATTTAACATATACATGAAACCGCTGGGCGAGATCATTCGGAGGCACGGGATAAAATACCATCAATATGCGGACGATACGCAGTTGTATCTGTCCGCCCCGTGCCAACTCAATGAAGCGGTGGACGTGATGAACCAGGGTCTTGAGGCCGTTAAGGACTGTCTGAGAGCTAACAAACTGGTACTCAACCCAGACAAGACCGAATGGCTGTTGTGTTTCCCTCCCAACAATTTGGCCAGTGTTCCATCGCTCAGGCTGGGGGGTCAAATTCTACACCCCTCAGATAGGGTTCGCAACTTGGGAGTCCTCCTGGATCCACAGCTGACTTTTGACCACCACCTGTCGGCTGTGACCAGGGGGGCATTTGCCCAGGTTCGCCTGGTACGCCAGTTGCGACCCTACCTGAACCGGGAGGCTCTCACAACAGTCACTCGAGCCCTTGTGATCTCCAGGCTGGAATACTGCAATGTGCTCTACATGGGGCTGCCCTTGAAGAGCATCCGGCGACTTCAGCTAGTCCAGAATGCGGCCGCGCGAGTGATTGTGGGTGCACTGCGGTATGCCCACATAACACCTATCCTCCGCGAGCTGCGCTGGCTACCTGTTGATCTTCGGGTGCGCTTCAAGGTGCTACTTACCACCCATAAAGCCCTTCATGGTAGTGGATCTGAGTACTTGAGAGACCGCCTTCTGCCGATTACCTCCCTTCATCCCATCAGATCGCACAGAGTGGGCCTCCTCCGAGTTCCATCCGCCAGTCAGTGTCGACTGGCGACTACGCGGAGGAGAGCCTTCTCAGTAGCAGCCCCGACCCTCTGGAACGATCTCCCCTTAGAGATTCGCACCCTCACCACAGTCCAGAGCTTCTGCACAGCCCTTAAGATCTGGCTATCCCGTCAGGCCTGGGGATAAGACCTTCATACACCCCACCCGAATGTTGAATGAATGTTGTGTTTTATTGCTATTATTATTTGTATTCACATATTATTTTTACGTTTTGTCTTGCACCCCCTTCCCATGAGTTGTAAGCCGCCCTGAGTCCTCTCAGGGAAAAGGGCGGCCTATAAGTGACAATAAAATACAAAAAAAATACAAATACAATATAATCATAACACTCATTACAGAGTGTTCCAGCTGTCACACTTTGTACTTGGAAGCTTCTGGACTGCTTCCCACATTGCAGTAATCAAAATGAAATATTTTTAGGACATCAGTCACTAAGATTATTGATATAAACTATAACAATAGCTTCTGCTGGTAAAAATCACCCCTTGCTACCGAGGAAACTAATGAAGCTAATGACAACTATAAAACTTCGCAAGTGTCTATAGATCCAAATTTGCCACCTTGAAAGCTGGATCTATAGCTAGAAGCCTGATACTTGTGGGGGGGGGCAGTGTTGTTCCTTTCATTTCAAGTTGGATATCATTTATTCATAAGAAAAGTGAGGTTTCATAATATATGTCAGACCATCTCAAAACTGGAACGTACCTGGTGATCCCGACAAGCCTTTAGAACCTGGCAAACCATCTAATCCAGGAAGTCCTCTGATCCCAGGCAGTCCTTCCAAAAGTACAGCAAAATCAATATTATTCACAGACTTAAGAAAAATATAATACAGATTTCTTTTAAAATTGCTGCTGAGTTTCAAACTGATAAAATTTTGTAGGTTAGGCAAATGTTATAGCCATTATGCTATTAAAATACCATTGTTAACAGAAGCTGAAGCACGCATTATTGAGCCAAGTGCAGGAAAATGCAAGAAAAAGCTAGTTGCATAAATTTAATTTTGTATTTGGAGAAGTCTGACAAGAACACTCACAGGCAGATTATCGCAGATATTTAAAAAGCCCTTAACAACAAAGAAAAGCAGCTACAGCAGGCCCAGATTCAACTCTCAAACCTCTTTCTCTTGCCCATGTATCCTAATGGACTGAGAGCTACTGGTATCTCAATAGAAGGACTGTAGTTATGTTCCTTTTAGGATCTTTGGCCTGCCATACTTTCTATTATTTCACTATGCTGTTTCATTAGTGTAGTAATTGGCAGGGGGGAATAGAAAGGAGTAGATTTGTGGAATGTGTTGTTGTCATTCCTTTCTGGAAGCCAAGGTCATCTTTTGTCTCCGCACCTCTGCACCTGACTGGAACCAGCTGGGTGGAGATACCAGCATGGCCGAAGAAGATTGGACCATGTGATGGATTTATGGGTGTGGGGATAAGAGCATGAACTTTCAACTGGGTGGAATCCCAGGAAGTTTTCAGAATTGGGATTTCCACAGATGTGCTAAGATGTATGACATTAAATTGGAACTTTAAGGATCGTTTTGCCTTGGACTCTGATTTAATTCTGCATGATACTTGGAACGCTGACAGTTTGGCACTTCAGTCAAGATGACGCTTATTACTAGACTTCAGGTTCTTTGCTTCTGACATTTCCTCTTCTGGTCCTTACATAAAGCTGTGGAAATCACCAATGGAATCGATTCTTAAAACCTAGCTCATCCTTTTATAGACTTCCCAAAACAATTCCACAGGGTTGGATGTATTTTTTAAACAGATGAAATACAGAAAGAGCTGCCACTGAATGCAGCCTATAACATATTAATATCAATTCTATTGGTAGAATTTAATTTACCTTTTCTTCCTGGAAAACCAATGTTTCCAACATTTCCTTTTTCACCAAAAGAGCCAGGAACACCTGAATTTCCAGGTTCACCTTGTTCCCCAAACTTTCCTGGGAATCCTACAGAACAAATAAATATGTATTCATTAAAGCAGTAGTGTATTCCACCAATAATGGTAAAATGTATCAATTTCTGCAAGAATCAATTGATTATTATTTTAATACTGAAAACCAATATGATGGGAAATAGGTTATGCCACATTTGTTATATTTAGATTATGGGCCTGCAAGGTGCTCTTGATTATAATTGAAAGGAGAATTATAATTGAAAATAACAGAGCAAAACAACATCTTGAACTAAGCAAGGCTTCTGTTAAAATTCAAGCCATATCCTTTAAATTTAGGCAAAGAAAACTTTTGCTATATTATATGGGACAATCAGACACTCTAAAAATCTGATTATATATTCTCTGGATTTGGATCTCTTGTTTTATTTTAACTTAATTTTCTTGTTTGGGCAACAACTTGTTAGATTTTTTCAAATGCACTGTGATTTTATTGAAAAGAAGAAATAAAAAAACAAGTTTGATGAGACAAAACCTAGCGTTTTTCATTAACAAACCGTTGTTTTAGTTTCTCACAATAAATATTACTTTGGGGAGATACATCTCACATGTTATATATAATATTAATTACAAGACTTAATATTTTGGTTGGAATAAAAAGCCTTTAATAAATAATTTTTGCATCAATTTCCTGGCAAATTCCAATATCTTGGAAATTCTTCATAGTCAAGATTACCATTAAGAATTAAGAACTGATTGTGTACAAAATGTATTGTATTATGCCACTTATTACTTTATATTAAAATAGAGCCAGTGTGGAGTTTGAGATAGTCTGGATTGGGGATAGATGAGTTTGCTCCTCTCTTACTGCGAAGCTAAATTGGTGAAGTGATTTGCAAGGGTAGAGGGCCAGCTGCTTTCTGTTTCTGGCATTATAACAGTAAGAGAAAACCGGCAGGTTCTCTGGGCTGTTTTAACATGGAAGCAAATATATACAAACAGTTATTCAGGCAATAGATCATTCAGTGAACTAGGTCATCTAGATGACATTATCTGACTAAAAAACATCATGTGGAATTCTTGATGGACAGAATAACTCTATAAATGCAGATTTATCTGGTGACAACTATGGATTTAAGGAGCCATGGTGGCGCATTGATTAGACTGCAGTATTGCAGGCTGACTCTGCCCACAGCTAGGATTTCAATCCTGATGGGGCTCAAGGTTGACTCAGCCTTCCATCATTCTGAAGTTGATAAAATGAGAACCCAGATTGTTGGGGGGCAATATGCTCTATATGCAAACCACTCAGAGAGGGCTGCAAAGCTCTGTGGGGCTGCATATAAGTCTAAGTACTATTGTTGTTATTATCTGGTGATAATAATGATATATTGTGGTTTAGAATATAAGAAGTATAAATGGTAAAAATGAATGTATTCATGAAAGTGAAAGTGCAGATTTGAATGATGGAACAAAATGTTTCCCAGGTAGTATGAATTAGTATTAGCTGGATGTTGTGGGTATGCATAAAAGTAGAAATGTGTAGTTTGTTTTTATAGTTGCAATGTATGCTGTAATGCAGACTGAGAAATGAAAGAACTTGGGATAAATTTTTCAGAAAAATATTGTGCAACATTATAAAACAATGTGATCTAAGCAAGTTCTTTTGTTAAGTGACTTGGACTGAGAGGTCAATTCAGAACCCCACTGGTGAGCATCTATTTACAAAGATCTGTTTTTAATATGTGGTATAAGACCTTGCATATAATGGTGGAAAAATTATTACTGTATAAATCTAAAAGGCATGATTGTAAGTTTGAGAAAATTGAAGGGTATAATGGTGGTAAAAGTGATGGAGTTATGAATGAATATGGTTTGAATAAAAGAGTTTAGAAACAACACATTGGTGTGGTCCAATAAAGAGATAATGCTTGAGGATCAAATTACAAAATAATTATATTACTGAAGATGGATCATCAACAGGAAGGGGGATGGAAACCTGGATGGATGGAAGAGAGACATAGAGAGAGGGAGAGAAGAAAAGACAGTTTGAAGAACACACGTGTATGGATGAGGAGAGATCAAGGATGGTAAGCAAGGATAAACAGAGCCGAGGTGGCGCAGTGGTTAAATGCAGCACTGCAGGCTACTTCAGCTGACTGCAGTTCTGCAGTTCGGCTGTTCAAATCTCACCGGCTCAAGGTTGACTCAGCCTTCCATCCTTCCGAGGTGGGAAAAATGAGGACCCAGATTGTTGTTGGGGGCAATATGCTGACTCTGTAAACTGCTTAGAGAGGGCTGAAAGCCCTATGAAGCGGTATATAAGTCTAACTGCTATTGCTATTGCTAAAAACCACAGAGAGGGAGACTAAATTGTTTTAGTTTAAACCATTTTTTGTTTTTCTTATCTCATGCTTCGACGTTGTTTGTCTTTTCTGCACTAAGTATAAAATGGCTTACTGGAGAGGGAATAGCATGAGTATGTATGCAACTTCTCAATGCTTAAGTATCACATTGTCTACTCATAGTATTTACCTTGTTTGTTATAAACTTTGCTATTTGTAATATCTAAGATATAAAAACTTTACCTCTTTGCCCTATTAACCCCTGAGAGCCTCGAGGGCCTTCCATGCCTTTCACACCAGCATATCCTTGATCCCCAGTTTCGCCCTTCTTTCCTTTGTCGCCTTTCAACCCTGTAAAATAGAAAAAAAATAATGTTTTCTTGTATAGCGTTATTTCTGACATGCTGGGCCCCATGAAGTCTCCATTTGATGCTCATTCGTAAATATTTTAGATGTGTAGTATGGATTCCTAAAAGGATCAACAAGATGATTTTTTAATATTTTTTAAAATATTAAGAATCAAATTGTGAACATAGAAATGTAAAATAAATATGGACAACTGATGTCTACCGGCCAAGTGTGGCCTTAAGGAAATGGCTGTCAATTAAGGCTGACTGGAATTTTTTGGGGGTACGATGATATGAGGCAGTGAGCAAACTGGGAGGAATCCCCAGGGTAGAGCCTGCACCAGAGGCTGTAGGGCTTATTTGTTTCCATAGACTTTTAGTTGCTCAAAAGCTTAAACCTTAGACAAACATAGAGGAAACACAGGAAACCCATAGTTAACTAGGGCAGGAAGGCAATGCAGCATGGGTCTAAATCATGTGTGTCAAACATGTGGCCATCATGTGACAACCCCCCTTCGTAGAGCTTGGTTGGGTGTGGCTTGGTGTGATGCATCCGGTTCATTGTCCGTCAGTTTGACACCCCTGGCCTAAATCCTTAGAAAGCAACCTAGGTCTAAACCATTAATAAATTGCTCAAGTCATGGCAATTGGCAGTTGGCAGATAGGTACTATCCTAAGTTCAACCTATAACTCAATGCTGATCAACCATTTATATGTTAACAGAATTTTTAGTTATAGCATGAAAAACCTTTTAATTGCTTTATAAAACAAATTCTGCATATCCACGCTACAGATCGCAATCAGGTCATTGCAATAAATGTTGGAAATCCACTACCATACCGTCGGAAGATGCTATAATTAAAAAGATCTATGAATGTGCAGAAATGGACAGAATGACGGGTTGGCTGAGGGACAAAGGAGAAATGGAACATTACCTTAGCTGGAACTTATGGTATATGTGGGCGACAAGGAGAACAGCAAGGACTTAAAATGGGGAAAGTTAAAAGTGAACATGGGTATTGTAATAGATCCCTGAACTTTGTAATGAGAAGATGTGGCTTAGAGACCTAACAATGAGGAAGGAAAGAAAAAAGTTGGGCTGTGAATGACTGTCACCGCGGGGGGGGGAGGAGGGTTGTATGTTTAAAATTGTATTTGTATTTGTATGTTTTACTCTTAAAAAAATGTATAACTAATAAAGATTACTTTAAAAAAAATATGTTGTAATTCTCATTGTTTCCTTACGTATAGTTTCTTTGTATGTTTTCCTACAATTTTTATCTGCTTGATATTTGAGATCCATGTAGGACAAGTTAACAAGGGACGAAAGCAACTATGGGACAGAGGTGCTGTTTAGCTGTCACCCTTCCTTGTCTAGAAAATTGTAAATCTTCATCATTTTACTTCCTAGAGATTCAAAAACTTGTTAACTTCAGATTTCTGGAATAGGTACCTGAGAAATTAGGATCCTTTCTAAGTACTTCCCAGGCCTGGTCCTCCTAATACTGTCACCTGCTGAGACTTTTATTGAGAAGCCTGTGAATGCTCTAAATGAGTTGAGGGAGAGACACCAGGGATCCCTCCAGATGTTTTAAACTAGAGTTCTTATGACTAAAGTTCCCACAATTAATTCCATTAGAAATTATAGGCATTAGAAGGCTACACATCTGCCACATTGAAACTTATTACTGCAGATTTCATTTAATTTGGTAATGTTGATGATGCATAATTTTGACAGGCTAGCTAGCTTATTTATTTAATTCTCTTCCTGAGTTAAGTCCATAACTGGTTAGGTTCACTCAACATGGCAAAGCCAAAACCAGATTAAAACACAGACATATAAGATCTTACTGTAACCAGAGAACTCAATCAATGCATGCCATCGTTACAGTATGTTATTTCAAAATGGAATAAGGTAGGGAGAGCTTTTAGATTGTGGCTCTGGAATTCTTTCCAACTAACAGGAATGATAGGAGTTGTCTATATTTTCTTCTGTAGAGCAAAGTAAAATATTGCATCTGTGTAAATATTTCTGCACGTCCCCTATATTGTATCTTTGTCTGTAGGTCCTGGGTGCATTGGAAAGCAAGGGCAGCAGACCACACATGCTTCACCCTGGGTCACATGGCCAGGAGAAAGGAAAGAAGAGAATGAGGCAGTCAGCAATGTTCTAAGATGTTGTCCAATTGCTTCTCTCATAGAGATTCCCTTCAGCAATGGTTTTCTCCACAGACCAAAGCCAGACCAGTCTATTTTCAAATCTAACCTTTGCTAGCTCCTCCTCTCCACACCAAATTTGGTTCTGCTCTGTTCAGTTTTGGACAGAGACAGTCCTGATTCCCTTTACGTAATTTATTTCCAACATTCTGTTTAGTTACAAAGAAGAACAGATGTCTAGTAAGAATGTTGAGTTACATTGGAGCTCAGTTATAAGTGTGTCTATATGGAGAGAGAATGCAGAGGGAACAGGCTGCATTCTGAGTGGTCTGAACATCACAATGTTAGTTTTCCATCTGGAAACGGGAATCATTATCATGGTTTCATAATAAAGATCCTGATTAAGTTAAAGACGACGAACCTACAAAGCACTTGAAATTAATGAATTGCTCTATCTTAATTAAATAGAAAGTTCAGTCATCTTCTGTAATGATATTGAAATGCATCAAATATATTGTAGTCATTCCTAACTGCATAAAACTGTTAATGAATGTGTTCTCTAGTTAGCTATTTCATCTGATAATGAATTATTCTGTATTATAAATGTACTCATGTATCAGAGGTGGGTTGCTCCCGGTTTAGCCAAACTGGTAGTGGTGATTTGACCTGGGTTGCAGAACCAGCGGTGACCCAGGCCAGCCAGCCCCCGAACTGGTTCCCCGGTCTCTTCTGCCATTGCCGGCATGTTTCTGCGTATGCACATGTGCAAGCAACATGAAACGCACACAAAGCGAAACCAGTACCAACCAGTGCAGGAACCCACTCCTGACATGTACACATTACACATACATAAATACCTGCTTGTCCAGTTATTCCAGGAATTCCTTTAGAACCTTTACTTCCTGGCAAATTCATCGTATCACCTCTGTCACCTATTAAGCAAGAGACATGTTTAATTTTACCAGTATCCATCTTTTGAATATATTTTAATGTAAAAACTTGTTAGAGAATTTCTTACTATACACATCCAGATTTAGAGAGACATTCTAAAAGATTTTTTCCCCAACAGATGGAGACATTTTGACTCTTTGATTGCGGAAGATGATCTGATTTCCCAGACGGAACTGAGAAGTACTGGAACATATTCCAGGAAAGAAATTACACCAATATTCTGAAATGCAAGCATGACTGAACACCGGGTAAAACAATTAAAGAATCCTTTCCCCTTAGCTATTTCTTTCCTTGTGTCCAAGCAGACATAATGATAAAAACTCTCCCTATGTTTTCTTATTCTTTACAGAACTTAAAACTAAGAAAAAGAACACTCAAGTTATAGAAAAACCATGTATGATAGTGACATTCCTGCAGGATACTTGTGTAATAATCTGCATCTGCCAATGAATGCGAACTTATAACACTATATATGAAGAGCAGTGGTGGGTTCCGGATCCCATTGCAACCGGTACGGTTGCAATGAGGCCTGGTGTTCACCACATAAAAGCACACAGCATGCATGCACACATGCGCAATGCACGCATGCGTCCTTACCTCTTGTGAAGCCTCCGCTCCGCTCCGTAGCCTGAGTGTCACACAGGAGCCGTGCGCTCCATGTGCGTGTACGGAAGCGCCGAAGAGCTCAAATATAGGTAAGGAGCTTGAGCAGGCGGTTGGGCTTTCCGGAGCACCGTACTGGAATGGTACCCGGTGCTCCGGGCAGGCACCGGTACACCCGTATCAGGGCGTATTGCCTGCAACCCACCACTGATGAATAGACATCTAAGCTAGCAGTCTCCCAACCTTTTCTAGGAGACTCTTTCTTTAGAAGTCTTAGATACCAGATATTACCTGTTTATAGGATTACCTGTTTTACTCCTGCTGTGCCAAAGTTTTTGTAAGATATACAAATGCATTGCTTTAAGTTAGGCCATAGATAAAAGGGTTGATTTCAAGAAATCTCTTAAGTGAAAGGTGTAAGGCCTTTGTTTCTATGGCTCCCTTATGTCTAATCTGTATCATGCTTTTTTCTGTGCATGTTATTCTACAATGTTAGGGGACAATGAGGAAATTCCAAGGTATATAAAAAACAGAAGTTCCTGCAAGAAGGACAGTAGAAAATCACATTTTTTTAAAAAACAAAGCATACAAATTCAAAAAAAATGAATTAGAAGACAACACACATAACCAAGATATCCATCTTTGCTCAGATAACACCACCAACAAAACCTTATATGGAGAGACTGGGAACGCCTAACAAATTGAATAGCTATGAGCTGCCCCTAGCACTTATAAAATGTTCTTTGTTGAGAACTCTGCATTACTTTTAGTACAATACAAAAAGGCAACACGTAAATATGAAAGTATATGAAGAATAAAATGATGCAAGAAACCAAGTTCAATGTCTCTATGTAACTACATATATGAATTAAAAATTCAAACAAACTTAAGATTCCTAAAAATAATTGGACTCACCAATTTCCCCCAGTTGGCCACTTTCACCAATCACACCTGGAACTCCTGGAACACCCTTTTCTCCCTATCACATTGAGAATGGACACAATTTTATCAATTAGAATTAATATTAACCAGAAAGTTGGTTTTATCAGAATGCTGTCATGAGTCTTGATAAGCAGAAATTATAGAATGTGTAGCATGTTATGTTTTTTTAAATTTATCAAAATTGTATACTTCCTGATTCTCAATTATTCTGGGCAACTCATAACAACTAAACCAGGAAAGTACAATTAAATTTTATTACAATAAAATAAAATAAAATATAGTGTGAACTACTGATAGGATAAAAACAAAACCAAGGAGCTTCACTATCCCTCGACAGAAGCCTGCAGAAAAAGCCAGGTCTTCAAAACGCTCCAGTTTCCTCTAGATAATGTTCTATAATTGAAGGGACCCGGAACAGGCCCATCCTGCCAGAAGAAATTGTCAGTCTCTCTAGTAACCAGGCCCTATGCTTTAGATTCACCTTTGAAAAAAAGAGTAAAATCTCTTATGATAATTTAATGTGTTGTAGGCTAGATTTACAGAATTTGGAGCTTTTGGTGCTCTACTTTATGAGCTCCCACAAAGTAAGAGTTAAAACACAGAGTTAGTTTGATTCATGCATGCAGACAACCATCAACACACTCAGTTTTGCTCACCCTCCGTCCAACGATTCCAGGGAAGCCAGGAATACCACGAGGACCTGGGATACCAGCATATCCTGGAACACCTCTTATTCCTTTAATTCCAGTTTCACCTTTCTGACCTTTTTCAAAACCAGGAAATCCAGGTAAACCTGATATTCCTGTCTGACCAGGTAATCCGAGCAATCCTTCACGTCCTACAAACATACAATTGAAAATATTAATTTATTCTCATCTCTGCAAAACTTTCTGTCTCAGGTATGCTTGGCAGCAGTAGGAGCTCTATCCAAAATTTCTTGCTTTTAAATTGGCATGTTCAATAGGGGCATAGACCACTATATCCAACATCATTCTGCCTATCCTGTGAGGACAACCAAAAGGGCTTGCCTAAGATCCTTCCATGGTGAAAGATAAGAGGATCAGAAAGCAGACATTCTCAGTGATTGACCCAATGTGAAATATGCTACATCTGGTCTTTCACTTCTGGCATTCAGACAAGCATTGAAACCTTTCTTTTTAGACATTTGATGCCTAGTATTGACTTTATGGTGAACATTTCAAATATGATTTTTTTTTTGTTTTTAGATACATTTTGCTATTGTAATACAATATGGTTATTATATTCATGGATGTCTTTTATGCTGCTATGAATTGCACACTAGAACCTTTGATTAAAAAAATAATTAATTAATTAATATTGATTAGAATGCACGGCTTTTCCTTGAATGGGATCAATTGGTGCCTGGCTGTGAATGCTATCCTAATTTACTAAAGCACAGCATTCTCTGGCTTTATCACTTGAAATCAGCCCAAAATAATGGGGATATGGTGGACCATAGCTGGGCATTTTCCTTGAGTATTTGGATCTCTAAAGAACAGTGCTACTCTTGCCTACTTCCTTAAGCCCTCTCATAAAATTCCTCCAAGATAAACTGTGATGGCCACAATCTTATGTCAGGAATCTAACAAGGCTGTGAAGAGGATTCAGAGTATAATGAAACCCAAGCCATCTCAATTCAGGAAAAGCCATTTTTCCCTGTCTTAACAGCTTGAATATGTAGAGTTCAGACTAATAGGATAGTTCTATAACTTCTCCAGTTTCCCAGACATGCAGATGTCTGAGGTTTCAAAAAGGTCCAAAGACTGTTAACATAAGAAACACTACTATATGTGTCTTCTACTCTCTGAGAGTAATATGCAATTGGCTGCAACCCTCCTTTTCCATTAGTCTGAGACCATTACAGCTGTATTATCCACAATTCACTAGGAATCTCTTCCTTTTGTTATTTACTTATTTGAAGTCATCTATGATTCAGGGAAGGGAAAAACTGAAGAATAGTAAGAGGCAATGAATTGTTTCAGTTAGGAAAGATTGGTAAACTAGGGAATGCTTTCATACAAGGAGGAATGTACAATCTGATGAGAAGGAAGCTTGCCCGCATTGTAGAAAAATCAGAATTTGGTGCATACTGAAGGGTACAACAAAATTGTTAATATATTGTATTTATGATATATAGTGTCTCTTTACCTTTTAAACCGATATCCCCTTTAACACCGTATACTCCTTGATTTCCCTTTTCACCTTTCACTTCCAGCATTACATGTAGCATGATTTTAGGAGGTGCTCCTGGTAGACCACGAATTCCACGATCACCTTTCAAGATAAGAATCCTTATCAAGGATGTATTAGAAGCATACAAGTTGCCTTATATTAAATTGAATTGTGCCTTTCTCTATTTTCATTTTTAGCAATTTCACTGCCAAAGGTTTATCCAGCCCTATCAGGAAAAGTCAAACATTCAAACCTGTCATCTTTCTCATGCAAAACATATTTTCCTCTAAACCTAGACTTCTAGCTATCTAGAAAGAAAAATGCATGCTGTGATAATATTCTTACCATATAAAGCAACATGTTTAAGAGGAAATGGCAGAAATAAAAAAAATGCTTTGTCCCTCTTCTTGCAGATTTTTAATACTCTTCCAAATTGTCCCATTGAGTTATTTTGTTTGAGAATACCGTAAATTCTATTCGATTTGAACAGTAAGTAGGAGACCCCTTTTTTTTCTTCCAGGAAAATTAGGATTTAAAAACTGAAAATAATGTAAAAATGTGATTGCAGAGATTACATTCTGCATCTCTAGTTTTATTAGTGATAGGAAGATGGCAAAGTGGCAATATATACGGTACTCTAAAGAGCTCTGGTAATTCCTTCATATATTTCTATTTAACTCACTGCAGAAGATAAGCATTTGCTGATTACTGTTCAAATCCAAACTTCCCTGCCAGCAGCTATCAGACCAGATAGGGAATGGATCTAAAGACAGATATCTTTGAAAAAGCAATAACAGAGATAAAAAGAATGCTGGTACATCAAAACTCATAAAAAATCCCATCAATGAAAATACTCTGAGCTAAGAAAGAACACTGACCCCAGTCAATCCACCCTGGAGAAAGTTCTACCCATCAATGCCTCTGAGTCAAATTCTAATGTTTTGTCATCCAGCACCTTGTTAGATTGGGAAAGCAAGGAATTTATATTCTTTGAGGAAAGAGGGCAATCTGAGACAAGGAAGGGAAAAGTATATTGAATCTCCTCCACAGAAACTTATGTTGAACTGCTATGTAAGACGTGTTTGTTAACAGCTCGGATTGTAATTTCAATTCATGACATGTCATGACATTCATGATGTCATGACATGACATAATAACAAGAATGATGAGCTAAAATGTACTGTAATCAATTGTGACTCTTTTGTTTTGCTAGTGAATGACCAAAATAAAATTACTATTAGTAATAATGCACCCATTGTTCTTTTTCAACTGGGGTCATGGAAGAGGCTTTTTAAAATTTAAAATCAAAATACATATTAAAACCCTCTTTCTGATTCTTCTGTTAAAAGAAGGGCAAACTGCAATGCTTTTAAACTTGGCAACTGTTCTTCATTTGCCTTACATAGAAGACAAAGGCAAAGCAAAAAGATACTGTTGAAATTTGTATGTGGTAAGATTAAAGCTAACATTCTTAAAGACATTTACTCAGAATAAACCCAACTGAATTTATAGAATTGGATTCTAAATCAATATACATAGGATTACGCTGTAATGTTTTTTTTATAAAAGGAATTTTGGGTTAAACAAAAGCTTTCTTAAAGCCTATTTACAATTTTAAATGAACATATATGTGCATACTGAATAATGTGAGGGTCTCATAACACTGAAGATAATACCTTTAAATCCGAATTCCCCTGATGGGCCTTTAACACCTGGCTTCCCAGAGAGGCCTTTCTCTCCATGGATTCCCTTCTGTCCTGGCCATCCTTTGAACCCCATAGGACCATTGAAACCTCCAATGCCGGGAGATCCTTTAGAACCTTGAATGAAAATTGCAAAACATGTTTAGGGCTACAGCCAGTGGTGGGATTCAGCCAGTTCACACCACTTCAGGAGAAATGGTTGTTAACTTTCTGAGCAGTTTGGTGAACTGGTTGTTGGAAGAAATCATTAGGGCAGAGAAGCAGTTGTTAAATTATTTGAATTCTACCATTGGCTACATCCTTCAATGGAAATCTAAAGTACAAATTTAGCTTTCACAAAAGGGCTTTACAATAAGTGAAAATAATTCATTAGAGCCTTACAAAAGCTGATAGTGGCTGAGAAAGGAATGGGTTGCAACTCTGAGTAGAGATTTTATGCAGAAGTTGTTTTTACCTTTAAGACCTGGGAAACCAGGCATTCCAACAATCCCAGGGAAACCAGTTTCCCCAGCCTTTCCTTTAGGTCCAATAAAGCCCAGTTCACCTTTGTCCCCTGGCAGACCTTTCATCCCTGCAGGACCAACTTTCCCTGACTCCCCTGGTTCTCCTCTGACACCAGGGGATCCTATAAAAAAAACAGAGAGAGGTGTTTGATTAAAATATAGGCAGCAGAGAGCAGTTATTATACATCAATGTTATAGGTGCACAAAAGGCAACAGGAAGAACTCATCTATCTGAAAAATAAGCAAAGGAAATGTCTTCCAACAACTGACACTACAATTAAACGTTTTTATTAGGGATTGGTACTGTTTAATGAGCAGATGTCTCACTCTAAAGCATTTTTTTTCCAAACACAACTTTAAGATGTGTGGATCAACTCCTGGAATTCCTCAGCTAGCCAGTGACTCCCAGCCAGCAACTCCAACTTTGGGAATTGAGGTTCACATAACTTTAAGTTGCAAGGTTGAAAAATAATGCTCTAGTATAAACCATAAACTTGCACAAATTGGAGCTTTATTTATTTATAGGATTTTATTTAATTATATATGATAGTTAGATTCTGTTCTATAAAAAGAATAGGAAGTACCAGTTATTATTTTCCACAAAGATATACATCAGATCTCTCACAGATCTCTTAATAATCTATTTAAGTTTTTAATTTAAATAATTATTTAATTAAATTCAGGAAATTTAGTTCCGTTCTGCCAATTGATGGTGAGTGAAATAAACAGAATGTAGAATCATAGATCTTGAAGGGATCTTGGAGGTCTTCTAGTCCAACCTCCTGATCAAGGCAGGAGACCTTATACCAGCCTGGTCATGTTGCATTGATCTGTCAATTATATAATTTAGGGTTAGGAGGCAGTGGATTTTTTGGCAGGAAAGTTTAAAAAATCTGAAGACATGGTTTGGGTCTGATTCAATGTTTCAGAAAATAGTTCAGTCTAACTTAGAGATAAAAAAAAATCATAGGCTATCTATTTCAAACTAGGATTCCAGTGAAATATATGCCTCTTGGTAATTACAATATGATAACATAAATTGCTGTTGTGGCCCAGCAGGACCTGTTGGAGCTGCCACCAGACTCCGACAGCGAGGGGCCCAATGAGTTGGCTCTAGAAGATGTGGAGGACCTTGGACAGGGTTCTGACTCTGAGCATGGCGCAGAGAGGCTGGTTGGCCACCAGGAGGCGCCTGAGACCTGGAACAGCAGTGAGAGCCAAAGGGAGCATGCTCCCGAAGTCAAGCCTTGGAGCAGTGGGGAGGAGACAAGGGAGTGTGATCCTGACGTCATGCATTGGAGCAGTGGGAAGGAGACAAGGGAATTGGTCCTGGATGCCCGGCAACAGTTACGCATTACAGGAGTTAATTGGACTCAGCTGGTGGTAATTAGGTTCCTCTCAAGATTATAAAAGGAATGACTTTCCACAAGCTCGTCGCAGGAATCAACGTATTTACTAGAGCTAGAGAAGCTACCATGGCTATCTTGGCAGGCTGGATTGCTGCCAAGATCAGTCTGTGCTGGATTGCTGCCAAGGTCTGGTCTGTGCTGGATTGCTGCCAAGGTCTAATCTGTGTGTTAATAAATCCTTGAAGTATCTTTGTCTCGGCGTGCTTTGGTGTATGAAGAGGGGGGTCAGAACAAATTGCTATAGCTTTTTTTACCTTTAAAAAGCATAGAATGAAATATGCTAACCCTACTAAACTAGATTTAAGAGGGAAAACCCCCAGAGATATTTGAGCTGTGGCTTTTAAGTGTCTAAAAAGACCTTTCTTACTCTCCAATGGAATGACACTGACAACAGCTGAGGCATGATCTGATCAGTGTGCCCACAACATTTATCTGAGAACAAGAGGAGGGTTATTTGGCTAGCCATTTGGTTGGCTGATAGGTGCTGAAAAGGTCTGCAAGAACCTGAATAAATCGGGAGATAGTTTAAATCTTTTTTGTCACTGAATTTTGAAATAGGGTAGACATCACAAGTGCATTTGTGGCAGGCAGACATAGAGGCTATTTTGGTATGTTGGGATGTGTGGGAGAGGAAGAAAAACTGAATGGGGAAAGGCTTGGTATGTCTGCATATGTGTGATACGAAGGGGGGATGCAGAAGCTGCTAGATTGCTGCCTACAGGAAAAAAAGAAAGTGATGAGGGGATAATTTCTCACCAACAAATCCTTGTGACCCTTTTCTACCCAGGGACCCTTGCTGGCCTGGGAGTCCAGGGAATCCAAATGATGCTGGTGATCCTCGGGTACCCGTCAGACCAGTGGGCCCAGGAAACCCAGGATTCCCTTTGGATCCAGGTGAACCAGGGAAGCCATCTTTTCCTAACAGAAGGAGATAATAAGTAAACAGTCATGATTTAGAGAACTTATATGTACAGGCACAGCACTGAATTCTTACTAAATCAATCAAACTTTTTCCTAGTGGAGCTTAAGCAATGACTATCTTGTTTGTAAGAACTGAATCCAGCCAAAGACCTACAAATACTAATAAACAAGGATGATGAAACCAGTAGAAAAAAAATCGCTTGGCCATAAGCTTTTATGTTATGTTATGTTATGTTATGTTATGTTATGTCATCTCATCACTTGCAAGCTACATTTGCTTGAGCACCTCTAGGTAGGGGCATTTTTTTTCTCTGCTGATGATTATTGTTTCTTTTGCTGCAGGAAGTCTTTTCAAATTCATATTCAAATACAAACTCATTCCAGTTAATGACTGAATGCATTTACATGTACAAGATAATATAAATAAATAAATATAAAATAACCTAAAACAAATAATCACAAAACCAATTAATCTAGACTTATACCAGTCAAAAGACATGTCTGTTTGTCTATCATCTCCCTCCCTCTCCCTCGCTATACATCCATCCATCCATGTACTCTAATCTAATCTTGATAGCACATATTATAAATACTAGAGTTATGAATGCACACACAATTTATATTCATACTTAGATGGCAAGCAAAGAAAAGGCTTTTCTGAATATTGGATATTGTTATATTCAAAGATAATCAGATGGCTTCTGGAAAGAGTTCTATCCAGGTTAAAATAACTTGGAAACAGTGACAAATCCAGTTGATATTCTGCAGCCATTATTAAATTGGGGTCCTGGTGCTCTCTAAATCCAGTGCCAAAAATGCCTCTAGAGAAAAGCCATGAAATTGCAGCCTAGATTTTAAACAGCACTGTGAAACTGTTCATTTACAGGAAAACTATTAACAGAGTCCAGTTGATATATAGAGTTTGGGAGAATACTTTGTGGCTCCCATACTATTTTAAACTGAAACTTACATATTAAACCATGAACTGAATTAAACTCTACTAATATTTAAAACCAGAGTAAAAAAATAAATAAGTGGAATTGTTTTTTGAAGCTACATTTCAGAATACTGCATGTGGAATATGCAGAAATCATTATATTGCCTTATATCGTTCAAAAGGATAGCAATAGCAATAGTACTTAGACTTATATACTGCCCCATAGTGCTTTTACAGCTCTCTCTAAGCGGTTTACATAGTCAACATATTGTCCCAATAATCTGGGTCTTCATTTTACCGATCTCGGAAGGATGGAAATTTGAGTCAACCTTGAATCACTCAGAACTGAACTCCTGGAGTGAGCAGTGAATTAGCCTGCAGTACTGCATTCTAACCACTGCATCACTATGGCTTACTCATAGAATCATAAGGCTGGAAGGCACCTTGGAGGTCTTCTAGTCCAACCCTATGCTCAAGCCTTATACTATCCCAGTCAAATGGTTGTCCCATCTAACTTGAAAATCTCCAGTGATCGAGCACCCACACCCTCACATGGCAAACAGTTCCAATGATTAATTGCTCTTGTTGTCAGAAAATGTCTCCTTACTTTTAAGTTGTATCTCTCTTTGACAAGCTTCCACCCATCACTTCTTGTTCTGCCCTCTGAAGGCCTCAATCCCCTCTTCTTTTTGGCAACCCCTCAAGTAGTGGAAAACAGTTATCTTGTGCCCCTGATCATTCTCTTTGATAGGCTAAGCAAACCTAGGTCCCACAACTATTTGTACGTCTGACCTTTTATCATCTTTGTTGCTCTTCTCTGCACCCTTTCTAGGGTCTCAACATCTTTTTTTATATCATGGTGACCAGAACTAGATGCATATTCCAATCATGGTCTCACAATTGTGATGTAAAGCAGTACTATCACTTCTTGTCTTGACACTATCCCTCTGTTGATTCAGCCTAGGACTGCATTGGCTTTTTTGACAGCTGCAGCACACTGCTGGCTATATTTAAGTGGTTATCCACTCAACACCTAGAGCCCTTTCACAGTTACTGGTACTACTATTGAGCCAGGTACCTACCTATTCTATGCATTTGGTTTTCCCTGCCTAAGTGTTGGATCTTACTTTTCTCACCATTGAACTGCACCTTGTCAGCTAGGGCCCAATGCTCAAGTCTGTCAAGATCCTTCTAGATCTTAAGTCTATCTTCTAAAGAATTAGCTAATCCCCTCTGCTTGATGTCATCTGCAAATGTGATGAGTTCCCTTCTATCCTCTCATCTAGATCATTTATGAAGATGCTGAACAGTACATAGCCTGAGACAATACCATTAAAAAAAATCTGGGAAAGTCATTCTGAAAATTTGTTTGCGCTGGTGCCAATCCAGTCATGATTACTGGAGTTCTCCCCAGAAACCACAGATAAGTGCTGATGATGCACCCTGGGCATTATGCGAGACTATCTTGTCATTGGAACTATACCACATGGCTCCTTGCCTATTTTATCTTGCTCCAGATCCTCTAGAACCTTAGCACCCCAGTGGCTCCTCCAACACCCAACTCTGTCTTTTTAGCTTTCTGCTACGCTCTTTATTCTAATGTATAAGGCCCTACTGTACCATTTCTTTCTCTTATTAACTTTATGTAATCTAAGCCACAGTTACCTTTAATTCCTGGTAAGCCTTGATCTCCTTGCGGGCCTTTTGCTCCTGGGAGTCCCGGTGGCCCAGGGTCCCCAGGAAAGCCTGATGGTGCTCCTAGAACATCACCTGCAAGCCCCTTTTCCCCAAGGAGGCCTGGCAAACCTGGCAAACCGGGATTTCCTACAAGGCCCTTTTCCCCAGGTATTCCTGGAGCACCTCTGCTTCCTCTGGGTCCAGTGAATCCTAAGTGGTATAAAATGATAATGGTAATAAAAATCAAATGTTGATCAATTAACAGTTAATTAAATAAAGTATGGGGAAATATTAAAATAATTAGCATCATGGTTATTATTAATTAAATGAACATTTATTCCCATTAGTTTCTATGGGAATATAGTAATTACTAAAATATCTCAATTTTCTTATCAGTACAACCTAAATATTAATAATTTTTATATGAATATTTCCTGGACATGATTTAGAAAAAGTTTTGCTATAAAGGTATGATCAAATGCAGTCCAATAACAGAGCATTTTTTTCATTTTAATTGGTCCATCAGATTTAAATTTTCTCTGTGCTGCCCTCCTTTTGTTTCCTGAACATGTGAACTATAATCTGTTGGTTCTGTAAGATATCCTTATACTTAAATTAATTTGCTAAAAAAATAAAGATACATATCGTGTTTAATGGATATGAATGGAGTTTATATTAGTCAGACTCTGTTATAGCTGTATATTCTTGCATTATATTAAGAAATTAATAATTAGTACAAGTACACTAGATATCTGAAATGTCTCTTAGAATTTGAAAAAAGTAAATTTTGCCCCTGAAACTCTGCGTATTCTCCCATTCCTTGATCACCCAGGTTTTTAACACATGGATACACATGTTTAATTTAAGGAATTGGAAAATAAAATCCATAAGATTTATGTCTTTATTTATGGTAAACCTATTTCTGTTAGAAATATTCTGAAGAATTGCTCACTAGTTACAACTACCTTTCAAGCATATTTGTTTTTAAATTCATAGGATTACGCAATAAAAAATTGTTCATGTTCGAATAATGAAAAATCAAATACAGCTCTACAATTTTATATAAAACTCTCACATTAAGTAAATGGGTTTTTAAAAATATGAGAAGATTTAAAATATGAATTCAGTGGATTAGTTTGGACTTTCTTATACTGTATTATAATAAAAATTACTTTAGCAAGTAATAATTGACTATAAAAATAATTAATACAGTAATTTAACTTTTTCTAGATAGTGTTGAAAATAGTCAAACTGATGTCTATTACCATCTCTGGTTGGCAATATCCATTTCTTCTAGGTTGAACATTTTTGGGAAAAGGGAAAATATGCACCAGCCTATATGAATTAATTGTAATGTTTTATTACAATGTTTTAGATCCAAGGAGGGATTTTCGAAATATTATGAGAGGAGACCAAGGAGGACTTCTAAATATTTTGATAGGAGACTCCTCTCCCTCATAGTAGGAAAAATTGCTCCCTAGTGCAGGGGACGTCCTTCTCTCCAGATCACATACAAAATAAATTTTCAGGACATTTGTGAAAAACTAAAGAAATAAAAGAAATTAACATGGCTACTAGTCAATCAGCTATTATATGGACACTGAAGCAAAAAATATAGTTGCTGTTATTAATACATAATCTTTAGATGGGTGGAAATCCCTGTATTTTCTAAGAACAGGAATACTCAATAATGATCAATTTCTGTTTCAGGAGAGAACCAGTGAATTGTTGGTGAATTAAAATCTCATTTTAAAAACCTTATTTTTGAAACACCTAATCAGAATTAGAGTTCTTTTCCCAGTGGGCCTGTTTAATCTGTGATTCGCCTGCTAAAGAGTAGCTCTTTGCTACTTCTCAGGCAAATACATTTGCCCAGTCTGGTATAGATCAGCACATGATGGAAAAGTACACATTGCTCTGAATGAAGCCAGCAGAAGTATTATTGGATGCCTTAAGCCTACCCCTCTAGATAAGTTCTACCACCTAGCTGGCATTGCCCTGCCTGCCTGCTGTTCAACAGAGAAGCAGCAGCATACAGAGAGAGGCTTAAATCTTCTATATTTAGACAATACCTATGGCCTATGAACTCTGAGCAGGGACCAGAGAGGCTGGTTGGCCACCAGGAGGTGCCTGAGGCATGGAGCAGCGGTGAAAGCCAAAGGGAGTGTGTCCCTGACGTCAGGCCCTGGAGCAGTGGTGAAGACGTCAGGCCCTTGAGCAGTGATGAGGTGCAGAGGGAATTTGTCCCGGACGCCCGGCAGAGACGGGCGGATAAGTGCCAGCAGCAATTACGGAGACAAAAGAGATAATTGGACCCAGGTGGTTGTGATTAGGCTCCTCCCAAGAGAGTATATAAGAAGAGACTTTGGGAGGCGGCTGTTTGCAGGATTCAACTATTATACTAAAGCTGGAGAAGCTCTGGTATGTATTTCTTATCTGGGAAGTCTGGGTTGCTGCCAAAGCCTTGTCGGTGTGTTAATTTACTGTGAATAAATTGTCCAGCAGTAATCTTGTGTTGGCGTGACTCACCGTATGGAGGGGGGGGTCAGAACACATACGTATACCTGCTCTTTGTGTCCCAATCAATGTACACTTGAGGACCTCATGGCAGCATGACAGAACACAATTAATGTTGCTAGTTTCTGGGCAAGATCTGTTTAATTTGTATATATTTTCATCTTGTATTTTATATTTTAAATGTTATACCATATAGTATGCCTTATTTTAATTGTGATGCTTCCAACACAAACTAACAAACAAACCAGCTAAAGGATGAAATATAAATCCTATCCAAATATTTCAAATGTCTGCAAGTAATTGTTAGTTTTACAGTACCTGCTGGACCTGCTTCACCTCCACGACCTTGATCCCCTTGAAGTCCTTTCAGTCCTTGAGATCCATTCAAACCAAATTCACCAGGAATCCCTTTTGTACCCTTTGCACCTATGATTTGAAGATGTAATATGTATATTTTTTATTTAAAAAAATAATTAGTGAAAAAAACCCCAACTGTGGTTGAATGTAGTCCTGATTTCCAAGTGAGACAGAGTGTGTTCCAGAAGAGCAAGATATAGCAAGGTTTAGATAGTTTGTGTGGAAGAAAGAGAGTTTAAAGAGATTTAAAATGAAAAATATTATCCTTTGTAAAAAATAGTTACTTTCAAACCAATACAAAAGAATTTCAGTTCCCTTGAAATATTATGGACATAAAGAATTTGACATGCTCAGTAAGTTAAGAACAGGTTTGTCTACTTGAAATAAAAACAGGAAGTACTATATTATTATCAAGAAAACATCAACAAGGATTACTTGTCATTTGTCAACTGAAAATTCTTGAGTTCATACAAATACACAAAATTACAAAATAATAATTGACAGATGAATATGAAAGTTAATTTTTTTAATTAAGTAAGCTATATTTGATCTCCATTTACAGGTGGTCTTTGATTAATAACCATTCATTCAGCATCTGAAACAATGCTGAACAATGCTGCGACAGCGCAACACAGCCATTCGCCCATGAGGCTGTGCCCGGCTCTTTAGGAGCCGCCCGGAAACCACAAAACAATAAACCCCCCATTATAAAGCCCAAGCCATATTTTGTAGGTAAAAAGAAAATAAGACCTTGTCGTATTTTCGGGGAAACACGGTATCAGTTTCAGTCACAACTGCAGTTTTAATTGATGACTACTTGTACATTATTGTTTTGGAATAATTATTATAGTTAAGAAAAATTGGATGAAATTATTCTCGCTATGTGAATTATGGTACTATTTGATTCTTTTAAAAAAGCATACCTGGTAGTCCAGGCAGTCCTGGGTATCCCGGAGCTCCTTTTGGGGCCATAACACAGCTGGTCCCTAAAGACAAAAATATGAACTGAAAGAACAAAAAATGCTGGTGGTTCCTTAAAGCCTAACAAATGAACTATGGCAAAGGTTTTGTTAGATTAGAGTCCACAATGTCATTTGAGTGGGCAAAAGAATTTTACTCTTAATACAATTACTTTAGTGTTGCGTCTGAATTTTTAATAATTGCGCACAGCATATTTTGTTAAATGAAATTTGTGAAATTAAAATATACAAAAAGAGTTTTTAAATAATATTCTTGTCTCACAGTTTTCTTGTCACTTAGATTTCTTGTCTTATGGGAGAATTCACTTAAATAAAAGTATATAGTTCACTTTTGAATAATCATGTTTGGTTCATTTTACCTGAATGAATTGATTCTGTTCTGTTATCTCTAAGAAAGCTGTCCTCTGTTTGCCCACATTCTATAAAACAAAAGAAGCAAACAAACAAGAATATCTAATTTGTTTAAGCCAGTATCAGACTATAATATTCAATTAGACTACACATGTGAATCCATCTATAGGAATTCAGTGGATCAATTATCTTTCTACAAGCAGAACAAATAAAAGATCTAAACAATATGTGCTGTTTTGAACTAAAAAGTGGAATGCAAATATTATCTATCATCTGTCTGTCTGTCTGTCTGCCTGCCTGCCTGCCTGCCTACCTACCTACGGTGTGTGTGTGTGTGTGTGTGTGTGTGTGTGTGTGTGTGTGTGTGTGTGAGAGAGAGAGAGAGAGAGAGAGAGAGAGAGAGAGAGAGAGAGAGAGAGGGAGAGAGAGGGAAAGCGAGAGAAAAAGAATTTTAACTTTAGACAAAAGCTTATATGTTGAAATTAAAATACTTGTGTATTTTGTTTCCTGAATTTGTCTGGCATGAGTTGAGTCAAGACTTTATCATTAAATATGAAATTTGGCAACACTTAGAACCAAGTTATAAGAACAATAGATACTGCAGTTTTATTCCTGAGATATTGGTCTTGGTTGTTGGCATTGAAACCAGCTGTTTTGGCCATCAAAGTAAGATCTTTGCTAGGTCAAGTATCTTCAATACTATCAAAGTTTATCTCCTCTTTCTAGCTGATCAAGACCCTGATATATGGTACCTTTCCAAATTGCCTGATTTTATGCCACCATTTGTGTGATCCATCCTATTGTAGTATAAATGTAGATGAACTGCAACTATAATCTGATTACTGGTTGTTTATGTTATGAAATTTTGTTGTATTTTATGTGTATTTTTTAGTTTTATTAATTATAAAAGTAAAGGTTCTCTTGCACATATATGCTACTCGTTCCTGACTCTAGGGGGTGGTGCTCATCTCTGTTTCAAAGCCGAAGAGCCAGTGCTGTCCGAAGATTTCTCTGTGATCATGTGGCCGGCATAACTAAATGCTGAAGGCTCATGGAACGCTGCTACCTTCCCACCAAAGGTGGTTCCTATTTTTCTATTTGCATTTTTTATGTGCTTTTGAACTGTTAGGTTGGCAGAAGCTGGGACAAGTAACAGGAGCTCACTCCATTATGCAGCACCAGGGATTCGAACTGCAGAACTGCTGACCTTCTGATCGACAAGTTCAGTGTTCTAGGCACTGAGTCATCGTGTCCCTAATTATTAATTATAGGTTTATGTAATTTTGTTGTAGTGTTTTCTGGCCTAAAGACCATAATAAAGGTTTTAATGTGACTACAAAGCTTCAAGAAGCGCCACTAAGAATTTAACCCAATCTCCCCATACACCAGCCATTAGGTTAGTGTACATAACTTGATTTTTCCAATAAGAAAAGAACAATTAAAAATGCTCTGTCCTGGTAGTCTACTACCACCAGACTCTGGAAACACTGAAGCCAGTTGAAGCTTGGGATGTTCCAATTTTTTATTCTGTTATTATGTTGTATAAAATATAAACAGTAGTTTTCTGCTGATTTTCTTTCTACTGCTTTTGGTTTGAGGAACCAGGAAAACAATACAATGGCTGGAATATAGGTGTTTTCCCCCCCGGCATATCGTGATGGGCTGTCTGCTAAAACGAAACAAGGCTATGGCATGCACTTGAAAGAAAAGGGTTTTTTAAAACACTGCAGATAGATTTTTACTGGGTTCGTGTATATTGATATAAACTTCAAGGTGAATCTGTGAAGTCCCAGCTAAAAGTGATATGAAAAGTATGACAGTCCATTTTCATTTATTAGATCTAACGTTGTACCATCATTTTGTGATTGTCATGTCTCATGTTTTTTGTAACTAGCTCCCTTCCCCCTAGCAGACATTTTGTGATCATAGTCATCTCAGATTTCCAAATGTGCTCAAACTAGTTGGGGATTACAAGAAAGTACCTATCTGAGCAGGAGGGCCTGGGGGGCCAGGAGGGCCTTGAAAGCCAGGATTTCCATATGTTCCAGGGTCACCCGGAGGACCACGATATCCCTTTGGACTGAACAAACTCATACCAGGCAGACCAATTTCACCAGGAAAACCTTTTGGACCTGGCTGGCCTGCACCACCAGGATCCCCTTGTTCACCTCTTATGCCATCACCCTGCAAAGAAATTTAAAATATTATAAGCTTCCACCAGCTAAGCTGTTTCAGCACTAAATCACTTCTTAACTTTCTCAGCTACCTTTTCTACTGAGTTACCCAATTTCTATAACTCTTGTACCCGACAATTACTAACAGAAGAGGTAACTCTTGTACCCGACAATTACTAACAGACTATATATTTTCATAGCTCCAGATGAATGGCTTTAATGAGGAAATGTGGATAATAAAGGAAAAACTCCAAGTAGTAAGAACTGCTAAAGTTGTTTGATGGATGAATAACTTAGAATCAAAACCGCTTAGAAAGCAATTGTAAAATTGTTAGCAGAATATTTATTGCAAGTAACTTGATCTATGAAATCTCCCTGTCTGTGTAGTGCAAGTAACTTGCAGCATTTTTCAACTATATTGAATCTATAAAATATTCAAATTGTCACATTTACACTGTGTGAGTCTATTAGTCACTGTTAGATAATTTTTAACATTTACATGTTTTGAATAAGACAGGCTGTTCCAACCAAATTTCTGGAATAAAATAATATTCCAATTGAAGCTTCCTAGTTGTCCTCAAGAATAACTAAAAATTCCTGCCTGATTTCAAACTATTCCCATCCAGGAATGGTACAGCTTCTAAAGCAGTCTAAAAACTGTGAAAACAGTAAAGGCAATCAATCAGTAGTAGACCAGACCAGCTTAGGATGAATACAAAATCCCCAAGAATCACTGTGTTAGCCTTGCCAGGGTTCAGTTTCAGATTACTGGCCTCTCTTGTCCATTAATGAGTCCAGGCAGCATCTCAGCACCTTCAGGACTTGACCTGATTTCTGTTGTGGCCCGCCAGCTGCCAGCACAGCTGGTGGCAGACTTGGATGATTAAGAGTTGGGGAGGACTTCAGTCCTGAAGTCTGGGGAAGGCTCTGATGGATGCTTTGTGTTGGAAGCAGAGATAGAGCCAGAGCCATCAGACATTTCCCAGCTGCCTTCAGAGACGGAGATAAGTAGGGAAGAAGAACAGCTGGGGCCTGTCACAAATGAGCGTATGCACCTAGCTGTGAGGGGGGGGGGGAGAGCAGTTGAGTACTAGGAGCCGACTCAGAAAGAAAGAATGGCTCCTCTCTGGCTGGGGAATAAATAGAAGCTAAAGGGGAGTGGTGTCCTTTGTGTCTCAGAGACTGTGTCAGGCCTGCAGTCATATTCTTTTTGAGGATCTTTGGCCTGCCACACTCTCTATTATTTCATTATGCTGCTTCATTAGTGTAGTAGTTAGGAGGGGGGAATAGAAAGGAGTAGAATTGTGGAATGTGTTGTTGTCATTTTTTTCTAGAAGCCCAGACTCATCTTTTGAGCTTGGGCTTCTAGAAAGATGAGCCCAAGCTCATCTTTTGTCTCCGCACCTCTGCACCTGACTGGAACTAGATGGGTGGAAATGCCAGCATGGCTGAAGACGATTGGACCATGTGATGGATTTATGGGTGTGTGGATAAGAGCATGAACTTTCAACTGGGTGAAATCCCAGGAAGTTTTCAGATTTGGGATTTCCACAGATGTGCCAATGTGTCTGTCTTATTATTGAAACTTTAAGGATAGCTCTACTTTGGACTCTGATTTAATTCTGCATGATATTTGGAACACTGACAGACTGCTTGAGAGAGTTTGATTTACAGCTTTGGGACTGGAAACTCCAGGCATGGCAATTATCCAAGAACTGATAATGTCTGTGCTTCAGTTAACCCTTGGAAGTATTATTGCCTAGACATTTCTGTCTGTGAATGCCATGAATTCACAGTAATTAAATAAAGAGGGTTTTTTCGGGACAAGGAGTCTGCTTCTTGGTTCTGCTAAGGCTGGGACAGAACAATTTCAGCCATTAGGAGAAGTCAAGTGGAGGGAAGGCCATCAAAGTGGTAAGTCTCCCATTAGGATCTTGAGGGTTGAGGCTGAACGGCTGACTTACCCGAAGACCAGGAAACCCTGGTAAACCATCTATGCCATTCCTGCCTGGTAAACCATCTTCTCCTTGACTTCCAGGAAATCCTGGAGCTCCTAGGTCTCCTTTGGCACCTTGAAAACATGGTTTTATGAAGATGTAGCAAAAGAAGTCAATATAAAAATACAGTGGTTTAGTTTATATTTTAAAAACATCTGTTTGTTACCTTTTGTGGTAACACGTTGGGAATTCCCTTTTATCCCCTTTGGTCCAGATGGTCCAGGTCCACCAGGCAATCCCTATTGATGGATATTAAGAAAATTTAATTAATCACTCTAAAAACATACTGCAAAAGTGTAAGAAAAAATTGTGTTACCTTTCATGAGAACAAAATGCACTGAAGAAGTCATATAATTTCTCACAATTAATGCAGGCTTGCATGCATATGTACAGTCCTGTGGTGGGTTATGACTGGTACACCCCGGTATGGGCATACTAATGCCTGCCGGGAGCACTGGGTACCGTTCTGGTACTGTGCTCTGGAGGGCCCACCCATCCGCTCATGTTCCTTACCAGTATTTGAGCTCTCCGGCGCTTCCGCACATGGACCATACAGTGCTTGTGCGATGCTCCGCCGAGTAGCTGGAGTGTCACGGAGGTGTTGTGGAGCATCGCAGGCGGTAAGTATGCATGTGTTGCGCGCATGCACGTATGCTGCATGCATTCACGTGGTGGATGCTGGGTCCTGTTGCACCGTACCGGTTGCAACAGGATCCGGAACCCACCACTGATGCAGGATTTCAAGAAAGTACTATATTTGTGCAAAGTTTATAATTGGCTGAACACTGAAAAGATGATGAATTAGACTAGTTTCACAACTGGATCTGGTATTTCTGATTTTTTCTCATAAAAGATGCATAGCACATTTTTTATAAAACCAAAGAATTAATGGAACTTCTACAGGGAAAACAGTGCTTTCAAGTGAAAGATCTACATATGGAACCCCATTGCTGCAAAGAATGTAAGTCCATAAATAAAGAACCTCACTTTTCAAAATATTTATGGCATAAATGTACATAATAAATTGCGGAAATATTATCTAATATTTTGTTCTCTAAAATATACAATATTCCATTACAAAAATATCATACCTTTCCACCAGGAAAGCCCGGAAGTCCATGGTAGCCTTGATCTCCTACTTCTCCTTTCTCCCCAGGATATCCTATTGGACCTTGAAATCCTGGAGGACCAGGTTGTCCTGCAGGACCTCTTCTTCCTTCGGTATGTTCAACACATATGCAATCTCCTCTATCACCTACAAATATATATATAGGTTCGATTCCCAACATAGGGCATGGCTAGCTGATGAGAGCTAAATAGCTTGAAATAGATCTATACTAGTCTCCCTTTATTTATTTATCAGCATAAATATAACAAAATGTAACAAAAAGGCAACAGTAAAAAATATTGGGTTTCTGTCTGAATGGTCTCTTGTGACGAGCCGAAGACAGAGAGTGGAAGTGTGACCTTCCTCCCATATTTGGGCATACCAGGGGTTGTGACTTTAAATATATGTATTTAAAGTCACAAGGGTGTGGCTAGCTGATGAGAGCTAAATAGCTTGAAATAGATCTATACTAGTCTCCCTTTATTTATTTATCAGCATAAATATAACATATATATATATATATATATATATATATATATATATATATATATATATATATATATATATATATATATATATATATATATATATATATATATATATATATATATATATACGTGTGTTTGTGTGTGCATCATATTGAAACATTTACTTGCAACCATGGGTTTTAGCAAAATTCATATAAAATTACAGCTATCCGTATCAGCTCAATACATAGATAAATATTCATAGATACAGATATTGCAAAGAACACAACCAATATTGTGGCAATAAAGCAAGGCTACTATATCTAAGTTTAAAAACTCATAGAACCACTAGATGGAAGTATAGAGATACTGAAAATTGTGCAGACTTGATTTGGTTATCTAAATATTATTACAAATGCCAGAGAAGAGCCAAATGGAGTGCCTCGATGTCACATTCAGCCTGCTGACTGAAATCCCTTTTCTTTGCCTCCATAGTAGTCTTATTCACAACAATCTCATAGCACCATGTATTTTTATCTAAAGGTCTCATACAGAATTCCTTGGGGTTGACTTTTAACTCTGAGTAGTATTGAAACGTCCACTTTTACACCCTTGGGATTTTACCAACATGCATCTAGAATCTCATGGCAACTTAATCCTGTCTATGTGAGCAGAGACTAAATGGGAAAAATGTTTCTTCAGCCAAGAGGTTTCCTTTTCAAATCCATAGGGTTCCCTCCAAAAAATTTGCTGGAATTGGATGTGAGGTTTCCGTATATATATTTATCTGTAATGTGCAGAGTCCAGTCATTTATTTATACACGGCACACTTCTTGCTTAAATTCATCCAGATAAATTGTTGCTGCCTCCCACTATTAATTGAAATGATTTAGTATATTTAGAAAGCACTTCAAAGATTTACAGCTTGTACAAACAGTGATCTGACATTTGTCTTAACAACTTCTGTATGAGCCTGAAAAGAGATGCTGCTTTAACAAATTCTTTTAATGAAATTAATCAGAAGTTTAAAGTGGCTGCATTCATTTCTGAAGCTTATCACAGCCTTATTATTTATTTACAGCATTTACTGAGCTAAGATATGCAGGAAACACACCCACAATAGCAATGGGGGATTTCAACTATCCTGATAACAACTGAGAGACAAACTTTGTAACTAGTGGGAGATCAAACAGATTCCTATTGTGCCTAGCTGACACCTTTGTCATCCAAAATGTAGGAGAGAGAACTAGAGGGTCAGCTATACCTAATTCTGACTAACAGGGAGAAAAAGATAGCAGGGGTGGAAGTTGCAGGCTCTTGGGGGACAGTGAAAAATAGCCCAACCTATCAAAAACAGCACCTGTAGGAGACAGAACAAGAATGCAAGTCAAACTAGCTAAGAAAATGGTAAGAAAACATCTATCTATGGAGGATTAGGTGCACCTGGCTTAGCACAGATGACTCGGCATAGCTGGAGGGGCATGGCCAGGTGGATGCAGCCACATGGATGTGGCTGGGGGGTGCCACCAGGTGGGTGTGGTCAGGTAGGTGCAGAACAAGTCATCTTGGGCAATTGGACGTAGAGCCAAATCAGCACCCCAGTAGACGAAAAATCACTTGGAGTTGTGCTGGCAAATGGGAAGTGGAGAAATGGCAAAATTTGAAAGGCAAGACTGTAGATCCTTCCCGCACCCCACATACGCTTGCAGAAACCCTCAATTTTTCTTTCTCCTTTATGAGGAGAAAGTTACTGTAAAGTTTGAAAGAGAAGGGAAGGGAAAAGCTGGGTGGATTCCCCCCCCCCTGCAGAAATACTCCTCTGCCACTCCTTTCTTCTCTTCAGAGATCTGTCAAGGCAGAAGTTGGATGCGGAAAAAACTGCTTCCTGCAAACTTTTTCTCCATGCTTCCATGAGCAGCAGCATCGTCCTCCATCTCCTGGGAAGTCCTTTGCACCGGACGGAAAAGATCTTTGCTCACACCCTCTTGCAGCACGCCACGATGCGAAAAACACCAAGATTGGCACGCTTGGGGCTGCTGCTGCGATATCCAGGGAGGCTAAACCAAGCCACGCGCCTCTCCCAGACGCTTTCGCAGCTTCCCAGAGTGCCAAGAACCTTCACGCTCTTCTCCGTGCTCTCCTTGGCTCCTCCCGACTGCAATAGATGTCCAGAAATGGTGGGTGCAACCGGACTGGAGAACTTTCTCTTCTCAGAAATGTCTTCTCAGTGGAGCTGCGGCAGCCTGCCTGTCCCTTTCAGGTACTTCGATCCCCAGGAGGGAGGGGGTCAGGGGGGGCATAAAGGGAGCCGCAGCTCCTCTGTGAATTGAGAGGAAAAGGTTTGGCTTCTCTCTGCCATTTACATGCTACAGTAGGGAGAATCCCAACTTTTTTCCTCTCCCTCCATTCAGAGTGGAACTGCTCCAGCCTCCCTCCTCACCCACACACACACATTGTCCAGTAATGGGGCCAGCCTGCTCTGCCCCACAGCATTTGGGTGACAGGGTCCTCTGTTTGGGGGGGAGAATTTGGTTGCAAAAACCCCAAGGGGGAGGGGGCAGACTTGGAGGGCCTGTTCCTTCTTCCCCTTTTCCTCAGTCCTGCAAATCCAGAAATCTTCCCCACTCCAAGCAGCAACTGAGACCATGCAGGTGAGAGGGGGGCAGGAGAAGATAGTCGGACAAGAGAAGTTGAAAGTCAGGAAAGACGAAGCAATTGTCCAGCAAGAGGAGTTTCTGCAAAAGGGAGGGGGAGGAGACAGCTTCCAAAGACCTTTTGCTTTTAGCCATAATTGCCATCAGAGCAGATGTTGGGGGACAAGGAAGAAAGGGATCCCAGATGCCCAGCACCTTGAAGAGGTACGTGTGGATGGGGTGACAGGGAATCGGAGGAGAACTGGACAGGATTCCCTCAATCGTCTTCCTTTGTTCCCCTCCCTGGAGGGAAGACCAACAGCATTTTGCAAAACAGGGAGTTTCCCCTTAAGGCTCCACTGTGTTCCCACGTTCTATATCTGGATGGGTTCGCCGGTTCACTCCTTGCCTTGATCGGGGCCTGTAGTGTACAAGCAGTGGGTGAAAGGAGTGAGGGGGGGGAGGGATACTGGACAGGAAAGTCCATTGGAGTTGGCCGGCTAATAAATTCAAGTAGGTAAATAATTAATAATTATTCATTAAATAAATTCAGAATGTTAAGAGGGTCTTTATCAGAAGGAACCTATATGTACTTGCAAGTAAAATAAAAGCCAGATTATATGCAAAGACAACATCCCCACTAAAGTTTTTTTTTTAAATAAATATTTTTGAAAGGGTAAAGAAGAATGGCTTGTTTGAGAATCACCATCATTTAGAGACTTCCAATTTATTCTGCATGTCCATAACTGAGTTTGTCTATTTATTAAACTTCTACACCTCCACCATCAGCAATCCAGAAGAGGTCTTCACTCACTCCCACTTGCAGCACGCCCCGATGCAAAAAACGCCGAGATCGGCGCGCTTGAGGCTGCTGCTGTGACATCTAGGGAGTCTAAACCAAGCCGTGCGCCTCTCCCTGCCGCTTTCACGGCTTCCCAGAGTGCCAAGAACCTTCACGCTCTTCTCCGTGCTCTCCTCAGCTCCTCTTGACTACAATAGATGTCCAGAAGTGGCGGGGGGCTATATGCTCAGAAAAGCAACTTCAGGAAGGTCCTTTGCTAGCAGGCAGGTTCTAGGATGCCTGCCGCCACCAAAGGACATTCCCGAAGTTGCTTTTTTGAGCACGGGGAAAATGGACGGTATTTTGTCTCCCCGTTGCTCAGAAAAGCAACTCCAGGAAGATCCTTTGGTGGCCACAGGCGTCCTAGAACCTGCCTGCTAGCAAAGGACCTTCCCGAAGTTGCTTTTCTGAGCAACGGGGAGACAGAAGGGACAAAATACCGTCCGGCCGGGATGGGTATACAGGGCCGGGGGCGGTGCAGGCTTACTTCCAGGTCCGGTGACCAACCGGTTCGCGGGAACCGGCGGGGACCGTCAGCAACCCACCCCTGGTCTAACCTAATACAGAGAAGGACTGAGGGTGGTAGCAATCCTCATATATTTGAAGGGCTGTCACAGAAAAGAAGAGGCCAATGTATTCTCTAAAGCAGTGGTCCCCAACCTTTTTATCGCCGCGGACCAGTCAGCCTTTGATAATTTTACCGTGGCCCGCTGAGCGCGCGCAGGGGTGGAGGGGCGTTGTTCGCGACGACACATTGATTGTTCAGTATGGCTAGCGTAGATAGCATAGCACAAACTGCGCCTACGCAAGGCTACGCTACTAGCGCTGTCTACGCTAGCCCTACGTAGCTGCGCAGGCGCTCTTAGGTTTTTTTCAGGAATTGGCCAGCGCTGAAGCGCTGAAAAGGAATGAGAAGGGCGGCGCTGGACACAGGGGGGCGGTGGGCCGCTGGTGACGTCAGAGTGCCACCAGCGGTCCAGTAACACCCCTTGTGCCAGTTAGCCCTAATTTGCATACAGAAAGAAACTATGGCCCCCGGCCGCTGCAGCGATCATGGCCCCCGGCCGCTGCAGCGATCATGGCCCCCGGCCGCTGCAGCGATCATGGCCCCCGGCCGCTGCAGCGATCATGGCCCCCGGCCGCTGCAGCGATCATGGCCCCCGGCTGCTGCGCGGCCCGGTGCCAGGTACTCCACGGCCTGGCACCGGTCCGCGGACCGGGGGTTGGGGATCACTGCTCTAAAGTACCTTAGGGCAAGACAAGAAGTAACGAGTGGAAGATCATTTAAGAGAGATCCAATCTAGAACTAAGGAAAAATTTCCTGACAATAAAAATAGTTAATCAGTGGAATGGCTTGCATTCAGAATTTGTGGATATGGTTTTCAAGAAGAGATTGAACAACCATTTGTCTGGAATGGTGTAATGTCTCCTGCTCAAGCAGTGGATTGCCTAGATTAGAAGACCTGCAAGATCCCTTTCAACCTTCTTATTTTATGTTATCTTGGAGCAATTGGAGTTGAGATGGCTACTTGGATGGATTAGCAACATTTTGCATAAATAATAAATTAACCCACCTATCCCAAAAGGAAAGGAAAGAATAAAAATGACTATATAGTTAAAAGAGTTAATAGATAAGACTGAGATTAAAAAAAACACTTGCAAGTTAAGCTTTCTTGTAAGAGAAATTGTGAAAATAGAGAACTAAACAGGAAGAAAAGCATTTTAGACTATATCCCATTATACAATGCACATGAAGTATGTTCTTTGCATGAAAATCTATGGTGACAATAGATCAATATACTTCAGTATTTTAAACTTTACCTTTCAGTCCTTTTTGTCCTTCTAGACCTGGATAGCCTTGCTTGCCTGCAGAACCTTTAACTCCTGGATATCCTTTCAGCCCAATGGAATAACCTATAAAATGGGAAGACTGGAATGATTGAGGGAGACTGGCATGGTTATGCAGTTCTGCACCAGGAGTAATAGGTTAGCTTGTCTGTGCTGAGACTTAAGAAAAAGTCTGGAATCAAGATGTATGAGATAACATTGATCTTAGTTATTGGGAGATTTACATCCTTCTTTCTTTTGATCAGCTCAAAATATTCATATATTGTATGAGTATAGTACACTGTTGTTTTCTCCCCCTTCTTTCAGACACCAGGCAGCAGCAGAAAACAGTATTTGCTTCATTTAATTAAACAGGTGAAGACTGAGTCTTTATAACATGCTGTTAAATTGTAATGTTGTTTGTTTGGTTTGACTTAGTATATTATGTGAACTCACTACTATAATATTTAAACCATGGTTGATAGTATACACAATTGTGTGAAAGTAGTCTAGCATTGGTTATTCAATACACCCTTATTAAACAAATGTTACATTAGTACAATAGGAAGGAAGCTTTTTATGACTTTCATTTGCATGGCATATTAAGCCAAGCTGTTAACACTGTTATCAAACCTGCATTTTGAATCAGATTGTGATGAAAGAGAAACAGGTTAACTACAAATTGTTACCACTGTTGAAACTTAAGCTTATTTTAACTTAAGATATGGCTTATCATCAGGAGCAAAACAAAGGCTATCTTATACACAATACATGCAGACATGGCAAATCTCTCTCTCTCCCTCCCTCTCTCTCCCTCCCTCCCTCCCCCTCTCTGTGTGTGTGTGTGTGTGTGTGTGTGTGTGTCTGTATGACAATAGATTTTAAATAAAAATTATCCCAGTGAAGGAGTAGTAGTAGAAGAGAATGATAGAAAAGATAAAGGGAGGCAGATTTGACAGAATAAAATTATTGATAATAATAGGTTATTGTGGTCTTAATTAAACAAGACTAAAATATATAGCAAGGCATTATTTCACAAATAAACAGCTGCTTTAGTATTTGTTTTTATTTACCTGAATTTTCATTTTTCCCTTGGTTGTTCAATTTCAAAATGCCTGATTAAGAAAACTTCTCAAAGATTTTTTTCTAAATATTTAAAAATCAGTATATAAATATCTATTCCATTTACCTGGACTTCCTGGAGGGCCGGGGAGGCCAGGAAAGCCAGGTTTTCCTGGTTCACCATCTAAACCGGGAGGACCAGGATGAGTAGCTGGGAAGCCAGGATCGCCAATAAAACCTTTGGGGCCCATTTCTCCAGGAAAACCTCTTCCCTCATAAACATCTGGAATGGGGAAGAAAGTGGCTCTGTATGACTCTCAGGCGGCCATAGATGAAAAATAAATATAAATGAAAAGCAAACCGGTAGAGAATTTCTCACTATTAAAATGAACAAAGCAATAAACCAATTATCATATTTACAATAATAAAAAAAGAAAACAAAATAAAATAAAAACACAGTCCCAGATCGCCGTTAAGCCCTGCTGAAACAGAATAATTCTGATGTTTCCAAATACACTTTCTGATGGCAACACATTTGCTAATGCAGTATTTGATCATGTGAGGGCACAACCCAAAATACTTCTTTCCTGATCTTTCCAACCCTTGACTTCTTGTGTAGGTTGGAATCTGGCCCTCCCTTGATGCCTGGACATGATGGAGTGTATTGTTCCAGACAAAGTGAGCTGATATCAGTGCAATGCTATGTAAGAGTTTAACAATTTGACTTGGCTTTAGAGGCTTATTGACAACCAAAACAATGACTGCAAAGCAAACATTATTCTACAATAGTGGGTCTCCCTGACAAGTAGTTTTCTACCACATTTTAAACTAGCTGAATCATTCTAAAGATAGCCTCAAATGAAGTTCATTTGAGTACTGTAGTCCAGTGGTGAGGTTCTGAAGTAATAAAAGTAGAAGCACCTTCATGATGCAGGTAGAGCAGCAACTGTCACTCCTTCTGAAGCTGGGCATGGCTCCATTGGCTACAGCTTCCATCTGCAGCAGGAGCCATAGGCCCATCAAGTGTCACTACTGTGGCTGATGTTATCTGATGCCATCAGATTTAACAAATGTATAGGAGCTTAATCTGGAATTTAATCTGAATTTTTTTCACCCCGTTCAGCCACCAATATATTCTGGACAACAAATATATTTATTGGACAACAAATTTTTCAAAGATTTTGCTTCCTGAAAAACTTTTGGTGATTATGATAGACCCTTTCAAACCAAACACAAATATAATTTCACAATGATATAGGAATAGGAACTAGGAGAAATAGGAAATTAACTTTGACTGACTCTAATGCATTTAATTGCACAATGTTTCCGACATGCTACATGAGTTCAATAGAGCTAAAAGTGATTTTCCTTTGCACTCAGTGTCCAATGCATGCATCGCTGCAATGTCCAAAAATAGTCAGCAGCACTGATAGATTCCAGTTGCCCCGGTACTGTTTTTCCCCGATACTGTTTTTCCACTGTGGCTATGTTTGTCACAGCCTCTTCTCTGTTGCAGGTCCTGAAGTACCAGAAGACAGCTATCATGTCACCCATTATTCTTCTCTTTGTTAGGCCAGACGTATCTAGCTTCCTTAATGGTTCATTGTACGATTTAGCCTCCAGACCCCTTATCATCTTTATTGCTCCTCTCTGTACTATTTCTAGCATAATTTTTGTACCATGCTAACCAGAATTGGAGGTAATATTTCAAGTGTGGCCTCACTAGTGCAATATAAACAGTACTATTACTTCTTATCCTCTTGATGCTATCCCTCTGTTGATGCAGCCTATGCCTACATTGGCTTTTTTGGCAATTGCAGCATGCTACTGGCTCATATGTTAAGATTGGCCCACAAGGATACCTAGATCCCCTTCGTACTTACTGCTGTTGAGCCAGGTATCACCTACTGTATACCTGTTTGTTTGATTTTTCCAGGCTAAGTGCAGGACCTTGCTTTTCTCACTACTAAACTACATCTTCTGAAGGGCCCAAGATCCTTCTGAATCTTGACTTTATCTTCCAAAGTGACAGCAGTTTTCTCCAGCTTGGTGTCATCTGCAAATCTGCTGAGTTCTCCTTTTATCCTCTCATCTAGATCATTTGTAAAAATGTTGAGCCTGAGACAAAATCTTGAGGTACCCCACAGCTTGCTTCCCTCCATGTAGATGCAGTTCAGTTGAGGACTACATACTGAGTGCACTGGGTCAGCCAATTGAAAATCCATCTGGGGGTGGTATTGTCTATCCCATATTGTTAAAATCTTGCCAAGATGTACTGTAGGTTATAGCTTACTTTGTCAAATGGTTTACTGAAGTCTAAATAATCTATGTCTACAGCATTTCCCTGGTCCACTAATTTAGTCACTTTATCAAAAAAGGAAATAAGGTTTGTCTGCCATGATCTGATTTTTACAAACCCATGCTGGCTTCTAGTAATTGCTTTGTTCACTTCTAGCTGCTCATAAATCTACCTCTTGATGGTTTTTTCCAGGATTTTTTCATGTATTGATGTCAGGCTGGTTGGTCTATTTTATAGTTTTTTGGATCTACTGTTTTCCCCTTTTGGAAGATTGCAATCACATCAGCTCTTTTCCAGTGCTCTGATAGTTCCCATGTGTTCCAGAGCTCTGAAATATTGTTAAATGTTTCCAAGATTGTATCTACTAGCTCCTTCAGAAATGTGGTATATAAACCATCTGGTCCTGGCGATATGAACTCATCTAGAGTGGATATATGTTTTCTTACCATTTCTTGCTTAGTTTGATTTGCATTCCTGTTTTGTCCCCACTTGTTGCTTTCCATATGTTGCACTATTTTTTCCCTTTTCCATGAAGACAGTTGCAAAGAAGAAATTAAGCAGTTCCACTTTCTCCCTGTTGCCTGTCATCTTCTTGCCATCATTTCTCATTAGTGGCCCAATCATTTCCTTGACCTTTTTCTTATTCCTTAGATATTGAAATAAATCTTTTGGAATATTTTTTTTCATTTGTCACATATTTTAGTTCATTCTGGGCCTTAGCTCCCTGACTCTATCCTTGGAGGTTTGGGATATTTGCTGGAATTCTGTTCTAATTATGTGTCCTTTCTTTCATTTTTCATATTTATCCTTTTTGTCCCTCAGTTTGTCAGAGAGGTATTTCTACACCATGATGGTTTCATCTGAGGTCTCTTATTCTCTGGATTATTGTGTTTGATTGTGCTTTTTAAATTTCATTTTTCAGAATTTCCCAAGCATTTTGACTTGTTTTTCCTTTTAGGGTCTATTCATGGAATCTTTCCTAATCTTTGTTTTAAGCTTGTTGAAATCAACTTTCTTAAAGTGTAAAACCCCAGTTTGACTTTGTTTGATTACTTGTGTCTGCATAATGTTGACTTCTAGTGTGAGATGGTCACTCTTCCCCTTCTACAACTTCTACTCTTCTATTCATTTCATCCCTACTAGTGAGAATTAAGACCAGTATAGATTACCTTCTAGTTCCCTCCTCTACTTTCCACTACAAAGTTGTCAGCTACTCACATCAGGAACCTATTTAATCTTCCACTAGTAGCAGAGTTTGTCTCTCAGTTGATATTAAGATGTGTTCCATTCCACCAACTTTCAATAATGGCAACAATATTGTACCTGCCTTCAAAAGTTCATATTGTTTGTTCCTCAAATTTGACCATTAGTATATAGGCATCTCATTCATTTTTGACTGACCTTCCATTTGCGTCCCTTTTCTTAGGTATCTTTATATCTGAGTTCCCCTTTCTTCTCATCACTCCCTTCCTCATTGTCTGATTAACTGATTTAAAGTTTATGCTTGGGGTTAGGCCCTAAAGATGGTCTCCCTTTACTTCCAATTTTAGTTTAAAGCATTTCATATAAATGGAGTCAATTGTTTTCTAAACATGCGTCCCAGTTCTTGTGAGCTTTAGTCGATCCCCTGTCAAAAGCCCTTCCTGTAGGTAATGTAAATCATGATCTAGGAGTAGAAAGTTCTCTCAAAAGCACATCCCTTGAGCTGTGATTTACTTCAGCTACTTCTAGTAGCTGAATCATGAGCCATGATTCCTAGACTATGGTTTATATTGCCTACATCACTCATTGTCAGAAGTACAGAAGAACACCTCCTGTGTTCCTACCACTTCGGCTTTCCAGCCTAATTGCTCATAGTTCTTTGGTATTATTTTCAAGTTTTTGTTGTATCATTCCTCCAAAAAAAAAAAGGATAATAATCAATGTGTTTGATTATTTTGGTAAGCTTGTCACATCTTTGACCTTTGCATCTGGGAGATAACATACGATCCTCAAAGGTTAAACTCTTTCATAAATTATCAATTTTGTTCCTTTAAGAAGTGAGTCTCCTATTACCAACACATGCCTTTTTTCTTCACAGTCCTTTTTTTTAACTTCATGGTCTTGTATGCTGTAAGAAGTTTGTCAATCAGATGAATGTCATTTGCTGTTTTGTAGAAGCCAAGAAAATTATCTCTGATATTCTTGAATGCTTTACAAATTATTATTTCCACTAACAGATCTGTGAACCCCTTGCCATTTATGAAGTATCCTAACCCTACAAAAATACTTTCCTTAATTTTGGCATCAGTTATACTTGAAAACATCTATCTCCAATAACAAAAACCCTCATCTTCCTTGTTATTGCTTTCACAAAAATTTTCATCAGTCTGTAAAATGGTTATGTAAAAAGGAGACAAAAATATATTTGTCAGGTCAACAAGTGAATCATGTATCACATTTTTCTGTCGTGGAACCAAATTCTTTTAGAATGCCCATTTCTTTTTAAAGTAATGTGACTCTTGTACAACTGTCCCATTTGTATACGTAACAATGGTACTTGGTATATCCGAGATGCATTTGAAGCACCAGAACCACTACTTTTGGATCTCCGTGGATATTCCAGTTGTGTACTGGATGTGTTTCATTAACAGTTCATGTTTTTGTATGCATGCACGCAGCAAAGTAAACAGGCACTGAAAGATATAAATTGCCATTGTGTAACAAGATAGCCTTGAGGCTTAACACTGAAGAATCAATAAAGAGACACCGCTCTAGTGGGCCATCCTTGCAACCCAAAGTTGGGAACAAGCTGTCAATGTCAGTATAGAAAGCGAGGCTGTCAACCTATGCTAAAATTTTTGTTAAAGACATAAATTTTCTTACCTGTTGATATCAAACACCATCCTTGCAGTCTTGAACTCAGTAGTTCTGCTTTTGATTTTGATAAACCTAAGTCCCTGATCAGGACGTTTAATTCTGACTCTGTTATGAGATGTGATTCACCAGACATACACAGTTCAAAATCTGGATCATTGTCACTGTCCATGCCTGGCTGGTGCACTGCAGCATCTTTGTCTGCTTCATCTAAGTTCCATTTCTCTGGTGGCTTCGATACTGAAAGATTGTTGTCATGTGAAGGCAGATTGGAATATTTAATTGATTTGATATTTTTAGCAGAGAAACCAGCAACATTAGTCAGACAGTTGTCACAGGATCATTCTGTTCTCACCATATGATTGGAACAGCAAACAGCATTGACTTCTGAGTTCCCCCGAGCCAAATTCTAAGATAATTTTGTACAACAAATGTGAGGAACCCAGGCTTTATCCTGGTCACAATCTTACAACCAAAGTACGGTTCCTACAATTTCTTAACAAGCCTAGTCAGGGCATGTCTTTGAGGTTTATAGCAGAATGTATCATGGCTGTCATCATGACATTAGTGAGATATTTCTGCTGTCACCAATCATCTTATAACAAGTTTATAACTGGTTTACTTGTTATGTAAATTACATGTACCTAGACATGTAATTTGATGTAATTGTTTCAAGGCATAGTGCTATGCCTTGAAACAATTACATCAAAATTCATGGAAACTGATACCAACAAAATGAATAGCATCTGTGCATGCGAGCTGCTTTAATAGCCTTTCCAGGCAGCATCCAGCCTGTCTAGCATGCCTAGGGAGGTGCAGCATCCAGCCAGCCTAGCATGTCTATACCAGTTTCACTAATATTATGCAATATGTCCTGAGTGCATGCCTGGACATGCATGAGCTACACAAAGCATCTTATAATGCAAGCAAAAACGAGTAACTTAAAATATACATACAAAATCACAAAAACAGAAATTTTGTATAAAACAGTAGATTAAGGTTTAGCAGTCAAAAATCTATAAGATACACCCAAAAGTCTTCAGGAAGCAAAATTTTGTTGTCCAGTGATACCAGAGATATTTCTACAGTGTCTAAAGCTTAGATACACCAGTCAACCAAACAATGTCTCCTCACCACTCAGTGTTATCACTGTTCATAAACTGTGGGTGCTCCATCACTGGAGCCTTAAAAAAAACAAAAACTGGACAGTCATTTATCTGAAATGGTTAGAATCTTCCACTTGAGCAGGCGGTTGGACTAGAAGACCTCCAAGATCCCTTCCAACTCTGTTATTCTGTTAGTGTTGCTAAAAGTTGTTTAAAAAAATCAAATACACATAAAAGTCTTTAAATATTTGAACTGCACTACTTAAAGATATCCTTTACAGATATCATTATAACTGAGTTGTGTTAGAAGTGCAAATTCAATGCCAACAACTTTTTAGTACCTCATGAATTTTAGAACACAAAGGGTAGTAGGAGATAAGGGATTTATTCCTCTTCTTCACCTGTCTGCTTTTTGTCTATGAGATTGCTAATCTGAGGCCATTTCCTTCCACTTTTGTTTCCAAACAACCCAAGAGGTGGCATAAGCTGACCATATCAATCAAGGGAACAAGCCAGAGGCCAGAGGGATCAGATGACCAGGAGGTGACCCAGTGACCAAAGGAGGGCACCAGATGAGCCAGTGATGGCGGAGGCGAGCTGATCCAGGCAAGTGAGTGAGCCAGTGATCATGGGTAGGTGGCAGATGTGCCACACAATAGTGAACTTAAACTGAGCTGGGTGGGTAGAGGCACACATGTGAGTGAGCAGAGAGGGCTGATGGACAGAGCAATGGACAGAATGATAGACATTGAGGTGCCGGAAAGCACACGGTTGCTGACTCGCTTTCTTACAGGATATTGCTAGCTAAACATTAAGCCTCAACTATCTTTTAAAAATATTTCTTGTAAATCAATCTTCTTTCATTATAGTTATAAAACTAATAATTGCTCAAGTTGAATTCCCTTATTTTCCCATCCCCAACATGTTGAAGCCCCCTCCGTCACAGATTTCAAACATTAGACTTTAATATTATGGATGGTGAATATGATGACGGTAGAGCCGCAGCGCTGAAAAGAGCTACAATTGCATGCTTACTGGGTTATTGCCAAGACACTGATGTCTCTAATTAATCTTTATCTTCAAAACAACACAGTCTACATACATTCTATTCAAAGCAGTGAAAAAGAAGCATTTGTTATGAAAATGTGCCTGGATTGCATAAACAGCTGCAGAGATCCAAGGAAATCAGCCAAGCCACTTTAGCAGTTATAATGACATCAATTATCACAGACTGGAGAAAAGTGAATATATTTCTCCAGAATCAATGCGCTATATCAAAGGGGTAGAAAGTTACCATCAAATGATCCTTCTGCACCAGGTGGGCCAGGACTGCCTTTGGTTCCTCTCTCCCCCTCAGGGCCTTGAATGCCATCCATTCCCCGGTCACCAGGTACACCTGGAAAATCCCCAAAGTTATAGCTTAAATTTCAGCTACATAAGGATAACTCCAGATTATCTCATATTAATATATTTAACACTTTCCCAAAAAATTGCTAAGCCACATAGCAATATTCAAAAGCTATAAAAGCAGCACCTTTTATAAGTGTGGGTTGTTGTGCGTGACCTGGTGGCCCTCGAATTCCTTTATCTCCAGGTTCTCCCTATAGAAATACAAATTTAGTTAAGCCCGTTTAGTACACATTTGAAAATCAACTAAGTTCATTACAAATGAGAAAATAAGGCATGAAGAACCTTCCCTTTGCCACAGACCCAATAATTTCTGTAAGACTGGATTTTATTCTTATTAGTTACTGTAATATTTCTTCAATTTTTACTCTTCACACATAGGCTAAAATATTTCCATAGTAAGTGAACACTACTTATATTACAATAACTAGCTGTACCCGGCCATGCGTTGCTGTGGCCCAGTCTGGTTAAATAGAAAAGAAAGAAAAGAGAAAGTGCAAGTTTCTAATATGTTTAATTTCACAATGCTTGTGGGTATACAATATTTTTTGTTGTTCCAATGACTGTGCAGATATAGAGATTGTCTGGTTTGCCGACTCTAGAACACGCAACATATAATTGTCCATGTGAAAAAAAAATTCAATTGTTGGAAAGACGTTGGACCGGGCACATTTACCAACAGCATGCGAAGAAACAAACATTCCCAGGGTGGTTCCCTCCGGGCAGGGTCATGCCGTTGCCAGCAGCTGCAAGGTTCATGAGGGTCTTGCCCATCTGGCGAGCCCTGCCACTCACTGCACCAGCCACAGTTCCCCCGGCCGAGGTGGCCCCTGCATGAAAGTGAGCCACGGTGGCCCCTGCAAGAGCCACCACAGAGTATGCTCCTGCAGGCCCTGACCTGGCACCTTCCAAGCTCCCTGTGACGGGTAGCCTCTGGAAGGACAGGCTGGATGGAGCCCCTCTGGACATAGGTGGGGGGACCCCAGCATGGGAGGGAGGCTGGGGGTGTCTCCTGTGCATGTAGTGGGGCAGCAGGTGGGTGCTGCCGTTGGTCAGGCCTCGGGGCTGCTGGGCCGGGCAAGGCTGGTTGGGGGAGATGGCGCTGGGGCTGTTGGCTCGTGGAAGTTGTTGAGCATCTGCTTGGGGGAACTGCACTCAGGCTCCCCCAAGTCGGTGGCCTGGGAGAGCGAGACGTCCAGGATCTCAGAGGAGAAGTCCTCAGTGTGCGACTCATCCAGGTCGTCGTAGTTCTCCATGTCTTTGGTGATGCTGTTGTCGAGATCTGCGCTGGGTCACGCTGGTGATTTGGAAGCAACTCTTCTTCTTCAACTGGGCGCCCACCAGAACCCCGATGCCTCCGCCTCCCAGCGAGAGCAGTGCCAGGCTCTGTGGTGGAGGTGCCCCGAGAGGGCAGGATGCCTCTCTCAGGCGTCAGCCCACCCAAGCTGTGGAGGAGGAGAGAAGGTGGCCACCGTCCCCGACCCAGCTTCCCTCAGCGGCGGTGGTGAGAGGAGGCGGCCTGGAGGAGGCAGCCTGGAGGAGAAGGAGGAGGAAGGAGCCATCCCTGGTGATGCGGATGCGAGGAAGCCCCCACCAGCTGCGGCCCCATCCAGAGACGCCGCCACCGCTGCAGCTGCCGCCTCATGGGGTACCCAGCGGCTGCCCCAGCCCCACTGCACCTCATTGGAGCTGCCTTGGCGAGGCCGTAGCTGGCTCGCTGTGAGGGGGATGAAAGGTATGCACGGCCAGCTGGGCTGAGGAGATGCTCCGCCTCCTCTGGAGCTCCGCTGGGCTGGGTGCGGGGAGGCCGGCTTAAGGGCGGGGGGAGGCAGCCGAGGGATGGCGCAGGCGCTGCCCCGCCACAGAAAGCAAAGGCCCAGCGGGAGGGGAGGGGAGAGAGGGGAGGGGGAGGCCGAAGGGCTTCGTGACCCTTTGGCAGAAATAGCCGAAGCTCATCGGAGGGGCAGAAAGGGGAAAGAGTGCGGCCGCAGCCCAGCCACACAAAGGGACCATCGGGACGAAGCTGGAGAGAGGCCAAACAGTTCTGAATATACTATACTCACGAAATGAATGCTATGGTAAATGACACAGCTCAATTCCAACTCAATGTCATACCAAATAATTAAATCAAAATCAAAATAAATCTAAATCTATGAAAATTCAATATAACAATGCAATTAGAAACATTGAAATGGAATCGTGAAATATTTAGTATAGTGTGTGTTGCTTTTACGTCCAACAGATGGTGCTGGTTTTCAAAAAAGCATGTTTTTACCTGTCACAGGTGTGACATCTATATAATATAGGTATATAAAAACATGCGCATATTCGAATGCAATGTTGTGTCAAAATTTCAAAGCAATCGGTGAAAAACTTTAGGAGATTTAAGATTTTGAACAAACGAACATTTACATTTTTATTTATATAGATACTATGATACATTGTTTTACCAGTTTCTTATCTTCACCCATCATCACAATGACAACTGTTCCCAACTAATTTTTGGCAGAAAATAAGTAGAGAGACACCAGCTACAACTGGTCATTGTTTAAGTCATACCATGCTCTTTTCTTAATAATAAATATGTAAGTTTTGCAAGCAAGGCCATAACGGAGGAAATGGAAACCATAATCAAATTAAGCAAAAATGCTTAATGCAAAAAAGGCTAAAAATGATAGTGAGAAAAAAAGGGGAATACATAATATTAAGCAAATAATATTTTATTTATTAAATGTATCGGCCACACATCTTGCCACGGGGTAACTCTTACACCAGATATTCTAGCCTATCCATATTTATATTTAATGAGCCTACATACCTAACATACTTATACAGGGTCTGTTAAGACTTGTTTCAAAGATGGAGAACCAGGACATTTGGCATTTTGTCATATCTGATGCTGTTCAGTTGATCTGGCCTTGAATGATAATTGCTTAGTAAGTCTCAGCGGACAAACATCCACATCATTGAAGGCCACCATTGTCAGTAAAGACAAAGAAAAGTAGCAGAAATGTGGATAATCCTTTCTTGTGTGAGGACAATGGCTGGCATATTACAAGGAAGGAAGCATGGAGTGGGGCGACCATCCAAGGGGAAATTATAAAACAGCAAGCTTAGATTTTGTGAAAATGATGCTTGGGATGATATTAAAAACAAACAAACTTCAACTTGAAATGGCTCAGTCTGTATAAATAATGTATCTCAGTCAGTAAGCTTGCTGCATATGGAAACCAATATTGGTTTATATATATTTTTGTAACCTGCCTACAATGTAGTTATTTGAGGGTTTAACATACAATGAAGAATAATTACCTTCATCCCTTTCTGGCCAGGAATGCCCTGGATTCCATAATTTCCAGGTATACCCTGAAATGAAGACCAAAAAGAATAGCAAGATTTCTTTTAACTGAACTCCCCATGCCTGCTTCAGTTCCTTATTTTGCATTACTGCAGTGAGAGTGCTCAGAGCCAAAACTGAGTAGGGCCAGGTAGGTGGACTTGGTGAGATGAGGACGTAGTTGGTCCAGGGAAATATATTACCCCTATCCCTACTTTAAAATAATTACTGAAATTGGAAAGTAAGCTCAACGTTTTATCAAACTTCATTCTTTTGTTGGGTGAGACCTACTATTTACTATGTGATCCCCCCTCCTTCTATTTGTTAGCTGCTTTTGTCATCTTCTTTGGGCATGCCTCCTCTGATACTAATCTTTTTACTGATCTTATCAGCTGCTCATTTAGGGCTGGTCTTCCTTTTTCCCCATCAGTTCTCTTGCTTTGTAAGAGACATTTCTCAGTGCACGGTGGCTATATAAGGAGAAAGAGGCGATTTTCCTATTAAAATGTCCTTACGTTATCTTTCTTTCTAAAAAGCAACCTGATTCTGGGACTTCATACTTACCACATCTCCTTCAGCTCCTTTTAGGCCATTGATTCCTGGCAAACCCTATAAACATTAACAAACAGAACCAGGTTATTAAATACTTATTATCAGTTCCTTTAAAATAGCTTTTATTGAAATTAAACTTCATGAAGAATAAGATTTAAAAGGCCCAATTTCATATGCAATATGAAGAATGAAATGAAACTTTCCAATACTTCTTGGCTATCACCTAGCTGTGGGGGCTACATTATCTGTGAACAGACTAAATTCACCAAAAACATATCAATATGGTCCATCACTATCAAGTAAAAATATTGAAATTCAATGGGTACTTTGACAGAATTTTTACATACATCCTGTGCCCATTTATGCCTACATGAATATATAATATTGGAGATCCAATTTTATTCTATTGTGAATTAAGCTAAATTATCCCAACTAGATTTTAAAAGAAAAGAACATTAAATAGGAATGATACCTGCTTATTTTATTCTAACTACATTATGAGGGAATACTGGGATATATTTCAAATATCTATAAACCCCCAAAAGTGACCATCAGCCTGATATTTTTGATGACCAGGATAATGAACAAAGGAGACTGAAATGACAGATGTCTTAGCTTTAAATGTGAATTCCACCTTTTACCATCAAACATCTGACACTGATTATAGAGTTTATACCCACAAATAAATAAACAAAACCAGAACACACAATGGCAAGTCATTCTATGGTTTCCAAGAAAACCTGACAGATATTTCCATTTAGTCACAAAGAGCCCAAGAAAGACTCTCTTGATTTTCCAGGCTACTGTCTGCTCAACTTTCCAGTGTCTAGCTCTCACACTTTCATCTACCAGAAGTTTAAACACTCACTAAAATACTGTACATCTTGGCTAAAGCAACTAAATACTGTTTCACATGATGAAGACTACTGTGTGCCTCCAACAAAAGTCTGGACCACAAATGCTTCCTTGACCCAGGAAATTAAGTGGCTTGAATGAGATGCTTAGTACTAAAAAAGGAGAAATATTCAAAGCTCCTTATCAGTTTCACTTGAGGATATTCTTTTCTGACAGTTCTCAGAACTCTCAGAACAGACTCTCAAAACATGTGCAAAACAACAAGAAAATCCACCCAAAATATGAATAGGGTAGGTAAATAGTCCTTACTTATTGCTTGCCTCATACTGCAACCTCTCTGGTTATGATGCTGAAAAAATACTTTTGTGACCAATGCCCAAATGGCATATCTCCCTCACTCTCTCATCATGTATTTGCCACTACACTCAGTTAGTAGGCACTGTCCAATGTAAAATCATAAGCGCAGACATAGTGACTGTTTCACTTAACAACCAAGTTGCCAGTCCCAATTATGATAGTAAGAAAAGGGCCACTTGTACCAGAAACACAACCGAAAACGGTTTCATTTTCTTAGTATAGAAGGAAATAATTAAGTAGAACATAATTAATGCTTGGTTTTGTTATATATTTACTCTTTGCCCTGGAAAGCCAGTTATTCCTTCTTCTCCCTTTTCTGCTTCTTGTGCAGGAAGACCCTGTGGGGAAAAATATTTGCACAATTGTAGCATAATAATATGTAATTTATCATGCAATACTAACACTTCATGGAGAGGATCATTATAATAATACAGTGGGTACAGCCACAAACTAGTAGTAATAGTCACTTTGCAGGACAGCAATAAATACCTCTAAGCATGTCCCATAGGTGCTTTTTTTCAAAAGGCAATTGAACCTTGAAAACATTCAGATTCTCATCCAAGAAGCTCCTTCTGTTCTAACTCTCTACGCATGTGTTTTCCCATTCACATGCATCTATAATGTAGGTATATTGCTTCTACAAAGGTCTCATCAAGTGGCAGCTTATAGACAACCTCAGAAGCTAAGAAGGAACAGCCCTGACTATTATTTGGAATCACCTAGAGCTTTAGGCATGAAGGGGCTCTTGAAAAACATCCATAAGAAGTTAATGGCAAATGCTTCTGTAATATCAATCAAGCAGAATACAGCAGGAAGGGACTTTGGAGGTCTTCTAGTCCAGGCCCCTGCTCAAGCATGACAACCTATACAATTTCAGACAAGTGACTGCCCATTCTCTTCTTAAAAGCCTCCAGTGATGGAGCACCTACAACTTCTGAAGGCAAGCTATTCCACTAGTTAATTGTCGTCACAGTTACGAAGTTTCTCCTTAGTTCCAGATTGCTTCTCTCTTTGATTAGTTTCCACCTATTGTTTCTGGACAAAAACTAAAACTAATACTGTCAAGGCAACTGAATGGATGCAATTAATAAAATGCAAGCTTGAGCTGAGGGATTCTGGTTTTATGTATACTCAAGTATATGAAGGAAATGAGTTGTATTCTTTTCTAAGTACAGGCTGATATAGATAAAACAAAGGTGCAGACTTTCCATCAGTTTAAGAGGTATGCATCTTTGTGCTATCCTCTATAAAAGTATTATGAGACAATTTATCTTTATGTTTTCATGTATTTAACACTTTATAACTTTATAATACATGCAAACATCACATCAAATTGAATGAATACACTCAAAGCTGCTGTAGTTTACTTCCCTCCAACCTACAGATGCTCCCGCTTGTAGCCGCAAGAAAAAGACACAGCCATTTATTTGATCTCCAGTAGGTGGTGCTTTAACAGCCTGGACAGATATTTTCAGAGATAATCATCCAATTTCAGTTATAATTGCAGGAAAAAGAACAGAAGACAACTAAGGAGGGAGAAGAAAAATAGTACCGAGGGGAAGGGAGACTTCTACACAAAAGTATCACATCTTTTTGGAACAAACAAGTCAAGAAAGGGGGTTATTTACTATTCAAAAAATGGACAAAATTGCAATATTTTGTTGTTTAATAGAGGGAGCATCAGTACCATAGCCACGTCTCTTAAAGAAAAAAAAATGCCTCCTGGTTTCTTTGGGAAGAAAGTTGGAGGAGAAGGGATGGGAAGGATGGGGGGAGAAAGTGGAAGAAAGAGAGAAAGGGATGGGAAAGGCAAGAGAGGAAGCAAAACAAGGGAGAGGAAAATTGTGAAGAACAGATAGGAAATAAAATTGTCAGTGGGGTAGAGAAAAGGGAAGTTGAACCTTAAGGCCAAGCAGGCTGCAAATAGACCAGAGAACACAATGTGTCCATCTTGCCATAGTTATGGAGAGGCAAAAGAAACACAAGCACCATTCCCTTCTCTCCCACAATTTCTGTTTTATCTGCAAAACTCTGCTTGGAATACATGTTTGTCCCTCACAATTACTTTTGCCTTAAGAAATGCAAATCAGAAGAATTTACAGTGAGATTAAGCTTTCTGTATCGTTAGTAAAATAATTCCAGATCTCAGAAAATGAACACATTTTATTTTCACTTCTGAGAAGCAACTCAGAATTCTTTAGCTTCTTTGATGCACTCCTCTGTGGTTAATAAAATTAAATAGCAATAGCAATAGCAATTAGACTTATATACCGCTTCATAGGGCTTTCAGCCCTCTCTAAGCGGTTTACAGAGTCAGCATATCGCCCCCACAGTCTGGGTCCTCATTTCATCCACCTCGGAAGGATGGAAGGCTGAGTCAACCTTGACCCGGTGAGATTAGAACCGCTGAACTGCAGATGACAGTCAGCTGAAGTGGCCTGCAGTACTGCACCCTAACCACTGCGCCACCTCGGCTCTTACTGTAACAGGTAGTACAGTATATTATTAGCAATTTTCTGCCAGCCCCCCATTCTTCTATCATTTGTATTTGTCATTTCTGTTCAGCAAAGATTTCTTCTTTGCATGCTCACCCCAAATTATTGTTTTTGATTACTACAGGTGCAGGATTAACAATAAAGTCTCTTGATTTTAATTACTAATGTATGTAATTTTTGAATTAATGTAATTAATAATAAAAAATAAAATAATGCTAACATAATTAAAATAAAATATATTTAATTAAAATTATTAAAATATTATTATTAAATTAAACTATCAAGTTAAATTATTAGTAATTAATATTTAATAGTAAATATGTATTACTATTTTTAGAATATTATTTTAAATTATAAATTTGAATAAAATTATTTTATTTTAAACTATAATAATTAAATGTGAAATATAAACATAAAATAAAAAAGTAATTTTAAAATAATTAAGAATAAAAAATGTATTTATAAAATAAAATAAATAAAAATAATAAAAATACAGATTAATAAATAAAGTGTCTTGATTTTTCATATTGTGTTCCAAGATTGAAGGGTTTTTTTTCTTCTCCTTTCTTCTTTTTTCCTTTTCTCAAAGACAGCTGACATGGTTTTATCTGTCAGGTAGTTTGATCCAATGTGTGTCCTGGCTGAGAGTAGAACTGAATTTTGAGTTCCCCAGTTACCTAACACCTACCTGTTGCAGGAAAAAAACCCATACATTAAAGCTTTTCCCCATATCAGCAGAAACTAAATTTTGGAAAATTAAGAGAACTGATAGGCTAGTTATGAAAAAGTATCACATTTGACTCAATCAGCAAAAAGGAACTATTGAATGAAAGTAGATCCTGTCCATTTAGTTGTTGAGAGGGAGAAAGGAGTCATGGTAATTGAGTTCCACAATGGTGCAGAGAAGGTGAGACATTTCTAATTATATCATCGTTCACCATCAATTATAATGTAATTGTTGCTACCCAATGGAAGATGCCATGGCTTTGAAGAGAGTAACAGAAGCCATGGTTGCTTAAAAACCCTTTTTAAAAAAAAACAGAATTAAATAAATTGATGCTACAATATTTTAATATTTTAAAAAAATCACCACAAATAGATGTAAAATAGGTTGAATGTACAATACAGACATCGTTAGATTGTAATAGGTTGACAGTGATGTCATTTCACTGCTCCATCAACTTTTCAAAGAAATGATGATACTTTCAGAAAAAATCTCTAGGGTGAAAGAATATTGAGTTATTTAAAACAATATTTTTAGGTTAGACTGTACCATTTCCTTAATGATACTGCCCTATATTACGCTGAATTAACTGAAATATCTATAAAGGAATACATCTTTACCCATTCAGGTCTATCCTGAATATGCAATAGATCTTTTGCAATGCCTACTCCAAACGAAGGCATGCTGATATCAAGAGGAGCTAAAATGCCACAGACATCACTTCTAACACCTGCCATTATCTTAAGTAAATCTGAGGGGTTGTTCATTTCAAACTCAGTACCCCGCTGTCAGACAGAGACTGAATGACCGTCTGTGAAAGATGCTCCAATGGATCCAGATATTCCTGTACTGAGTAGGCTGTATTAGATCTAAAGTTCCTTCTTTATGATGATTCCATTCAATATGAATTTGTCATTCAACTAAGAAAACACCAGTCCCTACCACAATCTGCATTTACAAGAATTGCTGCTGAACCTCACTGAGGTATACAAAGAAAATAACATGTGAAAATAATGGTGATGTGCTTAAAAATCTGCTCACATATCCTAAAGAGGTCAGACAGCAACCTCACCCAATTTATTTGCTTGTAGATGAGCAGTTTGGGGCTGCACAAATCCCTATGACCACTAGAAGGTGATGAATATCTGTATTACTTTGTTAGCAACTAATGTTTATCAAGATCGGTGCATCTGTGTTTTTTGACTGATGATGACAGCCATTTCATAAATCTATTATCTCTCCCATAAAGCCATTTTGTAGCACCATCCAGGACATGCTCTCCAATTTCAAAAAGAGTTTGTATCCAATGTATTTTATTTGGGAAGCACTGATCTCTGTAGAGATGTTATGCATCTTTAAATATGCTAAAAAATCATGGGATGGGACTTTCTATTAGGAAATAATAAAAAGAGAGTTATACAGGTTATGAATTATAAATAACCTAAATTCTGAAATAAAACATTTTATATGGTCTGAGTTATAAATATATGTTAAATTCTGAAAGAAAAATATTGAATTCAAATAACTACTTTAAATGTTATAGCTAAAATATTGCATTATCATATTATCAACCAAGCATCACTATTATTGAAATAACAATGAATCCAGATATTACTCTTTTCTATTAAAATAGTGTAGGTGTTTCACAGAACAGAAATAAATGTGTTTCTTGTGGACTTACTGGGAATCCAGGTCGTCCCATCATTCCTTTTCTTCCTTTCATACCCTAATAATATAAAACAACAATAATATTAAGTGTGTTTGTGTGTGTATGTATGTATATAATCTGCTAAATTTATAGCAGCTAGAACACTTCAGTTTCAGTTATCTGTATGACAATTTTTGGTGATAAACCAAAATCCATCAGAAGGGCTGAAAAAAGAAACTTGAGGGAATAGCAGACTTAGCTTGAATTCTATTTTCTTTAATGTAGAATCCAGTTTGTAAACTGACATAATATTTTATTTGCAAATATAGTCTGATGTGAATCAAAATGTACTTCCCATATATTTAACTTTCTATCCATGTTATCACAGAAGACATACACCCTAAGACAGGAGTGTCAAACGTGCGTCATCACCAGTGGTTGCCAATTTTTTTACTACTGGTTTGGGCATGCACAACGTTTCTGTGCATGTGCAGAAGCGTCTGGGTGGGTGGGTGGAGCCTCCCGCCGCTGCTACTACTGGTTCACCCTGGGAGCAACCCATCTCTGGTCATCACGTGACATATTGCAACTCCCCCCCTTTGCTCACAGACGTGAGCGTGGTCAGCATGTGACACATCTGGCCCACAGGCTGCAAGTTTCACAGCCCTGCCCTAAGAGGTAAGCACAAAATGAAAGGCAAAAAAAGGCAGGAATAAAACAACATCATTCAAAATGTTTCTTTGAAACCATCAGAGTGTTTCACCTGTACGGTATAGGGAACTGTTTCATCACATGATATAAAATTATTCTAAGGGGCAGTTTTCACAGGAGAACTTTTCCAACTTGAGATACAGGTAAATTATTTTGTAAAGTAAGGCCACCACTTGAATAACAGAAAGGCATAAGTGTGAATATTTTATTCATTTTATATTAAATAACTTTTTTTCTAAATTTATATTATATTATATTTATATTAAATTTAGAGAAAAAGTTCTTAGATTTTTTGTCCCATAGATAGGACTGATTTATCTATCCCCATGACATTTAAATCAACATTAGTCTTAAGTGGATTGACCTTTCCTAGAAAAATTAATGTGGTGATCTATGTTTGGTAGGAGTTGCACTGTTAGTTAAAGTGCTGGTGTTTGCTGTTTTGTTTGTTTGTTTGTTTGTACCTAGCATGAGATTTAAGTGAAAATGCAGGCCTAACTCAGAGATGCCAGTCTAGGAAGAGTCAACAAATGCCTGGTTGGCTGATCCTAGATATTTACTGACAGAAATTTGTAGGAAAAATAACCCAGTTGGCAAAGGTATATGAACAAAGGAATAGAAAATAGCTAAAGGAAGAAAGAATTAGGTTACATCTGAAGCTCTACCAGATGATGGATACAACTTAACACCATTAAGTTGGAGTGGCTGATGGTAGTTTCAACATTTCAAAGCCTTGCCCTTTGAGTGAAGCTCAACAGACAATACCGATAATATTCTTGTCCTTTATTTAAATTTAGGACCAGCACAAACAGCAAAGATAGATTCTACCTCATATAAAATAAATCAAACAAATGCACAGTTGACTTCTTTTATTTTTGCATTTAAGTTTTCTGTAATTTCGGAAGTGATTCACAGACAAATACTGATCACCAACTTCTCAGATACTTGTATTTATTTCCACATGGGCTTAAGATGTTCTTGTGAATATGAAAGTGGGTACGGGTGGAAGCAAGGCCTCTTTAAGTTGCCATTGATCTCCAGAGAAAAAGAAAAGAAAATATTATTGGCACAACTTGTGAGGAAAGTAGTTTGAGGGTAAAAAGGTAGTAAAATGATGATAAAAGATGTGGATACAGAAAAGACTGCAGTAATCCAATATAGCAAAAGAGAGACAAGACCTAAAGTGGGGAAGGCTAGATAGAACAATCCTATTTTTCAAAGGAATGAATACTGTGCAATTTTCAATAATTTTTCTAATTACCTTGTGTTCACTTAGAATTTCATCTATTGAACTGATGAATTCTCCTGTTGATGGACGCCCAGGTGGACCAGGAGGTCCAATTTCACCCTTCAGAAAAGCCACAAAGATAAGTTTAATAGGCAAAATGAAAATGTAAACAACATGAAATATACATTCAGTGAAAATGAAGAACATTTGATTCTCAGAATCTGAAGAATCTGAAGACAATGGATGGATTGAAGAACATAGGGATTTTTAAAAACTGAATTTCTAGTACTTTAATTTGCCCTCAAAAACAATTTGCATAGATTGCACAAAGTTATGTCCACCACATGAAATGCAAATTGATTAAATTCATTTTACCTTTTCACCTTTCTTTCCATAAAAGCCGAGACCTCTATTGCCCTGAAATGACAGTTAATGAACATTTAACTTACACCTACGTACTTAACCAAATGGCATACCAGAAACTACATGTTCTTCTGTAATATCAGGACTTTAATACTGTTTTACATCAAATAAAATAATTCCCTTAGATACATATTTACTTAGACCATATTCTTGAGATTTGATATGTCCCATAACATACAATATGTTAAGTTCCTACTGAAAAACTTAATCAATGAAATATTCAGTGTGTGGTTATCAATAATACTAATTATAATACTTTAACACCATCAAACAACATCTGACTGTGCCAGGTGCTTGGGAAGGTTTTGCTATATGGATGAAAATGCTTCTAGTTTGATTTCCTCCTATAAAATTGAAGCTCCTGTGTAGGCTACAAATATCTTCCTGCTGATGGTAAATTTGTGCATGCCAATTTGTCTATGTATGTATGTGTGTGTATGTATGTGTATAGGTTCAAATCCCAGTAAGGGTATGGCTTGCTGATGAGAGCTAAATAGCTTGAAATAGATCTATACTAGTCTCCCTATGATTTCAGCCAAATGAATAGTTTGTAGCTATATAAAATCAGTGAAAAAATGCATAACTGCCTCAGTTTTTATAACTATAAAGTGCCAATGCAATTTGATGGTAGGAATGAATGGAAATGATTAACTTTCTTCATTTACACTTCTGTCTCTTTATCTGAGTCAGATCCAGATATTCTATTTTCAGAGGAAAAGTTAAAGAATTTTCTATGAACCAGCACTAAAACTAAAAAAAAAGAAGCTCAAAACTGATTTCATATAAATGTTTATTCCATTGTGTCCCAACAATTTACAGTATTACAATATCTCATGTTCCCCTTTCAAACAACAACAACAACAACAATTTTAGACATTTTGATTCACCTCAGAAAACATCAGAGTCTATAAATCTAAGGTGAGTCCTCAAATACTTACAATGGGCCCTGGAGGTCCTGGGGGTCCTGGAAGTCCCTAAAAACAATGTTTTAGAAACCAAGTTATCTCTCAGAAGTGTTCAATTCATGTAAATACATGGAAAAACATCAGTTACTTCACACACTGTCTACTAAGTCTACTTAAAAGACATACATTCAAAAATGAGAATTCTAAATAAAAGTAATAAATATTTAATTTTAGTAATATATTTTACTTATTAAATTATAAGCATGTTAAACTTTATTTAAATAGAAGGAAAAACAGAAAAATTTTAAAATTTGTGATAGTCCACATTTCATATACATCATACACCATTTCTTTTACTTGGAGCTGCCATCTGTGAGGATGTGACCACTCCTCATAACATTGAAGTAATGGAAACCCTCCCTTCAAACTGATGGTCCGCTACAATATTCCATTATGTAGGTAATCCAGTTGTACTGGCCCAGACCCAATTTGGCACAAGGCTACATAGTCTCCCTTACAGTGGGAGTGCAGATTTAACTGAGGTGCATGGACATGTTATGAATATGCTACTGTTACTGAAACAGTTGGGATTTTTATTGTAAATGCTGATTATTTATATTGCTTTAATTCTGCTTACAGATAAGGAGTATTTAAGGTGCTCAGAATTAGCAATGATTGGAGTAACATATAAGCCTAGTAAAATAACAACAACATCCTCTCGTTTTCAATTGTAGTGAGATGCTAGAATAGCAATATCCCCACTTTTGAGTATTTGAGTATTTATTAATACTTATAGGCCGCCCTTTTCCCTGAGGGGACTCAGGGCGGCTTACATAAAATGAGGGGGGGGGTATACAGACAATAGACACAAACAATACATAGAAGTAAAATAGTAAGCAACATTCATTCATCATTCGGGTGGGGACAGTTATCTTTGTCCCCAGGCCTGACGGGCTAGCCAGGTCTTAAGGGCTGTGCGGAAGGTCTGGACGGTGGTGAGGGTACGAATCTCCACGGGGAGATCGTTCCAAAGGGTCGGAGCTACTACTGAAAAGGCTCTCCTCCGTGTAGTTGCCAGTCGGCACTGACTGGCAGATGGAACTCGGAGGAGGCCTAATCTATGTGATCTGATTGGTCACAGGGAGGTAATTGGCAGGAGGCGGTCTCTCAAGTACGCAGACCCACTACCATGAAGGGCTTTATGAGTGACAAGTAGCACCTTGAAGCGCACCCGGAGATCAACAGGTAGCCATCTTTTGCTAGATGTCAAACTTGTTACCCGAACAGGTTAAAAACTTTTAAGTATTTTGATGTCAGTTTTCAGTTCCCTAGCAGATAGTTTGCATCTCTGAATTATATACTGTAGAGATCACAGAAATTGGATATCATCATTCCTAGATCAATTCTTTATCTCTGCAAACATTATAAATAATTGCACCTAAGGGAGATGGGTGGTTGAGAAGTGTAAAATAAATAAACAAATAAATAAAACTATACTTGGTAAAAACCTCCACACACTTTGGATTGTAAGTGACATAGGTAACCACATTCGCCACCTGTTAAGACTAGTTCCATTAGCATTAAATGGAAGAGAGAGCAAATGCTGCATTATTACAATTTCTTTCAAGAAATTCTATCATAGATGAATTTTGATAATTTTGATAAGACTAGCACCATACGTTAGCACCAAGATAATGGGTTAAGGATTTTAACAGATTAAGAAGATTAACAGAGTTGGAAGGGACCTTGCAGGTCATCTAGCCTCTATCTAGGATCGAACGCACAACCTCCTGATTGTGAGGTGAGAGCATTTACCTTCCATGTTAGAAACTTATCTTTAGCACATCAGGCCTGTTAAATACTTACATCATCTTACAGTATCAGTATTTAGAAAAGCGTTACCATTTCAACACATTTCAATATGATACCCAGACCAGTATTGGAAGAACAATTTAAGAAATATAGCTAGCTTTGTCTACACAAGCTAGGGGTATATATGTTACTCTTCTCACAGTGTGCTTTTAACAAGGATAACTGCATGTTTTATATAAAAAAAATCATCAAGTTATTAAGCCACACAGGTTTATTTTATTTTCACTAATTATTATCCAATCAGAATAACACAATAATGTATTTTTCAATGTTGTGCAATTTTGTTCAATTGAATATAGAGCATGTCAAGAATTTATTACTGTGTCTTAATTCTTAATTCTATTGTTTTATTATTATTATGCTTTATTGCTGAGTTTTGTTTTTATTGTTTACTGTTTGTTTTATTGAAATTTTCTAGTTATTGGCCATAATAAAGAATGTCAAACTACTGTCATAATCTCAGAATTTTATAATACTTACAGGAAGACCTGAGTCTCCTTCTAGACCAGGTTCACCCACTAGTCCAGGAGCACCTTGTGGTCCCTATAAATAAAGATATTTTTTCAAAATAATAATTGTGTTTTATTTTATTTTACAGATAGCTAATTTTATTATAGAAATTTATCTATCCCAATGTTACTTACAATGAAGCCAGTCAAGCCCGGGTCACCAGGGTCTCCCTAGAGAAGAACAATTTAAAATGGGAAATGTTGTTTTAGTAAACTTGAAGATACATTTTTGTATACTACTAAAACTCTCATTCCTGCAACCTTTAGCCTTTAATGCACCAAAATGGTGCATCATAGGGGAACAATTTTTGAACCAAGATACCTCAGATTGGCTCATTTACAGAATGTGAACAAAATCATGGAACCATTATTCTCATGGAACTGAAATTTGGCAAATTTTATAAAACATTTTATGACATAACATAAAATGTCATAAAACATTTCCTTTTCTGATGTTTGACTGTGCTACACAGTTCAACATGGGCTATTTTCAAGGCAGATACATCTCTGGATGTATCCCAACTTTTACAGTATATTAAACATTCTGTCATTGTTGAAGGAATTATGGAATCTGATAAAGAATTATTTCTGAAACTTTCAGATGTCCACAAATAGAACTTTATAGATTTCTTACAAAAAACCTTTATGGTTATTTGTAAAATCTGAAAGTTAAAAATGAATAGAAAAATAAAGTTCTGTAAATACAATGAAATCTATACTTATAACTAAAAGAAAAAAGTTGTGTGTGTGTGTGTGCATATGCGCATGTACTGTATGTCTATGAATATGCAAACATGTATGTATATACACACATACACTAATGGAAGAATCATGTCTGGTTCAGTTTGGTTTGGCCCAGCAACTTCAAAGAGCATACAGACATGATTCTATTTAAACTAAAAACTGGCTGTGTTTTATAAATGAAAGCCACAATGTGGCTGCTTCTTTTATGATTGCTAAAGAATAAAGCTAAGGAAAAATGTAAAAGCAAACTTTAGTCTAGCCTCTGGAAGTCTGGATTTGATAAAGTATAAAAGAAGGTGAAAGAATAAGGAAAATTATGTTTTTTTCACTTGTATGGAAACATCTGAGGCACTTATTTGAAAACAATAAGGAGAATATATATTTCCTAACAGATTATAACTGTTCACAGAGACTTACCCTGAACTTTATCGCTAATTCGTCCGGCAGTGCAAAAGGCTCCCCCTTCTGACCTTTGGGTCCCTGGATTCCCTAAAGTGATTGAAAATAAAAATTTTCAGCCATTTGTCCAGAATTGTCTGAGGATTCCTGCACTAGATTAGGTGTTGAACTACAAGACTTCCAAATTCCCTTCCAAAGTACGATTCTTTTTCTTGAGGATTTTATAGGATCATCTCAAATGCTGGGTATAGGTAGAATTCTTCCTATTATTTTGAAGGTTGGGGATCATTAAGACAACTTTACATCATAATTGATACGTGATTCCTGAAAATGTGAATGGCTGTTAGCAATTGAAATTATTCCAAGGGTTAATTATGAACAAAATAAAGAGAGATAGAGGGGCCATGTGTGGTACTGATACTGCATATTGCGCTCTGCTTATTCTAAACCATCCAAATGAGAAGAGAGTGAAAAAACTGGACTGTATAGAGTCCATTTCCAAACTGAAAAGCCAGCAGTAAATTAGGGATTGGCAAGATCAGTTCTAGGATCAAATGCTCAAACCCCTCTTTTGTGGCTTCCAGATTATGTCTCCTTGAAAATAATGACTGAAAAACAGGAAAACATTTCCCCACCATTATGAGATCAGAGATGGTCTTTTCTTTCAGTACAAACTTGTAGTTATATCCCCTGCCACAACTTATTGCTTGCTTCCACCATCCCTGGTATCTATCTCTTGCAACATGGTTCTTTGTCCCTCTTTGTCTATATGCACAACATGGCACTTTGGGACTTTTAGATCTTGAGAAAGCATGTCATATAGGGAAGCACAAAATCCTATTGTCCCTCTAACAGTAAGCCCTAGAACAGTGATGGCGAACCTATGACACGCGTGTCAGTGCTGACACGCGTAGCCATTTGGGGTGACACGCACAGGATTTCATGCGATTCATCCTCGGCTCTTGCACGGCCGCCGAGGATGAAAGAATCTGTGCTGGAGGAATGGGGGGGGGACGTGTGATCTCCCCCGCCCACACTCACTTACTGTATCGCCGCCGCCCCTTTCTGAGCGCAGGGGCTGCTGGTAAGGCGTGCGTGCCGTGCGCACACACGTCATCAGCGCGGCGAGGGAGGACCCGCAGGAGAGGAGCGCGGGAACAGTGCACGCCTCTCTCCAGTCAGGCCGGCACAGAGAGTCTACTCCTGGGACTGTCGGTTACGACCGCACCACAGCAGGGAACAGCGGAGTGCCAACGGGAACTGTGAGCGCCATTCGCAGCAACTATAAATTGCGCAAAATTATGTTTTTGTCGAAGTGACACACAACGCGAGTTATGCTCGATTTTTTGCCGATTTTTGACACACTACGCCAAAAAGGTTGCCCATCACTGCCCTAGAACATACTTGAACCCCTGTATGCTTGAAGGAGAGCCCAAGCTGTCTCACAACTCAAGATGCACAATGATGCATCTGTGTCTGATTGCCTTCAGCAAATCTCACCATGGGAGCTCCCGTAGATAAGGAACTAACATTTGCTGAATATTTCAAGCCCTGATAAAGTATACCATTCTACCCCTCGCGCTCCAGACATACAAAAGATGTGATGTAAATCTCCATGCAGCTGAAAAAGAAATAAATAAATAAACTTTCTAAACTATCTCCCTCATTATAAAGAAACTCAGAATAAAAATATATATATGGATCCTTAGCACTCCATCAACCACAGCTCTTCCAATGACTCATTCCTTTGTCCCTACACATTGGTTATCATTGATTAATAAATTAAAACATTTGTTTACACTGTCAAACCCTTTCTCCCATTTGAAATTAAAATGGGCTATCTTCATAGAATGAACAAATAATTCTTCAAATGTTATTTAATTTTTCCTCTAAGTAGCAAAACTGTTTCTATGAATTAGGAATTTAGATGATCCCTGAACCAACTCCACTTCTATTTTTTTGAGTAGCAGGGTTCATTGTGGTGGTTTTTGCCAAAAAGGACCCTCAACAAGATACCTTGTTTTCTCAGATACTGCTCACCAAACAGAGGAAAATTAATTATTTCTTCACTTTAAAATATGTTATATATCCCTATGAAACTGAGCAAGTTCTTTCAGTACAGAAAGGACAAGTATTTTTGCAATCTTATTAATGTGTCTCAAAACAAGAAAGCAGGAAGTTTCCCCCCTCCTTTTTTTAAAAAAAATCCTGTAAATTATTATGATTTCCCCCCTCTGAAAATTGTCATTATAATCAATCATGGTCCTCAACTAATGAGCACATAGGATGACTGAACTGCAAAGTTTTCCAAAATGACTACTAGTCAACCTGGAATTTTCTTCTGATAATTATGTTTCAGCTTTAGGCAATCCACCTTTTGTAGGACTTCAGCATATAATCCTAATATGGTAGATTCACAAGAATGCTAAGCTTCCTCCAGCAATGGAAACCCTTTTCTCTCACTTAGTAGAAGGGAACAATCTATTCTTGATTTTGCTGTTAGCTTTATGTTGATTTATTCAGTGTTCATAACTCACAAAAAAACCAGGAGTCCCACCAGGTCCCTGAATTCCCTGTGGACCTGGATCTCCCTTGGTCCCATTGCAACCATCGTGGCCTGGTTTTCCTCTTGATCCTCCCTGACCTGGATGACCCTGTGGAGACAATATAAATACAATTATGACTTGCTGTTTTTGCTTTCTTCTTCTTGGCTTTCTTGGAATTCCTAAATGTTCTTACATTAGTGCAAGCAATTGTCCTACAGGAAAAATGGAATAAAAAGTACTATTTAATTCTATTCTGTTAAGAATACTATTCTATAGTTCAAACATATATCTTTGAGAATATGGAAAGAAACAACTAGAAACAAACTAGGATATCAGCAGAAACAGAAATACATAGATAACAGGTAGGGAAGAATAGCACATTTTTAATACCTTTGCATTCCTTGCATTCGAATAGCTAAGGTAACTAAAATCCAGTTTAAATATGACATTAAGTGAGTAAGAAGACCTTACTGAGGCTGCATTCTATATGCAACCTTTTGGAAGTTAACACATTCTGTATATGCATGACCTGCCATGAGAAATATGTAGTGAAATAGGTTTAGTAACTATAGTAAAAGGAGATCTTTTCCCAGGAAATACAGTACATAGTTTAGCACCAAACTGATTATTTTTTACCAGGACAAAAATCAAAGAGTACCAGCTTTCCCATGTGTGCTTGGATCAAAAGCAGAAGAAAGTGAGCTGAAGTTAGCAACATCTTGACTCAAGAGCAATAAAGAGAAGTAAATCCTTAATTCTCCATCAAGAGGCAATTTCTCCCCTATCAGTCCTAAGGGACTAAGGAGTCAATGCCACTGGGTCTATCTATCCAGCCAGCATTCTATATATATATTGTCAATTAAATCGCAGTTCTGTGAACTGCAGACTAGGTACTGCAACAGAGTAGAATGGTGCTTCCTTCTTTAGGTATTGAAACCCCATTGGAACCACAGAATGATCGTTTTGTACAGTGTGGAGAAGTATCTTCTGGCTACATGATATTATGCTAAAAAAATTGCCTTGAGGATTTGTTCAAGTTTTAAATCCCTGAAAACTATTGTAAATACTACTTTTACCATTATAGCAATGGAGAAGGGGGTTTAATTATTAAAAATGTCTTTAATGTAGTTTTAGAATATTGGAGAGGAATTTTTAAAAAGTGTGATGACAAATATCTATGAGTAAATGAATGTCATTAAAATATGTATGAATACAATTGATATGCCTTTACCTATCCTAATTCTGGGATGGAAAGTGGTTTCCATAAGCATACTATAAATTGTTCATGAAATAAGTCACTCTTGTTATCACTTCTTATGCAAATTTTGTTGTATTTTAAGTTTGTGCTTTAGAACGGAAGAAGAGCAGCCACTAATCCATTTCATCAATTATCCTTCTTTCCAAAGGAAAACAAATGGCTCAAATTTTATTCATAGTTGATTTATAACTTTGGCTATTCCCACTGATGTTAATATTGAATTGTATAAGAGAAAATGAGAAATAGTAGCAGAAGGTATGAGTTATTAATGGATACTTTCTTTTTCAAGGATTTAGCTTACTGCCAAATCTAAACATTCCTGGGAGTGACATTGGAAAAGGGTAAGGTTTTTTTTTATCTTGCTGACTCATTCTTGGAGCAAACAAATGTACAAATTCAATGCTACCCAAAATAAAATGATATTCAAATCACATGCTCGGGACAATGGTTTCCAGAAGAAGAAATCATCAAGACAGGGAAGATAGGCTAGTGAAGAAAGAGAATCATTCTTGAATCCAGAAAGCTCTGGCATAGCTCAAAATGGATTTTTTCAGACAGCAAAAAGTTTTGTGTCAAAATCTCTAATTGGCTGGATGTTGCTTGATACTGCCATACATTTTGAAGTAGTAGAAATAGATGACCCCACTATGCCTTCTGATCATTTCCTAAAGACACTTCACCTTAAATATACAACAGCTACTTAGCATTTTAGAGGAATACATATCAAGGAAATAATATTATATACATCGAGGAGCATATATGCACCAAGAAATCTCCAAGAAGGGCCAAACAAGGAAAGAATAAATGGTGATGAGTGCTCTGGCTCCCTTGTGCTTATCTAAGCTATGCTATTCTTATTAAAGGATCTGGAGTAAAAAACAGAAAATTATATTTATCTTATCATATATGATAAATGAATCCTCCATTGTTCTTCATACTTTGAAAATTACTACAGGCTGGTTTTCCAGATCATGTGAATATTACATTTGTGTGATCACTGCCCATAAAATCACATAGGTTGCTTTTTCCTTTTCTCTGTCTTTACGATATACTTTGCAGCATCTGCAGGCTGCTTTTCCTTGTATGACCTTACATTACCTTTCATTTGCTGCCTGAAGGCAAGTCCCATGAAAGTTAATGCAACATCCATATGTGGAAAAGGAAAAGTATTTTCTAGATTCAGCTCTGCCCTGCAAAACACATTAGAAGGGTGGGTGAATGAGTCAAGCAGTTGAAAATAGCCATTTGGAATTTCATTTTAGTGATGCATGTGGGTGGTAAAAAAAAAGGTCTGATGTCAAAGGGCATGGAAGAGGAAGCTGATGCTGGGAAATCTGTCTGGGGATTTCTGTGAAAGTGCCTAGGAATAAATGTACTTTGCTTATTATTTTATGCAAGGCAGCAGTTAGTAACTCTACTAACCCAAGAATGCTTCTCTCTTCATTTCTCATGGCTCTCATGTCCAGAATTTGGCAAAGGGTGAAGTAATAGATATTTAAAATTTACACTAGATTGTTTTCTGTTTAAATGCTTTTCAAGGGAATATTGCAATGGTGGGTTGCAGGCGGTATGCTCCGGTACGGGTGTACTGGAGCCTGCCCGGAGCACTGGGTACCACTCTGGTACGGTGCTCAGGAGGGCCCACCTGCCTGCCTGCGCTCCTTACCAGTCTTTAAAGTCTTCAGCGCTTCTGCACACAGCACATACAGTGCCTGCACAACACTCCTCCAAGCAGCTGGAGTGTCAAGGAGGCTCACAGAGGCGTCGCTGGATGGCAAGACGCATGTGGCATGCTCACATGCGCTGTGCACATCCATGTGGATGACGCCGGGTCTGTTCCAACCATACTGGTTGGAACAGGATCTGGAACCCACCACTGGAATATTGCTATGCCCCAACATTATGGACAATTTTCTAGGGAAGGTTGTAAAGAAGGTTATTGCATTACAACTTCAAAGGATTCTGGAAGAAGTAAATAATCTGGACTCCTTTCCGTCCGGGTTCAGATCTGGGTATAGAACTGATAGCACTCTTGGATGACCTCTGGTGGGAGAGGAGTTGGGGTGGTGCGACTCTCTTGTTTTTCTTATCTTTTCAGCAGCTTTTGATACCATCAATCACAGTATGCTTTTGAACCAGCTTCAGAAATTGGGCTGTGTGCGTGCGTGTGTGTAGTGCTGGTTCTCCTCTCTCCTGCAAGGTTGGTTCCAGGGCAAAGAGATCCAGCCTGTGCTCCCCCCCCTTTGTGAAATACCTCAGGGCTTGGAGCTCTCTCCCCTCCTATTTAACATCTACATGCAGCTGTTGGTTGAGTTTGGTGTGAAATATCATCCGTGACACCCAGCTTTATATCTACACCCCAGGCTGTCTGATTGATGCTTGGAAGTTCTGTCTCAGTGCCTGGACACTTTGGAGGCCTGGATGGGGCGCAACAGGCTTCAGCTCACTTCAAGCAAGACCAGGTGGATCTGGAATTTTGAACCTCCTGGTTCTGGGGACCTTCCATCTTTAGTTCTGGGTGAGATGGCACTGCCATAGATAGATCCAGTACATAATCTCGGGGTCCTCCTGGATTCATGGCTCCTGCTCAAAGAGCAAGTAGAAACAATGGCTAGGAGGGCCTCACATACTGTAGCTCAAGGCCGTGCATCAGTTGCACTTGTTCGGGGATCGTATTTTGTGTTATTTGTTTTATTTTGTTGTCTAGAGTTACATAAAAGTGAGATGAGTGCTCTATAAATCTACTAAAGAAATACTTAAAAAACAAATTTCTCTTCAGCATGCAAAACATTAATTCTAATCTCTGCTCTCTATTCTGACTATGTCTGAAATCTAAGATCCAACCCAATAAGATCATGGGACAGTGCAGCATGAAAATTCATCAGCATCGCCTATGTGTAAACAGCTAAAAACATTTATTTCAGTCAGCGTTTAAATAACTTTTAAAAACATGATTATGGTTTGTTTTTAATGCTGATCTTGTATTTTATACATCTGAGTTTGGCTGGAGAAAAAAATAAGCTGTTTGTTATAACATATGTATTATTTGGTTATTAATAACTTGAATTATTTACAGGAAAGACTATCATAACAGTTTCAAATTTCAATACAAGGAACAAACAATTACTTACAGGAATTCCATCTGCACCGGGAAACCCTGTGACTCCTCTTTGTCCCTATAATGAAAAGGGAAACATGATGTAGTAGTCACCTACTTTTTGCATTTGTTCTTTATAGTGAAGTTGACTTAAGAAGTTAGAAAATTACCGCTTCTCCTTTGGGTCCAGTAATGCCAGGTCTACCTCGGTCACCTTTGTCCCCTTTGTGCCCTGAAAGTCCTGGTATGCCCATCACTCCCGATGGCCCAGAGAATCCTTGCTGTCCAAGCAGTCCTGGCTGGCCCTGTAAACAACAATCCACAAAAGTTTTCAGGTACTGCTGAAAATAGACGTGTATCTGCACTGAATACTTCTGCCTTTGCAGTTTATAAAAAACACAGGATCACAAAACTTAAACCAAAGTTTAGTGTGAGTTTAATGCTAATGCCCAGTCAGAAATCTGCACAGCATTTCATTTGGTAGCAGTTCTTCCACATTTCCATTTCCTGTTGATCATGAAAATATAGAGATGATGAGGATACTGGACAAGCTGGCCACAGGTGGCTTCTCCTGTCAACAGATGCCAAGGAATTCCATTTTTCACCGAGGCACTCTGAGAGATGAAGTGACAGAAATGCCACAGCATCAGCAGAACATCTTCCATCAGTTATGTTTAGGCTGATTTCAGTCCTTCCATCCCTCCAGTCTGTTGTAAGACGTTTGCTAAACATTTTGCGATATTAATGAAAGAAGAATGTTCCAAATGGGACATAACATGCAACTTGAAATGTACCTGGAAGCAAACAGGAAACCAGGGCATCCTTTGTCCTATTGATGTAATGCTTCTGAAACAATTCTTACTGTTGCCCCTGCAATTTTGCAGACGGAAAGCTCTCTACAGTAAGGGGAAGCCTGAAGAAAACCCACACAACCTCTCTCTGCCTCTCCAGATACATTCAGTATGGCTACATAACTAGACAAATACAGATAATATGAAATGGTAACAAAGAGATGAAAATACTAAATCTTTACTGCCTTCTAGTGATTATCTGGATTTTTAAAGATCGGATATGATAACCCTATTTTTAACTCAGGCAGCAACACTGAAATAAAGTTTAATATCTTGGTTTCTCTAAATTGGAAAATCTTAATAAGCAGTGAATGTATCAGTGAAACAGAGGCTTAGTTTTTATTCACAGTTGCAATTTCTATTGTACAAGGTATTAAATTGCGCAGAGCACATTTCCTGATTTCATAGCTGCTTTTGCTTCATCACTGCTGTGCAATGAAAGTCTCTCCCAGTTCAAAGAAGATTATCAGAAGAACTGATTTTGCAAACATGATGATTGTAGAAGGAATGTTGTTGGTTTCACACACTGCAATTAGGCATATTACAGTACATCCTGCTTTATTTGGCATAGCAACACGTGGAAACCCACCACTGTACTCTCTAAACCATGGCTTATGGGATGTGAACCTGGATGCAATCACTTATTCAAGTGTCCCTGGTTACTTGGCACAATGTGGAAATCTAGTACTTGTGTTTGCCATCACTAGTGTATTTAATTTATTGAAAGCCAAGCCCCAATCCCTTTTCGGCCAGGAAATCCTGAATAAGGATTTTAGCCAAAACACATTGGGCTTCATGTCAAAACATCAATTGTATAGCAAACAGTTATCCACTTTTTATCTATTTTTAATTTTCCAAATAGACCTTTAGATGGCACTAGTTGCCTATACACTCTTAACATTATGTATAGAGTTGCACTTTTAGGAAATAGTGACCTTCAATAGCTCAACTTCCATAAAGGTTAGAAGGCTAGCAGAGCAACTAGGAAGGTGAGGTATTACATTTACTTGTGCAAAATCCACCAAAGGAAGTGCCAATAGACAACAGTCTGTTTACTGGCATCTTCTGTGATAATTACTAAACTATCCGGGATTCCTTTGTTTTTCCTTTTTCCTTTTTTCATAAATGGGAATTTATGAATTTATGGCCACAATTTTTAGAAAATAAAAGATGGGTAATTGCTTTTTGGGAATTGTGCCCTGCTGATCAACTCAAAGAAAGAAAAAACCCCACACTGGAAAACCAGAAAGAGTAGTAACTGATAATCAGCTTGCTGACCTTGGGCCAATCACTCTCTCTCAGCCCAACCCACCACGCAGGGCTGTTGCTGTGGATAAAATAGAAGGAGGAAGGTATTTGGATATGGTCCCCACTTTCAATTATTTGTAAAAGTAATAAACCTCAGGATACAAAAAAACAAACAAATAGCATATCAATTTACTAATAGCCTTTGGAAAATAGTTGTTATGATTGGCACAGTTAAAGGAAGACAATATAAGGTGGATGATTAGATAAAAGGTCCCTGTGAAATTTCATGAGAATTACAAATTATTACTAATAACAGATTAGGATGGTTCCTACAATCTAAAACAGTATTTTTGTTATTGGCCCTATCAGCCACATGAGGAATATGGATTGCATTTTGTGAGAATAACACAATTACTCACAAATTTTAAATATGTTCATGTATTGATAATGCCTTTTCTATTTGTTTCCTATGCTCTGGACAAGAAGATTGCATTTATAATGGCTAATAACAGAATATTCACATTCTACAAAAAAAAGAAATGCAACCACTTCCTATATATCTTCTGCATATTCTTGGTTCATTCTGCCTGCAGGACAAGTTAGGAGATCACATTGCTTAAAATGTTAATAGTCCAAGATGTTTTTAAAGAGACTTCTACAGCTAATCCTCGACTTATGACCATTCTGTTCAATGACCATTCATAGTTACAACAGAATTGAATGGTGGTTGCAACTAGTCCTTGTAGTTCTAGTCATCCCAAAACCCCAGAGTCATGCAATCATTATCCAGGCACTTGGCAACTGATTTGTACTTACAATCAGTTGCAGCGCCCTGCAGTTACATGTTCTACATCTGTAACATTTCCTGACACCTTTCTCAGAAAGTCAACAGGCAGGAAAGGTTGCAAGTTGCTGGGGTAAATCTCCCCCACCTAAACACTGTGCCTCAGCCTCTATGTGCTTGCCCTATGCCAGCTGTTCATGCACCCTTGTGCATCCTCCCTGATCCTTGTCTTGACCCCCTCACATCCTCACTTCCTCATGTACCCTCCCTGACCTTCATCACAACTCCCTTACATTCTTATGCACTCCCATACACTTCAACACACTCTGCCTCTCTGGCCCACCTCCCTTGCATCCTTGTATAAGCTCCCAAAGACTGCTGTACCTCCCTCACACTCTCATCCCCTACTCCACTCAGCAGCAGGCACTTACCTCCTAACTTCCTGCTGGCTTCCTTACTGTCTTGGCTGTGGAGAGCTGGCAGGAAGTTGCCTCATCTAGTAATTTAGCTAGCAATGGCAACAAAAACTGCAGGGTCTGCTGTAGCTAAGCAATGTGGCCGCGTTTTAGGATTGCATCGTTTAGAAATGGAAATTTGAGTCCCAATTGCTGTTGTAAATTGAAGACTACCTGAGAAAACTATTCTGTACATTGTGGTAATTAAAAGTAACTTCCTTAAATTACAAAGCAGTTTGGTAACATAAAAAACAACAAAACATATGCGGAATATACCCTGAGCTGAAGAGAGTTGTCAGAACCATGAGCACTGCTTCACTAATTTACAAATATGTTCCAATAATAATTTTTGCTACTTGTAATGTGTATTGCTATTATGAGTCAGAAGAAAAGTTCTGCAAGGGAACTATGAAGTCCTCTGAAATCCCACATCATAGTTCATGGGATCTGAAGCATTCCCTTTTGCCTCCTGTTAGGAATCAATATGATATGAATGTCTGCCTGAAAGACTGAAATTATGCAATAACATTTTAGTTTCGTAAAGCAAGAAAATACTGAATCTTTTCTTCATGCTTGTAACTTTACTCTCCACCCCCATTCACAGCTCTACTTCATCAAAGTTTCCCAATCAGTCTGACTAGAAAATTATGAACAGAAACTAGAATCATGGTTGATAATCCTTATTTATTTCAAGGAACACAGGAGTACACATCTGTATCAGAATTCCAGGCACATTGAAGCATGATTACTATCTAACCTGGTGTGTACCCCGATGAACATTTTGATCTCACAGATGTGTTTTTCATACAAAGATAGCATAACCTAAATAAAACATCAATCAACAGTACCTAAAACATTTATCAGATGTACACCCTTTTAAATAGCTATCATACTTTTAGTGTGCCTGAAAAACATTTCCACTAGAGTCTTGTCACTTAGTGACATAACTGGAGGGCTGGCTTCAAAAATTCATAACGCTGGTTGTAAATGTATTTATATTGCGCCTTTGTTGTTGTTAGTTGCGAAATCGTGTCCAACCCATCGCGACCCCATGGGCAATGTTCCTCCAGGCCTTCTTGTCCTCTACCATCCTCTGGAGTCCATTTAAGCTCACACCTACTGCTTCGGTGACTCCATCCAGCCACCTCATTCTCTATCGTCCACTTCTTTTGCCCTCCACCTTTCCCAGTATTAGGCTCTTCTCCAGTGAGTCCTTCCTTCTCATTAGGTGGTCAAAGTATTTGAGTTTCATCTTCAGGATCTGGCCTTCTAAAGAGCAGTTAGGGTTGATCTCAGCAGACCAGTTTGATCACCTTGCAGTCCAAGGGACTCGCAGGAGTCTTCTCTAGCACCATAGTTCAAAGGCCTCAATTCTTTCTTATGGCCCAACTTTCACAGCCATACATTGCAACTGGGAAAACCATAGCCTTGACTATAAGCACTTTTGTTGGCAGGGTGATGTCTCTGCTTTTTAGTATGCTGTATTGTGCCTTACCTCTCTAAAATTACATTTGGATGACCCCAAGTCTGTTAACCCTTTGCAAAGCATTGGGGACATTGCGGTTTCCCCAGGTATTTGCTCACTGGAATAGATGGTTTCTGTTATTATTGGGGTCATTGTTTATCCTGGGCACTGGGGGAGATGATGTTTAGTGGGTTTATGTATTTTAATCCTGTAAGCCACTCACAGCCATGTGTGTGAGATGGGTGGTTATAGAAATGACATGTATGTATATCTGTATAAATAAATATTTGGGATGGCTACATGCAGATCTTTTTTCTGAACAAGGTACCTTTCAGCTCAGGCTTCAGGGTAAAGACCTATTATTCAGCAGTCATGAGTTTTGCCAGGTAAAACTACGTCTTACATTTATGACAGGATGCTGATGGTGTCTATTGTAATGAAGGCTTGCTTTTCCTCATAGCAGCATAATAGATGTCAGCAGCTGGACAAAATGACTGATCTCTGGATCCAATCATGCCAGAGAAGATTTACAATGCTATAAGTCCCCATTTTGGATTCTATATAACTCTCTTTTTTACAGTTCGGAAAGAGATGAAGAAATGACAGTGATGAAGTACTGCCTCAAAGTGATGGCTGGCTGGAGACTGTCACACATGTTGGGCCTCATTGACATTCCACTGCAATCATTTGGATGTTGCAGGTACAGTATATTTCATAGAATTGAGATGACATGATGAACCGGGGCACAACTTGACAGTTTGAGCCTTCATCTTTGGCTAGAAAGTGCTCGCTAAAATTCTACAAGTGCTTCTGCAGTAGCATAGGGGAGGAAGAAGAACTCTTCCAAGCAACTAGAATAGGTCTGAGCTCAACAATGGGCTTACAGTACAATGTAGGGAAGGTGGAATAGAAAATTTTGCTACTCATGGTCTCTTTTCCTCCGATGTTGCAATGACTTCCTCTTCCTGTTCAGAGCTTTTCGTTAATCAGTATCAATATGCTAGGCTCCAGCTGGGTTCCTATTTAGACATCTGCCTTTACTAGAGCAGCTGCTTATCATATGGTAACCAGGCAGAATCAATCTTACACTATTCATTGCCTAATTTCCTTGATGCATCCATAATATGTAGACTAGCCTTTTTTTTGTCGTTCCCAGGCATTTCTTTGTCTCCCTGTGGAATCAAAAAATCAATCTTACCCAAGAGATCAACTGAAATATTATCCATTCCATTCACATCTTTTTGTTCATATTCCAAGGTCAGGGGTGGTAGTGTTCTAATGGCATCCTTATCTTGCAAGACATGCTTGCTTGACCGTGGGATACTGAGTAGAAGACAGATGACCCTGAAGCCCATAGGCTGGGAGGTGGGTGTGGGACAAATTCTTTTGCAGCTCAAGCTGTTTCTGGATTGTTAAACAGTTTTCAGAGATGCTTGTCTTATTCCTTAGTTTGCCATTTGGCTTGATTTTGACAGGACACCTTGGATAGGATGGTAACAAACTGGCAACCAGGGAATAAATATATTATTTCACAGCACTTAGATGTATCAAACATAGATTTGCCACAGAATGTTGTATCATCCCCATTTTCTTAAGCTGACAAGAATTCAGACCAGCCTAAGTACAGGCCAGTACTGGCTTGTGTCAGGTAAATGTTTAAATGTCCTTAACACCAGCTTCTAAATGGTATATAAAAGCAAACTACAGGAACTTTAGATTAAAAAAAATAGCAATATATGTCCTTCGGGATTGGGCAGCATATAAATGTGTCAAATAACTAAATAAAATAAATTAAGGATCAATTATTCTTCTGTATGATGTATGATGTATACCTGGCATGCCCCCTAACTGAACATTCCAGAAGTTATAAAGATATAATCCAAGAGACACTATGGTTAATACTGCTTCCAGGACAAATCAGGTAAGCATAGATGATGATGATGATGATGATGATGATGATGATGATGATGATGATGGCTGTGGCAGTGGTGGTGACGGAAATGATGTTTTGGATGCTGCCTGACTCAAACCTTTATTTCTCCTCCTAAAAGAGGTTTTACATCAGGGCAACCAGAGCTAAAGAGGCATCCAAAACAAGAGTGCATCAAGGCCCACAATTTAGTTTGGTGTTTGATTTGATTTGATTTGATTTGATTGCACTTATATGCCGCCCTATTTCCGGAGGGACTCAGGGCGGCTAACAAATTAAGGGGAGGGAATACAGACAAGGGGAAAAAAACAGACAAGCAACTACAAAAAGAATTTAAAAACAACCAACAGCCACACAATTTGAGCGGGGACGGGAACTCATCAGCCCCAGGCCTGTCGGAACAGCCAGGTTTTAAGGGCTTTGCAGAAAGCCTGAAGGGTGGTGAGGGTCCGAATCTCCATGGGGAGCTCGTTCCAGAGGGCCGGAGCAGCCACAGAGAAGGCCCTCCTCCGGGTGGTAGACAATTGGCATTGGCCGGCAGATGAGATTCGGAGGAGGCCTAGTCTGTGGGATCTAATAGGTCTGTTGGAGGTAATTGGCAATAGGCGGTCTCTCAAGTTTGTTACCTTAGGGCTATAAACATCGTGGATAAGGAATACCACTGGATACAACAAAGCTGGAAATTTCAATTCAATGGGGAGAGACCTAGGGTTTTTTTCTTTAAATCAAAATATTTATATTAATGCTGGTAGAATTGCAACTCACATTTTCATTGCTGTTTAATAACACTCTGTAACCAAAATTAGATTCTTCTTTTGCTAAATTTGATCAGCCTAATAGTAAAGACACAATGCCATCTCTGCAAAGAAGCTAAACATACAGTGGACCACCTACTTAGCTACTGCAAGAAGATTACGCAAACTGACTACAAACAATGGCATGGCAAAGTAGCAACAATGGTGCATTACAACATCTACAAGAAATAACATTTGCTTGTAAAGAAGAACTGGTATGACCACAAATTAGAAAAAGAAATCGTGAATAAAGAAACTAAAGTGCTATGGGACTTTAGAATTTAAATAGACAATTATTTAAAACATAACTCTAATGATTGTCAATAAGAATAAGAATGTCTGGATAGTGATTGTGGCAATACAGAATAGAAGAGAAAGAGAAAATTAGAAAAAAATTAGCAAAATACAAAAACTTGCAGACAGAAGTAAAACTACTCTGGCAAAAGAAAGCAAAAATAGTACCAATAGGTGCCTTGGGTGCAATCCTAAAACAACTGAATCATCATTTGTACACTATTGGCATTGATAAAATCACCATCAATCAATTGCAAAAGTCAGATTTATTTAGAACAGCTTACATCTTGTGCAATATCTTTAACAAATGAAACAACAACATTTGCCTATTCCAGGTCCTTGGGAAGGACTCGGATACGTGTATAAAAATGTCAAATCCAATCTAAACATAATGATTTAAATTTAAATTTTAAATTTAAATTTTACACTACCTCAAATAATCAAGATAGGACTGATGAATTGACAACATCTTGCTACCCTTTGCCAATATGGCTGGTATTTAATTGCCAAAATACAATTTTATTATTCAATGTGACAGGAAACATGGAATTCTTGGTCCAAACATCTGGAGGGCACCAGGTTAGAGCTGCCTTTAAATATTTGCAACTCTAAATTTGATTAGGCTATTATTTACAGGACATTGTGAGGACATGATCTCAAAAAGATCCCAAGATAAACAAAAAAACCCACACACAAATAAATTATGATATTTGGGAAGAAATAGGGCATTGGACTCTTGCTGCTGTAAAACAGATGTGTTGGAAACTTTTGAGATTGCAGCAATAATTCTCCTCTCTGTGTAAAAATAATGCACTCTTACAAGAAAAGGGCTTTCGATTTAATTTTTCTAAAACACTAACACAGGAAAAAAAAGATCCCACAAAGTTTAGTCTAATTATACTGTAATTTACTGTTCATTTAAATTATGCTGCCCAGACATATGACATTTAGTCCCAGGAAATGAATTCCAATATAGTGATTCAGCTCTTAGATGGTTTCTTTTCTAATTACAAATAAAGAGCAAAATTAGCATACAATTCTCATGAAAATGCTTACTTAGAAATCTTGTCCAATAAAGCTTTTGAATGCCAGATTCTTCCTTTTGGGCAGAAGTAGCATAACAACTCTTTTTTTCTTCAAAAATTCAAAACAGTTTTTTAGGTGTTTTAGGTGTTTTGTAGACTATTTGAACTTTAAAGGAGTCTATAACATACTCCAGTGACATACTGATCAATTTAGGATTTGGCTGTAGAACTGGGCAGTGGGACTGTCAAGATCATAGTATTGCTCACCAAAAGGTAAAGGTTCCCCGCGCACATATGTGCTAGTTGCTCCCAACTCTAGGGAACATTTTTACAGTTTACATTTTAGTACTATTTTATTCAACTTTTGTCATTTTTGTCAGATCAAATTTGGCCAAAATACAGAACTAACAATATCTCAGTGAATGTCAAGATTCAAATTATTAGGTCGAAAATGTCCTTTTAAAGCCATAAGATACTACAGCTTTGGAGAAGATTTATATTTTGTGCTCCCTTTAATATGGCTATGCCTATTAGCTGTTCTGCTTAAAAGTTTGCATGACTTAATAATGAGATTGCCTTATATGGCTGTATGATCAAAGCAAGGATGTCTACCTGCTTGACTAATGGTCCTTGGAGAACCTGTCATGGATTTCATGGGAATCACTTGTCCAGTTACAAACAGCTGCCATTCTATGTAGCCATTGAAAATACAATGGAAGCAGGTGGGAGAAAGGACTTAAAAGAATCCATTGGCACAATGCTGGGCCCCAGAATTACAGAGCCAGTCTCCAGTGTGAGTAAATCTTAGCACCAATTTTCCCTTATTTGCCTCTGGCATAACTGTTGCCATACAAAAGCAATGAACATAAAACATAAAAGTAAAATGTAAACTATAATAGTTATTGCAGACATTCAAATTACTTGTAGCCTGATTCTGTATTTTTCAGTTAATTATCATTCTTTCCTGGTTACATTTTAAAATTTTGTTTGGATTCCCTTGGCAGCAAAAGACAGTGCTTAGAATAGATCTTTTTTTTTTGGCAAACTGCTCCAGGTTTATTTGAGGAAGAGAAAGAATCACCCGCTTAATTAAGGTATAAAAGAAATGATAATTGCTGGCCCCTGTTTGTATTACAACAATGAGTACTGTAGTAAGAAGAATCAGTATGAGTGGTCAATCCATATTTTTCAGTCTGTGTGGGAGTCTGACTGAAAAATATCCAGGAAGTTCAACACAGATGTTTTGTATCAAGAGGCGTCAAAGGCACCAGTTACTAAATCTTTTTGTTGTTGTTTCTATTCAAAGTCTTTTAAGGGCATAATTTTTATCCAAATCAATGACTACTATAATATTCTTGGTTACTTGGTTATCTTGGTTAGATTGATGATAAAAATCAGTATTAACCTCAAACTCGTATATTATCATGATAGTTTTAATAGATCTCATTATCTTAAGACTCTTTTATTTGAACAATAATTGATAAGAAATACTCCCAAATCATATTAATAATGGACATATAGTGAGAGCAGAAAAGCAGGCATCTCCTTTTATAGACCTCCAGAGCAGCCACCCTTCTAAGAGCTGCTATTTTATAGAAGGCAGAAATACAGGATAACTGAATAACAAAAGATATGTTGAAATCAAATACTTAAATAGTTGGAATAGTTGTTGCTGTTTTGAATTTTATAGTACTGACATGTGAATAGTTTTGTTGCACAGCAGTGCTTGGAGATTTAACTTTTTATCTGTAGCTGAAATAACTTAAATCTTGCATTTTGTAGCTTTTCACATTAAAAAATATATGTATTGGAGGCTGGACATAATCTCTTCCAGCAATCTGCACAGTGCGAGAATTTTTGAAAGTAAGCTTGGGAGTAACATATAATTAATTTTAGCATGGATTTATGAATGAGCCAAAGGGGAAACCTTCCTCAGCAATCTCACAATTATAAAATTCGTGCTTTGTGAATACTTAAAATGATATCCTCTTCCTCTTAGTTTCCACTGCAGAATATTATTATCAGCCTATTTTTTCAAATGGATGACAAGGATAATGACACACATGAAGAAAATCTGTGTGTGTATGTGCGCACACACCCAGTTTAAAAATCAAGTAATTATTCTAGATGTCTGGAAGACTAACATTACAAGTCTTTTACAGTGCTATATCATTCAGCTGACTAGCCTGTAAATCCCTGGATTTAGTAGGATTTAGAATGTTTGACCAGGAACAACTAGAATGCACACATGCTAAATAAATAAATTGGCCTGAAGTGTAGCAGGCATTCATCCCTGTCTCTCTTTATTCCTTTCTGCATGGTCTATGGGAAAATAAACAGATTTCCCAAAGTATATCTTTATGATACTTATTTTCCCACCAGCAAGAACATAAGGCATTGTCTGAGGCAGCAGATGCTAGCGGATGGAGAGTAGTAAAGTGTTGTTGGAGGAAAGAAATGTCCAGGCTGTGTTGCTGCTTATGACAACACCCCCCACCCCCACCCCCCATCCCCAATAAAAATATGTTCCCAAATGAAGGAATGCATTTGTTGACACATTCTTGTGTATCAATAGTTTCATAATAAGATACACAACATAATAAATAGAGGCGGCTCCTGTACATGTGCCTTCACATGTACCTTATGCAACAAAGTATCGTCTGCAGCACTTTATTTTCTTTATTTTTTTTAAAACCCAGATCAATAAAGCACTGCTTTTATTTTAAAATTCTAAAATTGTGAAACTGGTAAAAAGAAATGCAGGATGTGGGAAGACTCCTGAATGATTTTTCCTGGATGAATTTTTATGCCACTTAAACAGTAATATGATAAACTATTTTTTTCTGAAATGTTCTGACCATTCCTTCATTTCACTGTCAGATTTGACAGTAGGACAAAGCAATGAAAAATAAAATATTGAATTTTGTTGAGACAATTAAGTACCTTGAAGGACTGCAGAGGACCAGTTTAACATATGCTGTAACTTGGAAAAACAATAATTTGGTCCAAAGTTTATAGACGTTTTGTAAAATATTATTTTTATGAATGAAAAAAAGCAAATTGTTTTACACTGACAATTATTTGCAATGTTTAACAATATGCATTTGCACATAAATTGATATAGTTCCCAAGAAAAATATGAAAAATCCAGATGGCTACATTTCCCCTCCCGTCTGGATAGTTTTTACTTTAGTTTCTACCCACGCTCAAATTAGATGCATTATAAATATGGAACTGATTCCAAAGTTTCAAGATTCTCATTGTACCATAGGGATTACTCAAATCAGGAAGAATTTTAATGAAACATTATACAAAAGCAGTTGGGTCACTATATATTTGTAGAAGTTATGCCAAAGAAACAGATACATAAAGCTGGAAAAGACCTTGTGGATTCTCTATTCTAAGTTCCTGTTCAATGATAAAAGCAGGATGCTGTGATGGCATCCTTCACAGATATCACTCTGGCCCCTGGTAAATGTAGAGTGAGATGCTGCATTCTAGAGTATTAAATGACAAGTATTTTGTGTGACTGCCTTTCAGATATTTGAAGATAGTATTTAAAATTTTCTCTTATCCAGAAAAGTTATCCTAAGCATATCCATATTCATCTGTCCTATCAGTATCCTATTTAAGTTGAAATACCCTGAATTATACAAGTATTTCAAATGCAGTTCAGTGAGCTTAAATTAGGTTGGAAGAATAACTTTGAAACCTATATGTTGTGGTGTTAATGCAGTCCAAGATTGGATTATCCTTGCTATGAATTATATTATACTGCCAGCTCATTTTATTGTAAGTATCCATTAAGATACTTAAATTATTTCAGCATTTATTGCTCCCAAGCCAGATCTCAATCATCATTTCTGAATTTTGTTACCTACCTGCAAGATTTGACATTTATTTCAGTTAAATTTCATTGTATTAATATTGGCTCAATGTATCATATTCTTGATTCTGCCTTATTATGATATTGCTCCCACCACCAATTCTTGTTACTTGAAAATCATGAGTAACCCATCAGTTTTGTAGTTGAGGCAAGTTTATGAAAAATTTGACTAACACACTATCTGGTATAGGATCTTGTTACTCGATTTGAGACACTTCATCATAAAAGCAATTTGTGAGCATTTGTTGAGTATTATCAACTACTGAATCTATCCAAATCACATTTTGCAAAGGTACTCCAGAATCCTTGTCAGAATCTTTAGAAATTAAAAAAAGAATTCAAAGAAGTATGAAAAGTTTTCTTCAGAGATGTTAAGAAAGAAAGTAATGAATTTGGGAACTCAAATTGTCCCTTATTAAAGGAGAAAGAGTGTTTTTGTATTTTTTGACCAACGAGATATAAATGAGGAGACATAGTAGTAAAAAAATACCTGGCCAGTTATGATTTTTTTCACCTTGTGTTAATATCTGTCTTTATGTCAAATTTCCTAGCAGAACCCTCGAGAAAGGGGAAAATAATTTACCATGATTTAATATCATTGCCAGTATTCTTGACCAATTCATGCATAAAGGAACTGAAACTATAACTACTGTCTACTGTATATAGTGGAACATACAGAACTGCAGCAGCTATGGTGTAAGGCTTAAAGTTATAGAAAAGTTTAATCACAATTACAGCTGCAGTTAAATTTCTGGGTTTTGGTGTGGCTAGAGGAAACATTTTCAGCACCTGGCACCCAAGAGGCCCCTCTGGCTATGCACTGCCTAAATGAAAAAAATAACAACAACAGGAGACTGGAATGATCTCAAAATCCCTGAATTCCAAAATGAAGCCATCTGGATTAAAAATCTGGAATGTCCTAAATAAGACCAAGGGACTTAACCTTGTTTGCTCCAATGTTTTGGGGGAATCACCCAGTTCTGGAAATAAGTAAGAGTTTGGATGAAAGTAAGTCTAAGTGTGGTTTCTTTTTTTAAAAAAAGGGGGGGAACATACCTATGACATCTCATAGTTCACAGATTAGTCATGGATATATTTTAAAAACAATATTATCTAGCATATTCATGTATATAGCAATATGCACAGAACCTCCTCATTTTTTAAAAAAGAAAAAAGTTCAAGTGTTAACTTCCTGAGGAAGGAATTGGATACAAGGAGGATTCCACATGGAAAGTTTCTCATTTTGTCATTCAAAAGACACTGGGTTACTATTCTAGGCTTTTTGCCTTCAAAATGTCTTTTTGTGGGTGAGGGGGGGAGTATGAAAGAACTTATGGGAAAAAACAGAATTACAAAGAGAAGATGATGTTCTAATACCCATGCATTTCTGTGAATGGAACAGGATAAATAATAAAAATATTATTTTGAAATACTGAAATCTTAAAAGTGCAAGACTACATTTCTTTCAGCAAAGTTTGTTTTTGCATTATTTGTTTAGGATTAATATATAAAGCATTATAGGAATTTTATTTTTAAAAAACTTATTAGCTAAAAAAAGCTTTAAAAATGTCCATATGTAACAAAACATATGGAGGCAGAAAGTAACATCGGAGGAGTTTGTTGAAAAAGTATTCTACATTTATTGTAGATATAATTATATGCATGTTTACAAGATTATGGTGATAAACATTCCTTCCCATATATGTTTATTATAAGCATGGCATACAGAATCAATTATATCAATTCTCCTACATGATTCCCATCTATTCTTCCTTCACTGTTGTGACAAAAAAGCTATTCATTCAAACTACTAAACAGAATTATTCCAGATTGCTTCTGTCATGGTTCACATGCTCCATTCTGCCCCCAGTAAAATTTCTTTGAAACAGTACCACTGCTGTTCTTATTTTTGTTGAAGCTGCTGATGCTTATTATTATTAAAACCATAAGAAAGTTATTGTATTTTAGTTACATTTCAACATAAAAAATTTATACAGGTGAATCTAACAATTCTCTACTGGCAACTTACTATGAATAATGAAAAAATAAAGAAAAAATAAAAAAAATTGGCACAACTACAGGAATTGAAATCCTATCTTTCTCCTTCTGTTATTTTCTGTTATTTTCCAAGAAACCTAACATATGCTGGACACACAGTGAGATTACATCACTCATGCTGTCATTCTACTGGCTGCCTTATATTTACAGTGTAATTCAAACAACATCTACTCATTCCTAATTGTCTGTTTCATTGATGGGCTTAGGGTTCTTCATCATAAGAACATGTCAAAGGAAAATCTGAGCCAGTAGAAAAGTTTGTTGGCATTATTGTACATTTGCTGCCCCAAGACCAGCGAACGATCCCCTCCTTACAGTTTTCACGTGTCTTAAGTTTCCTTTCCAACCCAAAGTCTTCAGAGGATGAAAAAAAAAACACCATCCACCAATCAGTCTTCTTAAGGTGGACTGAATAAGGGGTAAATTTTGAGCAATGGCCAGATGTACTGGTTTAACCATTTGTTAAATCTTGGTACCAAGCAGCCCTTCCCTGTTCTGCACATCCCTGGCGCAGTGCTCTTTCCAACTTTACCACACAACTGCCACCTTTACCCAAGTACCTTTTAACCTTTCAGATGTGTCTCAAAGGCCTTATAGAATGCAAAACAGTTTTTTGATAATAGCCTGGAAAAGAGCTGCAGACATTGAGGATGCCATACGTGGCCACCCTCTTTCTCCAGGGACCAAGAGTTTCTTCTGTGGCTGGCTACTGGCCAGGAGAGCTGATCCGTGTGAGGAGGTAACTGGAAAGTAAAAAGCAATGGAGAGCCGGCTCCTCTCTCCTACTCCACCATTCTGCTATTCTCCCCCACCGCCCCTCCCACCAGCCTTTGTCGGGCTGCTTTAGCTAAATTAAGGATGGCAGCACCTTTCAGGGAGAGATGCTGGAATGGTGCTCCAAGCCAACCAGAAGAAATTTTGCAGACACACACCCAACAAACAGAAACATAAAAACTACAATGTTTTGCTTTTGACATTTTTGTACAGGCCTGGGACTGTCCAAAAGGTTTGAAATTGAATCTGGTTAACTATCCATGAGAGGAGTTTTCACTCAAAAGAACTGGAATGCCTTTTTATTGGTCAAAGAGCCAGAAATACGCAGCAAATATTTTTTTTATTTCATACATAATTTATGAATGATTGGAAATGGGGTTTTAAAAAAGGCAAACTTCATATAAGCATTTGTACATTTATATGTAAATGGAATATAAAAGAGTTCCAGACCGATAGCAATTTGATTGTATAAATAGTCTGCTACAGACTTCTCTGAAGGAGTTCCCACGTGTGATGTTTATAGGAATATAAAGTGTTTTTGGCAGTCATATACTGCACACTGATATTACCAAGGATGGTAAGGAGAGAACTAATAACAATGACCTAAGCAAATCTCTTTGTTTCAAGGAGATGGAACTAGTTTTCTCCACAAGCATTGCTCAATATGTACATGTGCATTCAAGGATAGCAAATGGATTGTTAAAAAAATTCTTTTGATTCAATGCAATACAGTAAGAATATCTTTATATTATTTTTTATTGAAAGTTTTGTAAAATGCTTCAGAATGCTTTTATGTAGGAAACCTATAAAATGTTTTAAACAGAACTGAACTGAATACATACAGTAAATACATATAACAATATGCTCCTAAATTTTCAGGAAAGGATTCAGAGTTTTGAAGCAGTGGAACCAAGTGACCAATGAAAAGCAAGAGTGAGGACAGTTTTTAAAGTCTTTATCTCTATGTTTAGGGGGGGGTGGAAACGGAAATCAATTATAATTTAAATGTATCTCACTTTTATCATATTTTGTCCAGTTTTTCTCACCCCAATGCTCCCAAGTGTCTGTGTCTGTATGGGGTGCCTTTTATTTTCTCTTCTGACATTCTAAGTTATGAGAAAAGAATGATTCCAATAGAAACATTCTCATGGCATCTGTCCTTCTATAAACAGTGTTAACCACTTCCTTAGCAGATGTATAATTTATTTTGAGTGAAATTATCATATTAATGTGAACTCCAGTCTTATTGGCAAGTGCAAGTAATGATTCTTTCAAACAAACAAACAAAAACCAATCAAACAAATGTCACAGTGACACCATGGGTATCATGATACTATCTTGTAAAGGGCTCATTTTGCACCAGTCAGAGTGCAAGCAGAGTTGGTGCAACCACTGAATATTTGTGCAATATAGCAATAGCACTTAGACTTATATATCACTACATAGTCCTTTATAGCCCTCTCTAAGCAGTTTACAGAATAGGCATATTGCCCCCAAACAATCTGGGTCCTCATTTTACCGACCTTGGAAGAATGGAAGGCTGAGTAAACCTGAACCTGGTGAGATTCAATCTGCCAAATTGCTGGCAGCTGGTGATCAGCAAAAGTAGCCTGTAGTACTGCACTCTAACCACTATGCCACCGTGCCATTACTTTCCCCCTTTACCTACATCCCTGCAGATAGCTATGAATTGGAGCTATTCCCTATTCAACTGTGAAAATTATTTTTACTGCATTTTGAGAACTTCACATTTAGACTCACTAGCAAGCTCCAGATTAATCTGAGGTTTCAGAAGAAACATCTAGCATATCTACCCAAAATTACTTAATAGAAATGCTAATATGGACTTTATTATTATTATTTCCTTTATTTGTATGCCGCCCTTTTCCCTGGGGGGACTCAGGGCGGCTCACAATTCAAAAAAGGTGGGGGGGGAGACAAACAGTAGACAATACAACATGTTAAAAAAAGAGCACAACAGTCACACAGTTCGGGTGGGGCTACAATCTTAACCCCAGGCCAGCCGGGACAGCCAGATCTTTAAAGCTGCGCGGAAGGACTGGAGGGTGGTGAGGGTCCGAATCTCCATGGGGAGTTCATTCCAAAGGGTCGGAGCAGCCACCGAGAAGGCTCTCCTCCGGGTAGTTGCCAGTCTGCACTGGCTGGAAGATGGAATTCGGAGGAGGCCTAATCGATGCGATCGTATCGGTCTAGTGGAGGTAATTGGCAGTAGGCGGTCTCTCAAGTACCCAGGCCCACTACCATGAAGGGCTTTATAGGTGATAAGTAGCACCTTGAAGTGCACCCGGAAATCAACAGGTAGCCAGTGCAGCTCGTGGAGGATAGGTGTTACGTGGGTGAAGCGAGGTGCACCCACAATCGCTCGCGCAGCCGCATTCTGGACTAGCTGAAGTCGCTGAATGCTCTTCAAGGGCAGCCCCATGTAGAGCACATTGCAGTATTCCAGCCTAGAGGTCACAAGGGCACGAGTGACTGTTGTGAGGGCCTCCCGGTTCAGGTAGGGACGCAACTGGTGTACCAGGCGAACCTGGGCAAATGCCCCCCTGGTCATAGCTGACAAATGATGTTCGAAGGTCAGCTGTGGGTCCAGGAGGACTCCCAAGTTGCGAATCCTGTCTGAGGGGCGTATAATTTGACCCCCCAGCCTGAGAGATGGAACACTTGGCCAATTCGCGGGAGGGAAACACAGCAGCCACTCGGTCTTTTCTGGATTGAGCACAAGCTTGTTGACCCCCATCCAGTCTTTAACAGCCTCCAGACCCTGGCTCATCACATCCATCGCTTCGTTGAGTTGGTACGGGGCGGACAGATAAACTGAGTATCGTCCGCATATTGATGGTATTTTATCCCATCTTGGGGTTGGAAATTCTTATTCTGAAATATTTGAAGGGATTTAACTGAAACATTGACATCATGATGAGCTTTGTCTTTTAAATTACTTTGCTTAGGTCAGCTAAGGTAAATATAATAATTGTCTAAGGTGTCTGTTACCACATAACTGTAAGCATATTACAGTTGTACAGATCAAATATAATGGCACTGGCTAGTGAAAGACAGTTCCCCCTTAAACTGACATAGAATAAGCATATTATGGCACTACGAGTCAAATACAGGACACTGTAAGGAAATAATGTATTAAGGAACTGAGATGGGTTAGCTAATTGTGCCATGATTCTAATGGCATTCTGTACAGGTAGTTCCCAAATAGAGATAGCCAGTTAGGTATAGTGGTTTAGGCACCAGACCAGAAACCACAAGAGTTCTAGCTCCGCCTTAGGCACAAAGCATTTGAGCGACCTTGGGACAGTCAGTCTCTCTCAGCCCTAGGAAGGACGCAAGGGAAAACCACTTCTGAAAACTCCTGCCAAGAAAACTGCGGGGACTTCTCCAGGCAGTTGCTAGGAGTTAAAGGTAGTTAAAAAATAAAAAAAAGTTATCTCTGTTTACGTGATTGCATAAAAAAAACCACACAAGAAGCCCTCAACTTATGAGCACAATTGGAACTAGAATTTCCATCCCTAAGCAAGTTTTTTTAAGTATGTCATGCTTGATTTTACAAGCTTTTTTAGCTAGTTATTAAATGAATCACTGCAATTGTTAAGTGAATCATGCAATTATTAAGTGAATCCAGCTTCGCCCATTGACTTTGCTTGTTGCAAACTACAGTAGTTAGGAATGTTAACAAAAAATATTTTATGGCTTAAGAAATGGAATTGCCTCTTCTTATTCAATGGCGTCTGAAATTTTCAGTAAGTAGACGAGATCTTATTCTCTTCTCATACAGAAAGGAGAGAATATACACAATAATTTCTTACCAATAGGCTTACTGCTAAGCTTTGTCTAACAGAGGACATAGGTCAAACTATTATGTCTTTTAGAACCAATTCTTCAATATTTAAAGGTCAAGAATTTACAGACAATCAGCCAGCTAAAATAACCAGTATTAGACTTCTGTCCCAATAGCAGATATACTTTTAGTTTCATTCCAACCAGTCTTGTTCAGATATAGTCAAATAATTACATTTGGTACTCATTTTTCAAGATTAGTTCAAAAGCATTCTGCATAGAGAGGCAATCATTTTTTTTTTATTATCCCAAGGGGCTTAAGTCAGTCACCTGGATCTCCTATCAGGATACACCAAGATGTGCAGATAGAGGTGTCAGTGAGAGGAATTCCCTGGGAAATATTTTGAGAGAACAGAAAGGAATCTGGACAAATCCCATTCATAATTGCATAAATGGTCAAGATATTTCTACATGACAATGTATTATATGCTATATATTTGAAATGAAATGAAATAAGCAGCAAGAAACATTCCTAACGTAGATTTATTAAGGAAAATGCTTATTTAAAGAACTATTTCTTTAAAGAACAACAGGTAGTCCTTGATTTACGACCACAATTGAGCCCAAACTTTCTGTTGTTGAGCGAGACATTTGTTAAGTGAGTTTTGCCCCATTTTACAACCTCTCTTGCCTCCATTGTTAAGTGAATCACTGCATTTGATAAGTTGGTAACCCAGTTGTTATGCGAATCTGGCTTCCCCATTGACTTTGGTTGTCGGAACATTGCAAAAGATGATCACATGACCTTGGGACACTGCAACTATGAACCAGTTGCCAAGTATCTGAATTTTGATCACATGATAATGTGGATGCTGCAAAGGTCGTAACTATGTAAAATGATCATGTCACTTTTCTCAGTGCTGGTGTAACTTTGAACGGTCACTAAATGAACTCTTGTAAGTCAAGGGCTACCTATATTGAGGGCCAATTTTGTATAGTGGTTAAGGTGCTGACCTAGAAACTAGGAAACCGTGATTTCTAGTCCAACCTTAGGCATCAAAATTTCCCGTGTGACCGTGAACCAGTCAATCTTTTTCAGCCCATGTCACCTCACAGGGTGGTTGTTGTGAGGAAAATAGAAGAAAGGAATATTGTGTATGATTGCCACCTTCAGTTACTTATTTTTATTTATTTGTTTGTTAAACTTAGATGTTGCCCATCTTGAAATTCAAGGCAACTCTGGGTGTCTTTTATTATAAAGTAATACAGGCAGGGAAAAATAATCTAAAAAATAAAGAATAAAGAAATATTTGCACTTCCAGAGAGAAACATAGCTGAAAGTTATATATTTACAGAGAAAAAATCATTACCTTCTATCAGCTTGGTCCATCCATTCTATATATCTATTGTTATTTTTACTTTTTGATTGCCAATAATCAAAACAGTTTTTTACCTAATTTTCAATAAGGCACATGCAAACACATAATTTGAATGGGATATCAGTTGTACAAATTGTATATTGTTATGTTGTGATGTTTGGTGATAGGCTGTTTTTTGTGTATAGCACTGCCTTTAGAAACATAAGATTATTAAACAAATGCTTTCACCAATTTTTACATGCATGCAGAACGTGTCAGTATAACATCTATGCTATTATCATTATACAGGTTAGTCCACCAAATATGGTTATTTCAATCATTAATTTATTTTTTAAGAAAATATTTGTAGCTGCCTATCTCAAATACATAGCTCTGCATGGTGAAAAACAATGTAAAAAAATCCATAACAATGTAAAATTATAAATCAAATAATATACATGTATTTTGGGTGCCCTTAACATCCTGGCACTAATGTTTGGGGGGGGAAATCCAGGTTTTATTACCCCTTGGGAAGGCTAAGAGGGTCGGGGCCATCTGAATCTCAAGGGAGAGGCTGTTCCATAGGGCAGAGCAGGCACACATCCCTGGTCCTACAAGATGGCCCCATCTGATAGAGAGGACCTGATGGAATGAGCAGAACCAGAGATGGTTTACTCCCGGTTCAGCCTGGATCAGGCGTGGTGGCAGGAGGCTCCGCCCATCTGCCCGGACATGCACAGAAGCATTGTGTGCGCAAACGAGCATGCACATTAACCCGAGCAAAACGGTAGCACCGGGATTTGCAATCCTCCTCTGAAGAGAACCCCTCAGAGACAGTGGGTCCTGCAAATCATTTTGGAATACAGGACTTTCCAAGAATGTGTCATTTAAATGTAGTATTTATGATTAATCAGAACTTCCAAATAACTCTGTACAGCAGTTTTTTTTCTAACTGAAATGTGAATATGTTTTAAACTTGTGTCTACACTGATGGAGTTATATCTATTTTTTCATAGAAAGCATGATATTTTTACAGTGGTATGAATTTGTATTAAGGAAATTGTAGTAGTTTACCGATGGAAAACAATTTCAAACTGCCCCTTTGTTTCACATCCTTACTTTGCTACTACATTATATAGAATGTCTCTGCTGAAAGCTTTCCAATAATGTGTCATTCATAATTAAAACAATGAAGTCAAAGAGCATGAGAGACTTTAAAACTTGATTTCCCAAAGAATTGGTCCATACTGCTGCAAAGAAATCCTGCAACGAATGATGAGGTCAAAAGCATGAAGTCTTGTATGATTCCTATAAAAAGTGACACAATATTTGTACAGTACATGTACATAAACAATACTATTTATAAAAGCTGGTTAGTGTCATGGGAAGCACAGTTTAGAACATGAAATGATAAATTACTTATAATTGTTTCTTATTATATTTCTCATTAAATATTTAAATGGATAAACAAAGTAAATCATTAAAATAAAAGATGTGATGTTTCTTTCTCTTTCAGAACTATGCTAGATTAATTTATGGTTTCTTTAATGAATTAAGATGATCACTTATTAATATGTTTTACAAAAATGTTCAGTATGCTAGGAATTTTTTCAAAGCTTCACAATGTACTTCCTTCTCCTACTCAATAATAAATCTTTGTATTCTGTGTAAGGAAGCAGAGCATAGAGAATTATCTACAATCCTGGCTTTGCTGATAATTTGCCAAAAACATTTGCACACTTCTATTAGCGGTGTTTTTCCTGCCCATATATGAGAGGAAAAATGAAATATAGTTAGTTTAGTTTAGTTTAGTTTAGTTTTATTAGTATTTGTAGGCCGCCCTTTTCCCTGAGGGGACTCAGGGCGGCTCACACAAAACCGGGAAGGGGAAATACAGACATTAAGATAAAAACATATAATAAAATAGTAGGCAACATACATTCATCATTCGGGAGGGGTAGCTATCCTTATCCCCAGGCCTGACGGGCGAGCCAGTTCTTCAAGGCTATGCGGAAGGCTTGGACGGTGGAGAGGGTACGAATCTCCACGGGGAGCTCGTTCCAAAGGGTCGGGGCTACTGCTGAGAAGGCCCTCCTCCTTGTAGTTGCCAGCCGACACTGGCTGGCCGATGGGATGCGGAGGAGGCCTAATCTATGGGATCTTATTGGTCGCAGGGATGTAATTGGCAGAAGGCGGTCTCTCAAGTATCCAGATCCACTGCCATGTAGGGCTTTATGGGTGACTAATAGCACCTTGAAGCGCATCCGGAGATCGACAGGTAGCCAGCGCAGCTCGCGGAGGATAGGTGTTATGCGGGTGAATCGAGGTGCACCCGCAATCACTCGCGCGGCTGCGTTCTGCACTAGCTGAAGTCGCCGGATGCTCCTCAAGGGCAGCCCCATGTAGAGCACATTGCAGTATTCCAGCCTAGAGGTCACAAGGGCCCGAGTGACTGTTGTGAGAGCCTCCCGATTCAGGTAGGGTCGCAACTGGCGCACCAGGCGAACCTGGGCGAATGCCCCCCTGGTCACAGCCGTTAAGTGGTGGTCAAATGACAGCTGTGGATCCAGGAGGACTCCCAAGTTGCGAACCCTCTCTGAGGGGTATAAAATTTGACCCCCCAGCCTGAGTGGTGGAATATTAGTCAAATCTTTGGGAGGAAAACACAACAGCCACTCGGTCTTTTCCGGGTTGAGCACAAGCTTGTTAACCCTCATCCAGTCCATAACGGCCTCAAGGCCCCGGCTCATCACGTCTACCGCTTCATTGAGTTGGCACGGGGCGGACAGATACAATTGAGTATCGTCCGCATATTGATGGTATCTAATCCCGTGCCTGCGGATGATCTCTCCCAGCGGTTTCATGTAGATGTTGAATAGTAGGGGGGATAAGACCGAGCCCTGAGGCACCCCAAAATTTAGGGGCCTAGGGGACGATCTCTGCCCCCCCACTAACACCGACTGCGACCTGTCCAAGAGGTAGGAGGAGAACCACCGTAGCACGGTGCCTCCCACTCCCACCTCCCGCAGTCGTCGCAGAAGGATACCATGGTCGATGGTATCGAAAGCCGCTGAGAGGTCAAGGAGGACCAGGATGGAGGAATGTCCTTCATCTCTGGCTCTCCAAAGATCATCAATCAATGCGACCAAAGCGGTTTCTGTGCTGTAACCGGGTCTGAAGCCTGACTGGAAGGGGTCTAGATAGTTTGCTTCCTCCAAGGACCGTTGGAGCTGGAAGGCCACCACCTTCTCAACAACCTTCCCCAAGAAGGGAAGGTTGGAGACTGGACGATAGCTATTAAGAACAGCTGGATCCGAGGATGGTTTCTTCAGGAGGGGTCTCACCACCGCCGCTTTCAATGCGGCGGGGAAGTTCCCCTCCCGAAGGGAGGCGGTTACAACCGCCTGGATCCAGCCTCGTGTCACCTCATTGCAGTTAGTAACCAGCCATGAGGGACACAGATCCAGAACACAGGTGGAGGTACTTACAGCTCTCATGGCCTTGTCCACATCCCCGGGGGTAACATCCTGAAACTCAACCCAGAGCTGTTCTACTTGGTCCCCCTGTGCCTCGGCTGGAACTGCGGGTGTGGAGTCCAAGTCCGACCGAAACCGAGCAATTTTGTCCGCTAAGAATTGGGCATACTCTTCAGCTCTGCCCTGCAAGGGTTCCCCCGCCTCCCTTTTGTTCAATAGGGAGCGGGTTATCCTAAACAGGGCGGCTGGACGGGACTCAGCGGATGCAACCAGGGTGGCTATGTGAGATCTTTTTGCTGCCCTAAGTGCCCTGGTGTATTCCCTGGTGCAGGTGGTTACCATTGCTCGGTTCGATTCGGACTTATCGGACCTCCAACGGTACTCTAGGCATCTCCTCCGGCGCTTCATCTCCCGGAGCTCCTCGGTGAACCAAGGGGGTCTCCGGGATCTGCCGCCTCGGAGGAGCCGCAGTGGCGCAATCCGGTCGAGGGCCTCCGACGCTGCCGAGTGCCACGCAGCAGCCAGAGTCTCCACCGGACTGTGGGCGAAAGTGTCAGGAATAACCCCAAGCTCTGTCTGGAACCTTGACGGTTCCATAAGACGCCTGGGGCGGAACCACCTGGTCGGTTCCTCCTCCCTACAGTGGGGGTTTGGCCTCCGGAAGTCGAGCCTCAGTAGGCAGTGGTCTGACCACGACAGGGGTATGATGTCACTCCCCCTCAGACCAAGATCACAAATCCACTGCTCCGAGAGAAATACAAGGTCAAGCATGTGTCCCGCTGAATGGGTTGGGCCTCGAATTACTTGGGTCAAGCCCATGGCTGTCATGGAAGCCATGAACTCCTGCGCCCCATCAGAGTTTTCACCGAGCGATGGCAAATTAAAGTCCCCCAGGACCATCAACCTAGGGAACTCAATTGCCAGCTCGGCTACCGACTCGAGGAGCGAGGGGAGGGCTGCTGCAACGCTGTTGGGAGGCAGGTACGTTAGCAGCAAACCCACTTGACCCTTGAGGTCCAACTTTAACAGGAAAGACTCACACCCGACAATCTCCGGAGCAGGGACCCTACGAGGAACTAACGACTCCCGGATAACAGCGGCCACACCCCCACCCCTTCCCTGGGCTCTTGGCTGATGCAGCACCTGAAATCCTTCTGGGCACAGCTCTACAAGGGGGACTCCTCCCTCTGGGCCCAGCCAGGTTTCAGTAATACATGCCAGGTCTGCCCTCTCGTCTAAAATTAAGTCCCGGACGAGAGGAGCTTTATGAACAACAGACCTGGCATTTAGCGACAACAGCCTGAGACCAGGGTCCTGACTACTTGCGCCATCTGGTCTTGGAGTGGGACTCCTAGGGCCGGAAGGAGGGATCTCTGTAATGTAGCGAACCCTCCTTCCCCGGTAATGGCCTGCCCTAAAGTCCCCGCCGTATCTGCCCCTCCCTGTTACGACCGCAATACCCCGACCCTCTCCCGTGTCTCTGGTCCCCTCAACCACCCCCGTGGCCCCCGCAACTCCCGGCAGGTCCTCCGAATCACACATACTCATACACTCCCCCAAACAGTCCCCACGTAAGAATTAAAACACAAAAATTTACAACAATATGATCATAAAAGTGGGACATTCATTCATCTCATACGAATCTCATGCATATCCCATACAAAGAAAGAAGAAAAAGATGAAAGAAAAGGAAGAAACTACAATAGTTGCGCAGTTGATTAAAATTTCAGGTGCGGGTTCAGATGGCAAAATTGGCTGTTAATGTTCGAAATTAAGGTGGCTAGGGACCAGTTATAGTTCAAATAAAATATACGGGGGAGTGTCTTGTTACCCCTCTCTTCTTTTGTAAATTTGCTGATCGAAAGGTCCTGCGGGGGTTCGGTATGACCACACAATACTGTCGTCGTCTGTCCACCCGCAACCCAGGTCCAAAATTTCTTTCTGGGGGTAAAACCGATATAGTAGTGATGGTAACAGTCTGGGCTAAGAAAAACAGGATCACAGGCCCTAAATATATGGGTGAGGGAAGTCAAACAGTCAAAGTCCAGAGTGGCAGGTAACCAATGTTGGTTAAAAAGATAGCGTTGAAACCAATGTTGATAAAAAAGGCAGCGTTGGAGAAGGGGGCAGTGTCGGTAAAAGAAACAGTGCTGGTGGGGGGGGCTATATTGCTGACAAAAAGCAGCGATGATCACAAAGGCAGCGTTGGTAAAGAGAACAGCGTTGGTGAGAGAAACAGCTCTGTTAAAGAAAATAGCATCGATGGAGAAGCTAAGCCAAATATAGGGGGGGGGGGGCATCCGGAAAAGGCTCCGGCCACGGCGCACACAGCCAGCCGCCCGATTCGCCTAATCCGAAAAGGAGCCCTGTTTGAATCCCCCAGTTCTAAATGATGGCAATCGCTAGTCAGTACAATCAATACAGTCGCTGTAAGCTCACCACGTTGAAAAGATTTTAAGAAAAGGGTTGAAAAACCCCACAGCTGCTGGAGCCGCCGTAAAACGCTTTCAATCGCCTCCGCCACCACCATAGGGCCGCCGCTCCCGCCGCCGCTCCCGCCGCCGAGACCGCCAAGCCACGCCGGAGAATCCGAGGCCCCAGATCGACGAAAGGCATCGGCTCCCCTCAACTTTTGGCTCGCACACGTCCCCCGAATCTCCATCATCCTGGGGGACCTTCTCAAAAGCAGTAAGAAGTCGGTCCCAAGAGCTCCCAGCGCTTTTTCGCCAGATCGTCTAAAGCGGAAAAGCCCTGGCCGCCATTCCGAATCTTCGCACATGCGCACATCTAGTTAGTTGTAAGTTATCTCTTAAATGCTATGAAAGCATCCAATAAATGAACTGCAGCTAAATATATGGGCAAAGCCCATACTTAACTTCCTTTCTTGGGTGATTTTCTATTTATTTATTACTTGTTTAGTAATTTATTATTTAGTAAATAATATATAATTTTCTGTCTGTCTGTCTGTCTGTGTCAGTGTATCATCTACCTACTGACCTACCTACTCAGGCTTGCTCTCTATTAATGCTTACTGATATTTATGTTTCTGTATGGCCATGTAGTTGTGTTCCAAGAGAGCAGATTAATTGTTGCATATCTCTTTAAGACCATATTCATGTTGGTTGTCAGTTGGAAAATAAAAAGGGCAGGGATTGCAAAAGTGGTGGTGGTGACAAATGAGGGAAACATATGCTGTTTTGTATAAAATTCCTGGGAGAAATGACACTGGAAATAGAATTATTCTATTTGACAACAACAACAAAAATGAAATGTCCTCACTGAATTTAATATATTGCCTATTGAACCACATTTTATTTATTCATTTTCCAAGAAAATTTACTTAATTTAATATTCATTTTTTTAACCCTGTATCATATTTTCAGCCTCTGTTTTTTTATTAGTAGTCATTCTGAGAAACAGAGCTTAAGGGTGGTTTATATATCCTTAATAAGACTTTTGTGAATAATAGTTAACTGTTATTATCTTGGTTCCCTCCCCCGCTCCCATTTTCATTATTTAATTCATGGAGGGTTTTGTGAAATGTACTGAGCAATACAAAATCTTAAGAACATCCATGTATTGTTTGTAAAACATGAAATAAATTATTTAAATATCCAGCTAGATATCAACAAATAGGCCTCAAACCTGGCCTCAAAAACCTAGGATAGGATCTAATTAGTACAAATGCCAGCCTAGAAATTCTGGGGTTGTAGATTGGATATGGAAGTTAGAAACACATTCTGGAAAGAAGCAGTGGCAAACCAGTTAAACATTATTGGCTTTAAAAAAATCAGTAGCCTATGTGGATACGTCTATGAAGCATGTAATAACCCAGCTTTACTTCAAGGGGATTATTTTCCTAAGCAAACTTTGCTATAACCCTACAACAGTTGAACTTTTTCTGATTTTGTAGCCTGGAACTTAGTTTAATAATATATGTCTCATGGTTTAACAATGGGAAAACATTGTTTCTTCACTGTAACTCTCTTTTTGCTTGCAACATTCTTAAAATGTTTTAGGATTTGCTTTATGTTTACATCAACATTGAAAAAATAAGATTTAAACTTAGCAAGAAAGCCAAATTTCAAATGAATTTTGTTTTGATACAATGGACAGCTATGGTTTTGTTGTACATTTTCCGTAGCAGCTCAGAAGAAAAGGAAATAATGACCTATGTGGGATGGAATGGGACAATTGGCCGCAGGTGTCTAGTACTGCCCACTTCACCCTGGTTTCCCACTGACCCACCATGGGCATTCTTCCCCCATCATTCCTCCCCTGTCATTCCTCCCTCACCACTCCTTGGTGTGAGGATGGGCTGACAGGACACATAGTTAATTGTCCTGTGTGAGTAATCGGCTAGGGTGATTTGCCCCACAGCAAATTGTCCAGGGCTAGGTGGTGGAGGAGTGATGGAGAAGGGATGCCCACAGTGGGTCGGCTGAGGTAGGGGTGCCAGGGTGAAGCAGGCCGGGACAGATAGATAACAACAATTGTCTTAGAACCATGAGGGAAATAACATCCTTGCTTGGTGCAATAATATGTGCCTTATTCAAGTAAAATAATTATTTCTCAAAAGGCATTGCATATTGGAAGAAAAACAACACATATACAATGGGTTTTGTTAACACTTATTTTTTATTAAATTTATTTGTATCTTATTGTCCAGGATAATCCACTCCCAAGCCATTGAGGATTTAAATATTTTCTTTCAAAATCTTGTCTAGTTCCAAGTGCTTTACGTCCAAACATATTGTTTTGTAGCCTATTCCTTGTGTCTTTGTAATTCCCATGGAGACTTCACTTTTCTTTAGGATATTAGATCTCATTATTTCTGTTGTATGAACTTTAGCTCTGTACAATCAGCATTTTCTTGTAATATGACCTTTCCTACTGCAGTAATGACAGATGATATTTCTCCCTTTTACCTTGTTTAGAAAATAATTTTCAGTTCATTCTTCAAACCATACTGGTATCCCTCCAGTTTGGCAATTACATACATGAGGAATGTATGATTAATTATATTAAATATTTATATCGGGCAATGATCTTAATAGTTCCTTCATTAAATTGTCAGAAAAGTTTGTGCTGTTTTGTTTTAGAATCTTCTGAATAGAGAGATATTTCACACGTTTTAAGCCCATTCCAACTATTCTGGATTTATGAATTTTCTGAACATTACAGAAATGTTCTTGAAATGCATATATCTGTTTTGCTGATTTCAAATCACTTTTTTGTGGAATCCAATTTTGAATCAACTTAAAGTGTGCTAAGTTTAACCTACATAATTTCAGATTTAAGAATCTATGCAAGTTGTTGTGAAATGTCTTCTCCAAAACATCTCAGAGATCTTGCTTTCCAAATAGCATCTCCATCGTCATGCTATATTCTTTACAATTTTGAAGCTTGGTATTTTCTGACCCTGATGTCATTGCCATTTTCAAAATCTTTATGCCAGCTTTGAAGGTATGAAAAAAACCCTCAATTAGGAGTATTTATGACATAGATACTAATGAGTATCCATGACATGTGGGCTCTGAATGTTGGTTCAGCTGCAACTTCACCAAGCACCTGAAAATAAATGGACCTGTTTTGTGACTGAGATAAGTTTGGATGTTCTACATTCCTCGCTCCCTTCTAGGCCCATAATTCTTTGATTAGAAAATAATAACATGCAATTTCCAATTTATGCTGCACCCAATACACTCCTTATAGCTAGACAAGAGTGAGCACACATCGCTTAGTATAGCTAGCAAAATATAGCCTGAAGTTTATTGGTTAAACATCGACACACATAAAACATTAGAACTAGCAGGGACAGTTAAAATAAGAAATGACAAAGAAACATAAATAACAGACAACAGAGTTTACACTATCTATTATATATATATATATATATATATATATATATATATATATATATATATATATATATATATATATAGAGAGAGAGAGAGAGAGAGAGAGAGAGAGAGAGAGAGAGAGAGAGAGAGAGAGAGAGAGAGAGAGAGAGAGAGAGAGAGAGAGAGAGAGAGAGAGAGAGAGAGAGAGAGAGAGAGAGAGAGATCAAAATAGACAGAACATTTCAAAGCACTGGAAATAATATTATGGCAATATACCCAAACTAAAGGGAGTGACCTTTCTTGTTCGAGTTCCAGTTCCACTCCTTTTATGTAACAGTAACAGAATAGAAATGGAAAATTGGACACCAGATAATCCATCCTCATTCTATACCATGAAAGAAACAATTTGGTGCATGGGGATAACATAACTAATAATCAGAATTAATTTACCAAGTAGAGTGATAAATTATCAAATGTCAATAAGGGTGCATGGTTACTTTGAGTAATGCACACTGGAAATTGGGAAAGGGAGGGTGCAACAGAGACAAGGCCATATATTTAACACTAATGCTACAACAGAAAACAAGCCTTAGGATATTTTAATGGTCCTTTGGCATTGTTTTTTAAATACAGGAATGGCACTGCTAACATACACTTTTAATTCCACTACATGGGTATCATGAGAGGTTTATTAATGCTAGTCGGTGATTAATCTTACAGATTGCTCTTTCATTTATTTTGAATACTTTGAGAAGTTAAACAATAAAATGCTCATTGCCATTAGGAGCTTAGCTGGTTCTTTGTCTATTAGTAATGTGAAATCCTTCCCTTGGAATTTCCTGTTTTATTCTTAACTTCCTAATTTATAAATGTTGTCCTATATTGCCACTGGCAACCATTAAAGTCATTAGCATATATCAAACTATTTTGATTAGGGTCAATTAAGGTTTGGTCTTTCCCACTGTGACAGACTCAGATGTTTTAGCATTTCCCCCCATTCATCACAAAAACTAGCATAGTGCCTCAAAATATGTTTGCTTTTGCTGATCTTCATGCAGAATATTTTAGGAATAAATTCAAAGAGCTCTAGTTCTAACAATTATACTAGCATTCTATGATTCTTCCTCCTGTAAATTTCATTTTATTCTGTTGTATCTTTAATTTCAAAATGATAAAATTTAAAATATATAACAGAAAGCGCTCACACATACACACACACACACAAATCAATATAACAAAATACAAATTAATATAAAGTAAGAAAAAGAAAATGAAAAAAGAAACTCAAATTAAAAAGAAACAACTCAAGGAGAAGCTAAAATTGCAGGAAAGAAAAAAAGGAAAACAAAAATAGAAAAAAGAAAAAAGGTATAAAAAAGCAACTTCTAGTCTTTTTGCAGCACTTATAAGTACAATTATAAAAGTACTTCTTATTTTATAACTACAACACAATTCTATTTATAGAATCAATCCTGTCTAATCATCCAAACCATAAATCATTAGTTCATTATTTTCTTTTTTATGCAAAAATTCCATAATGAGTATTCAGTCAATAATAAGCATAGATATTGTCTTTTCTCCATTCAAAGAAATCAATTTAGCAAAATCAGCAAGTTCAATCATCTTCACAAATCATCCCTCCATTGTGGGTAATGCCAATTTTTTTCATTTTGTGTATCCAATAATCTTGCAATTATCAGGTACAGTAAAAAAAAAGTACCATATCTTTTTCCCAACTGTTTGTACATCAATCTCCAAAGAAAGAACTGCGGTCTAATAATCTTTAAAATCCTCTGAATCACTTTGTGTATTTGAATACAGAATTTTCTGGATTTTTTACATGTCAACCGAACGTGATAAAATGTCAACATAAATGTGACATTTATACATTCCAGACAATTTTTGGGTTGACATATACCAATGATACACCATCTAAAAATTATTTGAGATTATAAAAAATAAAAATTTAACTTGAATAAAATATCTTAGTTTTTGCAAAAGTTTCTTTCCGGTGGAGATACACATACATACGCATACACACACAGAGGGTGCATATTATTTTGTTTAATATACACACACACATTTACATACACATATATGTATACATATTTACTATGTGTTGAACAAAATGATAGCTATTCTAATTTTTCTAGAAAGAAATTCACCAGAAAAAAAATTCACTTCCATATATCTATGGAGATTTTCAGTCATCCAGGTCATAGTTGTCCCAAAGGTACTTTTTCAAGGGGCAACTGGACTTTCTTGTTTTTCTCTGAAGATGTTTCACTTCTCATCCAAAAAGCTTCTTCATGGTGGGGAATGGAAGGATTTATACTCCTTTGCATTCTTTCAGAGAGTCATTGAGGCCGTGTATCATCAGGGTTCACCTGACTAGTGCAAATGGGTGTGGAGCCTCCTTGGAACTCTGAAAAGACTGTGTTGTAGACTGAAGATAGATGATGTTGTATCCCCCCCCTCTCTGTTGAGAGAGGGCTGTTCTACCTACTGGGGCACAAAATGGGAGTTATCAGAACCCTACACCATTGAGCTGAAGGTCTACCTACCAGCAAAGATGGGGAAAGAAAAAGAACCAAAATCACATCAAAGAAGTGCTCAGAATGTGTGGCTATCCTAAGTGGGCCTTCATCAAATCCCAAAAAAACACCCAGCAAGAGCTCCTCCATAACAGACAAAGAAGAGAACAATAAATGAAGCAATGTTGTCATTCCATATGTTGAATGAATATAAGAAAAGCTCAGGAGGATCTTCAGCCAACACAACATATGTGCACACTTCAAACCCAAGAATACACTAAGGCAGAAGCATGTCCACCCTAAGGATAAAATATTCAGACACAAACTGAGCAACATGGTATATGCAATGGGGAAACAAAACAACCACTTCATAAATGCATGGCACAACATAGGAGAACATTTGTCCATCAGGACAAATTCAGCAGTCCATCTGCATTTAAAAGACAAAGGCCACTCTTTTGAAAGTCCACATTTTGGATAGAGAGGACCGCTGGTTTGAAATAAGGGTCGAAGAAAATTGAACAGCGGTCTCTGAACAGAACAGGAGGGATAAAACATCATCTGTCTCCAGTCTACAACACAGTCTGCAAGAATGCTAATGACCAGCTGTCGGCAAGGAGTATAAATCCTTCCATTCCCCACCATCTAGTCAGAGCTGAAGAAGCTTCTTCGATGGGAAGAGAAACAACTTTAAAGAAAAACAAGAAAGTCCAGTTGCCTCTTGAAAAAGCACCTTTGGGTTCACTTCCCATAACGAAAGCATAACATTGTAAATTTGAGTGACTGTAAACAGAGAGAGCTTCACATGTACTGTACTTCTTTGCTCCAGACAACAATATCACTTTGTGATATTGTTACACTTTGTGATATTATACACTTTTGGAGTGTATAATGTCCATTCTCAAAACAGGAAAATATAATGTACTGGTTTAGAATAATCAAGTTTTTTTTTAATTCCAAGAATTAAATCAGACTCTTAGAACTGTGTGTAACAATGCTGAAAATGCCTCATAGATTTTATTTGTGCTTGTCAAAGATTGCTGCCAAGTGTTTTAAATCAAACTGCTGTACTAACTATTTATTTGAAATAAAAACTGTGGCAACATTTTTAGTCCCCCTCCTCCAATTATAATCTTAGTGTTGCAATGTGTAAATATGAATAAGTAGGATTAATATTTTTGGAGACATTGAGGTAACTTCTGGGCAAAATGCCTTAAAAGTGCAGAAGTATTTTAGAAGATTTATATTTTTCCAGAAATTCTATATTCATATGAGAAAGGATTTAAATATTAAAGTATTTAAATTATTTAAATATTTAAACTATTCATCAGTACAATGAGTGCAGAAACTACTATTTCACAAGGCAAAATAACAAGGTCAGCTCTTTAATGTTGGCAAACTGCCTGCTAGTAAATTCATTATTATATTGTTTGTCAAATATGGAAAACACATTTTCCTAGTGCTCAGATATTTTGAGCTGGGCTTTTCAGAGATAAAAGTTTTGTTTCTCTTTGGAAATGGTATTACACACAACCTATCATGATACTGGTTTCCACTTCCCCAAAGAGATATACATAAATCCAAAATAGTTTGAAAATGGGCAGTGAACCAACAGAAAGCTAGTGAAATTCATAGCTGTACAATATATTCCTCAGCCATACAAAAACCCCAGGGGAATACAGGTTTTACAAAAACCAGCAAAATGAATTTCGATATATTTACAGTATGTATGTATGCGTATATGTAGGTTGTGTGTGTGTGTGTGTGTGTGTGTGTGTGTGTAGTGTGAAAATCTTTTTATAAAAATATATAAATAAAAATATCTCAAATATTTTATGTCTACATAAAACACATTCTAATTTTATTTTATAAGAATACAAAATAAACATTCCAGAAATATTGCATAAAGGTAGTATTTACTAAGCAACAGTTGTTGGGACCAGAATCTGCATTTCTAAGTGACTTGGTTGTAAAGGGTGACATCAACATTAATTATGCTTGTTGGAACCCAGTAGTGAAGGTTGTAAATGGAGGTCACATGGCAGCAGGATGCTGCAACTTCGTATTTGTGAGTTGGCTGCCAAGTGCTTGGTTTTGATCATGTGACCATGGGTGCACTCTACAATAACCAGTCATAAGAACCACTTGCTCAGCACAATCAGAGCTGAGGTGGTGCAGTGGTTAAATACAGCACTGCAGGCTACTTCAGCTGACTGCAGTTCTGCAGTTCGGCTGTTCAAATCTCACCGGCTCAGGGTTGACTCAGCCTTCCATCCTTCCGAGGTGGGCAAAATGAGGACCCGGATTGTTGTTGGGGGCAATATGCTGACTCTGTAAACCGCTTAGAGAGGGCTGAAAGCCCTATGAAGCGGTATATAAGTCTAACTGCTATTGCTATTGCTAATCATGAGTCTGAACAGTCACTGAATGTCTGGTTGTCAAATGAGGATGAACAAGCAGGAGATGGTGAAAGCCAGTAAGGACATGGTTAAAGGCATCTTTCAGCTAAATGCTTTCAAGTTTCCAAGGTCTGATGAAATAATTCAGAATAGTGAAGGAACTAAAGAGCTTTCAGGATTTACGTCAATTATCTTTGGTGTTAAAGGACTGGAGAAGAAGAAATGTGTTTCCTTTCTTTAAGAAATGAGGATTCCAGGAATTAGCTAAGGGAACAAGATTGGGGTTAAATCTGGACAGATGGGGAGGGTGGGTTAAGAGCAACAAAATGTCCTTAGCATGGAGAGATGTAAAGTATTACATTTGGGGTGAAAAAAAATAGATCACATAACATGGGAGATTATACCACATTGCTGTAATGCTACTGTGAGAAATGACCTTGGGAAACAGGAGGAAATACCACAGACAAGTCAATGGTCAGAAAAGTGGCAACTGAGCCTGCAGAAGGAAGAGGGAGTTTCCATAAAGGTGACTATAAAGGTGCGGGTGAGAGAGATAGTTTCATATTTCAAGATTCTGTTAATGTAAACATGCACTGAAAATTAGAGCTAATACTTCTGGTTATGCTTCTCATATGGACTACCTCACAAGGGTAACAGCTGGATGTGGTTATTGTCATCCAGCTGAACATGAGGCAGCAGCATGAGACAACTATTAGAAGGGATAATGCAGTTCTGGCCTGCATTAAAAGAAGCATTATATCAAAGATGAGCACAATCTTTACTCTCCACTGATAAGAACACACTGAAATATTATACAATTTCCAGAAACATATTCTGGAAAATCTGATTTAAATAGTTTCAGAGGACAATAAAGATAATTATTTGAGGAACCAGCTGTTTTTACTTGTTTTTACCCATCTGGTGTATTCAGGCAGAGTGAGTACTGTCCAGGTCCCAACAATTAAATATTGCCATCTTATAGGACCGAGGAAATGTGTCTTCTCTTTCACAGTCCCTGTCCTCTGGAACAGCATCTCCCTGGAGATATGCATGGTTCCCATTCTCTTTAGTTTGTGGAAGTCACCTGAGACCCGGTTCTTTTCCCCTGTTGGGTTTTATTTCCATGTTGGGAGTGTGTGTTTTTTTGGTTGAGACAGTCGTGTGGTTTTTAAGTTGTGTTTTAAATATATGCATTGGACTGAATGTATGCCGTCCAAACTCCAAAGTCTTCTTGGAGTTGAGCAGTCTTAACAAATGGACCAGATAATAAATAAAATAACAGACACATGAGGACACTCCCTATGAGGCCAATTTGAAAGAATTGGGGGTGTTTTAGGCTAGTGAAAAAAGTTTGAGCGGAAACATGATATCATTGTTCAGATACATTAAAAGATGTTATAGGGAAGATGTTGACAGATTTTTTTCTGCTGCCATAAAACCAGAGACCAAAAATATTGGGTATAGGTTGCAGCTATCAGATTTTGTTTAAATGTAGGGGAAATTACCTAATAGTAACATCAGTATAACCATAGAACTAATTCAGTACAGAGGTTGCTGATTCTCCATTATGGAAGTGCTTAAAAAGAAGCTGAACTGCTACCATTTGTGGATAATTTTTATTGGTTTTCCTGCACATTGCACATAGTTGGTATATAGATCATGGTACCTGCCAATTCCATAATTCTGTGATTCTACATAAAAATGTTCATCTACGGAAGTTGTATGTACTATCTGAGTAAACACAGAAATTGAAGCACAGTTTCTGAGGTTTCTCAAACTACTTCTCCTAGGTCCCCTTTGATTACAGATGAGATGACAATCAGAGGAATACAATTAGGGAATGTAGAGAATTCTGAACAGTCACTTTGCCAAGAAAACAAAGCTGGAAAGAACAATCTGGCTGGAGAATTGAATAGAACTGGATGGAGGAATTCAGTGAAAAAGGTTTAGGGTTAGGTTTGTATTTGATGCATATTTGATGCATTTTTATTTTTATTCAACATTTATCCTTCTTGCAATGTTCTTTGCTTTTCTGCCCTCTTTTACAGTGATACTGAAATGAATACATGTCTTTTTAAAAAAAGAATGTGCTTGTGAAATCTGGATCCGTGGAAATAAATCAGTGTTATATAAAAAGAATAATCAAATGACTTATAAAGAGTTCATCCTGGAGTACTTGATAACCACTTGAAAATAGTGTCTTGGAAAAAACAAATAATTTCAAAAGGTCATTGCCAAGAGCTGTATCCAAATTTTTGTGTTCTAAATAATTCCTAACCATATTCTAAAGTAGTGTTGTCTGTAAACTACAATTTCATTTTTTGCACACAAAATTACTATGGTTACATAGGTTTGAGACATAATTGTTCCTTTTCTTCATTTTTATGTCCAGCATCCTCGAAAAGGATTGCTCGCAAAGATATGTTGTAACAAATGGTATGAAAATCTCCAGAGCTTTCTTAGCAATAACAGGGTACGTTACCATTTGTTGACACCAAAACGTTGAGAGCATTGTTGTTCTAAAGAGTTGCTGTTGAACCTGGCTCTGCTGAATTTCAATGATTTCATCGGGGTATTCATCATTGACATCTGTTGTCTCAACACTAAACGTGAATGGCTGTCTCACCCATGCGGGATATGACTCTCTTGTAGGGAAGTATCCGTCGAGAGACCTTGCAAGTGAATCTAAGTGCGTGGCAATTGCTTGCTTCAGTTCCACGGGTACAGAAATGTCTCCGATTCCAGATACATCTTCAATCTTACTTACACAGTCGTCTACAGGGGAAAGTTTGCAAAGTTATCGTTCTCTATTCGTCGTTTCCATAACAGTAGCTTTTTTTGAAAAGCTTTCAGGTTTTCTTCTGCTTCGATGATGTTGACTCCACTGCCCTGCATCTGTTGATTGAGATGATTGAGAGCTGCGAAGATATCAGCCATGTACGCTAAAATGGGAATGAACTCAGAATTTTTGAAGCAATCTGCATGACAATGTTGGTGCTCTTGCAAAAACAGGGCTAATTCCACACGCACGGCAAAAACACGATTCAGCACCTGTCCCCGGGATAACCACCGAATGTTAGAATGGTACAGAAGTACCTCGAATTCAGATCCCATTTCTTTACATAGCTCCCTGAAGATGTGGTGCCTCAGAGCACTATTTCGCACATAGTTCACGCATTCCACTACAATTTTTAATACTTCTGCCAGTTTTGGAGGCAAGGTTTTTGTTGCCAACGCATGCCTGTGCAGAATACAATGCGTAACAATGATGTGTGGTGCACTGGCTTTCACTAGCGCACCAAAATCAGACTTTCTTCCCAGCATGGCTGGAACTCTGTCTGAACAAACTGCAGAAACCATATCTCATGAAAGATTGTTGTCTTTGAAGAAGTCATCCACAAGTTTCTTCACATCGGCTGCCTTAGTTGTTGTAAGAGGCTTACAAAATAAAAAACTTCCTTTATCACGTCGTCTTTCACATAGCGCACGAATACTGCAACCTGGCTTAGATTGGAAATGTCTGTGGTCTCGTCGAGTTGAAGGCTGAATTTTGCCGGGCTTGAAATCAGATTTGCAACTACTTGAGCCAAGATGTCTTTGCTCATGTCCTCTATTCTGTCGCTGATGGTGTCATTTGAAAGAGGAATTTGGGATAACTTAACTTCAACCGCTTTTCCCAGCATGATATTTGCCATCTTCAACACGGCTGGTTTTATGAGTGTTTCAGCAATGGCGTGTGGTTTGCCCTGCTTTGCGATCAGGTAAGCAACTTCGTACGATGCTATGAGGATCAGTTTGTTGGTGGGTACAAAGCCGAGAACAGGCAGAGTAGCCTTTTCATCGAATCTAGCTCTCTTTACCTTGAATTCAGCAAGCGTTGTGTTCTTGTATTTTCCATGCAGCTTAAGGAAGTGTTCTCTTAGTTTTGCCGGTGCTAGACTAGAATTGCTCAACTTGGCATTGCAAATCATGCAGTTAGGACGCTGACTCCCATCACGTTCCGTTATACATATGAATCCATATTGTACATATTCGTCCGACCACTTTCTTTTTTTGCTCAACATAGTTAGTATGAAGGGATTAAAATATTAAGAAAGAAATCACACGACGTACCATCGCGACAGTTACAATTCGACTACCGGGCGCATCAAATTCCCTGCAGCACAGATAGGCCAAGCGATGTGGCGTTATCACCTGCAGCCAATGATGGACAAGCGGGGTGTGTCATCACGAATCATATGAGTCGGGTGTGTGTCTTGACCTCCGCCGAACCCGCGAGACTGACTCACTGAACCCCTGGTGTTCGATCGAACCCAGGTTAAGAACCACTGTCTTAGATTCTCCTCAAATAAACGGTTATGAAGAAATCATTCAAATGTTTAAGTATCCTTATTCAGTTTGTCTGAACCTCAGGAATCTCAATGCCCATGGGAAGCGCAAGAAGATAGACACCCACCCACTACTGTTTTGTACAATTCCCAAAATCGTATAACTGTCTGCCTTGACAGACATTTATTCTGCTTCTGCCTACCAATCCCCCTAAACACACAGAAGAGAGTTTTTCTGAACAAATTAAACCCAATAGATACAATTTAAGAAGCAATACATATTGATAAATCAATCTATTCCTGCAATCCTCTGTACAGTGTCCTTTGAGAGAATTATATCTGGCATTATGTCAGCATGTTGGTATCATCTGAATCGGCGTGGCTCCATAGTTATGTAGATTGTGACCTGGACCTGAAATGAATTGATAAGCGAATCCCACTACTGGAGTTTTCAGGGGACAAATTTCAGAGGCAAGGAAGCCAGTGATATTGAATCAGTTGGAACTCTAAAGAATTGAGTTATACCCCACCCACAAACAAAACAAAACATATCTGCTCTTGTATTTCCTTTCTTGCCAAATGCTATCAGGAAGGGCTTCCTTCCCCCCCCAAACATCTGTGACCTCAGCTCATTCCCCCTCCCCATTTCCTTTGGGGCTTCAGAAACTAAAACCTGGGATGATCAGAGGCTACAGATTGTGTTCCATCAAAATGTGCACATTATTGGGGAAATTAAGTTTTAAAAGTTTTCCTGAATCAGTTAGCTCTCTGCATCCTGATATGGAAAATGAAAGTTTTTCTCGCATAAATATTGTTGAAATAATAGCTATATAACCTAATAATTCAAAAAGTATTTTAAAATGTGTTTCCATTATTTCTTAAACTTCCCACATCTTTGTAGCAATCACACAAATCAGTCATCTGATTTATTTTCTTATCAAGGGAATACACCCAGAGAATACCTTGCTCTTTGTAATAGATGAATAAATAAACAAACATCAAAGGAATCAAGCAACATTAAAAGCATCAATAAAAGATCTACAAATATCAACATACATAGCAAGTGTGAGTTTGAGGAATTTCAACATTTGTATAATACATTAAACATTTCAAAAATTATATTCTCAAAGCTCCAGAATTCTTTATTTAATAGTTTTAGAATAAGAACAGGACAATGATTTCAAAAATAGGGTAACATCTGAAAAATGTCTGTCTTACTTTTTAATGCCAGTACCTCTAATGACCGCATTCATTGTTGTATTATTTATTCATTAGGAAAGTGACACTGAAATGTTTCTTCCTGATTAAGATTATTTCTCTTTAATGAGAATGTTTAAATGTTCTGATAGGAAATTCTTATTTATTTTTAAGAACAAAGCAGTTTTGTGTGTGTATTAGATTCCCCATGTAATGATATTCAACAGCTAAACTAACTTTTGGTCAAGAAACATGATCCAGATAAATTTCTAAAAATAACAATGGACCTTCTGATAATCAAAACTAATTCTATTAGAACTTTATGTTTTTCTTTCATTACATGGCCATCAAAGAACATAGTGGCTGGACACCATCAAAACTGACACCAACCTGAGCATAGAAAAACTCAAAAATAGTGAAAGACAGGAAGACCTGGCCCATAGAATTGCTAAGAGACATGATTGAATAGATATCATCATCATCATCATCATCATCATCATCATCATCATCATCATGCATACTTACTATATTTATTTTATTAAAAGTGAATAAGGTCACACTGTAATAAAAAACAGTATTTGATAATATGGTCACATGATTTCTTCAACAAATATTCAGATTTTTATTTGTCCAATTTCGTTGTGTTTAAATACAATGACAATAAAGATTATACTTGTCAATAATTTGACGCTCTACTGGTCGACCGGTCCTTTGCATCCCGTTGCAGTTGGCTTTCTTCTGGCTATGTTTCCTGACTGGGAGAGACCTTCTGCCCTGGAGAGGAAGGATCTCCAGAAGAAAGCCAACTGCAACGGGATGCAAAGGAGCAATGGGACATGAAGGAGCAGCCACCCAGCAGCTGCTGCATCCTGTTGCAAGCGCCCATGGTGGCCTCAGCATCCACCTCCCTGCCATCTCCAGTCCCGCACAACCTCCCCACCACCCACCTACCTCGGGACACTCTGCTGGATGACTGCTCCTTCGTGTCCTGTTGCCGGCTGCAGCCGTGTCCGGGCAGGTGCTGCGCCCCCAGAGTGGTCACATGGCAGCGGCACATTGGCTGCTGACCATCCCTGGGCCCACCCGGTTGCTTCTAGAGGGGGCAGGCAGACAGACAGCATTCCCTTCCCTCCCTGGGCGCCTGCAGCGTCGGAGCCTGCAGCAACTTGCACATAAAAGCAATTAAGAACTTCTCACACACGTGAGAAGATTTTCTGTACTGTGCAAAAGCTTGCTCCAAGGCTGCAAGCTCTGAGGCTGCAGGCGCCCAGGGAGGGGGGGAATGCTGCCCGTCTGCCCCCTCCCAAAGCAACCTCACCACCGTGCAGTGGGTGGGCGAGGCAAGCATGATGTTGGATGGGTACGGGGAGCGAGCAGTGACTGAGTGGGCAAGGGGAGCGAGCGGGCCCTGGCCAGCTACCGTACTGGTATGGGGGCATGGCAAGACATCAACCCTAATGGTATGCTATGGTATGGCCAATTTCTACTACCTATTCGGCTGTACCAGACCGGACCGCTAGGAACCCACCACTGGTACTTCCCCTGTGCTCCAGGATTTTTGAAAGATTTAGTACAATGGTTCTGAGATATCATCTGCCAGCTCCTTAGAACTCTGGGATGTAATCTGTCAGGTCCCAGTGATTTACATCCATCAAGGTCAGATAGGTGTGTGTTCTCTTACCATTTTCTTGCTTATTTTAATTTTTATTTCGTGTTTGTCCTTAGAGTAGCTTTTTTGGTACGTTGGGCTATATTTTCTTTTTGCATGAAGACCGATGCAATGAATGAGTTAAGCAGCTCTGCTTTCTCCCTACTGCCTCTTACTTCCTTGCCATCTTCTCTCTTTAGTGGTCCTACTGTTTCCTTGACTTTTTTTGTTATTAATATGTTGAAAGAAACTTTTTAAATTATCTTTGACTTTTGTAGCAAGCCTTAGTTCATTCTGAGCCTTTGCTTTCCTGACTTCATCTTTGCATGTTCTGGCTATCTGCTGATAATCAGCCTTAGTTATGTGTCCCTCTTTCTATTTTCCGTGCTTATCCTTTTTGTTTTTCAGTTTGTCAGAGAGTTCTTTGTGCAGCCATGATGGTTTCTTCTTGAATTTCTTGTTTTTCTTTTTCAGTGGTATTACACCGGCCTGTGCTTTTATGATTGCATTTTTCAGTGTTTCCCATGCTTCCTGAGTTGTTTTCCCCATTAGGATTTTCATTCATGGAATTTTTCCTAGGGTCTCTCTGAGTTTGTTAATATCAGCTCTTTTAAAGTTTAAGGCACTGGTTGGATTATTTTCTATTGCTTGTGTTTGCATTATATTCAATTCTAGTATGACACAGTAACTTCCACCCAAAGTTCCAACAACTTCAACTCCCTCTATCACTTCTTCTCTATTAGTAACAATTAGGTCCGGTACAGCTTTACTTCTAGTTCCCTCCTCTAACTTTTGGATAATAAAGTTGTTAGCCAGGTTGGTTAGGACATTTTTTGATCTCCCAGTTGCTGCAGAGGTGGTCTCCCAGTTGATATCTGGATAGTTAAAGTCTCCCATTACTACTGTGGTATGCTTCCTACATACATTTGTTAACTGATTGGCTAAGAGTTCATCTATTTTTTCTGATTGGTTGGGTGGCCTATAATATACACTTATGGCAATGTCACTCCCCCCCCTTTTATATTGACTCATGTACATTCTGGAGGGTTTTTTATCTTTGATCATGTGCATTTCTGTAGATATGTAGAGACTGCTCACATCTAATGCAACTCCACCTCCTCTTTTTGTTTATCTGTTTCTTTTGAACAATTTGTATCCATCTATCAGTAGATTCCAGTCATGGGTCTCATCCCACCAGGTTTCTGTAATTGTCCTTCTGTACTATTGCTTCTAGTCCACCCTGTTTGTTTCCCAAGCTTTGAGCATTTGTATATAAGCATTTGAGACTTTTATGCCTCTCCATGGGTATGATTCCTCCATCTCCTAATTGTTTGATTTGTTTTCTTGGGTTTTATGATTAGTTTTGTGTTCTAAAGATTGGTCACCTCCTCCCTCCTCAATTTTAGTTTAAAGCCCTTCTGATGAGTTCAACCAGGCTTTATTTCAAACTGAATTTATCCTCCCAAGATTTAAAAAAAGAACAGGCAGTAGTGACTCTTGTAAATGCAAGAGACAAACTTACCTGTTGTTCTCTGATAAATGAGTGTTTACAGAGGTGTGAAAGTCCAGCTCCAGATTATTTTGTTTTCTCCCAAGAAGCTGTTAATCTGGAAGTCTGGGATTGGTTCATCTATATTTTAATCCTACCCATTAATATTTAATTCCAGACTCCTATACCAAATTTTCTGATTTCAGTGATTAAAAAATGCTAATTCATTAAAATAATAGTATTTTTAATGCAACAAGATGCTGGTACTCACACGAGCTCCTTTTTCTGGAAAACATTCACAGCCCCCACTGCAGTCTCTCCCTGCACATGGTCCAGTGTAGGACTTTCCTCCCTGAAAAACATGAGACACATTCAAAAGTTCAATAAATCTGACAATAAGAAAAACAATTAAAAATACAACTGAAACAGGAATAGATTTAAATGACAGAGTACAAACACAGGTAGTCCTCAATTTATGACCACAATCGAGCCCAAAATTTATGTTGCAAAACCTGTGAGAAATGAGAAGCGAGAAATTTGTTAAGTGAGTTTTGCCCCATTTTATAACTTTTCTTGCCACAGTTGTTAAGTGAATCACTGCAATGGTTAAATTAGTAACATGGTTGTTAAGTGAATCTGGCTTCCCCATTGACTTTGCTTGTCAAAGAGTCACAAAAGGGGATCACATGTCCCCAGGACAATGCATCCGTCAGAAATATGAACCAATTGTCAAGCATTTGAATGTAAATCACATGACCATGGAGATACCGCAACAGTCATAAGTGTGAAAAATGGTTATGTCACTTTTTTCAGTGCTGTTGTAACTTCAAAAAGTCACTAAGCACACTGTTATAAGTGGAGGACTACCTATAGTATCTATTTGACAAGAAACAGATAAAAACATTAAAAAGATTAATGTGCATATCCTGAGATAAATCTAATTTGCATAGCCAGAAAACAAACTAACCACTGCCCCCACAACACCTCTCAACATCTCACCTGTGAGACAGATGAGGTGTCAAGGGGCTGATTTGGTCTGGTGGAAATATGTGCTGCACAGAAGCCTATTTAGCATCCAGATCCAGGAGGTTAAGCCACTCTAATTCTGCCCTTCAAGGAGACAGGCAACTTCAAAAGGGCTTCAAAATAAAGCAGCATTTTTGCACAGTCACAGTACCAAAAATGGATGCACTTAGAGCAATCTTGACACAAATATAAAGAGATATCACTACTTTGGTATCAACAAATCTTATTAGCAAAGCTCACATTTTTGAAGCCCTGGGATACAATTAGCTATCACAAGGAGCCCAGAAGAGCTCTGCTGGATCTCCTGTAATATTCCTTGTCCCAGTTGATCAGATGTAATCAGGAAAGCTACAGACATGGTCAGAAGGGAAAAAGCTTTTTATTTTTTTGCCACTAATTGCGCTGTATACCACCAGTGTAGTATGTTGCCTGTTGGTTCAGGAGATAAGTAACTAAGTAATTCACCTGCTTATTACTTATTAGTAAGTGATTAGGTAGTTCATAGATGCTGATAGTCCTAGTAATGTCTGCAAGGAAGGGGAATGACAAAAACAGTACCACACTCCTGCATATGCAAACTCCACTTTCTCTTATTAAATCATACGCATGTGTAAATAGGATGAAGTATTTTTGACACTTATCATTTATCCTGCGAACATCTCTGTATAGTCCTATCTTGTATGGATTTGTCCAGTCTCATTTTAAAACTTTCAGTTAACACTTTCTTCTGAGCAAGTGAGCACAACTGAAGATTCACACAGGGATACAGCTGCCCATATTTTAATTTTAAAGATTTAAAATTAAATGCAAATTTTAAAGACCTATTTTATGACTCAGAGGAATTATTGGAAATAAAGATTATGCTTAAAGCTGATTTTTTTTCTGTCATCATGTAACTCATAATTTAGGCAAGGAAAGAGAAACATTTCTGGACTGAACTAGACTCAAACTATATATGCTTTTCGTTAGTAATATGAATTGATTTAAATGCCTCTTACTCTTAAGTATGTAGCAATAGCAATAGCAATAGTTAGGCTTATATACCGCTTCATAGGGCTTTCAGCCCTCTCTAAGCGGTTTACAGAGTCAGCATATTGCCCCAACAACAATCTGGGTCCTCATTTTACCCACCTCGGAAGGATGGAAGGCTGAATCAACCTTGAGCCTGGTGGGATTTGAACAGCCAAACTGCTGAACTGCAGTGCTGCATTTAACCACTGCGCCACCTCGGCTCTTGTATGCTTGAGGCTTATACATACATTCCCTTTGTAAATATCAGTAGTGACAAGACTCTGTCTCCATGGAGCAGTGATGGGTTGCAGGCGGTACACCCCGGTACAGGCGTACCAGTGCCTGCCAGGAGCACCGGGTACCATTCCGGTATGGTGCTCCGGAGGGCCCACCCACCCACCTGAGCTCCTTACCTGTATTTGAGCTCTTCGGTGCTTCTGCACATGCTCACAGAGCGTACGGCATTTGCACGACACTCCACCAAACTGCTGGAGTGTTGCAGAGGCGTTGAGGAAGTAAGGATGCATGTGCGCGCTGCGCACAAGTGCGTGCTGTGCATGTGTATGTGGGAGGCGCTGGGCCCCATTGCACCATACCGGTTGCAACGGGATCTGGAACCCATCACTGCCATGGAGACTTGAACCCACTGAAGAACCTCAATGGACATCAGCAACTTGCCATTGCTAACATTCACTCTCTATTTCTGGAGGGCAAATCTAACTTGTTCACTTTCATGCTCTTGAAACACAGCTTCTCCCGATCTTTTGACACTTGGCTATTTGTACCTCTCTCATATTTGCTCGCTTTCAACACAATGTTCCTTTATTCTTCCTTTTTTTTCAGCAACAAAGGGAAGAAAAGCACTGAGCATGATTTCATGGACTTCTTTTTCTGTTTCTCCCTCCCTCCCTCCCTCCCTTTCTTTTGCCAGACTTCAAGGTGATTCTGAGCAGCTTCACAACAATAAAAATCAAGATGATAACAAGGTTACATTAGAAAAGAACGAAGTTGCCCTTGAAGGAACAGATATTACTCCCAAACCTGGAGACCCACCAAATATCCTAAACCAAGGCCTAGGGGAAAAAAGCCAGGTTTTCAGATCTTCCTTGGAGGCTGGTTAGGATGGGGGTTATACAGATCTCCAGGGGGATGCTGTTCCAGATAGCAGGTACTATGACTTTTCTTAGCAAATGGAAAGAAACTCTCCTCTTCCATTCATATTTATTAGCAGGGTGGAAAGTCATTTTTCTGGTAAATACAATATATCTTGCCTTTGCATTGAAAGGCATTGATAGATAAAATAAAAGTTAATGTTAGATCACACATATGCGCTCCAGCCAGATAAAGTTAAAATAGAAATGAAAATGTAGTTATAGAAAACAATGGAAACTTCTTTTTCCTAATTCTGTAAAATACTTTGAATGTATACATCTTACATTTAGCACGTGTTTAAATTCAGCATCCAAATTCATTCCAGGATTGAGATGATGAGTTCACCTACACTACTCCCTCTCTCTAGGCTTTTTAATTAATATGCTTGAGAGCCTAGATTAATTGTCATCAACTAGTTATCTTCAAACTGTGGAAGGCATCATTCTATACTAGGCACTTTAAAGTACTCCTATTTTGTGTTGTATAACTTTGAATAGATGAAGAATTCTGTTGATGTTAATTCTATTCCTCCAGCCACTTGGATTAACAGAAATGGTTGGAACAACCATATATGATTGTTTGGAGCCACTTATGGACACTAATAAATCTTAACCACCATTCTGGGGGAAAAAACCCTGTCTACAAAGCTTAGATTTCAATAGCTTAATGGGAATATTCTTGAGGAGGAAGCATCAAAGGCAAGACAGTTTACTCATCCACCCAATTTATAAAGAAAGCATAAACTGATTAAATGCTGTGCCCAAATGAGAGAGAGAGAGAGAGAGAGAGAGAGAGAGAGAGAGGGAGGGAGGGAGGGAGGGAGGGAGGGAGGGAGGGAGGGAGAGAGAGACAGACAGAAAGAGACAGAGAGACAGAGACAGAGACAGAGACAGAGAGATCATCCTCATACTTATTTTGAGAAGGGTGGAGTATGTAACCTCCTAGTTTGGTTCCAAATGTTATTTCTGGTAGGAAGGAAGAACTCTGCAGCTCTTCCTTCTCTGGCCAGAGGGATCTTCTCATTGCCATTATGTGCTTCCTGGGGAGGGGGATGCAGGCATGAGTAGCTGAAGCTAAAATGTTGCTGTGTCCCTGTGAAATCATAAAATCTTCCTCCTTCATGAAACCAAATAAACATAATGAAGAATGTGGCCATATTAGGTACGTTCTATCTCATATTATATATATCACAATTGTATGATTCATAACTATCACAAATTTGTGATATTATTCACAAATAATTATACGAATAGTAAACTTTTAAACAAATTTTGTAATTTAACATATTTTAATGTATCTATCGCCTATGTGCCATGTATTTAACTCTAAAAAATCTTTGGGCATAGTTCTTCAGTTAAATTAAAAGTATTAAACAGCAAGTCACACTCTATTAAATAGCAAGTCACACAACCTCCTTGCCTTTTTAGTCCTTTCTGACACACAAAAGAAGAATGAATTTTGTACAGCAGTATGCAGTGAATCTTGTGGTTTGTTCTGTGTTCCAAAAATGCTCTTATCAAAGTACAAACAACTAGCATATGGAGCTTATAAACATCAAAACAGTAGACTTCCTTCATGTGAATTACACCATGTCATCTGGTGTGTTCACATCCTCTCTCAATTAGACACTGAGTCCATCTACTTAACAAAAGTCAGGAAATGTCTAGGCCTGGGAACAAGCAAATATTTAAAGAAATATAATCTACTAAGAAAAAGTATTACTTGGTTGCAAATATTTCAGATTGATTATTACTTAGCATTTTAGAACATTAGTAAATATCTGAATTTTAATGAGATATGTACTGCTCTGACATAACATATTTTGAAAAAGGATAGATTACAGTTTCAATATTTTTCTAATATTCTCTAGAGAATTCCTATACGGTATTATATACATTATATAATCCTACGTAAGTAAATGCATAAAACGTATATAACAGGATTGACTGAATTACTCTTGTCTTATTTAGAATTGGCCCACAAATACAGGGAAAAGAAGAATCAGAATTCTACCAGATATGGGATAAATGGTATAGGTGGATGAAGGAAAGAAACAAAAATCAATGAAGGAATATAACAAAACTAAAAAATAATAGTTATGAGTAAAATAAGAGGGTTAAGAATGGTGAAATCCAAATGAAATACAATAGAAGGGGAAATAATATAAGGTGAGTGATATCTATTGATAATTGCTATTATAAAGAATAGGAAGCTCCTGTTCATATTGTATTGTGTAAATGTGGTGTCCGTCTAAGTTTTGTGTCTGTGTATTTTACATGTTTGTTAATAAAATTTTTTTTTAAAAAAAACCATTTTGATGGATAGTGCTAAGAGCCATCCATCTTGAAGCATCTTCTTCCTATTTGAACCAGTAATGCGAGAGAGATTTGCATTACTGTAATCCACAGCTTTGTCACATTTAATATGTTGTTGAAAAATGGTTACTTTCATTATCATGTATTCTACTGTGTTTAGTCATCTTTGTTTGCAGTATTACTTATATTTCTTTGTATTTTATATTACTATTTTCTATATTAAAACAATAAAGCTGTTATACAAAAAAGGAAAAAAAACAGAATTGGCCCACAAACATGGATAGATAATGTATGAAGATTATGTCTTGTTTAAATTGTACCAAAATGTAGATTAATGTGTTGGAGGAAGAGCTATTGGTGGCACAAAATACTAAAATTGGCAATAAAAAATAGAAGTTCTCCATACTCTGCGTTTTGTAACTAATGTAAAACATTTATAAAATATTTAAAACATTAACATTGCTTAAGAACAAATGATGCACAATCAGATCATATAGATATAGCAATCCCCAATATTTAATAAAAATTTATACATATTACTTTATAAATAACAATATTTCTATGAATTGCTACAATAACTGTAGTCTTTCCCTTTAAGGAACTGTTCTAGCTTTCTAATCATTTTGGTTGCCCCCATTCCCCCTCTCCCTCTCCCTCTCCCCCCCCTCTCTCTCTCACACACACACACACAGTGGAGCTGTGGTAGAAATTGCAGCTACTAGCTACTGAAAACAATTATTGCACACTCTATGAGAAAAAATCTTCCCTTTTTATGAAAAGAGTTTTTTTAAAAAAAGTCTTCAGGAGCAATGAATAAATGGCTGTAAGATCTAATTGCTTTGCAACTAAACCATAACTCATTTTTTAGGATGGATGAAATAGTCTAGGACTAAAAGAAGTAGCCATGATCACATCATTTAAACCATAAAGTAGCCAAGTTTAAGGTTGTTCCAAATTGCACTATATGCTAAGCTCAGGCAAAATATGGATAAATATTACATGCTGGTCAAATCTGTTTTAGAAATGTTCGTGAGTCCAAGGTAAGCATCAGCAGTCTCTAGATCAGTGTTTCTCAACCTTGGCGACTTTAAGTCCTGTGGACTTCAACACAGCACAGCTGGCTGGGGGATTCTGGGAGTTGAAGTCCACAGGACTTAAAGTCGCCAAGGTTGAGAAACACTGATCTAGATTGACCAGCAGCCAGAATGTCTATGACCGCCAGTTAGGAAGAAGCATTGATCCCTGAACCAGCTGCACTTTCTGGATCTTTTTCAAGCACAGTCTTGCACAAAGCACATTGCATGGCTCATATCTCAGGCAATCTCATTCAATAACTTAATGAGTGAAACTAAATGCAGGGTCGTTCATGGCATAAAAAGAAAAGTGGGTCTTTACACAACAGATAGTTAAACTGTAGAAGGCACTTCTGTCTAATATAGAAACAGCTGCTTTAAATTCTTATGTTCTTAATTAGTACACTATTTTTATAATACAGAAAAAAAGATGGATTAATGGTGAAATGAAGCAGGAGACAATACTCTTTGCAGAAATATTTAAAAAATAGATACAGAATAAAAGTTGGAAATCCTCGTGGCAATACAAGTCAGATAATCACTTAAAGCTAGTTCATTTAGTTAGAGAGTTTAGCAAATATTACAGTTTATAATAGAAATACTCAGACAGTTTAAACATCATTTCATTTTAAAATAAAAATATAGCTTATACAGGTTTCGTAGAACACAATATCTAAATAACAGCAAATTTAGAAGTGAAACAACATCTTCAACATCATTCAACATTAATATGATGAAAATTATCTCTGAAGAAGGTCTTAACCTGTAAGAATCTAAGCATAGGAACAGATATCTAAATATCTTGTTGGGGTCTTGAATTAAATGAAAGAGAGTGAATATGATGCAGCACTGATTTAATATTTGCTGTTTGGTCCCTACTCCTGGATTTAGTCTTTAATCTGGGTGATCAATGGCAGGAATACTGAAACATTCTGGCTAGGGACTTTCTTTGAGGATAAGTACATTGATTACCAGTTCAGTTTGTGTACAATCACAGTGCAACGTTTGAGTGATTCTTCTCTTCTCCCACATTAGTGTGCCTAATCCCTAAGTCTTGATGTAGAAAATATTTGTCATGTCCCAATGTTAGACAAGAGACAGCTGTGCAAGATGCAGATATAGGGGGAGATAGAACTTCTCTATGACCAAGGCTAAATTGTAGGAAATTATCTCAGGAAGCCATTTTCACCTCTGATTGCCTGGCTAAGTTCTTCTTCACACAGACTTCAATAGCAATAGCAATAGCAATAGCAATAGCAGTTAGACTTATATACCGCTTCATAGGGCTTTCAGCCCTCTCTAAGTGGTTTACAGAGTCAGCATATTGCCCTCACAGTCTGGGTCCTCATTTTACCCACCTCGGAAGGATGGAAGGCTGAGTCAACCTTGAGCCGGTGAGATTTGAACCACCGAACTGCAGCTAGCAGTCAGCTGCAGTGGCCTGCAGTACTGCACTCTAACCACTGCACCACTCTTGGCTCACTCATCAGGTTGAAAATGCTTTTCCAGTTTCCTTTTTTAAAGTCTCCTCTTAGAGTTTAAAATGACTGAGGAGACAATAGTTGAAGCAGAACTATTTATTAACTCAAACACGATCAGTAACAGCTATTTATATGGCAGCTGTCAGACGGGAAACCAATAGGAAGGTTGTGTTTTTCCTGCCAGCCGGCAGGCACGTCACAGCCAATCAGGATTTTCTCCGCATTTCTTGACAGGCGGTGGTCGTATCTCCGAGGACACAACACTCCATCCCCCAGACTGTGCACGTGTAATCTTGCAGATAGGCCAGCCTCTGATGCATGTGCTGTGATAGTCTTAGTATGGGCATGTCCAGCGACAGAGGAGAAGTGCTGTCTCCAGGAGGAGAGGGGATAGGTGGAGCTGCATCAACAGGAGGCCCATCCCCCAACACCAGGCCCGCGTCAACAGGTGTGTCATCCGTTGAGATTGCAACGAGAACTGCTCTCTCGGCTTCAGCAAGTAAAGGCACATCTTGCCAGCAGGCGGCGTCAGGGTCGATGGAGGCTGGTCTGGTTCGCAGGCTTGGGGTTTCCTCTGTGTTGTGGCAGTGCAGCTGATTCACATGGCACCACCAATGGCTCCCATCATTGAGTTGGACCCTGTAGGAACAGGGCCCTGTTATTTAGTAATCCAGCGTGGTAGCCACTTTGGTTCTCCCGCAAAATTCTGAGAGAATACCCCCTCCCCCACAGTAAATGCTCTGGGTAGCTCTAATGTGGGGGAACTATAAGGAGAGTAAGGAGGATGGAGCCTGTCTAGTGTGGTACGTAGCCGGCAGCCCATTAGAATTTCCGCAAGGCTTTTACTGGAGGTAGGGCAGGGTGTAGTATGTTGGGCCAGAAGGTAAGTTGCAATTCTGATGGACCAGGGTACTGTTCCCATTTGGTTTAATGCCTCCTTAGCCGAATGCATGGCGCGTTCTGTCAACCCATTTCCTGAGTGGTGATAAGGTGCTACCAAAGCATGCTGGATGCCCAACCCGGCTAGGTATGTTTGGAAGGTAACAGAAGTAAATTGAGATCCATTATCAGACACTAATGTGTCCGTTAGACCATGTATTGTAAACAGCCTGTCTAACACTGCTATAGTTGCTTCGGAAGTGGTGCTGTGCATGGGGAAAATTTCCATCCATTTTGACAGGGCATCTACGATTGTTGTTTGGCCAGAAATTGGACCCATAAAATCAATGTGCAGTCGACTCCAGGATGCAATGTGCGTGTCCCATTCCCGAACAGGAGCGGCAGGAAACACTGGACAGACTTGCTGGCAAGAATGGCAATGTTGCACTCAGTCTGAGATGCCGCTGTCCATTGAGGGCCACCAGATATAGCTGCAAGCAAGTGACTTCATCCGCACTATGTCTGGATGACCCTCATGGAGGCAGACCAATATGGGTTGTCGCAATGGTGGTGGAACCACGACACAAGAATCCCATAGCAAACACTCTTGCATCATCGACAACTCCTCCCTATGTCAGTAGTAGGGAAGGAATTGAGGGCCCCTAGAGTCCTGTGGCCATCCTCTGTGTGCCCAATCCAATACTTGGGAGAGGACAGGATCCTTGAATGAGTATTGAGCAATATCGGTGGATGACAGGGACAGGTTGAGATCGTCAATTAAGAAGACAGTATTCGAGGGGGCTGGGGCTGTCACTAAAGAGGGCAGTGGGCAGCAGCTCAGAGCGTCCGCATGCCCCATATGTTTCTCTGGTCTATGAATCAAAATGTAAGAGTAAATTCGGACCAACGCGACATGCGCGGTGAGATGACCAGCAGTGTGGGCCTACCCCCCGCCAAGATGCCCAGTAGAGATTTATGGTCTGTTACTAAGTGGAACTGGCAGCCCTAAAGATAATGGTTGAAATGTTTTACTCCCGCAACGGCCACTAGGGCCTCTTTATCAAGCTGACTATAATTATGTTCAGCCTTTGATAGAGTGTGGGAGTAAAAGACTATAGGAGCCTCCATGCTGTTGGGGTAGGTGTGGCTTAAATATCAGGGGAAAATGTTCATTATACTGGACCAGCACAGGGGCCGAAGTTAACAGCTTTTTGACACCATGAGCGCATGCGCTTTGTGGCTAGTCCAAACCCATGCAGCTGAGCTATCGAGCAATCGATGGAGAGGTTCTGCCACCAATGCTTTGTGAGGAATGAAGTTGGAGTAGAAATTTAAAAGGCCTAAGAAAACCTACAATTCGGCCCAATTGGATGGCACAGGTGCTGAGGTAATAGCCTCCACTTTAGCTGGAGTAGGGTGAATGCCGTGCTGGTTGATTAAGTATCCAAGGAACTCCACAGAAGATACCCCTAATTAGCACTTTGAATGTTTCAGCCTTAGACCCGCCTCACGGAAATGGCTGAAGACTCCCCTAAAATTTTTGACGAGTCCTGATCAACTGTCTGCAGCGATCAGGACATCGTTGAAATGAGGAATGACCCCAGGGATGCCATGGAGCAATCGCTCCATTAGGCTCTGAAAAAAACCCTGGGGATACGCTAACCACAAACTGCAGACAGCAATATTTAAAAACGCTGTGGTGAGTTATGATTGTCTGAACAGCCGCTGTTTTCTCAACTACAGGCAATTGCTGGTAGCTTGTGCCAAATCCAGCTTGGCGAATACCTTACCCTGGCCCAGTGAGTGCAACACATGTTGCATTACTGGAACTAGTAAGGATGCGCTTGCAAGGCCTTATTCAAAGTCAATTTATAGTCCGCGCAGATTCTTATCATGCCATCGCTTTTAGTGGAATCACAATAGGGATTTCCCAGTTTGTATGGTCTAAGGGCTCTTAAACCCCTTAATAGTTTGTCCAATTCCACGTCAACTTTCTCCTTTAACGCTAGCGGAACTCTACATGTTTTTAGGGGAATGGGGATTGAGGTTGAGGGAAACAGGAGTGCCCCTATATTTACCTAGGGAAGAATCAAACACATCGGCAAATTCCTGAGTCAAGGACTCAAATTCATTCCCCATTAGGGTTGAATGAATGCCAGAGATGGAGAATCCTAATGCCTGGAACCAAACAAGACCTAGTAAAGAAGCCAAAGGCTTTGCTACCACAATGAGAGGTAGCTGCCCTCGGAATTGTCTATACTGTACAAGGAACTGGCCACAGCCTATGATAGGGATAGGGTTGTCCTGGTAATTCCTCAAATGGCATTGGGTAGATGACAGTTGGTGGCACTGCAAGTTCAGCAAGAGGCGGTGCAACGTGTCCCAGGACATTATAGATTTGGCCAATCCTGTATCAAGTTCCATGGTGTAGGGGTTGCCCTCCCAAAAAATCTGGAGGTGAATCTTACCGCGCGCCCCTCTCTCTGCAGAGGCAGAGTCAATAGTCCATTCAGAGCGATCGGCATCATGGTCCCCAATAGCAAAACTGTTATGTTGTGTGCCGCCGGTCTTGACGTTAACACAGTGGCTAGTAGCAGTAGACCCCGTAGAACGGTTGTCAGGGAGCCAGGCACAGCACACACTCACAATATGGTCCTTTTTCCCGCAGCGGCAGCAAACAGCAGATTTAAATTTACAGTTAGACCTAAAGTATTTACCACTGCAGCTTAAACATCCATTCCAGTCCTTCCTATTGCTGAACCCCGCATTGTCAAACAGCTAGAAAAAACTAATAGCGACATCCACATCAAAATCAACATCTTCTGCCTGATCTTTTGGTGGACTGAGGAAAGATTGAGGAAGTGAGGAAAGATTTGTGGCCATTTGATAACGAAGTATTTCAGATGCAGATTTTTTGACCATCTCCGTCGCTCGCGCCTCATCCATGGCAATTTTTAATGTGAGCTCAGACCTTGCTAGAAGCCTGCGCTGCAGGCGCATATCTCTGAGACCCTAGATGAATTGTTCTAGCAACACCGCATCCAAATCCCAAATTCACAATGTATGGCAGCAGCCCTCAGGGAGGCGATATAGCAACTCACAGATTGTTGCTCAGCTTGGGTACATTTTTGGAATAGTAGTCTGTGAGGAAAATGCAAGGGCGTGGGGTTGTATGCGCCTTCAATTTATTCAGTAAGTTGTTCCAAGGTATGGCGTGGACAGGAGTCGGGGTGCCAAAGCATGGGCCGTCACGAACATTTTAGGCCCACAATAACTGAGGAAAAACCCTCTCTTTCTGTTGAGAGAGAGACTTGATAAATCATTAGCCTGAATGAAGCATTCTAAGTACTCAAGGAACGTTTCCCAAGATTCTGTCTCAGGCCGGAACTTGGAAAAGACATTTGCGGCAGCCATCGTCAGAATTAGCTGTGGGTTAGATGAAGACATCCTTGTCGCCAGTTTTAAGTCTTCTCTTAGAATTTAAAATGACTGAGGAGGCGATAGTTGAAGCAGAACTCGAACATTAACTCGAACCAATCAGTAACAGAACAACCAACAACAACTCCCATCTGATAGCTATTTATATGGCAGCTGTCAGATGGGAAACCAATAGGAAGGTTGTGTTTTTCCTGCCAGCCGGCAGGCACGTCACATCAGACTTTTCTCCGCATTTCTTGACAGGTGCCGGTCGTATCTCTGAGGACACAACACCTCTGTTTGTTGTTTTTTAGATTGGATTTATCTGCTATGTTTGTTTTTTGTTTTACTCCTTTTTGTTTTGCTTTACAATTTAAGAAAACCAAGAAAAAATCAAAAACTGCAAGTTCTCTGGATAAAAGTACTTTAAACAGTGGAGGACAAATATATTTATCAGAGTTGCCCTGGAACTTGAAAACCTCTCTTTTTTTCTGAGATCAGCCAAGGACAACTAAGAGTCTCTAGTGTCATTTCAAGGCCCACTACATACACAAGAAGAGCCACAGCTGCAAAGAACTTCTCCCCATGGAAAGAACATGGAGCTCCTCCAAGCATCTGTATCTCTGAGACTGAAGAAACAAGGGAGACAAACTATTTCCCATGAGGTGGGGGGATTGCTAACCATTTGGAAGATAGACTCAAAATTCAGAGGGATTTTTGAGCATTGAGCCCTAGCCAACAAGATGCAGTTCAGTGGTGTGTAAAGTAAGGTCCTGCACTTAGGCAGGAAAAAACAAACGCAGAGGTATAGCATAGGTGATGGTGAATGTTTTTCTGTTCAGGTGCCAAAAGGGCACACATATGCACAATAGTGTGTGTGGGCAAGCCCCCACCCATAATGCAATGCCCTCCCCCTGGTGCATGCACGCACAACCCCCCGCGCTTCCCCCCATGCATGTGCACAGACCTCACTGAAGCCTCCGGACTTCCAGTAGCCCCTTTGGGCCATTTTTCACCCTCCCCAGTCTTCAGGAAAGCCTCCGGAGCATATGGATAGCGGAAAATTTGCCCAACAGGCCTCCCAGACTTCAGGAAAGCTTCCGGAGTCTGTGGATGGCGAAAAAGGGGCCCAACCGGAAGGAACCTGTTTTTTATCATCCACAGGCTCTGGAGGCTTTCCTGAAGCCTGGGGAGGGCCATAGGGGCTTCCGCTGCCCTCTGGAAGGCCGAAAATCAACTTGCCAGCACCGGAGCTGACATAGGGAAACACCTCGTGTGTCCTCAGATATGGCTCCGTGTGCCAACTGTGGCACGCTTGCTACAGATTCACCATCATGGGCATAGGCAGTGCCTGGTTCAAGAGTAGTATCTGTGAGAGGGATCTTGGTGTCCTAGTAGTCCATCGCTTAAGTATGAGCCAGTGGTATGCTGCAGCTCCCCAAAATGCCAATGTAGTCATAGGTTGCATTTACACATGGATGGTATCAAGATCACAAGAAGTGCTAATATCACACTGTAAGGACACACTTAAAATACAGCATCCAGTTCTGATTACCACAATACAACACTGAGATGATAGAAAGAATGAAGAGAAGAGCAACAAAGATGATAAGAGAGCTGAAGGCTAAACTGTATGATGAATAGTTAATAAAACTAGGTATGCCTAGCCTAATGAAAAGAAGGATTAAGGGTGAGAGCTGTATTCCAGTATTTGAGGGGCTGGAATTAAGGAGAAATTTACTGACAGTGAGAACAATTAATCAATGAAACAGCTTGCCTCCCAGTTGTGGGTTGTGAATGCCCCATCCTGTAGGTTGTCAAGAAAAGAATTGATAACCATTTGTCCAGGATTTAAAAAGTACATCAGCCTTTGGCAGGGTGTTAGACTAGAAGACTTCCAAGGTCCCTTCCAGCCCTATGATTCTATGATTATGTTAGAACACCTAAGAGATAACCTGTTTATCACCTAATCAGTTACTTTGTCATAGTTAGAAACCATGTGAATTTATTTTTTTTAATTGAAACCAAAAATGTTTACTTGACTAGATTTATATCCTGCTATTTGACCATTATTTCCAAAAGCAACTTGCAAAATAAAAAAGAGATAGCCCTTGATCTCATGCTTGCCATCAAGAAAGTCAAAATAAACAAACATTTTCCTCTATTATTTTGGGGGCCAATTTTCCTTCTACTTATCTGCAGGAAAATGTCCTTGACTCCTGGTGCTTTTCAGTATGGCCTGCAGGAGTCAGGATCTTCTTAACTGATGCAGCTAAACGTAAAGCTTTAGAGACATTTTGCATTTCCTCTAAAAGCTCATAGGATACTATATAAACCAGCTGGTTGCTGTCAGCATAAGTTAGAAGTAGAACTCCCAGTTGGCTGGCCTGGATTCTATTTATGTATTTATTTAACATTTTAAACCACCAAATAGTCTTTCTGGGTGGTATGCAATAAAGCCTACAATAATTCAATGTGTTCAAATTAAAACATGTATACAAATCAAATCAGTTCAGAATAAAGAGACTATATAAACTAGGCCACAACAATAATGTCATTCAAAATTTATCACAATATGAATTAAAATAAACTAAAAAAAGTTCTACAGGCTGAAAGCTAGATTGCTTTTAAGAAAAATGTGGTATATCACAAGAAGAAGGGATTGGGCTTTTCTCCAAACCACCTGCGGGCAGAACAAGAAGTAATGGCTCAAAGAGAGATCCAACATAGAATTAAAGAGAAATTTCCTTAAATAATTAATCAGTGCTCCCAGAAGTTGTGAGTGCTCCGTAACTGGAAGTTTTTAAGAAGAGATTGGATAGCCGTTTCTCTGGAATAGTATAGGGTCTCCTGCTTGAGTAGAAAGTTGGATTAGAAGACCTGTCCCTTCTAAACTCTGTTATTTGGTAATTCAGTAAGGGTTAGGGCAGGGGTGTCAAACTGGTGGCCCATGGGCCAGATTCATCATGCACAGGCCATGTCCACCACAGCTCTGCAAAGGGAAAAAATGTTGCAAAACGCCATGTGACGGCAATGAGTTTGACACCTGTGGATTAGGGTTTCATAAGCAAGTAACTCTCTTTGCTTAGTTCCATCCAGAGATTCAAACACTGGGCACTAAGAGGGCAGAGGCCTCTGAATAGATAATCCTGATCCCAGAGCAAGATTTCTAGTCTGTGCATTGGAAATGATTGGAAAGATATTAAACACCACAGACTTACATTATTGAATGACACAACTATACACTCAGTTCATGAAGAATCCACATGTAGGAATGACAATACTGCTATCTCAGTGTTGGCAAACCTTTTCAATACCAAGTGCCAAAAGGGAGCACAAACATGGGGGGGGGAGCACCAGAAACTGGAAGAGGAGCTCCCCAGCATGCATATGCGGGAATGCCGGAAACTGGAAGAGAAGTTCTCCAGTGTGCATGTGTGCACTGGGAAGCTGAGCTTCCGGTTTCTGGCATGCACATGTGTACCAGTCACCTGGTCTTCCGGTTTCTGGCACGCATGCGTGTGCAAAGACCAGATGTGTGCATGCATGCCAGGGAACTGCTCTTCCAGTTTTTGGCATTTCCTGCACACACAAGACCAGCTGGCCAGCGTGAATGTATGCGATGGCTGGCATGCCTGGAGAGATGGCTCTGGTTGCCACTTCCGGTATGCATGCCATAGGTTTGCCATCAGGGTCCTATATGAACTAGGGCAGAAATATTCTAACTTTCTTTTTAATAATCTTCCTGTGATCCAGAAAGAAAGCAGGTCTCTTCACTGATAATGGGAAAACATGGAACTGATTGTTTATATTAGTGTCTTCGTTAGATTCCTCTAACTCTGAGGCTGAAGACTCTTGCCTACACTCATCATATAACTGAGGATTCAACAGGCTGTCAGACACTTGAGAATAATTGTTCAGATCTAATGCAGGTAGCTGCTAACTAATTTCAGGAAGTTGTAACCTGACATTGGAAGAATACCAAGTTCTAAACACAGTACCAGCAAAAGAGAAATGAACAAGGGAAACGGACTTGTTTCCTTGAAAGGAAATAGTGTAACCTTCTCTAAATGGCAAAGCCAGCTTCGTATCTCTCTCTAAAAAAAAAAAAAAAAAAAAAAAACACCAAATACATAGGAGTAGAATAGGTGGTACTTGGCTCTATAGCAGCAACTGCGAGAGGGCTCTTGGAGTCCTAGTGGACAGTCACTTAAATATATGCCAGCTGTGTGCTGCAGCCACCAAAAAAGCCCACACAGTCCTAGGCTGCATTAACAGAGGGATAGAATAAGATCACATGAAGTGTTAATACTACTCGATATTGCCTTGGTGAGACCACACTTGGAATACTGCATGCAATTTTGGTTTGCACAATGTAAAAAAAGATGTTGAGACTCTAGAAAGAGTGCAGCAAAGAGCAACAAAGATGATTAGGAGACTGGAGGCTAAAATATATAAAGAACAGTTGCTAGAATTTGGTATGTCTAGTTTAATGAAAAGAAGTACTAGAAGTGATATAGCAGCACTGTCTCAATATCTAAGGGGTTGCCACGAAGATGAGAAAGTCAACCTATTTTCCAAAGTACCTAAAGCAGGAGTGTCAAACTCACGTCATCACGTCATCATCACGTGATGTATCGTGACTTTTCCCGCCTTTGCTAAACCAGGTGTGGCCGTTGCCAACATGTGACGCATCCAGCCCGCAGGCCAAAAGTTTGACAGCCCTGACCTAAAGGCAGGACAAAAGCAATGGATGGAAACTAATCAAGGAGAGAAGCAACCTAGAACTAAAGAGAAATTTCCTGACTGTTAAAGCAATTAATCACTGGAACAACTTGCCTCCAGAAGTTGTGGGTGCTGCCACACTGGAGTTTTTTAAGGAGAGATTGGACAGCCATTTGTCTGAAATGGTATAGGGCAGTGATGGCAAACATTTTCTGCTTGAGTTCCAAAAGGTTGTGCGCATGCCCACACCCATAATGCAATGCCCTCCCCTCGGGGGCTTGCGTGCAACCCCCCTACTCCCACCCCGCACATGCGCGCAGGCCACACTGAAGTTTTCAGACTTCCAGGAGGCCCATTGGGCCATTTTTCGCCCTCTCCACGCTTCAGGAAGGCCTCCAGAGCCTGTGAATGGCCAAAAATGGGCCCAACAGGGGGCCCATTTTTTGCCATCCACAGGCTCCGGAGGCTTTCCTGAAGCATGGGGAGGGCGAAAACAGCCTCCCCCGCCCTTTGGAAGGCTGAAAATCAGCAGGCAATGCATGCATGCATGCTGGAGCTGACATAGGGCAACACCTCATGTGCCCTCAGATATGGCTCCATGTGCCACCTGTGGGTATAGGGTTTCCTGCTTGAGCCAGAGGTTGAACTAGAAGACCTCCAAGGTCCCTTCCAACTCTCTTATTCTGTTATTCTTTGCTGTCCTTTATCCTGTGCTAGGAACTACTTTCCTGCTTCCTGACTTGCTTCACATTCCAAGTCTGTCCTATTCCTTGTCCCATTGCAAATGTTTGATGTTAATCTGACTATTTTGTATTCTTCTGCAGCTAGACCAACAGACCATTTCTTATATGACAATTCAGTGTTCCTGCCTTCTGGTTTCAGAAGCGCATTTCCAAGATTCACTCAAACAAACTACAGGCAAGATCTCTCTTTGCTATATACAAGTTTATGGCTAATCTACAACTCGTAGTCTGAATTTCCAAATAATAATGCAAAAGTGGAAGATTTATTTATTACATGCAATAAAAATGTAAGTATCTGTAAGTTTTTAATCTCTATATAGAACACTCGTGAACCATTAACAGTCTAAGAAGTGATTCTTGCACAGTATGTACTACTGCACAGATTAAAGTTGAGACTAAAGGATGTGAAGCCACTGCCAAACACTAGTTTGGTTCAATTGTTTCAACAACTCTGAATCCGTCTAATGATAGCACTGTCCAGTTCACATTTTACCATGGGAAACTTTGTCAAATATTTTGCTAAAGTCAAAGCACATTGTGTCCATTGCATTCTTGTGGTCAAATAAACTGGTCACCCCAACAAAAAGGGAGATCAGATTGGTTCAGTATGATTTTTTCTTGATAAAGTAACTGTGCTTGTTGCAAAAGAATGCATTTGTTTGCAAATGCTCACAAATTGACTGCTTAGTTTTAGAAATAAGTATTAATACTTGGTATTAATATTGTTTGGGTTCTCTTAATTAAGAGAATGTCCCAGAAATTTAAATAAAAAGGGAGTAATCAACTGGTGGTGAATATCCCTGTACTACTGATTTTATTACAGAATATGGGCTGTAGTTTCTACAGCACCCAAGTCACAGGGGCATAATTGGATTTCCTATAGGAAAATATATTTACTGTATTTCCTTTCCAGGACAGCTGTAGAGAGAGAACTCTTATATATGCTTTTCCTTATTCTGAAATCTGCTAAACAAGACAAAGAGAGAAGATTCTGGATTCTTTAGTATATTCAGTTAATACATGACTGAACCAAGGTGGCGCAGTGGTTAGAGTGCAGTACTGCAGGCTACTTCAGCTGACTGCTAGCTGCAGTTCAGCAAATCAAATCTCACTGACTTAAGGTTGACTCAGCCTTCCACCCTTCTGAGGTGGGTAAAATGAGGAGCCAGATTGTTGGGGGCAATATGCTGACTGTAAACCGCTTAGAGAGGGCTGTAAAAGCACTATGAAGCGGTATATAAGTCTAAGTGCTATTGCTATTGCTATGACTTTCCATACAAAGAAAAAATATTCCACTTCTCTAGAAAGTTTTTTAGAAGTCTGATTTTGTTTCAGGGTCCCAGTTTTGTCCAGGGCTGGGGTGTCAAACTTGCAGCCTGCAGGCTGGATGCATCACATGCTGGCCCCAGCTCCACCCACTTTAGCAAAAGGGGAAAAAGTCCTGATATGTCACATGATGCCACCGTCAGGATGCAAGTTTGACACCCCTGATCTAGGGTGTAATTTATTCTATGGCTATTAATTTTTTTATAAATACCAGTTTATTGTTTCATTTTCTGTTATTATTCTACAACAGCTTTAGACTCTAAAGTTTCTTATATTTCTACATCTATCAATTTACAATTTCATCAAAATTAAATACAGACTGCAATAACAACTGCTTCTTTCTTGCCTTATAATTTTTTCCCTTTCTGAATATACCAAACAGCAGGGTATTTCCATAGAAACAATTACTGGATAACTACAGAAAGAGTGTTCAGATACTTAACTTAACCAAATTTCCAGTCACGGGTTAACAGAACTTAACAGAAACAAAAAATGCTGTGTCATATTCACTGGCGCAGTTTCTTTTTGCCGACAGATTTTATAAGTCAACAGCTCAATATAAAAATAAAATAAAAATGTTGGACCTGGAAATTAAAAATATGATTAATAAAACAATATTTAGTTTATGGGGCTCAATGACTAGAAAATAAATATGGGTAATACATCAGAAAAATATTTTTCGTAATAAATTCAACAAGATAAAGTATTGTTAAGTATTAAACCTAATACCATTAACAAATAAAATGAAACAAAATATTATCTAGCAATTTCAGAGAAGATCAAAGTAGGCACATTAAGTGTGCCTATGTAAGGGATTGGTAGAAGGCCATGGAAATCAAGAGAGGTGCCATATCAGGTTCTGGAGCATACCAGGGAGATGTTGGGAGGGGAGGCAATAACTGGTACCAAAAACATAACCATGTGTAAAAGATAACAACATTTTTAAAAATCTTTTAACATCTTTTAAAAGATGGAACAGCTTGCCCTAGGAGGTTGTGGGAGCTTCATCACTTGAGACTTTCAAGAAGAGATTGGACTGCCATTTATCAGAAATGGTGTAAGGTCTTCAGCTTGAGTGGAGGGGTTGGACTAGATGACCTATAAGGTTGCTTCCAACTCTATTAATTGGAATCTGATTAATCTGATACGATTAATCATTGGCTGCACCCTGCACAGACTGCTAGTATCACCACTCAGATGCAGTTCCAGGGAAAGCATCAGAAGTCACATCTGAAATTATTCCTCCCCAACCCGACTTTTTTTCTATAATGAAATCACCTAATATCTCAAATGCTGCACTCGGAACAAAATGCATTAATTCATTGATTTATTTATTTAATTTAACTGCCCATCTCACAAAATGTGACTCTGGGTGGTGTACATAATCAAATAACAGCAATATTAACGTATAGTATATGTAACAATATTTGGGACAAAGTTTATTAACTGGCCCACTTCTGTAATTTTTTTCAACTGGAGTTCATAGGATCTCTTTAGCCTAGTTTGACAGAAAAACCACAGGACTGGCATTACTGCTAAATAAATTTTCTAGAAAAGCACATTTATGTTTTTTAAAGCAAGTGTACATATGAAATGGAATAAGGAATTACATTTAAGTAGCAAGCAGAAACAAGTATAATCTTAAATGTATTATAACTTAATTGTAGGAGAAGGATTGGCAGATCCAGGGGGAGAGGTTAAAAGAGGGATCAGTTTAGAGTAATTACGTAGCCACAAGCAAACTTGTCCAGCCTGCTTTGATTGCCGTTGACCCTTACCTTGCTCTAACCAGATGCTGAGCATTAGTTGAGAAGATTCCCATGTATAGGTTTCTGGCAATAAATCACTTAAATTGAACCATCATGTATAGACCTGGGTTGTTGTTGTTGTTGTTTTTTTTGCATCTAACATAATCTGCTTGGTTTTTGTTCCTATGACATAAGTCATTTGCTGTCTTCCTCAGCTAATTAACAGTCAGTAACTTTTCCTTAACACCATAATTCCATCCCAGCCAAGTATTGCATGAGTAAAAGAAGAGGATAGGGAAGTTAATGGACTCTGAAGTAGATAGACCCAGGCTAATAGTGGGCAAGGCAATGGTAGACATATAGATCTGAAATGTACTTAAATAGTAGTCACCTGAAATAATCTCTATTTGACTACTCTGAGAAAAATCAAACATGTGCTGTCTTGAGGCCATAAGAAGAAATTATAGATATCACAAAAATATTACTTATGAATGAAGACCAGATCTATATAAGCATGTATATCATATTATTCCAATTCTTTCAATTTTTTAATTCATGTGATAATACTGTCCAAATTATCAACCTGGTCCTTTTTTCACTACATTAGTTTTTGTCTGCCTATTATTGTGACAGTTCTTGGAGATAATTATGGTTTCTGTATGCTGTTCAGTTAACTATGTTTCAAATTTACAATATGATGGCACAAAGCTGGGGGGAATAGCCAACACTTTAGAAGATAGGTTCAAGATACAGAAGGATCTTGACAGACTTGAACCCTGGGCCCCATCCAACATAATGAAGTTCAATGATAAAAGTAAGATCTGACACTTAGGCAAGAAAAATCAAGTGCACGGGTATAGAATAGGCAGTATTTGGCTTGACAACAGTAACTATGAGAAAGATCTAGGAGTCCAAGTGTACAATAACTTAAATATGAGCCAGCAGTGTGCTGTAGCCACCAAAATATCAATGTAGTCCTGAGTTGAATCAACAGAGAAATAGTATCAAGATCACATGAAGCATGAGTACCACTTTTTACTGTTTTGATAAGGCCACACTGCATCCAGTTTTGGTCACCACTATACAAAAAAGATCGTTGAGACTCTAGAAAGAGTGCAGAGAATAGCAGTAAAGATGATCAGGACACTAGAGACTAAAATGTACGATGAAGTTTTACAGGAACTGAGAATGTCTAGTCTGCGGAAGAGAAGGACTAGGGGTGATATGATAACAGTCTTCCAATATTTGAGCAGCTGTCACAGAGAAGTGACCTAATCCAGTGGTGGGTTTCAAAAATTTTTACTACTTATTCTGTGTGCGTGACCTGTTTTGTGGGAGTGGCTTGGCAATCATGTGACTGGATGGGTGTGACTAGGTGGGTATGGTCATGTGATTGGGTGGGCATAGCCAACTCTATATCACTCACATGGAGGGGCACCTCTCCTGGCTTCTCCTTGCCCCTCCCCTCCCAGACAGTTCTCACCTTGCATGTTATGGTGGGAGAGGAACCATTTGCAAAGTCATCTTCCCCTTGATACTAATAAAATGGGATTTTGCTGTCGGAAGACTGCCTGATATACATTTCCAAATATTGTTTATCACCATTCTCTTGGTAAGACTGAGTGAAGAGATTTATAAAGAATAACAGAGTTGGAAGGGACCTTGGAGGTTTTCTAGTCCAACCCCTGCTGAAGCATGAAATGCCTCTTGTTAGATCGGGTGAATGGATGAGGCAGACTCAGGCTTCAGCAATAAACAGCTGTTTATTAAGTGACAACTATGCACAATCCAGCAAAGGTTCTGTCTGGCAGCAGCCCTTTTATAGGGAGCTGTCAGACCATTCAACCAATCAGATTTGAATACTGTTCCCGCCGGAACAGAAGACCTTGGTGGAAACTATCATACTGTTTGTCAGTATGTAACACCCCTTCCCTCTTAGTTGGGCTCGTCCAGCTTGCAACGTACTCACGCAGGTAGGCGGGCTTTCTTGTCACTCGTCCAGACCTGCACAGTTCAGTTGGTGCTGGATCTTCGGTCAGGTTGGATGGACCTGTTGTCTCTCTGGCTTCACCTGATGGAAGCTCCTAGAACTTTCCACAGTGCGCAGCTGGAGTTTCTGGAGCCAGTTTGCTTGGAACGTGCTTTGGCCCTGCAACTTCACCAGATAAGTACCCTGGTACCTTCGAGCTTGAGAAGTCTGTGGAAGGAGTGAATTCGTGCTCCTTTTGGGTAGGGCTTTGGCTAACTCGTGCAGGAGTTACCTCTGGTTGCCTAAGATTGGATTGGGAGGGGCGGCCTCAGAGTTGGTCAATATGCCACCTCCATGTTCTACCGTCCTCGAGCTCCAATTGATATGAGCAAGGTGTGGTAATTCCTGTAACCGTGGCAGGAATCCAGAGCCCCCCCAGCGCAATTGTGGGTGTAAACTCAATCCCCTACGCGAAAGTGTCTAAGTTTGCTGGTTGAATCTGGGGGTGTTTTGGGTGTAGCCAATCTAAGGGCGATCTTAATCAGCGACCCATTAGAAGCTCGGAGGGGCTTCTCCCGGTGGTAGCACTTGGCGTGATGTGCTTAATGAGGAGGAATTAATCAACCCATGTTTGCCAATCTCCTGGCCCCATCCTAAATGGGGCTTCTTTAGTGGATCATACCATTCTCTCTGCGTGTCCATTACTGGCCAAATGGAATGGAGTGGCCAGGGCATGCCTGATTCCCTGCGATGCTAAGTAAGTCTCAAATTGCATGGCCATAAATTGGGGCCCGTTGTCAGAGACTAGGACATCAGGCAGGTTGTGAGTGGAGAAAAGTCTCTGTAGTGCCTTGATGACAGCTTCTGCCATGATAGTGGCCATGAGGACTCTCTCTAACCATTTCGAGTAAGCATCCACAACTACCATGAAGACCTGACCGTGAACTGGGCCGGCAAAGTCAATGTGCACCCTAGACCAGGGTGACTGAGGTCGCTCCCACTCCTTAGCAGGCGCTTCTGGGGGAACTGGTCTGGACTCCTAGCACAGTGTGCAGGTAGCCACCCATTCCTTAATCTCCCTATCCATATTGGGCCACCACACGTAACTCCTGGCCAAAGATTTCATCCAGACACTTCCTCAATGCCCTACGTGCAAGTCTAATACTGCAACCCGCAGTTTGGTTGGAACAACGACCCAGTCCCCCCCACAGTAGATAACCATTGACAACAGACAGTTCATCCCTTTTAGCAAAAAACATTTTAAATTCTGGTCCAACCAGTCCTTTGGGCCACCCTCTCCACACCCAGTTCAAAACCTGTTTACAAGTCCAGTCTTTAGCTGAGTGGGGGGCGACCTCACTGGAGGAGACAGGACCAGCCTCAAGGCAGTCTATGAGCAGGACTGGTGTCTCAGGGGTCAGATCGGCAAGCAGTTCAGGTAGAGGGCACTGGCTAAGGGCGTCAGCATGCCCCAAGGTGGTGCCTGATCAATGAACAAGGCAGTAGCTGTAGGCCATGAGGAAAATAGTTCAATGAGTCATTCGTGTTGACAGCAATGCCGAGGTAGGCCGGTCCCCAGCCAGCAGGCCCAAAAGCGGTTTATGGTCAGTGATGATTTCAAAATCACAGCCATACAAGTACTCATGGAACTGTTTTACGCCAGCTACCGCAGCCAGAGCCTCACAGTCCAGTTGGCTGTAGTTCTGCTCGGCAGCTGACAGGGTTCTTGAGTAATAGGCGATGAGCGCCTTGGTTGCATTGGGCATGCGGTGGCCGAGGACGGCCCTCATGCCAAACAGGGAGACGTCACAAGTGAGCACAAGTGGCAGAGTCTGGTTGTACTGGACCAGGAATGTGTCCGCTGACAGCAGTCTTTTTACTGCAGCAAATGCAGCAGCTTCAGCTCTGCCCCAGGTCCACTTCGCCTTTTTGCTGAGAAGCCGATGCAAAGGCTTGGCAACCATAGCTTTCTGTTTGAGAAAGACACTGTTGAAGTTGTTGAGACCAAGGAACACCTGGAGCTCGGTCTGATTGCGAGGTGTAGGGGTGTCCTGGAGTGCCTTAATTTTTTTGTTTATGAGGTGAATTCCAGAGCCGTCAATCAGGTACCCTAGAAATTTAACCCTAGGAACATTAATTTGGCATTTTTCTCTTTTGAGGCGAAGGCCTTTTTCACTAATTCTGGTCAAAACAGTCCTGAGTCTTTTGAAAAGTTGTGCCTTATTTGCAGCCGATACCAAAATGTCATCAAAATAGGGGATGACTCCTGGTATCCCATGCAAAAGCTGTTCCATGATACTTTGGAACAGTCCAGGGGCAATACTAATGCTGAATTGTAGCTGGGTGCATTTAAAGATACCACTATGCATCACAATGGTTTGGGCCTCCACCATGGCACCATGCACAGGCAACTGATGGTGTGCCTCCACCATATCTAATTTAGCAAACACCTTTCCTGGGCCAAGGGAATGTAGTAGGTGCTGTACAATGGGCACAGGATAAGCGCTTGGTTGTAAAGCTTTGTTTATTGTGCACTTGTAGTCTGTGCAGATGCAGACAAACCCATCAGGCTTGACCGGAGTCACTATAGGGGTCTCCCAGCATGCGTGATCGACCGGCTCTAGAATTCCCTGGCCAATTAATTTGTCCAATTCAAGATCAATTTTAGGGCGGAGAGTGAAAGGGACTCTCCTGGGTTTTAGCCTAATAGGGGCTATGTTGGAGTCCAAATTAAAAGAGATTGGAGTCCCTACATATTTACCAAGACCGGTGCCGAAGATGTCCTCGAACTCCTTAAGGAGCTGCTCAGTGCTTTCGTCGTGAACGGCGTGGTTTCCGGTTACCCCCAGGCCCAGGGATTCGAACCAGTCCAAGCCTAGGAGGCTCTCCAGGGCTCCGCCAATCACCATCATAGGAAGCAGTCCATTGAAGAACTTGAATTGCACTTGGAAAATGTCTTGGCCCAGAACCGGGATTCGTTTCTCCTGGTAGTTGCTCAGGCATAGGTCTGGAACCCTCAGCTTGTGCCTCCTCAAGTTGGGGACAGCCTTCTTAAGCGTAGCCCAAGACATAATGGTCAGTGATGACCCTGTGTCAATCTCCATAGAGCATGGAGATCCCTCAAGGAGGATAGTGACTTTCAGCTTTTGGGCCCATGGAGTGCATGCTTGCCCGATGGTGGTCTGAAAGGTTGCGCTGTTATTCTGCCCCAGTGCAATTGTATTGGTGGCCTCGGGTGTGCAGGTTGGCCCTTCAGTTGTTTGGGTGCTGCAGGGAATTCGCTCCTGCAGACCCTGGTGATGTGCCCCTTTCATTCGCAGTGCTGGCAGATGGTGTCCCGGAAACGGCAAGCCGATCTCTGGTGGTTGCCTCCACAGACAGCACAAAGCGGGAAACGCATTTCAAATTTCCGTGCTGATTCTTTGCGGTAAGTGCGCATGTGGTACATGTTGTCCTCACTGTCTGAAGCTTCTGGCTCCGTAGTCTTGTGATGCACCTCCGCAGTTTTGCACACACTCTTTGGGCTGCTTTGCCTCTGTAGCGTTTCCATCGACTTGGTCAAAGACTTGGTAGTCCTGGCTTTGTCCAGGACAACACCGCAAATTATTCTGTCCAGCAAAAGTTCATCTAAGTCCCTGAACTTGCAGTAGGCCGCAGCCTTTCAAAATGCGGCAACATATTGGTTGATTGTTTCTCCTTCCTTCTGGCTGCGGAGGTTGAATTTATGCCTCCGCATATATTTAGACAGTCTGGGAGCATAGTGTGTCCGCAGGGTCTGTTGTAGGACCGACCAAGCGACCGACTTGATCAGCGTTGGTTCGGACAAGTCTTTAGCAATCTCAAACACGTCTCGAACACATCTGATCCGCAGTAGCTCAGGAACATTGTTTTCTTCCAGCCTTTGGACAGGCCTAAAAGGTTGTTGGCTTCGAGGAAAAATTCGGACCTCATTATACGAGTCCCAGTGCTCGGTGGCTGGGTTGTACGGAGCTGGTGGGGTGTGCGTAGTCATCTCATCTTGGCAAGTGGTTTGAATTTGCCGCTTTAAGATGGCTGCTCGATGCCGCACTTCGCTCCAGACTGAGGCAGACTCAGGCTTCAGCAACAAACAGCTCTTTATTCAGTGACAACTATGTACAATCCAGTAAAGGCTCTGTTTGGCAGCAGCCCTTTTATAGGGAGCCGTCAGACCATTCAACCAATCAGATTTGAATACTGTTCCCACTGGAACAGAGGACCTTGGTGGAAACTACCATACTGTTTGTCAGTATGTAACATGACCCTAGTATGTAACACGTCCCGATACTATTATGGACAAATTTCTTCTTAACCTCCAGTGATGGTATACCCACAATTTCTGAAGGCATCTCATTTCTCTAATTGTTCTGTCAAAAAAATTCATAAAATTCATAAACCTAGACTCAAGTCAATTATGCACAGGCTTACACTACCCTGTGCTATATATAGATCCATTACAATAGATTGGAAAATACAGATATTTAGACAAATAAAAGGAGTCTAATTCAACCAGAGCATTATCTTATGATCAGCAAAACTCAGAACACAGGTAAGCCATTTTGAAGATTCTCCAACTGAAGCTAAAAACACCATTGAGTCCTTCTGAAGTTCAGGATTACAGGGGAAATTATACCCAACAAACAAGCAAATTAAGACTCCAGATGTGTACTACTTTCATTAGAAAAACATAACTCACCCCCCATATGAAGTATTTTGTCACCCCTTCCATTATTGTTTCCATATTCTCAGGTTAGATATAGTGACTTAACAGCCAATTAATATTAATAACAGCCTCTCCCCCAGTCCGAGTCACCCCCATCTCTGGGTGATGAAACCAAACCCCCCTCCCTTGGCGCCGTACTATCTTCACCTCACAGGCAGCACAGGGAGGCCTTGTCCCAAGCCCCCTCCCCTCTCTACCTTGCGCCCTCTTGCGGAAGCTGGACTTTTGGAGCTTTCCACCCACCCGCTTCCCCCGCCTCAGCCACCCAAGGTTGGCAGAATATGCCTGAGGGTACTTCACCTCACTGTGACCTGAGGGATGTTCTTCTTGCCTTAGTAGGACATCTTCCCCTCAAGGCCACACTTGCAGTGCGGGAAGGAGGGCAGTGGAGGTGAAGCGGCCTTTCTGAAGCGAGAGGAGAAGTGGTCTGCTGCTTCTCCAGCCTAGGCTCTTCTGACTAAGTCTATCCCCCCCACCCTGGCTTCCTTCTCTTTGAGAAGCAGTTTGCAAAGTCCCCATTTTGCAAGCCACTTGTCAAAGAGAAGGAAGTGCGGGCTTCTTCCAACCGCTGAGTCCTCTGCTCCTGTTCCTTCCTTAGCTGTTGGAAGAAGTCTGTACTTCCTTCTCTTTGACCTCGTTTCCAATGGGGGGAGAAATCCATGCATTAGAGGGAAGAGAAGGCCAAGCTTCTGCTAGGGACTGCCTTTCCTGCCTCTAATGCATGGATTTCTCCCCCCCCCCCACATTGGAAATGAGGCATCTGTCCAAGAGAAGGAAGCACGGGCTTCTTCCAACTGCCGAGTCCTCCACTCCTGTTCCTTCCTCGGCTGTTGGAAGAAGTCCACGCTTCCTTCTCTTTGACAGCCACCTCGTTTCCAATGGGGGGGGAAATCAGCGGAGGGACCGTACCAGTAGGGGGCCTCCTGCTGCCCTGGTACCCAAATGGATGCCCGATTTCGGTCTGCACGTACTGTACCATACTGATCAAAACCCACCTCTGACCTAATCTCTAAAGCAACTTAGGGCAGGACTAGACATAATGGATGGAACCTTATCATAAAGAGATCCAACCTAGAATTAAGGAGAAAATAAGGAGAAAGTGATAATAATTAATGGAATGGCTTGCCTCCAGAAGTTATGGGTGCTCCGTACTGAAGGTTTTTAAGAAGACCTTGGATAGTAATTTAGCCAGAATGATGTAGGATCTCCTTCTTCAGCAGGGACTATATATATCAGATTCGGCTAGTAATTGCTTCAGAACAAACCTCCCATTTCCAAAAATACTTTCTGGACATGCTTCAATAGAAAAGATGAGACGCACTTCAAAACAGCACCCCTAGTTCCAGCAGATGATAGGAGACTATAGTAGATGGTATCAAAACTTCAAAACTGGGTCAAAGCTGATCCAGAAGAAGTAGAAGAGTCTCACTTTTTGTATCAACTTTGTAGAATGAGTTTTGAATGAAGATAATCAAAGCGGTTTCAGTATTGTATCTCCAAACCCTATTAAAATAAATCCAAATAATCACTCCATTCAGAAGCTTCTGGAACTGCAAGACCATTATCTTCTTCTTCCCCTTTTTCAGACAATGAAAGTTTGTGATTATTCTAAAATTACAGAGATATTCATGGTGTAAGTTTTCGTCAATAATGGTTGTAGCGTATATTTGTTTCCTTTGCATAAAGGGAACATGTTCCATTCAGAAAGTGCCACTGAAATCTCTCTTACATTGGGGTGAGGGATATCAAACCTGTTTTACTAAGTCTAATCAGCCAGGAGAGGCAAAAGGCAAATAAGTCATCTCAGACACATTCTGTTTGCATTCTCATATGCATCATATCATATGATATGATCTATGAAACAAAAAAAAACGTAATCTAAAATAAGAGTTGTTGAGATTACATTCCTTTGAACTTCTTCAACATTGGGGTCCAAGTTAGGGCAAAACTGATTGACCTCATCGTCAAAGAACAATGAAAAATGCTGTTAATGAATCATTCTTCCTCACATCTGATTGAAGCAAGTACCATATGGTACAGAAAATCCACACTAACCAATTATCTGCAGGTACAAAGTATGGCAGAGATGGAAGCATTCCTAGCGGTCCCCATTGCTATAAGGTAGGCTTCTAGGTCATCCTCAATCCTATTGGATATAATTTCTCCTGAGAAGTTTTCTGCTTGTATGCCAGGAGCCACCCTAACCTTCATTGTTCTCACTTCCCTAATAAATTAAGAAACTGATTTACAAGAAGAGATAGAGCATTTAGGAACTCTAAAATCCACTGCTAAAGCTATCACCATTTTTCACCATTTTCTATAGATCTGTTAAGGACTGACAGTAGTAATGACAGATGAGAATGGAAATTCTCCAAGCAGATTGAAGAATCCAACCAGATGACTCAGACTATTTAAGTGATCTTCAACAGCCAGCCTCTAACTAACTACAATCAGCAAATAAATAACTTGCACCTTTCATCCATATATTTCATGTTGTATGTATCTTTCTGATCTTATGCACCAGAGAATAATGTCAGACCATAATGATAATAATGGATCAGCTGGTTAGCTGCTGCAAGAAGATCACACAGACTGATTGCAAACAATGGCATGAAAAAGTAGCAACAATGGGGCATTGGAAGATCTGCAAGAAATAACATCTGCCTGAAAACAAGAACTGATAAGTCCATAAAATAGAGAATGTGATAGAAAATGAAGCTAAATTGCTCTGGGACTTTAGAAATCAAACAGATAGGCACCTGTCACATAACACCCAGGCTTAACAATTGTTAATAAGAAACACCAAATGTCTGGATAGTGGATATGGCAGTGCAGAATAGAAGAGAAAGAAAAAATAACAAAATACAAAGACTTGCAAACAGAAATAGAACAACTGTGGCAAAAGAAAGCAAAAATAGTATCAATAGTGAAAGATGCTTTGGGTGCAATCCCAAAACAACTGGAACATCATTTGGACACAATTGGCATTAACAAAATCACCCTCATCAATTGCAAAAGGCAGTTTTAATTGGAACAGCTTACATCCTGTGACAATACCGCTAATACTATCAAACATCTACTTCTTCCTATCTCAGGTCCTTGGGAAGGACTCAATAATGCCAAATCCTGTCTCAACTTCTATCTGACTGTGCAACGAACCATAATAATAATAATAATCCCAGTGGTTCCTGTAGGAGAAGTGCTGAAAAGATGTTAAACCATCTTTATCCTTCAAAATCCTGACATTTAGAGTACATTGTGAGACAGGAGTTCTTGAAAATGGGGAAAACAGACTAACAAACTGTCAAAGGGTTCCACAAAGCCCCTGAGGATTTGGGAGTTTTTTAATAGTAGTTTTACTATAGTTTTTACTACAGCGCAAGAGAACCATAAATCAGCTCCACTCCCAAGCACAGGTGTCTAGAAGTGTGGAAGTTTCAATAAACATTATGTAAATAAAAATGTGAAAAACAATATTCTGCTCCCAGAACATTCCCTTCTTCTCTTGAAGTAAGTGAACCCAACAATTCAAGGAATGGTTTATCATTGCTGAAATTTCATTTCCAGAAAACAAGAAGCAGAAAGAGTCCTCTTTTGAGATTGGCTCATGTCCTGTTCATGAAAACCCATTTTGAGAGAATGCCAAACCAACCCAGGAAGCCTAGATCTGCACATTCCAGAAGAAACACAGACTATTCCAGAACTGGAACATGCAGTTCTGTATTTCCCTGCAGCTGCTTTTATAGGATTGTAGAAGTCCAGTGCTATTTCCAAAGTGAAACAGAGTTGGCATGTGAAGATCCTCTTAGCCTATCTGGCAGTAACCAAAGAGGGAAAAATTGAGTAGCAACTTGACTTACTGCACCAATTAACAGTTGCATAACTTTTTAAATAATTGTAAATGCCTTCCAAAACATTTTAAAGAAGTGTATAAATCTTATAAACAGTAAGATTCAAAGCAGAATTTATATCCTCAGAAGTCAAGTGTTGGGTTTTTTTTTAAAGATATCAAATGCCACTGTTAATTAAAAGGCAGCTGTGAGGTTGGAAAGGTAGTAAAGAGTCTACTGAGCAGCATGCAGAGCCTGCAGGCAGAAAACAAAGATGTTTTGGTTATTCCCTGCCTTTTTTTAAACCTGCTTTTCTGAAGAGGATTATGAAGCCTGTACCTTTGTCTTCAACAGCAGGAACATCAAGCATAAAAAGACAATAGGCAGAGACCAAAACACCAAGAGCTCTTCTTAAATCCAGCACCTCATCTATAATTACTTAAAGTACAATACCCTCCGCCTATATGAAAAAGCTTTTAAACTGCATTAAAAGAAAAACAAGGCAGAATTTTATTTTTATTTCCAAGTCCCTTTATTGTTATTCCCTTGTTGCCAATCCCTCATTTCACACGTCTGGAAATTATTATCCATGCTTCTATATCCTGTTCTCCATTCCCAAGTGCAAATAATTAGTATTGCCCAACATTATTCTTTCTCTCTCCCCTTCTTTTTACACACACACACAAAGGGGGCGGGAGAAAGGGAGCTAAAATATCTATTGCTTCTAAAATCCAAGATGAGAAAAGAACCAAGAAGATTGGCCAGTAACACAAGATAAAGTATGATTGTCCAATGGTTGCCCTGGAAGCTTCAAAAGTTTGTTCCACATCTAAACATTGTTTTTATTTTCTATTTATTTGGAAAACTTACATAGCTGTCTATCTTACATATGATGATCCTGGGTGGGTGGTGTAACAACGATCCATAAAACCAGAATAAATATAAACCCACAAAACCCCACAACATCATATATGCCACAATCTCCCACTAACTATGTTTACATTTGCTGGAGTCACTTCCAGCCTAGTCTTATCCCTGGTTGAAGAGCCCAGTCTTCACAGCTCTCTGCAGCTGTGAACCCTTCAAATCTTGGGGTGGGGTGGGCAGGGAGGCTAATCCAGATGGTTAGGGAAGCACAGAAAAGACTAATCTCTAAGGTTCCACAACATTTAAGAGAAGGGACCTGGCGCATGCCCACCCTATCTGACTTGGTAGGACAGTCACACTTCCCTAGGGAGATATTATTTTTCTTCAGTTTTAACTCTTAGAGCTTTATCCACCATATCCATCCATCAACGGGACTGGAATGAAAGTGTTTCCAGAAGAAATTCTCTTCCTAATATCCTTTAATCTGATAATTTGGAAAAGTGTGTCAGAATATAGCTACTTGTGTCTTGATGGAATACAAGTATAGCAATTCTCATTCATTCCTGTCATTTAGAAGATAGTGGCTCAGTAGAAGATAGTTAGAAATAGAAGTTCAGCAATTGCAATGTGAGGAGGGGATGCAGAAGATCTTGGAACCAAGTGCAGAGAGAAGCTGCTGATTTTATGATGGTACAGAGATAACAATGGAAGATTTCAGCTATTCTCTTTAGTCTGCATGTTTTTGCTCTCTCAGTTGGGGGCAGGGACAAGGATGGAAGAGCAGCAAAGCAACAACAGCTAACTAGGACTAATGGCTGTAAACAAAGCAAAAAGGGAAAAAAACTCAACAAAAACCTCAAAACAAGATACAGCCAATAATTAAGACCAGGCATAGTTACTGGGAATCTGATAGTGCTGGTTTTTTCATACACAGGTATCAAGCTCAAAGAAATGAATGAGCCCTTGAAGGTGATGCATTTGTCACATTTGCTAAAGAGAGATCCAACAAAGATGATTCTCAATACAGATATTTTGCTATGCCTGCTTGGTTACAGAATGACCCAAAGCCTTCTAGGTTTTCCACATCTGTTTAGGGCAGGGGTTTCTAAATATGTTGCCATCAAACCTACATTAAATGCAATCTTAAAATACCAAAATGAGCACAAATGGACAATAAAAGCAGCACAATCAAACTTTGGGAATGGTGGATTTATTGTGATAATTTGGCCTAAAAGGTTCTTCACACCTCCCCTGAACTCTGTCTGCACGTCCCAGAATATCTCACAATTTGGGAAACTCTGGTTCAAGATCTTTGATTAACTCTGTTGATTTATCTCTGATGTCTTGGGGTATAGATGAATGGTGGGTTTTTTTCTTAGTGTTATGACCCAGCCTTAGCAGAAGCAAGAAACAGACTCCTTGTCAGGAAAACCCCCTCTTTATTTACCTCTTGTCAATTTATTGCATTCACCCACCAAAAAGTCCAAGCAAGAGTCCTTCAAGGAGTTAACGGCAACAACAGACCTTATCAGTTCCTTGCCATAATTGCAAGGCCACATTTTTCTCTGCTTTTCTTTTTCTACACACCTCCTCCCTTCTGTCACACTTGGATCAGTGGTGGTATTCTACCAAACTGGGCCGCTCTGGCTCTACGGCATCCCATTTAGGCCCTTTTTTAGGCAAAGTGCATACGTGGAAGGTGGAGCACATGTGCAGAAGGCGGAGCATGCGTGCTCACATTTGCAAACTGGTAGGGGAGTGATTACCACCCTTGACTTGGATGCAAAAATACTTGGTTTAGTTTCACCGTGTACTTATTAATTTATTTATTCATTTCTCCAATGTTTAAGATTAGTGTATTAATCTAATGTGTTTTGAATATGGGAACAATTGTGGAAGCATTCTGAAAATCCTGAACTTCTCTCCACTTATTCCATTTTCTTTATTGTTTCTTCCCCGACCCTTAAACTTATGGAAGTAATCATAAAAAGATAGTAGCCAACTTCTCAGTTAATTTATTTGAAGTGAAACTGAATTTTTATAGATTCATCTAATATGAGAATCAGATTAATTGGGCTACCCTGTTACAGAAGATCCAGACACAGGAGACAGAAGCAGAAAGGGGAACAACAGGCCATGACTTTTGTCAGCTAAAAGCAATTAAAAGATACAGTCACAATCCTGGATAGCAAGCCTATACTTATTAACAGTCAGCTATCTAATTACTAAAAATAGGCCATACCATAAAAACCAAATAACCTGACCACAACATTTCATTGATTGTGTGCCATCATGTCTGTGTTAATTCTTATTGACCACATAGATCGATTTTCTCCAGGATGATTTGTGTCCAACCTGGTCCTTCAGATCTTATACCCATTGCCACTGTAATGGAGTCCATCTAAAGAGCTTTGGTGGCACAGAAGTATTTCATATTCTGCCGACTGCTGGCCTGGTTGACTCAGCCTTCCACCCTTCTGAGATCGATAAAATGAGGACCTAGAATGTTGGGGACAATAGGCTGACTCTTTAAACTGCTTAGAAATTATGTAAAGCACTGTGAATAAGTCTAAGTGCTGTTGTTATTGCTATCCACCTTGTATGGGTTGTCCTTTTTCACTTTCCTTCCACCATTTCTAGCGTTACAGCCTTTTCCAGAAAGCTATGTCTTTGCCTAATGTATCTGAAGTATAATAATTTGAGCCTGGTCATTTGTGAGAACTCTGGGTTGATTTGTTTCAATGAACCATTTATCTGGGTTTTTTTTTTGGGGGGGGGGTACTCTATGGTATTTTCAGGGATCTTCTACAACACCAAAGTTCAAAAGTGTCAATACTTTTTTCTAGCCTGATTTTTCAGAGTCTAGCTTTTTCTTACACAGAGCATCCCAACGAAATTATTCCTTGCATGATTCTGATCATTGTAGGCATAGACAAATACTCTCATCTGAAGATCTTTTCCAATTCATACTTTAGTTGCTCATCATTTGGTAAGGCAGATTTTGTCAATAATGTCTCATTATTCTTTTCATTGAAATAACTTGGCTATTTCTTCACAAAAGAATAACAGGACACAATCACATCAGAAATGGCAAATAGCTGGAAGAGTAGTTTATTTAAACTTCTCAAGAGTCCATGTTGAGCATAATATTTTCAGCTGACCAGGAAAAAGAGTCAAGGAGAAAGAGAACAACAGGTGGTGATGTCAAAGCAAAGCTGCCAATGTGCAACAACCTCTTTAAATGTATGTGTATAAGGGTGTGGGTTGTGTACAAATTGGAATTGAGAACATATAGATCATCTGAGAAGAAAATATACCCCTGACAAAATAAAACAGAACACTTTGGTTGCTGGGCAGGAATTTTTTTTTTCTTTGGCAGCCAAAATAGAAATGATTATGGGAGCACAGTCCTATAGCTGGAGCTTAAAAGGTCATGAAGCCTCCAACAGAACAGAAAGTGTGCATTAAAGGTTTTCTTCCATTTTCTGATGGAAAACACAATTTTCCCCTTAGGTGCAATCTAAGCCTCACCTGGGGACTGAGGAAGGAACGGCCTGATTTTGTTTGGCATAACATGTTGCAGAACAAAACTCTGATGGGCTTTCAAGATTCTGTTTTTATAAATTATAATAATCATGAGCATTCATAAAGTCTCTTGACCTTGCCTACCATAAGTAGCTGAACCAGTCTGAAGCTAGTCTGGTTTCAGACTAGTTCAGCAGTGGGATGGCCTTTAAATATGGATTCTGATGTGAGAACATACTCTCAAGAAATGGTAAGTTGACTGCATTGGGGTTCACCCCAAATCTAGCTTCATAAACCAATTGTTTGAACTCTTGGATAGATAAAGGCATATCCTTGCTCTCATATTCATAAAAATCATAATTCTATAGGTATTTACAAACAAAATTCATATTACTAATTAACAGTTATATAATATTATTCACAATGCAATTGTATAGATACCTGATACAAATAAGTCCCACTGAATTCTGAAATAGGTAAATTGATGCTTTACAGGTAACCCAGGCACAAATCTCAACATCTCAGCCTAATTTCTATAGAACCATTTTAGTACCATTCCCTTCTTATTAAAATAAAATCAAGAAAGCAAAGAATACAATATTCAAATTTCTATATGTAAAATCTTATTCTGAAGTGAACTTTGATTTTGAATGAACAGGCTATTAAATTCTGTACAGCCCATCAGAAATACATTCTTAAACTTTCACAGAAAAAAACACAGAAAAACTAAAGACAAAATTTAAAGTAATTGCTCCTGTGGTAGTAATTTCTTTTCAAAATAATTTGTTTTTCAGTTTTTACTATGACAGGTCAAATAGATGACTGAGTTGGGGAAAAAGTAATAGGTCCTGTCTTTATTAATGTGTAAGATAAGGTAACAGAACTTCTGCTAGCTGATTATAGATTAATATCAGGATTTTGTCTTGAATGCTCTGTAACATTTTTGATTTCTACATTAAATACTAATTTAAAATTAGTGGTACTGTTTCATTTCTGAAGTACTATTTTATGTGCTTTTTATTTATGTCTTCTCTGTAAATGTGCTATCTAATGTCTTCATTATATATGAAATTCAATGTGTTTGTGTATGTGTGTGTATGTGTGTGTGTGTAATAACAAATTGTTAATCATCTTGAAGATGAGATAAAATAACTACTAAGGTCAACTTAAGCTGCAAAATACTAGTCTGAAATATGAGAGGGGCATTTTATTTAGTTTATCAATTTATAAGACAGCTAATTGTAGAAGCAACACAAGGCAATATGCACAAAAATGAAAAATGCATACTATGGTGCTTATTAAATAAAACAAATCCAATATTTAAAGATCCACACTAACAGTCTTAGAGTCTCAGTTGAACAGAGTGTAGCATTTAAGATTATTCCCTGCTTCCCTAGGGGAAAAAAAAGACTATATAAAAACATACAAATTCTGTCGCAGATAAACTGTGCTCACCTTCCCTACAGACTATATGCCCCCCCCCCAATAGATGCAGTAAAGTGGCTGCATTTCAGGTGCAGGATCGCTTTGTAATTATGCATCCTTAAGTAGGTGCACATAGCAGCAACAGCCTCCTTGATGGACTTGTGGATTTAAGATTTAAAAGAAAGAAAATAAATCAAGATGATCCAGCATTGGAAAGGAGGGTATGCAGAGATGAGGTGACTCAGTAAATGACACTACTGGTAAGGGAAACAAGTCCAAATAATAGAAGAACAGCTCTGAATATGACTTAGTTCTAGAAATAGAAGGAAACTCTACATAAAACATGCTGTGCACATATTTAGACTCCCCCCCCCCCCAAGATTCAACGCAGGAATGCAAATTGAAATGATAGTCAAAGTTTACATAGGAGAACCAGAGTTTTCACTTTCAAGATGATAGGCTTGTGATAGAATTATAGATGTCTCTGGTTTATGTATTGACTTTATTAGCCATCTTTCAAAATATGTATCTATAGGTATTTAAATTAAGAAGAGGATAAATATTACACAGCAGCAAAGCAAAAATAAACTTAAGGTATTGCAATATTAATAAGAAATAGCTGAACACAACAAAACTGGAACCAATGCTGCAGTTACATCAACTTTCCTCCGGCTAGCTTTCTTCAACTATATTGGCATCACAACTACCACAAATGCTAGGAATTTTGAGACAAGTGGTGCCAACCCATCAGGAGTTGTGGAAGACTAGCCAATATCCAATATCTTACCCAAGAAAAATCTAACAATGGCAATAGGTAAACCTCTTAGGAAGATGGCAACTCAAATACAGATGCCAAAATAAAAAGAGATACTTTCCTCTTGCATTTCCATCTGTTTAACACAAATCCAGTGTCTCAACATTTGGATCTTTTGTTGTTGTTTTTTTCACCCTAGATAGCTACCTTTTTTTCTACTTTATGGTTTATATGCCAAAAGTCTAGTAAAATCCTTTTCAGCATTCACTGTGTAATTTCAATTCTTCTGCTCCTCATTTGTGTTCTCTCTCTCCTTCAAATTCCCATTTTAACTATTAGTCATTCTGAGATCATTATCTTGCAGTTTGTGTACAAATATAGTAATTTCTGGCCTCTTATATGGACTGTTTCAATCTTAGTAGCATTCATTCAGCTACTACTTTTCAAAAACATACACCCTAAACTAATTCAATACCATATACAACCCATCTCTCTTTCATGAAAAGACACTGCTCCATCACTGCTGTTGCCAAAATCAAAATAGTTATTTTGTTGATATGCTGTGTAAGTAATTTGAAATGCCCTTTGCTGAAGAAACTAAATCTTGCAAACTAGATTGTGCAACCTTTCTTTGGACCCTTATTTCATCAGGCTGATGGGAGCCATGTTCTGATATTCCAAAAAGAGAGATATTTATACATTTTAAAATATGATTACTAAATAACTATTATTTAGTTCCTACACTGGACAGGGGATTGGACTAGAAGACCTTCGAGGTCCCTTTAACCCTATGATTCTGTTACTTATCCAACTAATATCTACATAATAATATAATAATAATTATAATTTGTATCCTACATAATAATAATATTTTCAATTCCATGAAATGAAGAATATTAAAGTCACTTTTTAATGTTTGCAATACTTCAACTTAGTATCTTTATGATAATCAAAAAAAGAGATACATTTTGCAGCAGAAGAAAACCATACTCCATCTCCTTGTGTGTCTTTTAATTATCTATTTCAGTTTTTGGAGAACATGTTTTGGTGCATGCAGCATCAATCTTTATCAATTCCATTATAAACACCAGCTACACCTGATTAGCAGCCCATATTATTACATATACGATGTAATAGCAATGTGGGGCACTTTCATCAGGATCAAAGAAGAGGGCTACATCTCACCCCCTTTTCTTCTAGCTTTCTTCTAGGCACAGAAACGGTTTTGGGTTGTGATGCTCCATCAGACTAGCACTTTCAAAATACTTTCCTTCCCTAGTTTGGTTGGGAAGAGATCTTTTTCTTCTTATCCAGACAAGTAAGCAAGATACAGGGATTACTTTCTCCCTTGGTTGACTTCACATTCACATTTGCTTTCTTCAGGACAGACCCATGATAGAAGATCTATGGTCCTTCTTCCAACTACCTTTCCGTAATTTGTATGGTCTGCTCATTGCCCCCTGTTCATTTTGCCACTGACAGCCTGTTGCTAAAACAACTAAGATTTTGTTAAGATTTTCATATTTAGTCAAGTCTCCCAATTGTTTCTGAAATTCTTTTAATGCTATATTACTTATTTGAAAAAGAGCCAGTTTGGTATAGTGGTGAATGTGCTGGCCTAGAAACTAGGAAATTGTGAGTTCTACATCTCTTAGGCATGAAAGCTGGCTGGTGACTTTAGTTTCTCTCTTACACAGAGTTGTAGTTGTGGGAGGAGGCAGCAACATTGGGTATGTTTGCCATGTATAGTAAAAAAAAAGGCAGGAAAAAGTAATAATAATAATAGTGAAATGTATAGGCTTTCTAAGATGCAGCTCAAATACTATTTGAGTTCAGTGTTTAAAAATCTTTCGTGTGTGCGCATGCGTATGAGCGTACAAAAACTTGCAATTTTAATTCATCCTACATCCTAGCTCTGCTATAGTGGGTATATAGGAAAGGATGGTGTATGGCTGTTTACTCAGGTTTTCCAGTTCCATGTGCAACTATTACAGAGAAACTCCCTTTACATTTTATACTGGCTTGGCAGAGAATGGGAAGAACATGCAGGGCCAGCAAAACCAACTTCTGAGCATTCATATAAAGATTCATTGTCAAGGCTAATGCACGCATTTCACTCCATTCATAATGTGGTTAAAATGAGCAGATAGGAAAATTAAGAAGCACTTGGCTCATGAATTTATTTATTTATTTAAGAAAATTTACATGGCCGCCCAGTTCACTCTTGAATACTCCAGTTAGTCCAGAACGCAGTCGCGCGAGCGATTGTGGGTGCACCCAGGTACACCCACGTCATACCTATCCTCCGCGAGCTGCACTGGCTACCCATTAGTCTCCGAATCCGCTTCAAGGTGCTGGTCGCTACCTATAAAGCCCTACATGGCATCGGACCTGGGTACCTGAGAGACCGCCTCCTGCCAATTACCTCCCTCAGACCGATTAGATCTCACAGGTTAGGTCTCCTCCGGATTCCATCTGCCAGCCAATGACGGCTTGCGACCCCCCGGGGGAGAGCCTTCTCTGTTGCAGCTCCAGCCCTCTGGAATGATTTCCCTGTCGAGATCCGGACCCTTACTACCCTCCCGGCCTTCCGCAAAGCCACCAAGTCCTGGCTGCTCCAGCTGGCTGGGGGGGGGGGCTGTGAAATATCCAGCTCCACGGAAATTGTGAATGTTGCGGTTTTGTTTTTAAAGTGTTGTCTTTGTCTAGTTTTCCCCATTTCCCTTGTCTATTGTGAGCCGCCCGGAGTCCTTCGGGAGTGGGCGGCATACAAGACAAATCAAATCAAATCAAATCAAAGCCAAGTCAGTAACTTCCCCCAAAACTTCAAAAGTTTCAAACAAAAACCACACGCTAGAATCCCCAATACCTTTCTCAAACAAAAGCCTATTTTTTAGAAAGAACAGATGACATTTAAAAAACAGGAATATGGCCAACGGCTAAAATAGAGCTTAGGCCCCCAAACAAATTCAGGATTATTTTCCATATGCTCTTATTGCAAGGTCTCAGAATATAAATTCAATACTCCATCAATGTGCATGCCTATCATAGGTTCCTCCCCTCCCCAAATGGGTACTCATTCATGCACAATGATTCCAGGCAGCTGCCTCCTAAGCTAAAGTACTCTCATTTTGTTTATCTGCTTCAGCCAGCTCTATGATAGCAATAGCACTTAGACTTATATACTGCTTCACAGTGCTTTGCAGCCCTCTCTAAGCAGTTTACAGAGTCAGCATATTGCCCTCAACAATCTAGGTCCTCATTTTACTGACCTCATGCATCAACCATGAGCCTGGTGAGATTCACACTTCCAAATTGCTGGCACCAGTCAGTCAGCAGAAGTAGCCTGCAGTACTGCATTATAACCACTGTACCACCACAGCTCTTATAAGGCAGACCAGACTAAAAAAACAATGGATTAGAGATCTAAAACTACTTACATTGAGACATATGCTTCCCTCCTCCCTCCCTCAATATTTGTGTAATCGTTCGAGGGGCTTATGTGACATGTTTCTGAAACTAGTTTTGTAGGATGAGATCATGTCCCCTTGTTTGATCTTTGCCTTGGCAGCAGCTCTTGTTTCTATCCTTCAAGGCCATTTTTTATGCCCTCTACAGCTTGTTTGTTTTCATGAACTTTTCCTTGGTTGATCTTATGCCACAGTCTCTCCTTAACAAGCACCAGCAATGGTCTTTGTCCCGTTTCTCCCTATCTGAAAGAGGTGGAGTACTCAGAAGGACTTCAAAATGATCAGCACTCATAATTTTTACTTGTTAAAAAATGTGTCTGTCCCATGAGAGTGGGGCAGGAGAAAAGTCCAAAGAAAGAAATGGAAGCTACAGTACTTGGAGGCCACTGGATTATTTTCTCTAAAGCACTTCAAGTCACCCAATTACTAGATAGATACCTTGATAAGGCACTTTGTGAATAAAGAGAGAGATTACAATTACCTTAATCATGATTTATTTGTTTGTTTATTTATTTGTTGCTTTGGCGATTACCATAAAATATAAACTATACCATAAACTAACCATAGGGGCAAGGTACACAGAGCACTGTAGCCTAAACTCTGGTTGGCTATTAGGATGTCAATAATTTATGCACATATAGTAGTTCATATCAGCCTGACTTTGTCTAACTTGTGAGTTGCTAGAAAATTAAAAAAAGCTTGTGATATTTTGGTTGGTTGTAATATTCTGTAAATATGGGTTGTTTAATTTTCATAGTTCAATGAAAACATTACAAACAGTGTCTAGAAACCAACATGACTGATAACTTTCATAATTGTTTTAAAACATATCTGAAACAAATCAATTCACGTGAGTTACAGTTATAAATTGTGTACCTTAAAAATACTTTGCATTCGTAGTTTAAGCCATATTTTGGAACAGAGAGAAATGGGGAGGGGAGATCAAACTGTTTAGTAGAAAAAAAATAGTGAAAGTGCACTACTGAAAACAGCAAAGGTAGTTGAAGAACTTTGGCAACAGAATTGGATTGACTTGGAAGCAACCCCAATCATGGTTTTATCATGGTTTTGTTTTGATTTTTTTAAAAAAAAAAAAAAATGACGATATACTTACAGCTTGTACACAGGCAGGAAGAAACACAGTCAATCCCACCAGCAGGATAATTTGCATATCCCTGTACCAAGACAAGATTGAAATAGTTACAATTCACCACCTTATGGCCAGGCCGGCTCTTACTGTTTTGCATGTCTTACAGCAACTTTTAAGAAACGCTACAAATACTAGAAAGAAATAGGACTACTTACTGCCCGGTCCTGCATCTTAAGCTGAAGTGCGGAGTACTTTTCATGTCTGCTTATTTTCTCCTTGTGGAAGAGGATGGTTCTAGAAATCAAAGGGAACATATGATGTCTTCAAAAGAGACATCAGCAGCGAGCAGAGGGCAGGTATTTTTACGGGGGGAGGAGAGAGGAGGGGGATTAGCGCAACCTCCAAAGGATCACCCGAGTCAAGTTAAGCGGCACCTTCTCCGGGAGAGGCTACTATACAGAACCGCATGTCGATGATGGAGGACATTCCCCGCCCCTCCCGATTCCTCAGAAAGCTCCGCTTCCCTCCGGAATCAACGCCGGGTGGAATAACTTTTTCCCTCAGGTGGCTTATCTGGCTGGGGCGGGGAGGGGGTGACGACACACCCGAAGCCTTGAGACGCGAAAGTAGCGCTCGGGGAGCTTTCCGGGGTCTGGGGCCACGAAGGGAGCGAGAGAGGCGACCCCCCACCTCCCCGAGGCGGGCTGAATGCTGACAGCGGAGAAGTCGAGCCTCGCGCCCTTTGCAGGTAGGGACTCACCTTCCAGTTCCCGCAGCTCCCTCAGGCTGCCGCTCGACCAGCCCGCATCCTTCCTCCGGACGCGACGGGCCCCTGGCTTTGAACGGACGCGGGAGGCAGCGGAACCGGGGCGACTCCTCCTCGGCGGCTCCTGTCTCTCACGCTGTCCCAGGGGCCGGGGGCGGAGACAGGCGGGGAAGGGAGCGGCCGCTGCCGCCCACAAGCGGGGCCCAAGAATCAAGCTCGCCTTTCCGGCGCTAGAGACGCTCCAGGCGGGACACGGGAAAGGAGGCTGACGGTATCAGCCCCGTTGGGCACGGCCACGTGTGAGCACCGGTGGGGCGGACGGCACTTTCGCGACGATGGGTAGCAGCCTGGCGGGGCCGGGCATCGCGCTCCTCTTAGCGGTGCTGCTCGTTCCAGGGCGGCGGTCCGGGTCGGAGGCGGCGGGGGTGAGTATTGCCTACCTGCCTCGGATGGCTCGCTTGGCTCTTCTCTCCCCCTTTTCCCTGCACGCCTCCGTCAGCGGGATCCGGGGCCCCCACCCCCTCCGAGCCTCGTCTCAAGCCTTTACTGTACCTTGAAGAAGCGTTTTCTAAACTCCCCAAATCCGGTGGCAAGTAATAGCTTGCTTCCTATTTCCCGCAGCGCCCCACTGAGCAGACCACTCACGGGAGGTCTCTTTCTCTTCGGGTGTAGATCTCTGCCGCCGCTAAAGCTACTCCCGATGCAGAAGGCAGGGCAGGGGAATCCGGCATCGTCTTGTAGGCTAGTCCTGATATCAGTTTTTAAGACAGAATTAGCGGCATACCGGGTGCACATAAGCAGTATGGGGGTAATGATGTACCTATTACAGGTCTGTTGATTTATTTGAGGAGCAGCCTAAAGCCCCGCGTGTATTAATGGTTTTATTACATTTGTAAATAAATAAATTGTTGCTATCATATAAATGTTTGGCATTAACGTCCGAAATAAAACAATTGCCTTTGTGTTTGGAAACAGCCACTTTAGTTTTGGAACACATGGACATTTGCTAATTTGCTGTTCAATTTCATTTATTCAAGTTGCTTTAAATTCATTGTTTGAAGATGTTCTTAAGATGCCTCTGTAGTGAACTAAAGGCACCCACAGACTATTTTTGCATAAAAAATGCAAAACTCATGGTAATTAATGGTCAATAAACTATGTTTTTCTGAATGAAACCATTACCTATGTTTACAAACCAGAATGAGTCTTAAATTAGCCCTCCACATTGTAGTCTAATAAATATTATATGAACCCACTTATAGATTCATTGGAGTGTTAGAAATGGAACAATGTAATCTCACTATTTATTATGGGAACTTCTAAATCCAAATTTATCTCATGAATAAAATGTATATAACTCTATAAACTTAACTTCTATCTAGACAAGATGGATGTTTTACTGTGGTTGGGAGATTTGTTTGTTTTTGTTTTCAAACTGTTTGAATGAAACTATCTTCTCCAAAGTACCAGACTTTCAATTTAATCAATCAATGTTATCAGTTGTTTATATGACCTTTAGGGTCATAAAAGCTTACATTATTTAAGATTTCTGGATCAACTTTACCTTGCTAGAAAGGAAGAGCCTAGATGTCAGATATCTTGTTATCATTCCAAACAACTTTATTCTAGCTTGCCAGTCTTTTTCCCAAATTACTTTCCCCCCCACTTTGTTTCTAATCTATTTACGGTTAATTTTTCCCCTGGTAATTTCATCACAATTGATACGAAACTGCTTTACTGAGTGCTCCAGAGGGAAGAAATTGAGGATAAAAAATAGTTGATTAGTTCCTATCCATTTCACTAATTATGATTGCTTGGCACTGATTGGCAAATATCAGTCTAAAACAACGGTTCTTAATATTTTTCTGCCATGTCTGAAGAAATCTACAAACCTCAGAAAAATAATCTTAATCACTTAAAATAAAATAAAAACATACAGAGATTTCTGAAGGAAACAGATTAATTGCATATCAACCTGGATTCAGGCCCTGGCATAGAACTGAATTTATCTTTATTACCCTCTTTGATGACCTCTGACAAGACTGGGATTAAGGGAGAATGACCCCTCCTCCTAATCTTGTTTTATTTTTCAGAGGGATCTGATACCATCAACTGCTGGACAGGCTGCAAGATGTGGGAGGTGGCATAATGTTGCACTGGTTGCCATCCTTTAAAGCTAGCTCCAATTTGTGGCTCTGGATAGACAGAAGTCAACCCTTGGTTACTCATTTATGGTGTGCTGCAGGATTCAACTATTTTCCTCCTTTCATTTAATATCTACATGAAGCCACAGGGGGAGTGATATGTCAGCAAGGGATGAAATATAAGTATATAATATTATCCAGTGATGCATTGCTGCCCACAGTCAGAAAAGTGATGTGCTGAAGGCATTGTCATGAGGCCTAGAGATTATTAGAAATATGATCAGAAAGAACAGACTTAATCCTGAAAGAAAAAAATGGCTATGGATATGAAAAGCCTCCGATTCTAAAGATACGTCCCTCTCTGTTTCTGAAGAAGGTTGAAGCTCCCTGAGCAGAGGGTGTTCATGATTTAGGGTTTTCCTGGATTTTTGGCCCTTGCTTGAATACCAAATATGATATCTAGTTTAACCATTGCAATTGTTTCTGGGTCAGGAAACACTGCACACTGTTATGCAGACCGTCGTCATTTAACAATTGGACTATTTAATATATTCAGGATTCTGCCCTTGAAGACCATCTAAATTCTAGGAGCTTAAACCAATAATTTGCTAGGTAATGATGGGCTCTTTAAGAGCTGCCCATGTAAAACACATCTACTCTATAAACTGCTTAGATGCCAATCAGCTTCCAGGTATAAATCAAGGTGATGAACACTACCTTCAAAACCCTACAGGATGTCTTCAGGACTTGGTTATTCAAGATCTCCCATAATAAACTTAATATGTTCACCCCAAAAGATCTAGAAGATAAGTCCTAGAAAATGGCATAGAAATATTAAGGAATAAAATGAAATAATAGACTGAGATAAAACATATATATAAGAAGGACATTAAAAATCTGGATTTATGTTTGCTACAACTAAAACTTGGAAATGTATAGAGACTGTTGTCTCTCTCTAAATTGAAATACAATCACTAGAAAATTTCACAATTATTTTGTTAGCTAGAACTTCTAGAAATTGTTATTTGGCAATATCTAAAGGGCCATATGTCAACTATCTCTGTGCTAAGTGCAGGTAATCCTGAACTCACAACAGTTCATTTAGTGACTGTTCAAAATTACAATGGTGCTAAAAATGTGACTTATGACCGTTTTTCACATTACAACCACTGCAGCATCTGCATGGTAATGTGATCAAAATTCAGATGCTTTGCAACTTGATTCATGACAGTTGCAATGTCCTGGGGTCATATGGTCACCTTTTGTGACCGATTGACAAGTAAAGTCAATGGGAAGCCAGATTCACTTAACAACCGTGTTACCAACTTAACCACTGCAATGATTCACTTAACAACTATAGCAAAAAAAGGCCTTAAAATGGGGCAAAATCAACTTAACAAGTGTCTTGCTTAGCAACAGCAATTTTGGGTTCAATTACAGCTATAAGTTGACAACTACCTAGAGAAGGTTTGATTGGGTAGCTGAAAAGGGTCTAAATATCTGTATTTTCCATCACATTCCTCCACCATAGCCTGCTCAGTCACCTTTCCTGTATGGGTCGGGGGAAGGCAAATTGAATACAGTTTCTCTGGAAAAGGGTCTTTTTAGCAGAGACCTCCTAGTATCTGATAATCTAACATCTGATAATCTTACCTTATTTCAGTAAAATTATTCTTTTTATTCTCATACGTATGTATTATTGAACATTTTAATCCGACAAGGAAAAAGAATAACAATTCACTAAACAACCACCTCCTTTAGAAGTGAAATTCTGGTTCCAATTGTGGAATGTAAGTCAAGGACTGCCTGCAGACCTTTATAATTTTCTGTTGTATAATCCTAGAAATTTAACTTTTTAGTGTAGTGTTGAATCTCATTAATTTAGGTGAAGGTTTTTTTAGTCTGTAAAAGTTCTATGTCAACATTTGAGTGTTACATTTATTGACCCAAAAACTTGTCACAGAGCCATATTGCTGCATACATTCCATTAGCAATACTAAAAAATCCTTTGGTAGGAGTAGCAATAGCACTTAGACCTACTGATATATACCGCTTCACAGTGCTTTATAGCTTTCTTTAAGCAGTTTACAGAGTCAGCATATTGCCCCCAACAATCTGGGTCCTCATTTTACTGACCTTGGAAGGATAGAAGGCTGAGTCAACCTTGAGCCAGTGAGATTTGAACTGTGGAACTGCAGCTAGCAGTCAGCTGAAGTAGCCTGCAGTGCTGCACTCAATTTATGGTCTTGAGTTGCTAACTTAACTATTAACATTTTATTTTCCTTAGGGGCAATAATCAGATAAACAAAGTAAAATAGCTTGGAGTAAAAGCCACATAATCACCATATATATGAAAGGGCTCATTACAACTAGCACCAATTAGGAGCCATGGTGGCACAGTGGTTAGAATGCAGTATTGCAGGCTAGCTGTGCTCACAGCCAGGAGTTTGCTCCGGACCCGCTCAAAGTTGACTCAGCCTTCCATTTTTCTGAGGTTGTTAAAATAAGAACCCAGATTGTTGGGGAAAATATGCTGACATTTGTAAACTGCTGTAAAGCATGTAGGTCTAAATTCTATTGCTAGAAACAATACTTATTTTTTGAAAAATTGCTTGCATTCCTATCAAGCAACTGGCAATGATATTTGGTTTTTCAAATCAGTGCTATATGTATGTGTATACACACACACACACACACACACACACATCTCCACAGGTCAATGTAGGTGATATTTTGGCTGGTCATGAATGAATTAGTTACTGATGACTGCTGTTATTACAGAAGCTCTTCCTAAAGGAGTTTGGAATATTCTCCTCTTGAGTCAGAAGCTGTGGTTTCTTCTTTGTTCCAAATTCTTGACTTTTTGGGATCCTGTTCATTGTATCATAATGAATTAAACAATTAAATATTTTTTTAATTGTTTAGCTGCAGGAAGAGTTAGGCTGAAATGATTCAGCAATGTGCACCTGAATTCAAGGAAATTCTAACCTGTGATATAGAAATGTTGTTAGTATGGTGTTTTTTTTAGCTGAACCTAAGCATTTAGAAGCAAAGATCACTGCGATTAAGAGATCTGATTCTCAAATAAATTTGCATATGTTTTGTAATTTATCACAGAGCATTAGGTTATGGTGCTATACAACTCCTAAATGAAAATGTGTTTATTCTTTCATTAGATTGTCACATAATTTCTTAGTTTGAATTGACATTCTGTTAGCTAAAGTTTATATTTTCCAAAATTCATTCTAGAAAACTATAGTATAAATAATAAATAATTATTAATCTCATAATAATGATAAAAAAATTAATTGTAAACTCTGAAACTCCCCATTTCTTACCTGCTGTTCCATTGAGCAAGCAGTATTCACTAATATTCCTTACTTCCTTATAGAGGAATAATGCTGGTTTTGACAATAGGAATATTTCAAATATTTAAAGCCTCTGATAAGCAGGAATTTTTAAGGTCACTGTCCATTGAATTTTTCTACCTAGACTTCTGGAAGTGAGATGGTTTCACTCACATCCTAAGGATCTCATGCTAATTGAGCCGGTTTGACCATGAGGCAAGATAAACTCTACCACTTAGTTAGTTGGTCAGTTGGGAATACACATTTCTCACACCCCTTAGCTGAAGAAAAAACTAGGCAGTATTCATGGATGCTTCAGAAACACCTGGTCAATGCTACCAATCAAAAACTATAGCCGTCTCAGACAGGTTGCTGCTGCAGTTTGAGCAAAGCCAAAATTGAATATTTTAGATCAAAAAGCATCTAGCCTGCAGCCACTGTCTGAACGTGGCACGACAAAACTGTGAAGCCCTTATCTGCGGAAACATAAGCACGTCGCTAAAGCCGTGACGTCATCACCACGCGTCATCACCGCCGCGACAACAGCGCGGCAACAGAAGGGCGCTTTAAAACGGTGCCGCGGCAGAAAGCCGATTTCAATTAAGGTAAGGGTTAGGATTAGGTTTAGGGGTTTGTTTTAGGGTTTGTTTTAGGGTTAGGTTTAGGGTTTGTTTTAGGGTTAGGGTTAGGGTTAGGGTTAGGTTTAGGGTTAAGTTTAGGGTTAGGTTTAGGGTTAGGGTTAGGGTTAGGGTTAGGTTTAGGGTTAGGTTAAGGATTAGGTTTAGGGTTAGGTTTAGGGTTAGGTTTAGGGTACTGAGTGCTTGGGAATGCGCGGATTTGCCCTCCGCAATTATGTCATTGCGGTAGGGTCGCGTTTTTCTTTAGCGCTTCGAACGGCGCGAATTAGTCTTTGCGCTTATGTCTCCGCGGATTAGGGCTTCACGAATTTGTGGTGGAACCCTGTCTGAATGCTCTTTGGTTTCCTAGGACCCAGTTCCTGCTTTGATATGATGCTGAGTTTTGAGGCATGCCATAAGAATGAGAGCCAACCTGAACAACAGATTACAAAGTTGCTTCTCAGGAGGACCCAACTCTTATGCAGTCTACTTTTTCACCTAACCATTGACTACTCTCTGTTCCCTAGGGCTGGGTTTAGCTGGTGCTTAAATTCTAGGCTGGGAAGACACTGCAGTCCAGGGAGATTTTCTCTAATAGGAACATTTCATTTTATTTTATTTCACACTTCTTAATAAAATAAGATTAAAACTTTTTTAAAAATATAAAACTATGCTTTAGAACTAATGTAAAATGCTCAGAGGTAGAGCTACTATTCAATAATAGCATTTTAGTAACAGCAAACAATGATTTCTCTTATTTCAATGGACTGTTTATGGCATGATATTCTAGTTTTTATGCTTAGAAGGAAACAGTCAATCATCTAGACATGATCTTATTAAAAGAGTAGGATCCCAGAACATGAAAAAAAACCTCTAGGTTCCTCTGGCAATGCTTGATTTTTGTTTGTCCTTCTGTTTCACATCCTGATGTACTTGGCTCCTTTTGTGCATAACAGACATGAAAGAATCCACACTCTGAAATCAGCAACAAGCTCTATCATTGAAATCCAAATATTGAATCTGATCCAGTCTCTATTTTTTGGCAGAGCTGATAAAATTTTGCATGGTTAAGATTATAGCTCCATGGAAATCTGGTTCATGTTGGCTTCTGAATTTCAAATGACTAATCTAAAAGCACAGATATTAGAAAGTAAATTACATTTCAACTGGTCACTTTAATAGGTAGAAGAGTATGTGTTTTGAACAGTTTGTGATTAGGATCAGGATGTCTCTAGAATTGTATCTAAATTTTGTACTATGACTATGACAATTAGAAGTTTGGGGATCTGATTGCTTTTCCAGGTGTATCTACAGCAGGCTTTATTGGATATAATAACTTATGTGCATTTAGTTTTTGGTCATATATTTTAATAAACTATACTGAAAATTAACTTTTGCTCAATATTCTTTTACTCTGGTCCACATTTAGCATTTTAGCTATGGGACATCCTTTGGTATGTCCTGCTTTATTTAAATGGTGGAATGTGAGCTTAGGATGGTGTAAGGAATTCAGTGTGGAATGTGATGTCATCCTGAACTTACTAAAAACACATTTTCATCTGGTGACTTTACCGTGGGAATAAGCCTTTAGTCATTTGAGAGAGAATATTGGAAAAGCTCCGTGTTCTTTCATGGAAGCACTTTAATTTAAGACAAACTGACCCTGGAAAAAGAAATGAAGAAATCAAACCAAGTAATATAAACTGATGGAAAAAGCTGTTAAACAGAGGAACATTCTGCTCCACTATCGAGGTGGGGGTGGGGTAGATGGAATGGATTCTTACCCAGAGCAGGGGGTTAGTTGGCTGAATTATAAAGCCACTTAAAAGACACTTTTAACTTCTATGTTCCATGATTTTGTTATTATTTTTACAGTCATTGCAAGACAGGCTCTCCAGGCAGATGTACATGTTTGGCTAAAATGTGGTTTGGTGCTTAATGGATAGTTTGTATAGCGCTCTAATTAATTTTTTTAACAATAGTTAAGTACTATTGTAATTTACTGGATGCATATAAAACTTTGAATCATATGCTAATTTTAGTTGCTGGATATGTGCACAAACTAACATACTACACTGTAACTTAGCATGCTGTGCAAACATAGCCAAGGTGGTTAGTTAATGATCCAATGTTTTATACGAACCCAGGCAATTGAGTTAATCTAATGTAATAATGCAGGATTCAAATAATCATAAATTAATATACTGCATAAGCAATTTAACTTAAAAATATTTTAATTTTTCCGTTAAAAAGAATAAAGGTTGAATTTACCAATGAAACAATTTCTTTGTTCTACCATCTTCATGAAACTCTCTTTCCAGCTATAGTAACTTATTTCCTATTGGTCACTAGTTTTTTAGGGGGGGGAGTATTGAAAACAAATACAGTTTATACTTTGGATAAAAACAATAGTCACTTATTTAAGGACATAGCTGACTAAGCTACTCCAAATTTATAGTACCTGGTTTATCTGCCACTCCTCTTCACTCATTTTTAGGCAATCAATAATATGTTATCCCATTTATTTCATTGGGTAGCCTCTTTTGTCAATGTTTAGTAAACCAACAGCTCATTGGTTGGCTTTGTATGTTCTGTGAACAGCTCATGATAAGGAGAGCTGCCCAACAAGAAAACTAGAGCAGAAGAAATTATCTTCATATAATTGCTTTGGATGACCTTGTAACCTCAGAGATCCAAACTTCTCTACTTGGAGAGGCTAAAGTCTTTTAAAGCTTTCAGTGAGCTTCTGGCAGTCTACATTGTAGTTATTGACAAAGGTTATTGAGAGGATTCCTCCCAAAGGACAGGATGCTATGAGGAAGGAAATAGGGTGGAGAAAATAAAGTACACAAATGACTGGAAGACTAATTTTTACTATCAAGACTCACTCATGATTACTGTATCACCTTTTTGCACAGGAATGAGGCAAAAAAAGAAGTCGGGTGTGTCTAGAAACAAGAAATGAAGGAAGGATAAGGGAGGAGCAATTTTTTTTCTTTTAAAAAAAATTGTGTACATTTTTCCTCCCCATTTTTATTACTTAAAACTGTTGGCCTGTAGATAAATCTTATTGAGTCTTGGTTAGGGTGACCAGACGTCTTGCATTTGGCAGGACAGCCACGCCTTTTCATAATTTTTCCCGCGTCCCAGGGTGTTCTCAAAAGATCCCGCTTTAATTTTGGCGCCTTCTCACTCGCTCCCCCGCCCATCTGCTGCCGCTCGCATGGGCTGGGTACTATAGTGAGTGAGCGAGGGGATGGGCGGGGAGCAAGTGAGCCGCTCATTTGTTCCCCCGCCCATCCGCTGCCACTCGCATGGGCTGGGTACTATAGGGAGTGAGCGAGCGGATGGGTGGGGAGCGAGTGAGCCGCTCATTCGTTCCCCCGCCCATCTGCTGCTGCTCGCATGAGCGGGGTGTAGCGAGTGAGCAAGCGGATGGGCAGGGGAGCAGCTCGCCTTTCCAGCCCCACTTCCACCTGGACAAGCCGTGGGAAATCCTCCGCCTCTCTGAAAAGAGCCACCTGTGTGTGTGGCCCTCGGCGGGGTCTGGAAGCGGAGCCTTTCCCCAAAGCATCCTTCGCGCACTTCGGGGACCGGCGGGCAAGGCGAGCGCAGCGGCCAGAGACTCCCCGCAGGACCACTGTTCCCAAGGCAAGAAAACACCGCGCAGCACTTTTCAACTCCCGCCTGTGGGCTGGATGTGTCACATGCTGGCCATGGCCACACCTCGTTTAGCAAAGCGGGGAAGTCTCGATATGTCATGGGGTGATGACATGAGTTTGACACCCCTGATCTAGGCACGTGGTGGAACTTCCTTTGAGATTGCTAGAAAACTCTCCAAACATTCCCCAGAATTTATTCAGATCCACAAGGCATCTGATGGGCTCAGTACTCCAGCTGCAGGGATTCCAAGAGGTAGTTAGCCTGTGGTGAGCAAGCGTCATGCAACCATGGCACTGGACACCCTGTAACATCCTCTATTTTTAGTTCACCTATCAGTTGCTCTGAAGTGAAAATTGGATGTAGAATGCTACCATGTAGTAGGATGGACTTGAAATAACTTGTGTCAAACTCAGAGATGGCCCAAATTCCTAATCTAGACCAGATCCTCCTCTAGAACATGGAGGTCATCCAGCACTATAAACTCGGGAAATTTCAAAACCAGTTCAGTTGTGTGCTCTAGGTGACCAAGAAGGCACTGTGCTGTGCAGCAAAGTGAGCAGAATCCTTCAACTGTTCCCAAAGTCACATAAAGGCAGTCAAAGCAACCCTGCACATAAACAGTGTTCCTACATCATCTCTATCCAATGGTCCTGGCATCAAAGTTAGTGTAGTCTTCAATAACCGGGAGATCAGTTCTCAGGCATTGCTATCTGCACCCAATCACGATTTGATAATACACGGTTATGTTTCTATTAATACTAATACTCAGTATACTAATCTTAACATAAACTACTGTCAATCTATTTTTCTCTACAATGTTTTTGGTGTCTTTTAATTGTATCCGTCATTCCCAAAAAAGGTTTGGCTGTATATAATTTTAATATTCTTCCATGCAAATAGATATCCGTATATCCAACATAATTTCTTAATTAAGATACATTTTCTTGATATATATCTCCATTTACCTTGTTTTATAAAACCTTTATATGTGCAAGTTACTCTGAAAAAAATTCCAGGAATGTTGTAATATCCTTCCGCTTCTTTCTTGTTAATTTTTTAACAAAAATATATTTTGGCATCAAATATGCTTTTGTCTGAAATATATAGCCATAATTTCCTTCCTCTACTACAAAGGTAGGCCAGCCAATCTTCGGTGATCTAAAAAAACAACAAAAGCAGCACCCCCAAAAAAACTTAAGTCTAGAACTGATTAATATTTGGATGAAACACCACTAGAATATCTCAAAATTAGACTGGGAAGTTAAAAATAATCCTTAGAAGGAGATAATGGCAAACTTCTATATTATACAGATGTACCTTTCAAGTCACTAGAAGTTAATCTTGACTTGAGACAGATTGTATCTTTATGGTGGTACAGATTTCATTCAACTGCAGATACAATTAACCTTTTCCAGCATAACAAATGGGTGTTGTAGTAGAGCAAAACAGGGAGAGTTGGTTATACCAGGCTTGTGCATAATTAGATCACATGACAAGATGGTGGATGAATGTGCATCTATGAGTTGTCTGGACAATAATAAGCATTACAAATTTTCCCAGTTGGGTTTCAGGTCCTCTAATAGCCACACGCGCATGGCTGGAGTGAAAGGGTTTGTGGAATTTTTTATGACAACTGCACCATGACTAGGAGCACTTCTAGGAGCACAGTTGTGAGAGCCTGAACTAGGAGGGTGGCCTATTAAGGTTCCTGCTGGGGCATCAACTACCTTGATGGATACTACTAGTCCTTTATAAACATCAACATCTCATCTCAGGACTGATGTTGATGTTGAAGTGGGTAATTTCAACCTTCAAATCCTGGATGAGGATTATGATTGCCACAACATGACCTCAATCCCAAAGAGCTCCTGGTTTTTACCAAGAAGCCTAAAAAGATGCCTAGCAGGAGGAAATCCAAAGTGGACACAACTGAATACTGGTAAGAAATCATATTGAAGTTTACAGACAGTAGTGAAACATCCTTTCCGCAGATACCTGGCCCCTATCCAGCATTTCCAAAAGCCTTGAAAATCTTCCCTCAAATTTGGGGGTAGTGTGTGACGAGCTGGAGAAGTTGTTTATTTATATGAGAGGTGTGTTGCTTTTGGGAAGCTAAGAGTTGTTTTTATATTTTTATTGCTTTAACCTCCCCATAGCTATACTGCATGTGTTGTTATGCAGCGTTTTCTGGCATAAAGCCTGTAATAAAAGGTTGTTGTGGTGGGCAATTAAGTACACACTTCATCCACAGATTGGGCAGGAGGCTGTTTAATGTTTCCTGGACCCTTCTGCAGTTTTTTTAGCACATAAAGTTGCTCATATTTGCTCTGTCCTGAATGGGCAGAGCCCAAAATGGCAGTTTTGATCTTGTGGAACCTGAGAAAGGGATACCCTGTAATTTAGATACCTCCACCCATATACTTGATCTATTTTCTGAGAATTCTTCTAGGATTTTTTTCCTGCCTCCAGAAGGTTGTCATTTCCACTCTGAGGGAGGCTATAATGCCTCCCCTGTTAAAGGCCTGGACCCTCTTCTGAAGATCCCTTCCCTGCACTTGACTGTTTTTGATGACTCAAAATAATGGTGGCAAATCAACTACAGAGGATCTCAGTTAAATAAATTACCTAGTTAAATACAGTTATATAAATTATCTAGATTCTTTTCAATCAGGACACAGATGTAATGAATTGGCATTAGGAATGGCATTGGTTGTTGTGTCTAATTACCTTTATTAGCATCATGATGGGAGGTATACATTGTTTTGCTCATATGACATCTTTTGTTGGTATTCAATACTATGAACCGTGGTGTCATTCCACTATCCTGCAGAGGCTGGGAGTTGGGAGGACTATTTTATAGTGGTTCTACTTCAGTGGCAATTCCAATGAGGAGACAAGGGGCATCAATACTAGAGTCCCTGTGAATTATTGAGTAGGATTCTTCAAGGCTTAGAGCTTTCCCCCATTTTATTTAACATTTATATGAAGTCATTTGGGGGTTCAAGGTGAAGTATCTTAGTTGTACATTGTCACTCCAAGCCAACCAGAGATATTGTCAAATTTCAAGGCTGTGAGAATCTGGATGGGTTGAAACAAACTCAGAATAATTCTCTTAAGCTAGTCCTTCTTATCATCATTACATAACAATTTAATAACAGCATTTGGCTAAGGTAAGTACCCTTGTAGATTTTGCAAAGGTCGAGAAACTGGTTAAGAAACTGATTCTACAAGTTTGGTTGTAACTTTATTAATGTAGCCCATCGTAACAAAATCTTGACAGCAATAGCACTTAGACTTATATACTGTTTCATAGTGCTTTATAGCACTCTATAAATATTGTATTCTAATTATGCACCACCAAGGCTGGCTCTTCTCACTTTCCTCCCTCGTATAGTCTAGTGAATTAGAGTGGAGCTAGGTCTGAGCTTCTTTCTCATGCTTCCTCTGTTTCCTGGGCTTAAAACAGGTTTTGGTTTTTAAAACCATTCCTCCAAAGTCATTTCTGTGGTTCACTGCTCTCTCGGAAACAGGTGATCTGTGAATTTGGTGCCCACCTGGACTCTTGGTTTCTGCCTACCCTAGCAGCAGCAACTCATGCCATGAGCATCATTTCACTTGTGTAGATCAGTATGGAGATGGGAATTAAATGAGGACTAAGAGCTGCAATGGTGCAGTGGTTAGAATGCAGTACTGCAGGCTACTTCTGCTGACTGCCAGCTACCTGCAATTTGGCAAATTCGAATCTCACCAGGCTCAAGGTTGACTGAGCATTCCATTCTTCCGAGGTCAGTAAAATGAGAACCCAGATTGTTGGGGACAATATGCTGACTCGGTAAATTGCTTAGAGAGGGCTGTAAAAGCACTGTGAAGCGATATGTAAGCCTAAATGCTACTGCTATTAACTGTAACCATTATGTAAATATCAACTTCTATATTTAACATTATATTAATAGATATATAACAGAACCGGTAGTAAAAAAAATTGAATCCCACCACTGTTGTGGTAGGTCTCCCCTCCTCAAGATATAGTGGGAGATGGACCAGAAATTCGCAGAAGCCATCCTCTCTTCTTAGGACACTCTCCACACAGGCAAACTAACCAAGCAAAGCTATGCTTCAGCAGGCACTTGGTCCTTAAAGGTCATGGGGTACCTTGGAGATTTCTCTTTAGTTTTGTTTTTTTTTAAAAAAAACCATGTTTACAATATGTGTAGGATTGTCATTACTCAGAATTCCTGTGGATTGAGGTAGGATATAAATTTGTCAAATAAATAAGCATTTCACTTACTTCAGCTCCATACTGATCACTATTCTTTTCACACCCTGTCATGTTACTTGTGAAATGTAGTTTGGAAGCATTCAATGAATCTTATGTCAAATTTCTGTATCTGTACACCTCCCTGGAATTCCATCTTTATTTCTGTGCTTTATTTTTAAAAATGCTTAATGAGAGAGCCACTTGTACTCTTTGTGATCTGTATTGTAGATCACTTGCTGTGTATGATATTCCGGAGATTTTTTGCTGTGTATGATATTCCGGATTGCTGTGTATGATATTCCGGAGATTTTTTGAGACTTCCTCCTATTCCTATGAGTAAGTCCTCTGAATTTAGCCCCTGACAAAGTGAGCTAGGATTATAATTTTTTGCTTTTAAACCATATGAAATAAGTACTTTTTCTAAGAACAAATGTTTTTAGTTTGGCATTCCCGCCGTCAACTTTGACACAGACAGACTACAGGAAGTGATAGGTCATAGGAATCGCACACTGGATCAGAACTCCATCCTGGCTCACATATCCATTTCCTGCATATGGGAAGAGATGCCCGAGGAGACATAAATAAATGATCTCATGGGAGATTTGAAGCTTTAACAATGTAGCAAAGCTAAATTTGGCAATAAGCGTGCTCATTATTTTGTGTGTTATCTCAAGCTTTATCAACCAGATATTTTCAAAATGGGACTTAAGAGAGGAGATGTAATTTCCTCCTTTTGCATTTTATGTACAATATTTGTCTTATCTTTGATTTTTTTTAAATTTATAGATGGATGTTTTACTCCCTAGTTTGGAAATATTTCATCTTTTAAAACAAGAAACCTCCTTTTTTCAAAAACAAATTTCCTATTGTCAGAAATATACATATAGAAATCAGTGTTTCTAAGACTTGCATTTGATTAAATTTGTGAAAACACAAATTTTAAAAAGATCTCTAACTCTTGGGTCTGTGGAATTCTTTGCATCCCTTTTTAAAGGAGTTCCCAAGAAGAATTCATAGTTAGTGAGTGCTGCCTAGATTGTGCTCCATCTAATTTTTGCACCAAAATACAATTTTTATATCTTAACGGCTTGGTTTATACCTTATAGGTGAAACTCGAAAAATTAGAATATCGTGCAAAAGTTCATTTATTTCAGTAATGCAACTTAAAAGGTGAAACTAATATATGAGATAAGACTCATTACATGCAAAGCAAGATAGTTCAAGCTGTGATTTGTCATAATTGTGATGATTATGGCGTACAGCTCATGAAAATCCCAAATCCACCATCTCAGAAAATTAGAATATTACATGCAATCAATAAACCAAGGATTGTACATAGAACAATATTGGACCTCTGAAAAGTATAAGCATGCATATGTACTCAGTACTTGGGCCCCTTTTGCAGCAAATACTGCCTCAATGCAGCGTGGCATGGAAGCTTTCAACCTGTGGCACTGCTGAGGTGTTATGGAAGACCAGGATGCTTCAATAGCGGCCTTCAGCTCTTCTGCATTGTTCGGTCTCATGTCTCTCATCTTTCTCTTGGCAATGCCCCATAGATTCAAGCACAGTAATCCCACAGTCATTGAACCAGGTTTTGGTGCTTTTGGCAGTGTGGGCAGCTGGAAAATGAAATCTCCTGGTAGATGGCTGCGTTGACCCTGGTCTTAATGAAGCACAGTGATTGTTGCTCAATGGTTTAAAGTCCTCTTTTCTGATGAGAGCACCTTTTGCATCTCATTTGGAAACCAAGGACCCAGAGTATGGAGGAAGAATAGAGAGGCTAATCAAGCACAGTAATCCCACGGTCATTGAACCAGGTTTTGGTGCTTTTGGCAAAAGTTGCTCTCATCAGAAAAGAGGACTTTGGACCACTGTGCTTCATTAAGACCAGGGTCAACGCAGATGTCTACCAGGAGATTTTGGAGCACTTCATGCTTTCTTCCGCAGACAAGCTTTATGGGGATGCTGACTTCATTTTCCAGCTGCCCACACTTGACAAATCACGGCTTGAACTATCTTGCTTTGCATGTAATAAGTCTTATCTCATATATTAGTTTCACCTTTTAAGTTGCATTACTGAAATAAATGAACTTTTGCATGATATTCTAATTTTTGAGTTTCACCTGTATATTTAATGTAATGTGCTGGTTTCATTTTTGCTTAGCTTGTTTGGTGAACTTTACCATTGCAGTCTAATGGCAGATTGCTCATTTAACAACCTTTTGTTACAGCAAAGAAGGTATCAACCAGTTCTGGGATCTGAGTAGTTGCATTGCTTGCTCAAAGCTTTCCTGCAGCCATCAGAACAACCTCCTTGATCTTAATTACATACTCCTGCCTTCAGATCTTTTAGCATGATTCTTTCATATTCAAGTTTGACTACATTATACAGTATATTACAGTATTTTGAAAAAATCTTGTTAGAATGTCTGACTACATCAACTATTAACATTTTAACTTGTGAAATAAATTCTCTTGGGTTTAGTGGCCACTGGAAATCTAACCAGATCACTGATACAGATTCCAATGGGGTTGGTGTGCTTTGATGGGGGGGGGGTTGACATGATATTGGACTATCTGAGAGCTAAAGAGTAGAACTAAATGTTTTCCTAGAGTAAGAGTAAATAAGAAACTAAAAGGCAAAATAACTTTAGAGAAAATAAAAATTCCTTCCTTTATTAGTACCCCCCAAATATATGAAAGGATATTGTCTAAGATAAAACTGAACCAAGACATAAAAGGGACATGTTATCTTCTCACTTGATTGATTCATTGACTGGTTGATTAAATGCCATCAAGTCAGATTTAGTTCTTAGTTACACATAGGTAGATCTCCAGGATGATCTGCCTCTAACCTTGCATTTCTATAAGCTATACCCATTATCTCTGTAATGAAATCCATCTATCTTACTGCTGGTCACCCTCTTTCTTTTCTTTTTTTCTCTTTTTTTCCCTTTTTTTATTCTCCTTTTCCACTTTTCCCAACATTTTAGACTTTTCAAAAGAGCTAGATTTTTACATAATGTGTCGAAATGTGATGCTCTAGCATTCCAATTTTCATAACAAAATGCTTCTTTTTAATCAATGAAGCACATATTGACTTCTTTTGGTGGTGTTTGACTTCCTCAGTTATCCAGAGTGCATCCCAGTAACTTTCATCACCTGTTCTCACAGTAACTGAATGTTTGATTCATACTGGTGGCAACACTTATTCTACATATTTGTAGTGTGTTGGCAATTACTTGTTCCTCGTTCCTTGCATATACTGTATGCTATGGTCCTTGTTAAGGATAATTCATGTTTTTTGCTGACCGTAGGGTTAACATTATGATTAACATTATGGTTTACCACTGAGAGTTATTGGTTTGAGCTGAGCGGTTATACAAATTGAATAAATGGACAAAAATTGGAATGAAGCACATGGTTTTTGTCAATAGAAAATTGGCCTCTCTGTTAACTAGATTGCTACCTCATGAGATGAAACCATTACTATCTTATCTTAATTCAGGCAGTTGTTCGAATAATCTTGGTATTGTTGTGTCTTTGGAATTCCAAGGTAAGATGCCTCTTTATATTTCCTAGCAATGAAGTGATAGCAGTATGCTTAAATTCCCTCATGAAACCAAGCTGCTTTTTCTGCTGGGTTACCTTTTTAAATGTCCATGGCATGAGCCAGGGAACAAGAGAAATGCAGTTGGTTCTTGTATCGTTTAACACAGTGGTTCCCAAAGTAGGATGGTTTAGGGGGATGCTAAGAGGCAAGGGGGGTGGCAGGGGGCGCTAAGAGGCAAGGGGGGGCGGCAGGGTTGGAGAGCGCTGGCACTGGCTACGGAATTCTTCAGCTGCTTAATGACCCCGAAGAGGAGCAGGATGAGCAGGAAGAGCAAAAGGAAGAAAAGCATGATGAGTTTGAAAGTGCATTTCCTCCAGTCCCACCTTGACTACTTTCCTGAAAATTTGGGAGCTGTGAGTGAGAAACAAGGTGAATGATTCCACCAAGACATTAAAGAAATGGAAAGGAGATACCAGAGAAAATGGAGCATTACAATGATGGCAGAGTACTGTTTGGATGCTTCAGAGAGACATTCCAGATGCTACTCACAAGCGTAAATGCACCAAGAGGAGCCTCACAAGGAAGAAGAATCGAGTTTAGTGTGTGTAGGTGAGCTCATTTCAGTTCAAAAAAGGATTTTCATGAAAATATTGTAATAAAACTTTAATTTTACAAGTCTGTTTCCATTTATTTTGAGGTATTGCCTTATTTAACCTAAACTGTCAGGAAATGTGATGTCCTATGACAAAATGGAGGTCATTTTCAGATTCAGCGCACCAAAAAACATAAAGATTACGTGGAATAAAGAAAACAGCTCTCGAAAATAATTTTTTTGCAGACCTGTGTTATGTATGTTTGCCTTGAGTTATCTACAAGTAATAAAGGTGGAATAAAAATGTAATAAATAAAATCCACTACAAGCTTCTTGTTCCAGCTGCTTTTACTCTTTTGGCCTGTGCCCACTAATAGAGAAATCCATTGAATGGTGTATGTGTACTGCACAGCCATAGATGAGCAAAGCAACAAAGAGGAAGTCTCTAGATTTTCCTATCCATACCACATGCTATGAAAGATAGAAGATAATGTCTCTGAAAAAGTAGATATTTATTATTAATTATTAGATTTATATCCTGTCTTCCTTTGCACAACTCAAGGTAGCCTTCCAGTGCTCCATTCCCTACTTTTCCCCAACAACAACCCTGTAAGGTGGATTTAGCCAAAGGAGAGTGAGCAGCTGGTGTTCATGATAAGATAGAACTAGTGGTCCCTTTCCTGCTTTCTTGTCTATCACCTTAACCACATTATGAGATTCAGAGCTTGTGATTCATTTATCTTACAGTAATACTCTGTCTAAAGAAGTATTTACATAGAATTAAGTTCTATGTATTACTTTTATTGAATTGGTTCTTCTCCCCTGGATCTAAACCCATTTGTTTAATTATAAGCACTATTTTATCATAGCAAAGGATACAAGGTATAGTGCCAATAATAAAATGGGTGTTTATATTTGGGTACATATCAACTGCACCTGATTATGCCATCTTTATAAAAATAAAAAAGTACGCTGTTAAAAATAACAACCAGAAGGCACATCCTGACAAGGCAGACAAGAACCTAACTTTTTTTCAATCAGTTCGTGACAACTTGCAAAAGCGCCAACACTGTCACACATGTTTTACAATGCTTCCCAACAAAACACTGATGGTTTGCGTGCATCATACAACATTTCATTGCTGTTTGCTAAGTCTGGAAAGCCACATACTGTTGGTGAAAAACTCATCCTACCAGCCATTAGTGAGGTTCTGAGTACTGTTTTGCATAAGTCACCACATGATATAATTAAGACAATTCGTCTCAGCAACAATTCAGTGTAAAGACGCATAGATGAAATGGCTGAGAATGTGGAAGATGTATTGTGCAGCATACTTCGGACAACAGACTTTGCATTACAGCTGGATGAATCAACTTTGCCAGGCAATGAATCTTTGCTTCTTGCTTATGTGCGCTTTATTAAAGATGAAAGTTTGACTCAAGAGTTGTTATTTGTGAGGCAACTAAAAACAGATACTAAAGGGGAGTCAATATTTCATGTTTTTGAGCAGTTTTTCAAAGACAAGGAAGTTCCACTTACCAACATACTAGCTTGTGCAACTGATGGAGCACCATCAATGACTGGTCGCTACCATGGATGCGTTGCTTACTTGAAAAAAAGCAGTGCCAAATGTCTTTACCATTCACTTGTCATTCATCACCAACATCTGGTTGCAAAAAACCTCAGTGATCGCTTGCACAAGTCATTACACACTGTCATTACTGCAGTTAACAAAATTAAAGTACATGCTTTCAATTATCGACTATTGAGAGAGCTCTGTGTTGAGAATGATGAAGATTTTGATCATTTGCTGCTTCATACAGAAGTTCAATGGCTATCAAAAGGCAACTGTGTGACATGCTTTTACAATCTTTTTGATACTGTTGTGGAGTTTTTTGAAGACAAGAATGCTTTGCTCAATAGTGATCTTCTTTGGATAGAAATTCCAGATTGCGTGATAAATCCATTTTCAGATACTGAGGATGATGGGGTAGTGGAGGCACAACTCATAGAGCTGCAAAATGACATTGAGCTGAAGCCAAAGTTTAAGAAATCGTACCAAGAGTTTTGGTTACAGAAAGAAATTTCTGATCGCTATCCTGCACTATGGACAGTGGTTAAGAAGCTCCTTGTTGCATTTCCAAAATCATATTTGGTGGAATGTGGCTTCAGTGTGGTCATCCAATTTCTCTCCAAGCAAAGAAATCGACTCCAGATTACTGAATGTGGTGATTTAAGACTCCTGCTAAGTGACTTAAAACCAGACATTGGGAAACTGGTATCGCTTCATCAAGCCCATCCATCTCATTAAGAATTTATTGAATAGTGAAGTAGTTACTAAATTTTACTGAGTTTACTAAATTACTAGTTGCTAAGGTTCTTGATAAATGACTATCAAACTTTGAAAACTTGATATCAGTGGATCATGTTCAACAATTTTGTTGAATTAACATTAACTAAAAAGGATTTAAATTGGATTTTGAATAAATGTGCAATTAATTGTTACAGTTTTGAATTTTACTGTTACTATCTTCCTTCCACGTGCAAACCGCCCAGTCACATGACACCCTCCAGCCACGCCCACCAAGCCATGCCCACATAACCGGTAGTAAAAGAAATTGAATTCCACCACTGGGTTGAGGATCAATTTGTAGCACCAAGAAGGCGATGGACTGAAAAGGTTTGGGAACCACTGGTTTAACATATGAATTTACTTACCTTAGGTGGAGATTTTAGGATCCTATATCATTCTTTGTCTGGGAGATGATTTACTTTACTGTATATCATAATCTATGAGATGACAAAGTAGACAAAGTGGCTGCCATTATATTTTAGTTTCTTTTCCCTCTTTCCCATGGAAATCATTGAGATGGAAAATTGCTGTTTCAGGGCTGGGACTGGTATAAAGCTGGGCTATTGCTGAGGACATAGGTATAAAATTAAAGGCATTTAAAATATGGCATTGCTGTGCTTCTCTTCTGCTTTGCTGGTTCTTTTCCATGTAGTAGTTAATGAGTGGCATATTATGGTTATGTCTTAATTCATAGGTTTCAGTTATCTTGAGGATGATTTGGATTCTGATGAATAGTTTATCTAATTTCAATAAAAACTTTCAATAACTTTCATTACTTTTAGGCCTTCCTTCAAGCTTCTAGAAGACTCATCCCCCATGAACCCAGGGGTTTGTTTAATGTTCAGGCAGACATGAGCAGGAGACCATAACAATAACCAAGGGCCATCTAGTCAGCTACAATCATAATTAAGCAATGGATATATTCACTGGCATGGTATGCATTACTAAGTACTGTAAGGCCTCCGTTGCCTAGAGAATGCTGCTGAAACAACCACTCTTGCTGCAAGAGAATACTACTCCAAACCAGATCCCCTGCTCTATGCTGTCCAAGGTCCTGACAATTCTTGCAACCTAGAGCTTACCTGATATGACCCTGCATTAAATAAAGTGTTATAAACAATACAGCACTCTCTCTGGGAGCTGAGTTCTGTGTGATATTTCCCTTCTTCTAAGTCTCCACTTGATTAGTAAGAAGTACCCATGGTGCAACAGACTTTTGAGTACAGATGTTACAGCATTACAATAGTATGGAAGCTTTCCATCAAATTCTGAAGCCAATAAAAGACTATGGTTTAAGTGAGAAGCTTCTAAACATACAGAATTTTAATGGCAACAACTATTAATTAGAACATACTAAAAACAGCATGTCATTCCAAAAGTGCTTAAAGCACAGGTTCACTTTTTTGGTATATTTTTAGAATGGAAAATTGAGATATATTGTGCTCAATTTTTATTGCGAAAATTATAAATGAAAGATAAAAGCAAGACTTTCATATAAGGCAGTGGTTCCCAATGTGGGGCCCATGCCCCACAGGGGGCAATTTTATTTTTAACGAGGACAACTTGTTAAAACCAAGTTAATGGCCTTTTAGGGTTCTTCCACGTGAATAGAGTTCACAATTTGAGTAAAGTAAGAATTATATGTCACGGGGGGGGGGGGGGGAATCCAGATTTTAAAGATGCTTAGGTGAGGCATGGCCAAAAAAGGTTGGGAACCACTGATCTAAGGTCTGTTTATATGGTGATGCTTAGGTAAATAGCACCACAATGTCAGAAAAGAGTATATTCTGTGAAAGAAACCAAAATAGTTAGAAAGCTTTATTCTCTAGATATTAAGATTAAAAAGACAATAAAAACTAAACAGAATGTTGGTTAGGTTGGGTCAGAATATACTGAAAATTGAAACTTTCAGTTAAAAGGCAGCAAAACATCTCTATATATTTGAAACAAATAGTGTCAAGTAGCATGTTGTAATTTGGAGAAAGCTATTCACTCTAGATAGTTTTTCCCTTTCTTTGTTAGACACAATTTTCTTTATAAATGGGCAACTTGTTACTGTCCTCAAACCTCCATTTTCATTTGACTATAGTTGTTTAAACATCCTTCACCATAAAATATACCAAGATTTAATACATAACCACACACTGGCATTTCATTTACTATTTCTAAAATCCTCCAATGACACTAAATCCTTATGTCCTATTCTAGCTAAACATCCATAATATTTAATAACAAAGTTTTCTATCCTTCTTTCCAAATTTACAATTTTGGAGATTTTGGAGCACTTCATGCTTCCTTCTGCAGACGAGCTTTATGGGGATGCTGACTTCATTTTCCAGCTGCCCACACTGCCAAAGGCACCAAAATCTGATTCAATGACCGTGAGATTACTGTGCTTGATTAGCCAGCAAACTCGCCTGACCTGAACCCCATAGAGAATCTATGGGACATTGCCAAGAGAAAGAAGAGAGACATGAGACCGAACAATGCAGAAGAGCTGAAGGCCACTATTGAAGCATCCTGGTCTTCCATAACACCTCAGCAGTGCCACAGCCTTATAACTTCCCTGCTACGCCACATTGAGGCAGTAATTGCTGCAAAAGAGGCCCAAACCAAGTACTGAGTACATATGCATGCTTATACTTTTCAGAGGTCCAATATTGTTCTATGTACAATCCTTGTTTTATTGATTGCATGTAATATTCTAATTTTCTGAGATGGTGGATTTGGGGTTTTCATGAGCTGTACACTATAATCATCACAATTATGACAAATCTCAGATTGAACTATCTTGCTTTGCATGTAATGAGTCTTATCTCATATATTAGTTTCACCTTTTAAGTTGCATTACTGAAATAAATGGACCTTTGCACAATATTCTAATTTTTTGAGTTTCACCAGTATTGTTGTTTCTTTTCTGGATTAATTCTTCTTGATTAATGGAAAGATTTTCTTATTCAAACTTTCTTGTGAATTCAAAGAAATCCCAGTTTTTAAATAGGAGATGATACAAGACTGAATTTAAAAAACAAGTGTTAATTATTGTAAAGGACTTCAAACTTAATTTCATCAGTGAGCTGTCTAAAATACAGATTTTAGTTCTTTAGTTATTCTTAATTCTCCCCCAGAAATTGACATGCAGTTTTATAAAATGTGCACCACAAAATAGAAAAAACTACCTGGTATATTATGTCAGTTATATAGATAATATCTATAATTATTAATTTAATGTATTTTTGATTATGTTTATATCATAGATATTAGTTTACAGAGCTGGCCAAAGTAAAGATAGAGTTCAAAGGCTGAAGTAATTCACCTCTTCTTTTGTTCCCTTTGATCTTCCTCTGAAAGCTGATATATACAGGGTGTTTCTGACAATCCAATGGCTCCTGACAGCTATCCAGTATCCGTATTACTGCTTAACTTTATTATAGAAATAATGAAATTGCTTCAGATGTGTAATAACTGCTGAAGTCTTGAATAGAAATGTTGCTGGGAATTCTTATATACCAATTTATTTGATACCCAATTCCTATTCATTTATTTATATACTACAAAATTAGTGTGTGGCCTACACATGGGTGTACCTTATACAGAGCCAGTTTAGGTTATTTTGTCTTATTAAATACTACATGAAATAAGGGACTTCATTCTCATTTCTGTAATCTCTAAGTTTAACCTCAAATAATCTAGCCGCTGTTAAAACAAACTGTTTGAATTTGTTGAATAGTTTCCAGAATGTAAACCAATGAACCACAGATAATAATATTCTCCACAAAGTACCCACATATTTAAACTGACTTTTCCTGGGGTTTCCTTTGGTTCAAAAATAATTGTGAATGTCTTCTTGATTCTTCCATATGAGCTTGGTTTGCATCTCACCATATTCTTGGTCTAAGCTTGAATAATAGCCTGTTCTTCATTTCTGACTTCTAGTTATTTTGTTCCTGGTTTGTTCTTTGATCCTTGTTTCTGACCCTTGGTTCACCTCAAACAGTTGTTCATAGCCCAGTACTGGCAGGTATAGGTGTAATGTTGTCAGATATATGTTGTTTAGGATGACTGCTCTACATTTGTAAAATAAATCTATGTTCCTATTTGGGTTGTATTTAAATATTTAATATTTAGTTAATGTTGAATTAAATTATGATAATAATATATTTATTATCTTATTCAATATTGATTATATAAATATAATAAATTTTATTGATGTAAACATAGAACAGAATGAAACAGAACAGAATAAAATACAGAGTTGGAAGGGACCTTGTAGGTCATCTAGTCCAACCTCCTGCTCAAGCAGGAGACCTTGTATCATTTCTGACAAATGGTTGTCCAGTCTCTTCTTGAAAGCCTCCAGTAATGAAGCACCCACAACTTCTGAAGGCAAGCTGTTTGTTCTCACTGTCAAAAAAATTATCCTTATTTATAGGTTAAATTTCTCCTTGATCGGTTTCTATCCATTGTTCCTTGTCTGGCCTTTGAGCGCTTTGGAAAATAGGTTGACCTTCTACTCTCTGTGAAAGCCTCTCAAATATTGGAACACTGCTATCATGTCTCTCCTAGTCCTTTTCCTCACTAGATTAGCCATGCCCAGTTCTTGTAACCATTTTCCATATGTTTTAGTCTCCAGTCCCCTAATCATTAATAGAAGATAACAATATACCTGCAAATAGAAGTAGAATGATTGTGGCAAAAGAAAGCAAAGGTAGTACCAATAATAATAGGCACCTTGGGTGTAATTCCAAAACAAGACTTGATAGGTGCCAAATCCAATCTAAACATCTATCTGACTGTGCAACAAGCCAATATAATTATATATTAATATCTTATTTATTATATTACTCAATAGTAATTGATCTTTGTTCTATTGGCTGACATTTTAGCATAGAATTATTCTTTTAAAGATTGTAATACAATACATCTGCTGAACAATGATATTTTGAAGTGAAATTTGGTATGCAAAGTCAGGCCACATTAAGTTTTATTATTATCATATACAATTTCAAGAAAGCTGAGGAAAATCAAAGCAGAGCAATCCAATTTAACATTAATATAAATATAATTCAAGAAAAATTGAATTGAAAGAATTTTGAAGGAGAGTGGGAAAGTTGTAATTCAATATCTGAAATGAGTTTTCAAACTCTGTCTTTTTCTGTTTTCTAATTTTATAACACTTTTTTATTTTTTAGGCTTAACACTAATTTCACATAATTTTAGGCCTAATTTCCACATCTTTTAGAAGCTGTTGGCTCAGATCCCTAATAATAGCTTAATGAATGCTGTTAATGACTATAGAAATCAAGAACATCCCTCATAATAACATACATAATATATTTGAGGTCTTCCTGCAGAGGAGGAGGAGTAAAGTAAAGTCATAAAAAGTTTTAGCATCTTATGAACATCCATTTCTGATCAATGAGAATAGAATAGAAAAGAAAACAAAATAGAATAGAATAGAATTAGAATAGAATAGAATAGAATAGAATAGAATAGAATAGAATTCTTTATTGGCCAAGTGTGATTGGACCCACAAGGAATTTGTCTTTGCTCTCAGTGTACAAAGGACATGTTCTGAAATACACAGGTCACAGGTTTAAAATTTAAGCATTTTAAATTGAGTCAGGAAACATATTGGAACCCTGACTAATAGATACGAATTGGAAAATTCTGCTTCAAGTGAAGCTCCCAAACTCTCTTCCTGATAGGTTTCCTACAGAAACTGCTACCCTAAGCCAAATAAGGAGCCACTGTTCTTTCGATAATGATTACAAAACCTTAATTACAAACTCACACCCAATTTACACTAAATGTTATTTTTTACCCCTTATGCCTGAAAAAGTGAAAGCAGTATCCAGAGCCAAGGTGGCGCAGTGGTTAAAATGCAGCACTGCAGTTCAGCAGTTTGGCTGTTCAAATCCCACCAGGCTCAAGGTTGACTCAGCCTTCCATCCTTCCGAGGTGGGTAAAATGAGGACCCAGATTGTTGTTGGGGGCAATATGCTGACTCTGTAAACCGCTTAGAGAGGGCTGAAAGCCCTATGAAGCGGTATATAATCCTAACTATTGCTATCCAGGGTGTGAACTAATTTAGTCAAAAGGATGCCAAGGATACAATTTTCTTTTCTTTTTCCCATTCAGTCATGTCGGATTCTTGGAGACTGCTTGGACAAGTCCCTGCAGTTTTCTTGGCAGTTTTTACAAAAGTGGTCTGTCATTGCCTCTTACCTAAAAGGATACGGTTCAGATCAAAAAAGTCCCTGGTCTTCAAACCACTGAAACAGATCCCACCTCCTGTGTCAGTGTTTCATCAAGATTTAAAAGAAAAGGAGTCCTAAAAATGAATGCATAACTCTTCTTTTTCTTGGCTTCCTTTTAATTGATCTATCTGATCAATTGGCAAATGTATCTTCATTTCCTCTTTAGAAATGACAAAGGAATTCTTGAACTTTCCAGCCTAGATAATAAAGCATGAATTCAAATATTTAAAAAGATCATAAAATATGTATGTACATTTCAGAAATGAGTTTCGCTGTTAGGTGTGAATTCTATCAAAAAGTACACTTGTACACTTGTAAAAAAAAAATTACAATTTGCTAATTTTATTAGCATCTTCCAAGTGAAACAATCCAGAACTATAACATATGATTAAAGTTTGAAGCCAGCACATCTGTAAAGTCACTTTAAAGATTGATGTTTCAGAACATATTATGAAATGTCAACATTTGGCATATTTGTTAATGCACAAATGTATTCCCAGTATGCATCCTAACATTGACATCATAAAACTATATATCTCTTCAAAACTGAGAAACAAAAATTCATGATAAATATATTGAAAAGCGCACAATAAAAGTTCTTAGGGGAATTATAAAGAAGTTCAAACTGATTTTTTAAGACATCTGTGTTGTAAGTATGAGTGGAACCCTTGGGAACAAGTGCAATAATGCATTGGAAGAAAATGCCTTTTATACTAGCCTTAAGTTGCTTAACAACAAGCTGTAAGAATAAACAGGGATCAATAACTCATAAAATTGGAATGACAAATTGTACAAACCGGTATCCTGTTTTTGAAATATTTTTATTTGCAGGCTGGTAATAATCACATTGTCAATTTTGCTCAATACTTCTTGTTTCTTGTGGGCTATGAGACTTTCATTTTATTATCCTTAAAACATTTTGCACATCTTTACTTTTGATTTTTATGTTCTTTCCATTATAGGTTATTATTCTGATAAAACTTTTTTTTGATAATTAATTTACTGAGGAAATGCACAAATATCCCAATCCAGGGGTGGGTTCTTGCCAGTTCTAACCTCTTCTATAGAAGAGATTCCACAAATCTACAGTGCCGTTTAGAACCGGTTCCAGCTCCCTCCCCCCACCCGTCTGCACATCATCAAGATGAAGAGCGAGAGGATGAATTCTGGGAGTAGAAGTCCACAAGTCTTAAAGCTGTCAAGTTTGAACACCCCTGGATTTTTTTTTCTAAAGGGTTAGGTTGCAAAGGTCTTGTAACTTGACAGATTTAAGACTTGCGTGCTTCAAATGCCAACATTTTGGTTTCTAAGGAAGAGCGTTGTTAAGTGAGTTTCAGCACATTTTACAAGTTGGCCATGCCCACCCAGTCACATGGCTGCCAAGCCATTCCCACCCAGTGACATGGCCGGCAAGCCACTCCCATAAAGCAGGCCACACCTACAGAAGAGGTTCTAAAAAAATTTGAAACCCACCACTGTCTCAATCCCAAAGGTTCTGTGCTGTATCTGGTTTCTGGATTTGTCTGTCTTATACTTCAGTGATGTTTTATGCTCCTCAGAAGATAATATTGGAGACAATATTCATATATGTTCTATCTCATCACCTGAAGGTTGAGAGAAAATCATTAGGAGCCCCAAGGTATTTCCAAAAAGCAATGAAAACCATATTATAATATATGTCACTGTTATACTGCAATATCTAAAGGGCTACCTAATCCTCTTGTGGAAAATCATTAATGAGAGATCCAACCTAGAACTAAGGAGAAATTTCTTGGCACTTAGAACAATTAGCCAATGGCTTGCCTCCGGAAGTTGTGGGTACTCTTATCACTGAAGGTTTTCAAGAAGAAACTGGACAGCCGTTTATCCGGAATGGTATAGGATCTTCTGTTCGATCAGGGTTTGGACTAAAACACCTCCAAGATCCCTTCCAACCCTATTATTCTATGTCCTGTGATCTTGTGAGTAAACAGACATTGAGACTGATAAAAAAATGATGAGCTGGATTTTCTCCAGGTAGCGTTTTTAAAGGTTCAGAGTATAACTGCATTAAAATATGCCATTGATTCTCTTATAATATGAATGGGATACCCTTTTCTCATATCTCTTTACTAAAGATACATACCTATAGAATCGTTATTTACAAATTTCCATCAAGGATGGAAGTTGGGGAACTTAACCATACTTATGAAGAATGTTGCTCTAAACCAGTGTTTTTCAACCTTTTTTGTGCAAAGGCACACTTTTTTCATGAAAAAAATCACGAGGCACACCACCATTAGAAAATGTTAAAAAAATTTAACTCTGTGCCTATATTGACTATATATAAAGTGTTTTTCCCACGGCACACCTTACACTATGTCACGGCACACTAGTGTGCCGTGGCACAGTGGTTGAAAAACACTGCTCTAAACATCCCTACACTGTTGAAAAAGACCTTTGTGGCTGTAACCTGGCTATAATTTGGGCACAGCATGATTAAGCTAAGAATTTTAGCATGCTTTCTGCAGTATGAGTCACAAGTCTGTTGCTTGGAGGAATTCTTTGGTAATTTCTAAAAGCAGCTTTCTATGGGCTTTCCAGCTTCCAAAGCCCTCTCACAATCAGGACAAAAATGATGTTGATCATTCTTTTTTTTTTTTTTTGGCAAATTGATATTCCAAGGCAGTCCAAGACCGACAAATGTGCAGATGCAATATTTGGCAAACGAAGCTTTTGTGTCACATGTGCTCCCACCTGGACATAGTGCTGCTTCACTGTCTGAAGGATAAATAAATAAGAATGCCTTCTGGAAGTCCTGCACAAATTCTTTTTGTGCAACCTTTTCAGGATTCTTGGAAGTTATTCTTCCATTTTCTCCCCAGTCTAGATGCTGATTAGTAGAAGGCCAATGCTTTTATTCTCACAAATTTCTGTGTATTGTTCTATGATCTATATAAAGCAATGGCAAACATTTCAGAATAAAATTGTATGAGGATTCAAATTTATCCCCCTTCCAATTCGTTTTTTAAAAAATTGCCCACAAATCATGAAAGACCACTCTTCTTTCTCAATAGGATGTTGAAAACCATTTAAGTCTTCTGAAATTTGAACATTTTCACACACAAAATCTCATTCAAGAATATTGTAATCTTTAAAGCTACTTTTTAAATTTAAAATATTTTATTTGCAAAGTTCATAGGTACCCTCCTAACTCCTGATTTGCAGTGTTTACTGTACTGTATTGATCTATATTCTTGACAAGTATCTATAATTCAAATATAAATGTTTCACCTAGATTCAGGAAAGAGAGATCCATTTGTTTTTCAATTTATCTAAAGGAAATGTCTAGATAAAGAGAAAAATCCACAGATGTTTGGCCTTGCTGGTTGAGTCAATGAGGAAACGCTATGCTACCCAAAGCATAACAGATCAGAATGCTCTTGGCAAGTCCTGGAAAATAAACATTTATGATTAGAAATTTATTGCCCATTTGGGATTTTGTAACAAACTTTGTTGTTGTCAGGGTTCCAAGTAACACCCCCAACCAAAGAAGACTCTGAGGCTTAAGTTTCCTCAAAGTTCCATTTTATTAGAGATGTCACATCTGGGAAAATCTGAATCTGAAAGCTTCCAGGTTTCCCCCACACAAAAGAAAGTTCAAGTCCCTGCCCAGCACCCACATGTCCATCACATGAGCCAATCAGGCACCATCCAAACCAAGAGTTGCCTCCCAGTCACCTCTTCAAAGCTGCAGGGCAAGTTGACCTTGACTTTCTGAGAAAGAATGTTGTTATGGCTATATATCACTCACACTCTGTAAAATTCCCCCTCCCATTTTCCCACAGTAGAAAATGTGGCAGGCCTGAAGTCCAAAAGGCAAAAAACTGCTTCCAAGTCTGACAGTTGTTAAACATTTTGTTTTTTTAATAATTTGGAGTGCTAGGACTAAAGAAACTAAAACATACTACTTCGTATTAATTAAAATTCATATATCACTTTCTTTTTAAAAAATATATCTATGAGACAATTACAATTACTTTACTAGAAAGCTTGCACATTCTGAAGTTGGAGGAAAAGACCACTGGTATGACATGCCTTTGAACACAGTCCCCCAACCCATCAACAATAATATTTAAAGCAAAGCTATCTGTATATGTTTATATACTGTGTTTCCCAAAAAATAAGACATGTTCTTATTTTCTTTTGACCCCCGAAATAAGTGCTTGGCCTTATTTTTGGGGAGCTCTTATTATTTTTGAGGTGAATGAGGTGGCAAGCATGGTCATCTCATTGCTGCTGCTGTGTTGCGCTACTACACCCGTGAGGCATGTCGCTGAGTCTGCCGCTTTTTTTGCGGCGGCCATTAGCATGATAGAAGGGGCACGATGGCTAGGGTTGTGGGAGTGGCTGTTAGGTAAGGGTGTGTGGGTGTGCGTGGGGCTACTAGCTTGCCATGCAAACTGGACATGCGCTTAAATATTTTCAGGGAGGACTTATTTTCAGGGGAGGGCTTATTTTAGCACACATGCTCAAAAGCCCAATTGGGCTTATTATCTGGGGAGGTCTTATTTTCAGGGAAACATGTAGTTCTTTGTCACATATAAAACATAGTCATTAATAGTCATTTTCATTTTCTGATTCTATAGGTGGATTTTCATTTTCTGATTCTATAGGTGAGAGAGGTGAAAAGAACCAGATCTTAAGAATTTAAGAACAGTTGAGGGTCAGGGTGATGATGGTGGAGCCTAACTTGGTACTAGTTAGCTACATGGGAAAAGGGAGAAATCAATGGTTTTCTTGTTTCTACAATTAAAATAATTCATTTGAATGCGCCATTAAGTATTCTATTGTTAAACCAACTTAATAAAAACACACAGACTTTTCCCCTTCCACATTTTATAGACAAATAAATCTTCGCCATGGGGTCTCGGTCATTTCATTTATTCCCTCCACCACAGATTCCACCCAAATTTTTTTTTAAAAAGGGAAGCGTGTTCATAGGTTTTGAGTACCATGCACAGTACGTTATGAGAGGTTATTTTTCTGAAGAATTTTAAGTTTATCATGAGCAGGATAGAACCATGAGTTTTTAATCTTTGCATGTACAACCTTGTTTTTTCACAACATATTTTGAGAGCCCCAGACTGATTCTAGTGAAGAATGCGGTGCATGATAAGATTTTCATTGCTAATCTAGACTTGCATTAGAGTTTTAATTAATCTAGGAAAATGTAGTGAAGACATAGAGTAGGTTCCTATAAAATGGGAGGTCACCATTTGTTTAATCATTGCTCTACATGAAGCCGCTGGGTGAGATCATTCGTCGGTACGGGATTAAATACCACTAGTATGCTGATGATACCCAGCTGTATCTGTCCGCCCCGTGCCAACTCAGTGAAGCGGTAGAAGTAATGTGCCAGTGCCTGGAAGCTGTCAGGGTCTGGATGGGAATGAACAAGCTTGCGCTCAACCCTGACAAGATTGAGTGACTTTGGATGCTGCCTCCCAAAAATAGTCCAGATATTCCATCTTTAAACCTGGGGGGTGAAATCTTACACCCCTCAGAGAGGGCCCGCAACTTGGATGTTCTCCTTAACATTAAAACATCATTTGTCAGCTGTGACCAGGGGAGCTTTTGCCCAGGTTCGCCTGGTGCACCAGTTGCGGCCCTACCTGGATCGGGAGGCACTCCAAATGATCACTCATGCTCTCGTCACCTCAAGGCTCGACTACTGTAACATGCTCTACATGGGGCTGCCCCTGAAGAGTGTTCGGAGACTACAATTGGTCCAGAATGCAGCCGCGCGAGCGATATTGGCTGCACTGGCTCCCTATTGGTCTCCGAACACACTTCAAGGTGCTGGTTATTACCTTTAAAGCCCTACATGGCCTAGGACCTGGATACCTCCATGACTGCCTCCTGCAACATACCTCCCAGGGCCCAATAAGATCGCACAGGGCGGGCCTTCTCCGAGTACCGTCGACTACGCAGTGTTGTCTGGCGGCTCCTCGGGGGAGAGCCTTCCCTGTAGCTTCCCCAGCCCTCTGGAACGATCTACCGCCTGAGATCCAGACCCTCCCCACTCTCTCGGCCTTCCGTAAGTCTGTTAAGACCTGGCTGTTCTGGCAGGCCTGGGGCTTTTGATCTAGATTGACCTTCAGCCATTAAGATCGAGTGCATGTTGTGTCCTTCTTTTAACTCATTTTTGTCCTGTATTTTAAACTTTTAAAAATGCTTTTAAACTGTTTTTATGTAAGCCGCCCGGAGTCCTTCGGGATTGGGCGGCATACAAATCTATTAAAATTGGAAATTGGAGTCACAAATAAATAAATACACTAAGCTGTAAACCTTGAACTGCAGTGGAATCTGGAATCTGGAAAATATATGTAATTGAAAATTAGAGAGTCATTTTGGTGTCATTAAAGCATCAGACTAGAAACCAAAAGACCATGAGTTCTAGTTCCACTTTGGGCTCAAAGCCAGTTGGGTAATCTTGGGCCAGTCACATTCTCTCAATCCCAGGAAGCAGGAAATGGCAAATCACCCCTGGGCTTTATAATTCTCTTTGCTGTGTGATCACATCAGATAAAGGAATGACTGACTGCTCAGACTAGATCAGTTAAACTATGTAAGGGATTTCTTTGCTTCCTCAAGAAATCCTGAATAGATTGGGAAACTTCATCAAATGTTATTTCCTAGACTCCTCATTAAATCACAGTTCTAGTTCCTAGCCTCCAAATAATAGCACATATGATATAGAGCTCTTTTGCCTAAATTGCAATATCTAAAAATGATAAATGCAGGAAAGGCTGAATGACTCTTAAAACATTTGCAGTTGTCTAGTAGGGTCAGAGAGGCTAGTGGAATCTCAAAGGTGTAGGCTGGTTTAGAAAGTTTAAAAGACTATTTCAACAAAAGGCAATGGCAAAATGGTAATGCATGTTTGTATTGTTGCCAAGAAAATTAGAAGCTTGTGCCCACAAAATCACCATGGGGTATGCTCAATAGAATGGATTTGTTTTTAAAAAAATGCAACACCAAAATCTATGCATTTGCCATTTGTATAAAGCCGGATATCACTGTTGTAAAATAGAATAAAATATGAATTAAAATATAAGAATGAAGACATGGCATAAAAGGGACAGTTAGAAGCTTGCTTAAAGGGACAGGGAAATGTCATCAGCCTCTAACCACAAGATGTTCCAGCCAACGTCCCTATGTCAAAAGTCCAAACCACAAGGTTCAATTAAAGTTCGCTAAAGACACGTAATCCATACCTGTGTCCCAAGAACAAAAGGAGAAGTAAGACCCCCATCTAGTTATAAGGCTTTTTCCCCAAAATAACCAATAAGAAATGAGTTAAGTAATTCAGTGTTGCGCCGCTTTTGAGAATGTATAAGAACGCATGCTCCGATAATGAAGGTTGTTCAGAATTTCCAATGCTAGCTACATGTTAGCTTTCTGAACCTGGCTGCCAAATAAATCCTTCCTGTATCCTGAGAAGTCTAAGCCTGTAATTTTCTGCAACAGTTGCTATAAGACAGTTGTTGTGTACCAAATATTTCTGTGGACACTATGATTATTCTTAGTAGTCTTTTTGCTATAGTATGGCAAGTGCTAAATTTATATCCAGTATATCATAATGATACGATCTACAGGACCCTTGATTTCCCATTTCCCCAGTTCTTTGGGGTTAAGCAGAGAAAGGGAACACTCAAAGGGACATCTTTGCAACAGGGACTCTAGCAGATCAATTCATAGATAACAGCTTCAAAATATATTTTTTCTATTTCCTAAGGAATACCAATATTACAGCTGTATAGATTTGTGTTATCTTTATCTAAATTGGGTTTTTCATGGAGTCAGTATTACTTAAATAGTGTTAGTGGACAAATACATTTTACTTACAAGCAACTTTTTCTCTAGCAAACCTCCTCTAGCAAAGTCTAACATTTGTTGTAGATATTACCAAATTGATTGATTGCTTTTTTTTTAATTACAGGGTTGTTCTGGTTGTGGAAAATGTGACTGCAATGGAGTAAAGGGGCAAAAAGTAAGTATTCTGTATGTACAGTATTTTTCCTTCCTTGTGTTTTTACCAATTTTGAATAAATCAGAATAAATGAATTTTAATACTATCAGGATACCCAATTTGGGAGGGGAGATAATGCTTTGCTATGTGGAAGTAAAAATTGGACACAACCAAATTGGAAAACACAGGGGAGCAGAGATTTAAGATAAAACTGTGATAAATGACTGGATTGTTGAAGGATTCACCTCTCTCCACCAACAAACATTTGAAATAAAGTTTTGCAATGACCTCTGAAATGACTTGCTTTTGAATGCCTTGAATATATATAAGAACAGGCTTTTTCTAATATTAATTCTACAACCCTGAGAAACTATATTACAAATCTCAATTTTAATGGTTATAGGAAGGACATTCTTTGAGGATCACATCCACTTTATTCCCCTGGGAAAACAGTTTTAGGAAATCTCTACTTCCTTATGGACATATTACTAAAAATCCTTGCCCATTTATAGAAATGCATAAAACAAAAGTTAATACTGATGTTTAAACCGTTTATTAATAAAATTAAGCAGTCAGCTGAAAAGTCCTATCAGGTTCACTGAACGGAGCTAGTATTTGAGTAAGACATATATCAGTGTTGTTTAAAAACATTCTGGAATCATACATCTTAAATTTTAGAGTATTTTATGTCCATTCCTGTGAACAACTAATTCAAATCTTTGAATGCATGGAGGGATGGCAGAAAAGAAAGTTATTTTTAATGCTGGAGGTACCAAGATTGTAATCTTGAAATCTGAACTTCTTGAATCTTGGTCAAAAAAGCAAAGGGCTTAATGGAGTCCCAACCTTCCACTTACTGACATCCTTAGTATTAATTGTGACCCACCCTATAAGGAAAAGATTTCCCTTGCACATATGTGCTAGTAACCCTATAGTGGTTGCTAAACACACCATCTAAAGGCAAAAGCTACATGTTAAACTAGGCCCATCTCATACATTTCTAGGATTAGCCTAGAACAGTGATAGCTAACCTTTTTGTCCTCGTGTGCCAAAAGTACATCCATGTGACAGTACACATGTACTTGCCGACACCCATAATGCAATGCGAGTGTGACACCCTCTGTGCATCCCACCCCCATAATCATGCACATGCCCTCCCCACGCATGCATGCCAACAACCCCGCGCAGTCCGTTTTGGGCCTAGCAGGACTCCCTGAAGCCTCCTGAGCCAAAAATGAGGCATGTGGTGGGGGGCGCACCACAACTCCCACGGCCCGTTTTGGCGTCCCTGAAGCTTTCTGGGTCCAAAAACAGGGCACGGGGTGCCACACACTTCTGCACTCCCCCTGTGCATGCGCATGCATCTCCCATATGCGCAACAGAGATCCGAAAATCAGCTGGCTGGCGGGAGGCACTTGTGCATGCACAGTGGAGCTGACCTGGGGCGACGACTTGCATGCCCACAGAGAGGGCTGTGCGTGACACCTGTGGCACATATGCCATAGATTCACCATCACGGGCCTAGAATCTTATGAAAAGTGGCAAATGTTGTGATAGAACTTTCCTTTAAAGATGAATATATAAATTTGTAGTTTAAATTGTGAGTGGCTGAAATGGGATAGAGATTGTATCATTTGGCCTTGATTTAGATATGGGATTCTTAACAAACTGCCTTATGTTGATTCAGATTAACTGTATGTCTGGACTACATTTGTCTACTGTATCCCCATGATGGTGAATCTATGGCACATGTGCCAGCGGTGGCATGCAGAACCCTCTCTGTGGGCATGCACACCATCGCCAGCTGCTCTTCTGGGTCCCATCGCATGCATGCAGTCCAGACAGCTGCCCCAGCACATGTGTACCGGCCAGTTGGTCTTCACACGACCTTAACCCTAACCCCCTAAATAATCATACAAAAAATTAAAATTAAAAAAAACCTATCAGTTTGGTTAAGGTGCTGGCCTAGAAACCAAGAGACTGTGAGTTCTATCTAAACCTGCCTTAGGCATGAAAGACAGCTGGTGACCTTGGGCCAAGTTAGTCTCTCTCAGCCCAACTCAACTCGCAGGGTTTTTGGTGGAAGGAGGAAGAAGTATTATGTATGTCTGCCACCTTAAATTACTTATAAAGTAATGAAGGTGGATAAAAAATAAATAAATAAATCTAAAACCATATCATGTAACCATTTTATAGGCTCTGCACCACCTCCCTCGGGCTAGATGGCAAAACTAAATCTTCAGTCTATTCTAGAACACCAGCAAGGTTGGGCCAGTCTGACCTTAGGAAAATGATATTCCAGAGGGCAGGTGCAGTGGCTGAAAAGCTCTCCTCCTGGGTCCCATTAGGCGGCACTTTCTTGTGGATAGAATCCACAACAAGGTCTTTATGCCAGATCCAATGGGATAGATAAATGTAATTGGGGAGGGGGTGGTGCTTCAAATAACCTAGCACCATTCTATGTAGGGCTTTATAGGCCAGCACCAGCATCTTAAATTGATAATCAATGCAGCTCACAAAGCAGAGGTATAATGTTTGCACATATGAGCCCTCACCCCTGCATTTTTCATCAACTGAAGCTTCTAAATTACTGATAACTTTCCAGTGTTTAGGTGGATTTTCAAAATTTAAAAAAAAATGACCTTTAGCACCAGGACCAGAAAAGTCCTCCATCCGAAATATAATACCTTATCTCCCAATTTGCAACCAAATCATGTTGAATCTTGCAATTTGAGAAATAATATCAGATCTGCCATCATACCACTTCAGCCTTGCTATGCTTTCATGGCATCCTGTCATAAAAAAGGGGGAAGGGGAATGGGGGGAAAATAGGGAGAGAGAATGACAAGAACCAAAGGTGCCAATCAGAGACAATGGCTGAAAAATCCAAGGGCACAGGCCTGAGCACAGAATGCAAACACCCACCAGAAAGGCACCAAACGTTAGAAGTGTAACCAAAACACCTACTTTGAATACCATTGGACACTACGAGATGGCCAAAAGGGAAGAAAAAATCATGAGATTTACACGGGAATATTCAGATCTATCTATGCTTACCCTAACCACTTGGTTTTAATAAAAGTATACTTATTTTCTTTTCAAATGGGGTTGAGGGTCTTTCTTTTAAAAATGCACAAGTTAAGACAAGGCTGACAATTCTATTTTTGGTACACAATTTAATAGTTACAAGTTTAACAAATAATAAAACTTTATCTCTGCTGGAAAATTACTGTAGGTAATTTCCTATTTAGTTTGTACCCAGCACATTCCCAGTCAACCTTTAACTCGAAATCAAAGGAGGCACACAGACCATTCAGTACAGCCAACAGAAAGGTATCTTGATATTTAATAAAAATCAGCAAAACATGCAAAAGCTAATTGACAAAGCAGGCAAAATCAGAGGGTGAGAGAGACTTCAAACAAGAGGTAAGAAATTATAACAATAGGCATAGCATGTTTCAGAACCACTGGAAACAACATCCTGTGGATAAATAGCATGGATAATGACCTTGCTCCATCTAAAACCTTTTTATATACATAATAGCAGCAGAATAGAGGTAGAAAGTAGAACACTGGTGATCTTTCTGTTCTGCATTATTGGAAGAAATGTCCTTCTGAGTTCAGTTCCAAGTGGGGGAAAAGACACTGGAAAGGTGGAGGCTGGTTGGAAAGATGGTTTGAGGTCCTGGAGAAAAAGGTGATCACATGCTTCCAGATGTTAGGTGAAAAAGATGAAAGAGAGCGAAGAAGGGGCTTACTAGGTTTTTTATACTCTGTTTGGCCCCATCTCTCTGTTTCCTGTTCCTGTGTAAGAAATGTTTTCTTATTGGTTGTCAGACTCCCATGGGACCATGCAGAGGAAACTCTCTAGGCCAGTGATGGCGAACCTTTTTTGGCTTGTGTGCCAACAGCGGGGGGAGCTCAGGGGGGTCATGCACAGGTGTGCCATACCCATAATGCAATGTGCGACCCCAGCATGCGCACATGACCAGCACTCCCTCCCATTTTTTGCATGCTTTTTCATCCTCCCCAGGTTCTGGAGGCTTTATAGGAGCCCTCTAGAGGCCCTCCGGAGGCTTCAGGAACTTCCCTGAAGCCTCCGGAGCTAAAAAACCTGGCCCTATGGGAAAACCAGAAGTTCGGGAATGGACTTCCGGTTTGTCATAGGGCTGGTTTTAACCCCCACCCCCCGGAGCCTTCAGGGACCTTCAAAAGACTTCCCTGAAGGCTATGTAGAGCAAAAAACGAACCTACAAGCAAACCGGAAGTCACTTCCAGTTTGCTCATAGGGCCGATTTTAGCCCTCCGGAGCCTTCAAGTACTTTCAGGAGGCTTTCCTGAAGGCTCTGGAGGACAAAAAACAGCCCTAAGGACAAACTGGTTCTAGTTTGCTCATAGGGTGGTTTTTTGCCCTCCAGAGCCTTCAGGGAAACCTCTGAAAGGCCCTTGAAGGCTCTGGAGGGCTAAAACCAGCCCTATGAACAAATCGGAAGTACTTTGGTTTGCTCATAGGGCCAGTTTTTTGCGCTCCGGAGGCTTCAGGTGAGGTCCTGAAGCCTCCAGAGGGCCTCCGGGGGATAGGGAGGCTGTTTTCGCCCTCCTCAGGCTCCTATAAAGCCTCTGGAGCCTGGGGAGGGTGAAAAATGGCCTCAAAAAAAGGCTGGTCAGCTGACAGGGCAATGCCTCACATGCCCTGACAAAAGGCTTCGTGTGCCACCTGTGGCACGCATGCCATAGGTTTGCCATCCCGGCGTAGGCTGTGTTTTGAGTCCAGGTTTGGTTGAGTTCTCAGATGCTATGTGGTGAGTTGGGTAAAGGGCAAATACTATCATGCTTTAATCCCATCTCCCTGGAGCTGAATGGGACGGGGTTTTGTTAGGTAAATAGGCTGGCCCAGGCTTTTTTTAATGGCCCATAAACAAAGGTGGGGGGCTATTAAGAATGAGTCTGTTTCCTGCCTAAAACATGTTTCTCCATTTCTGATCCAGGGAAATATAATATTCTATCTTTTCAATATTTCCCAGGATATTTCATTTCTCTATGAGAGGGGTGGGTGCTAACTTCCTACAATATGAAGGAGACAATTTGATGAACAGGGATAATGTATCCTATAATCTAATGGGTTTTTATTTTTAAATCTCTGGTTTTTCTGTTAAATCTAATCCATTAGGACATTGCCTGTCTATCATTTTAAAAAGTATTTCTACAATTAATGACAGCATAAAATTTGTTGTGAAGTACACTTTAAGTTAGGTATAAATTAAAATTTGTATAGTAAAAGGTGCTGTAGATACTAAATGACAAAACATGTTGCAGTAATATAGAGTGTTTGTTTGTTTTAATTCCAACTTAGTCCAGTATGGGCCCGGCATAAAGAATGCTGGTGGGCTCCATAGGATTCTTGGGTTGCAATATTTGCACCCTTGCATAAGATATAAGTCACATCTCATAATGATTGGCCTTATTGGATGTTCAAAAGCCAACATCAAAGACATTGTTTTCTAGCTCAGTATAATAATGGTATTAAATGTATTTTCAAACCACAATTTTTCTTTCTCTTTAAATGTCATTAGCAAAACCCTACAAAATTTTGGAAAAGAAACATAATATAATATTTTAATAGACAGTTTTTTATCAAAATGTTCTGAACTCTTGCTTTCTGAGCTGATATATTTTGGAGTAGGCAGAAAGTGTGATCCAACATAAATAGTAACTGTTACTATTACAAAATGGAGAAATGTTTATTTCATAAGAAAGATCTTTAGACAGAATTATTTTCAGTGTGCCATTATAGGCTTAATAGTTAAAGGTTAAAGGTTAAAGGTTTATTGCATTTATATGCTGCCCTATTCCCGGAGGGACTCAGGGCGGCTAACAAACCCAAGGGAGGGGGGGAGTACACACAAGGTAACACAACAAACAAGATACAGAGAAAAGTTTAAAAACAATCAACAGTCACACTATTCGAGCGGGGAAGGCAACTCGTCAACCCCAGGCCTGCCGGAACAGCACAGGAGTTCGTTCCAGAGGGCCGGAGCAACCACAAAGAAGGCCCTCCTCCGGGTGGTCGCCAATCGACATTGGCCTGTAGATGGAATCCAGAGGAGACCTAATCTGTGGGCTCTAATGGGTCTTTGGGAGGTAATTGGCAGCAGGCGGTCTCTCATTAAGTCACTTTCACATCCATTTTGGTTAAAAATTAACTCAAAGATCAACATCTTTTTCAAGTTTGGGATAGTGTTATATAATCTCATGTGATTGGTATGAAATTTCCCCATCATCCATCACGTGCCACCCCCCCCACCCCAATTTGAAAATGATTTCAAACATTAAATTTTTTAAAATTTCCAAACATTTATTTTAGGGAATTGCAAGAAATTTACAGGCTAATAGATTGGAAGCTGACCAGAGTAGATTATAAGATGGGTGGCTTTATAAATGTTTTAAATAAATAAATAAAATAAATAGTAGATAATTGAGTTTCTAGCCTCAACAAATGCTGTTTCTGACTAGACACATTGCTTAAAAATAAAACTGTTCTGGGAAATTTCCAAACATTTATTTTAGGGAATTGCAAGAAATTTACAGGCGAATAGATTGGAAGCTGACCAGAGTAGGTTATAAGATGGATGGCTTTATAAATGTTTTAAATAAATAAATAAAATAAATAGTAGATAATTGAGTTTCTAGCCTCAACAAATGCTGTTTCTGACTAGACACATTGCGTAAAGATAAAACTGTTCTGGAAAGTGACGTTAATGAAAACTAACAAAAAGTTTCACTTTTCTAGAGCCATCTGAAAAATTTCTTAAGTAGAAGAAAAATAAGCAGGTTGTTGTTTGTGACTGAAAATGTAATCACATGTGTGGATGTAATTATAGTATTCATATGGCACGCTATAAAACCTAATCAGTAATACATAGTATCATATTAACATAGCAAACTAAATCTGATACAGAATAATTATTATTAGCTGAATAATGGCTTCAAATAATGTACGATCCACAGGAATGCCAACAAAATACAAAGCCCAAAACGCAACTCACTACAAGAGAAACTCAATACCATCACTCCAAAATCACAAAATAACAACTCAGAACTATGGATCAAAAATCTATCCAGCAGATCTTTATCTGATGATGAAAAGACCATCCTCATACACAGCCTCACAAACTCTGAGAACAAACCTTCACCTAATCCTACACTGAGCTACAGATATTTGCCACTACTGTATTTCAAAACAAAAGTGTATTTCTCTGTCTTAGAACCAAAGACAGAAGGAATTCAGTAGTACATCTGCAGTACCCAAGAAGTAGTTCCTCTTTTGTTTGTGTCAACATTTTTATGTATACATACTTGTGTCTCTTAGTGCCATACACATATTTCATAATCTGATTGGATACTAAGTTTTCGATGTTATGCCCTCTCCCCCAAATTTCATTGGTCATTCACTACTTTGTTGGTCACTTTATTGGTTATCATATTATTATGTCAGGGTCATGAGCCTTTAAGAAACAGGCTTATTTTATATGTTATAATTGTAATAAATTATTTTATCAATAGATATTTTATTGTATTCTTTTATTTTGTGTCTTATTGAATGTAGGTACCAGCATAAGGATACATAATAAACTGCTACCAGTGGTAATGGATAAGAGATTCCATCAAAGATAAATATCATAGAATCTCAGGCCTCAGGATCAAATTCCACTCCCTGTTTCTGTAAAAATCCAAATTAAAGCATACCCAACATTGACAATTATTCCATATTTTGAACTCTGGAGATAGAGAGCAAGTTGTCCTCGTCTTATAACATTCTTTCATTTTTCTGAAGAGTGTTATCATATCCTGTCTGGTCATCTTCAATCTTCTTAAGGCTAAACATTCAATTTCTTCAGTCATTCATTGTAAGATTGATGTATCCAATCTCCTGTTTATTCTCATTAACATTCTCATTGCACGTTCCAATCTCTTTGAACTTTTTAATGAGTGGTGCTTAAAATAAACACAATATTTGAAGCATAATAGCCATTAGTCTTCAATATTTAAGAAAGAGATTGAATTCAATGGCCTACATTCTTCCTTCCTTTTACCATTAATGGTAATAAACTAAGTAATGATTCCTTGCCCCAGAATTTAAAGAGTAAGAATTAAGATTAAGAATTATGTGTAGCTTCACAGTAATGGGTCAGCTGCAGTGGTGGGTTCCTGCCAGTTCTAACCTCTTCTATAGAAGAGGTTCCACAAATCTACCGTCCCCTTTAGAACCGTTCCAGCTCCCTCCCCCCGTCCATCCGCACCACAACAATAGCCATTCCACTAGGAATTATCCAGAACCAAAGACAAAATATAGAAGGATGAAAGAAACAATGTAAAAAAAAAATCAACTGTACGAGTGGTGGGATTCAAATTTTTTTACTACTGGTTCTGTGGGTGTGGTTTGGTTTGGTTTATTGGATTTATATGCTGCCCTTCTCCCAAGGACTCAGGGCGGTGTACAACATTAAAAAAACACATATTACAAAAGTTAAAAAAAAATAAAAAGAATATCCAAAACAAACCCAATTAAGATTAACAATAACATTTTTTAAAAACAAATTTGATTAAAATTAATAATAAATAATTTGTTTTGTTTTGTTCAGGCCAGGCTGGCTTGCTGGAAAAGCCAACTTTTTAGGGCGCTCTGAACTGTACCCATTGCAACCAATTATACATTGGACAAACATCACATCAATTAAAAACCAGGATCCACTAGTCAAAAATGCCAGGATTCCATATCCTTAATCTCTATCCACACTGACACCAAACAGCACCAATTCAATTGGATCAATACAAAAATCATCAGCCACATTGCCACCTGCCAGGCTTGTGTGTTCATTGAAGCCTGGCATGCCACAAGCAATTCAATCAACAGACACATTGACCTACAATCAGCTGCACAGCCCACCAGAGACAGAACTGACGCTCAACCAACCCATGCAACCCCCGCACACTAGCAGTTTACCTCCCAATGACCCTGACGTGATATAATCTTATATTATGACAAGACCCATCATTGATGACTCACAGCCCATACCTGAAACCCTTATAAGCAAAAGAACACTGGCACTGCCATCCCCTAAACTCTGCTGAAAAGTGTTACCTATCCTGTAATAAAACGTTCAGAAACCAACCCATAAGCTCAGAGAATGAATAGCAATAGCAATAGCAGTAGACTTATATACCGCTTCATAGGCCTTTCAGGCCTCTCTAAGCGGTTTACAGAGAGTCAGCATATTGCCCCCAACAATCTGGGTCCTTCACCCTTGCACTCCCCCCCCCCCCTAGTCCTGCTCTTTAAAAACTGAAGTTTACGAAACCTTGGAATTTGATACCAGAGTTTAAAGAAAATATTATTAGGCCTGACCAGCTGTTTCTAATGTTGTTCTTTGAAACTGCTTTTGTGCCTATTCCAGAAGAGCTGAAAACTGGTGAAAAGAGGGAGCAAAAGTTAACAGTGGCACCTCCTGGACAATAGTTCTCAGAAAACTCTAGGCAGAACCTTGTAGACATCATATTCTCAAACTCTCTTACAACTTTTTCTGAAATATAGTTTACTAATTAAAATATATTGTAAACAATTAACAAAGGAAATAAAGTTAGGAATATTGCTTGCTACTTGTCCATGAAGTTGCAAATGTTTTATAGCAAATAAAAATGCATACGAAACATATATAAATTATTCAATTAAACTGATTTAGGCTGCAATCTTATAGCCTACAAAGTGTTGCCAAAATTGTCACTGATTTTCTCCCTTTGAGGTTAAAGACAAGGCTCCAGTCTTGAAGAAAGAACAGCCTCTTTGGCTGCAATTTTGTGATTTGTATGTAGGAAGGATTCAAAACTATTTTGAAGTGTTAATCTACTGTCACTGGACAGACATTGGGGTCATTGAACTATTCTAAAGTACTATTAGAATTACTCTGCTGGTAATCAGTTTTAATATGTTGTAATAGAATTTTGGGATGTTGTGGTAAACTAATTCTAAGTTTTTATTTATTTTTCAAACTGAGTATTCTGCAAATATTAAACCCTTGTATTTGTAACTGAAGAAATATTATAATTTTAATTAAGTTCTATGATTACACTATGTTATTAGCTAAGAAAACTTTACAATTTGAAATCACAAATTTGTCTGATAAAAGGAACTATGATCCATTTGAGATTATAATTGTTAGTCTTTAAAATAGTACATGACTTTCGTTTTTGTAGCAAAACAATAACGGATGAAAATTGTTTTAATGGCATGTAAACAAATAAAAAAGCAAAAAAGAGATGGAAGGGGAATGATATAAACATGTGTCAGTCTTAATTTTGTACTCATTTTCAGATTGATGTGAAACATCTTAAACATAAGGAACATGCATCATTTTAGTTGCATTAATATCTTTACAAATGTAAATGGTAAGCCCAGAATAGGAACTCTGCCTTATGAATGTGAAAAAATGTAATTTAGCCCCTTTTTAAACTCATTGATGTTCCAGTAGTAATGTCCTTTCTGACTTCATGACATTAAGAAGTAGATTCTTATTGGTTTTTGTTCTCACTGCTATATGTTATACATATTTCTCCTTCTACTCCTTCTCCTTCCTCCTCCTCCTCCTCCTTCTCCTCCACCACCATCACCACCATCAGCAGCAGCATTTTGGGTGTTGAAGGAAATACATATATCACATATATATATATATATATATATATATATATATATATATATATATATATATATATATATATATATATATATATATATATATATATATATATATATATATATATATATATATATATATATATATTATATTGTGTATTTAATTTTCACAGGGTGAAAGAGGTTTGCCAGGTTTACAAGGCTTAGTTGGATTTCCTGGAGTACAAGGACCAGAAGGGCCTCCAGGAGCCTCCGGAACAAAGGTAAAATGAACCTTATGCCAAACATTAACTTGCAGAATAGTACTTGAAATCCTGATAACAATAAACAAATAATTTTTTGTATCTTTCCATAGGGTGATACTGGAGAACCAGGACTACCAGGAACAAAAGGAACGAGAGTAAGTTTGCATGAAACGTTATTGCTGCTATACATATCATGATGGTTGTAGTTTGTGTAATAAGCCATAGTAGCCTTATCTACATAATATTCCAAATCATTAGTTATGGATTGCAAATCACAATAACTGGGTGCATGTAACACACTAGGTTATAATCAAATACACTGCATTCTGCTGAGCATGATGCATACTAGTTTTTTAAAAGTAGCATTGAACATGTTAGTCATTCTTAATTTGTTGTATTTATTACATGGTAGTGTGCATCACCCTTTGTAGAGCACAATTTGCATGTCCTGAATGTTTATAATTACTTTTTCACTTTCTTACTAGAATGCAGTTCGATCTACTTAATGGTAATCAGTGTTAATGCTCAATGATGTGAAAATGACAGTGAAGTAGCTATTTACACTTAAATCTTATCGAATGTCATTTGATCTGTTGTTTGCAAGTAAGAACAGGAAAGTATTCAACAGTTTATTAACAATCTAGCTAAAATATTTAAAGAAAAATGAAATATACTCCCATTAAAAAAATTAGAATGCTTTGGTGGCTTAAATATCTTTTGGTGGTTGGGATCTGAAGTTGTTGTTCTCAAGGATTGTCAGAGAGTAAATGCTTCTCTGAGTTTAGAAGTTCACGCAAGTGCCTCACGATAACATCTAGCCACCCTGTTTATCAGCCTCTGTTTCAATTGATTTCGATTTTCCCAGCATCAGAAAAAATTATTATATCTTCTCAAGTTATTGCAGGTAGTCCTTGCTTGAAGCGGTAAGATTTTCCATCACTAAGCAATGTCATAAAGCATAATATCACATGAGCATGTCTCTTAGTAAAAGCAGTTCCAGTAATTCCCGGTTACAATAGTTAAATGAATCACATTGGTTGTTATGCAAGGACTTCATGTAACCACGATTTCTGGCATCCTGCCAGCTTCCCAATTCACTTTGCTTGTGGAAAGCCTGCAGAGAAGGCAACATATCGCAATCATGTGACTGAGGGACATTCAATGGTTAGAAATCCAGGTTGGTTGCCGAGCACTTGGCCCATGATCATGAGACTGTGAGAGTACGATGATGGCCATAATATTGAGGATTGGTTGTAAATATTACTCATTCAGCACCATCCTAAATTCAAAAAGGTTACTGGTTTCTGGATGAGGAAAATGGCTGATAGACATCTCTGAAAGTGCAGAGACAACAATGTGGTAATAATGTGGCAATAACCAATGGACTGGTAGCAAACTCGGTCCAATAGAACTTCTTTGGACAAGGTGAGGATGAGGGAGCACTCGCATATGCAGGAGATGGCAGGACAGGGTTTCTCCCATAGTCTGAGCATTGGGAGATGAAGGAAACCACCAAGCCATTAACCGTAGCACAGCCTTGAAGAACATTAAATTAGTCAAATCTCACTTTTTGGATCTACGATTAATGTAAAGTTAAAGAGATCTTTCAAAGAACCAGACAAATTTATCTGACCAGACAAATTTTGAGTATTAGAACTTGCTAAGAATTTTGAAAATGTGAGTAAATAAAACAAAACAAGCCTGAGATTTTGTGAATACAGTATGAAAATGGAACAGTTCAGGGGCCTAAAGATCCAGTCGGGAAAAGGAACAGTGAAGCTTGCAAAAAACAGACAAAGGCATGACACTTCATTTCAAAGTATCTTTGAGGAATTAGGAGAGAAACTTACAACTAAATTGACAGCAATAATTTCTATAGCTGCCAACATATTTCTTAAATACTTTAAAGAAGTTAAAAATGTCAAAGATGAGGAAGAGAAATCCCCAAAAATATAGAAATATTGGAAAATAAAGAAAGGGTGGAATATAAAACAGAGTTAATTGTTAAAGTGGAATTATAAATGACAATGGAAAACAACCAGGACAAGGATATTGTTACTGGATTTACAAAATAAGTTTTCAAGAGTTCAGAAGAAAACTTTGAGATGGGAGAAAGAAAGTTTGAATGCGGGAATTAAATTTTGATGAATTAAAGATTAAAGCTGTTAAAGGTAAAAGGAAGGAACATAAAACTGATTTATTTTATCAGTGATAAAATAAGAACAATCTATAAAATTCTGGAAACCCTTAATGGACTTTTTGCCAATACTTGGCAATGGTATTTTGGAGGGTCAATGGGGTTCAGAATTACAGAAGCAGCATAATGACATCACAAGTCCTTCCCCTGCTCTATATTTATTATGATGTTGCATACTAACATGAAAGGGAAGACCTTATGGTACAGAACTGCTTTCAGTATGTATCAACTGTATTAAAACTAAAAAAATGGTTGAGAATGTGACTGTTATTATATGTGTTTCTGATGGTTTAAAATGTCCCTCATGAATGTTGAGGAGAAACAATTTCTTGATGGTACTATTTACATTCTTTTTATCATTTCCTCAAAACTTAGGGGCCTCCTGGTTCAGCAGGCTATCCTGGGAATCCTGGCCTTCCGGTGGGTATAAAATCAAGGTTGCAGCTGAAACACATTCAAGGTTTTATTTCAGCAGGAATAACCTACTGATCACTGTTTGCTTTTCTTTCTGAACCTCAGGGCATCCCTGGAGGTGATGGCCCGGCTGGTCCTCCTGGGATCCCAGGATGCAATGGAACAAAGGTAAACTGTTTTAAACAAGTATTTTGAAGCTCTTTTTAAAAATCCATGAATTAAAGACATTTTTTTCTCTTCCATTAGGGAGAAAGAGGTTCTCATGGCCCACCTGGTTTACCTGGCTTACCTGGCAATCTCGTAAGCATTTTAAAATCATTTGTTTTAACTGAAATCAAAGCAAGTATAATAAAAAATAAATATGAAAATCGATGGCTCAGTTTGCAATACAAAATTTAATTGTGGAACAATAATTAAAACAACTGGCTATTTTTTTTAATTTCTCAGACAATGTTATATTTTCTAGGGACTTCCAGGAGTTCCAGGAATAAAGGTACATTTTCTAATTAAGAACATACCTATCATTTATTGTTTATATGATATGTGGATTTGCTACTCTAACAGAACTCAAAAAAATCATTTGTTCAATTGGTCATAGGACAAAAAAACAACATCCATAGAAGGTTAAGCATTTGGGCTAACTCAAAATGTCCCAGAATAATGAACAGCTTGATTTATTAAAGAAAACCAAGAGTTCCCTCTCATTGTAAAAACAGAAAGGAAAAATCAGTTTCCTACATGATGTTGTCTGAGTAATTGGTTCTCCTCTCCCTTGTAAAATATTAGCAGTCCTAATGTTGCCCGTTCTAAATTTGGAACTAGCATTCTTTTCTCTTTGAGAACAAAGAATCACTTGCATTATTGGACTTTTGGAAAAACATACTTCATTTCTCTTTTGAGGAAAAAGGAGCTGCAGAGAACACACTTTGATTCCCTGAGTCTCTTTTGAGAGTGGGCGGCATACAAAATTTAATAAATAAATATATAAATAAATAAGTGGGGCCTGATGCAAGTTTCCTGTTTTTTAAAAAAATCCCCTTTCCTGGCATTTTTAAAGGGCCATTTACCACAAAAGAAGTCATGAGGACCCCAGATTATTGGAGGCAATATGCTACTCTGTAAACTGCTTAGAGAGTGCTGTAATGACAGAATATGTCACAGGAAATAAGAATAGATCTTCATCCAGACTAAGGAAAGATTCCAGTTTGGAGCTCTGCATGAGTATCTTTTTTTTTTGTCAAAGAAAAATGGTCACTTTCTTTCATAATGACGGGCTGCTCCATTGCTCCAACCATACTGTAAAATTCTTTCCAAAAGAAGCATTTTTGTTCAGTTACAACTTTTCCATTCAATTCACAGGAAGGAAGGATTAGAGGAACTAAATAGCTTAGCATTGAGAGGAGGGCCCCACAGTAGGCACCTGTTTTTGCTCAGGTCTGTTCAAATATATATCAAATAGGTGGATCAAAGATCTCACTTGTGGTTTTCACGTTGAATTGCTGAAACACTATAAAACAAGTTTAGTTCTCAAAAAACAACAACAAGGAGAACCGTCCTTTTTCTAATAAAAAGGATGCAACTAATGGAACCTATCAGCTCCCTTTTGCAACCAATAATTTTGTCCGTCTTTTGTACATTTTAAAAGTTTACTATCAATCTGAGGGGCAAATAGAATAGCAATAGCACTTAGACTTATAAGCATAGTGCTTTACAGCCCTCTCTAAGCAGTTTACAGAGTCAGCATATTGTCCCCAACAATCTCGGTCCTCATTTTACCAACCTCAGAAGGATAGAAGGCTGAGTCAACCTTGAGCCTGGTGAGATTCGATCTGCCAAACTGCTGGCAGCCTGTGATCATCAGAAGTAACCTGCAGTATTGCACTCTAACCACTGCACCACCATGGCTCTTAAAGAAAAAGAAATATAAAATATAACTATAGCAATAACACTTAGACCTATATACTGCTTCACAGTGCTTTACAGCACTCTCTAAGCAGTTTACAGAGTCAGCATCCAATAATCTGGGGTCCTCATTTTCCTGACCTCGGAAGGCTGGAAGGCCGAGTCAACCTCAAGATCGGTAAGGATTGAATTCCTGGCTGTAGGCAGAGTAGCCTGCAATACTGCATTCTAACCACTGTGCCACCAGAAGTTTTAAAATCTTTCATGGGACAAAAATTATTGTATAACTAGAGCAGGGCTGTCAAACTCCTGGTCTGTAGGCCAGATGCCTCACACACTGGCGCACCCACACCCAGTTTAATGAAGGGGGGAAAGTCTGATATGTCACATGACGCCACCACAACGACGTGAGTTTGATAGCCCTGAACTAGATAATAATTAGATTTCTGTTTTATTGCTATTTCTGCTTTGTCCATGTCTTGTTCTTTTGGTTAAAAGCCAGCTTAAAGACCTCAAAAAGTTTTCTTGCTATTTTGCAGCATTTTAATGAAATCCTTAAAAACTTTAATATATCATCAAATGTAAAATTTAAAATTAATTACGGTTATTGATAAGTCCTCAATTTTTACTCAAACAGGTGAACAGCAGCAGCAATGCTCTTGTACTAATTGTAATCTATTATTTTTAAATCTGTGTCATATAGGGAGACCCAGGAGAAATTATTTCAATCCTGCCAGGTGGTTTTCAAAAGGGTGAGAAAGGATTGCCTGGACATACTGGACAACCAGTAAGTTTTATTCTAACTAGCAAAGATCACAATTTTGATAAATGTGGGGTGATGAGAGGAGGCAAAGGAGAATCTTGTTACTGCAGAAGCCTTAGAAAAGGAAGTGACTTGTATTTCTATACAAATCTTTACCCCCCCCCCCAATAAGTCCATCAGAAAGACAGAATCGAAAAGTTAGGAATATAAATAGTGAAACACCATATGACTGCAGAAGAGAAGGGGCATAGAAGAATCCACAAAGATTTGCCCCTGATCAACTCTGGTATCCTGGCCATGTTGCTTCCTTTGAGGATCTGGACTAATCTGGAAAGAAATTTTGAAGACCTGATGGATATTTAATGGAAATATTTGCCCAAGATGTAGTAATTGTGAAAAGGATAATATCAACACTAAAAATTACTAGGAGAGAGCTTGAAATATTCTGTCTGTGATGTGGATATCAATGAATAACATATTGCGCACAATTCTGTTTGCCTCATATTGAAGAAAATAGTTTAGGGCTGGAAAAGATACTGAAGAAAATAATCCAAATTAATTATCTAGTGGTTGAGTGCTGTTCATATAAAGAAAGGCTAAGATATTTAGGCCTTTGAATATCACCATTACATCAATGTCAGAGATTACAATGAGACATAAAGGGGAAATGAGATAAATTTTTGTTTGAGTTTTGTCTCCCAAGCCATGTTCAAGTGTAGGAAACTATGACATTATATAGCAAAGTGGCTAAGAAACTGTGTTACTGACACCATTTCTCAACCTTTTTTTAAAACCCAGGGAACACCTGGACTTCCAGGTAATACTGGCCCTATTGGACCACCTGGACCTCCTGGAAGACAAGTAAGTGATCAGCTTCAGAGGTTTTAAACTGCATATTGCAAGAATTCATGATTTCAATTAGGTGTTGTCTAAATTGATCCCTAATCTAAAGTTGTCCTCCAACTTTAGGTATGTTAAACATGCACTGGGTTCAGCTAGATCTCACATCAGGTGATTTCAGAGAATTCCCCCCCCTTTTTTTTGAGGCGAAGCAACATTTCTCCAGGTGTACCCAAATGGAATTGATATTAGCATGAACAATTTCAGAACAATTTCAATATTTTAATGGTCTACAGAAAGGGTGATTATAGGTTTGCAAAATGTATGTATATGAAAAATGTCAAGGCAATATTGAATGACTGAGCCATCCCTCCTCCTTTGCACCAACCTTATACCCAGCCAATGCCACGAGACCTTGGGAGTTCTTGCTAATGGGTAGGTGACCCATTCCACAGCTCCATTCTGCAGAACTCATTGAAGCAGATCCTGTGAAGCAAGAATCAAACCACTTAACCTGCTTAGTTTTTGTTTTAGCTTAGTTTGGCTTTCCAAGACGGTTCACAGAATGAATGAATCATTTTGTAGTGGGAACATGCAAATGGAAGGGTGAGCCAAAGTTGTTCATGTTCCTTTCCAATACCTTATTCTTTCCATCAATCTTCCGTCCAACAAACTCTTTTTCCAGTATTGAAAATTTTACGATATTATATTTTTCATCCTCCTTGCTCCTTTTGAAGAAACCTTTTTCACTTATTCTTTCTGTTATTGTGTCTTACGTCATGTTAGGTCTTTTTTTTTCTCTTTCCAACATTAGGTCTTATTATAATAGATAAGGTTTCAATTCAAGTGCTATGGCTGCATGGCACTTTAGATGTGATTTTGAAAAAGATGCTTTGATGTTCAAGAAATACAGGCAGATCATCTGTCCCTAATTCTTCAAAGCAGCCACAATTTTGATTCAGACTTGTACTATGTTTGGACTCCTTCATAGTCCAAGGCCTCCATTCAAAATTATTTCTGAAGTACTGCATAGCCCTACTGTGTATCGGTATTGCAAGTATGATGTTCTATGTAACATGCAGGTCTTCATAGAGTGTGTACGTTGCAAGTTATATGCTATATTATGATATCTTGTGCATTCAAACCAACATTTGATTATTATTCAAAATATTATTTAAAGAAATGTAAGAAATCCCTAATGATGAAACAACATGGTGGCAAAGAGACTGAAGATAAGAGAAAAGCTGCTGCAGCTGCATTACTACTATCCGAATTTCCACTCCTCAGAAATTATTAAATGGTTTTTGCAGGTAAAGGCAAACTTGGCAGCTTTAGATCATCTTTGAATTGCTGCTAGTGAGGCTGTGCTCTTAAGACAATCATATCTCTGAGATGGATACAATTAAGAGTTACTTTAATAGCCTAAATTGCTCCCATAGAAGAAAATAATGTGGTATTTGTGGAGAACAAACTAGGGAGGAGCAAATAGGTACGAGAACCAGCAGATAGTCTCTCAAAAATCTCCTTACTTCTATGCTTGTGACTGTCCCAAATTGGTATAGGGCATCTGGATTACATAAAACAGAGAAACCAGGGTAGTAGAAGAATTCAGTTAAGTTTCCCACCATATAGCAAGAAAGAGCTGAAGATAGAAGAAGCCCAGGAATGATACTAGCAGACGTTTATGTCTGCATTTGAAAAAGCAGCAATAGGTCCTGCTATGGGGAATGCCATAAGGCAGCAAACACAAAACTGGCTTAGTGTGACAACTTCTCAGCTTCTCGGCTTATGCAGAATAGCCATTATGAGATAAGAGGAGTACAATATGGGGCCGTTGCATTTGGACTAAGCCAGAAGTAAAATTTATAAAAGTGTAAAAGTCAAAAGTAAAAGTAATTTTGGAAAGTATCAAAAACGACTGAGGCAGAAAAGCAACATGATCCAATACATCAATTCAGAAAGGAACAATAAAAGAGAATATTCATAGAAGTCCAAAACACAACAATCATACCATTCGAGATGGGGCAACGATTCTTTAGCCCCAGGCCTGTCGGAACAGCCAGGTTTTAAGGGCTATGCGGAAGGCCTGGAGGGTGGTGAGGGTGCGAATCTCCATGGGGAGTTCGTTCCAGAGGGTCGGAGCAGCAACAGAGAAGGCTCTCCTCCGGGTAGTCGCCAGTCGACACTGGCCGGCGGATGGAATTCGGAGGAGGCCTAGTCTGCTAGTCTTCTGCCTGTTTGTGTAGAACAAACAGGCAGAAGACTAGCAGAATGCATCCAGAAGACATGACAAAAATTCTTTAATTTCACAACACATAGACACATTTAACCATAATTTCAATTGGGAAAATGTGGCAATTCTAGTCCAGGCAAAGTCCAAAAATGCTAGGGAATTTCTAGAAGCCTGGCACTCTGACAAATCAGCCATTAAAAGATACAACCAAGGAATCTCTAAGATCACCTTCACCCATACAGACAGACAAGACACCAGAATATAAACTGACAGCAAACAGCACTCCTTACTAGCACTGATTATGTTACCTAGTTAACAGTAATGAAATATCTGCAAGAAAACAAGCAAGCTCAGGGAGTACCAAGGACCCCTCATTTGACAAAATCATGATGAGTAAAACTGCAAAAGACAGTTTTACTTTAAACATTTTTCATCCTGTGATGACACTTTTAACACCATCAAAGAACAACATCTCCTATCCCAGGTGCTTGGGAAGGACTTGATAGATGGATAAAAATTCCAAATCTAGTCTAAACAACCATGGAACTTGTTATATATGCAAATGTTCCCTGTTACCAGCTCTCTGATTGGCTGGTCATTTGAGAGTTGCTTTGGGCTCGAGTATAAATACCCTGACAGTTGCAGGGACGTTTTTGAATCGCAGTCATCTCGCAATAAACATCTTACTCTCTGATTCCATGGCTCCTGCGTCTTTCCCTCACACATATGTAACAGAACTAACCATGATAAAAATATAGTAAACCTATATGCCTCCTGACTCTCAATGACTTTTGCTGGCTATATGATACAGTATAAATGACTGGTACATGATATAAAGACTGTGGCTCCCTAAAAATATGGCATGGGGGGATATGGGCCATACTGAGAACAAATGAATTAAAATCACCCTGCAGATGGGCACTAGGTGCATTCTTGCCAAGTTTATGAAAGAAATATACAAAACAAATAATTGGTTCCTAAAATAAATCAAGACTATCTGGAAAAAAAATGGCAGGGCAGTTTGTATTTCATCTTGACTCCTACTGCTAGACATTTTTGTGTTTCTCTTGGGAAGTAAACATTAAAAATAAATTATAGAAGAGAAAAATATATAAACTGCAATCCTATGTTTCCTGGAACTTCATAGCTTTGATCAGAATTTGCTTAGAATCCACTAACCAAATATGTGTTCTCAAGAACAAAACAAACAAAACCCACATGAGACTCATTTTGTTCCGGTTTGGGAAGATGCTCACAGAACTTATTTTACAGAAATTGGAAGGACACTATCAACCTCCCATATTCAGTTATAGAAGAACAGATAAAATGTGTAAAAACCAATGTGAAATCTCTTATGAAGAAAAAAGAAGAGCTCTAAAGAATTTAATGGTGCAATTATAATGCAACTCTACTCCATGAAATAGCCATCCACACAGAAACAGAACAACTATAAAGTAGTATCTCCAGTGCTAACAACTCTTTAAATATATCATAGTGTAGAATACTAAAACCACTGAGAAATCCAAGGTTGTACCCTGCTATCTCATTCTTATCAAAGAAGAAAGAACGACCATGGCAATTTCTACCCCCAATCTGGCTTTAAACAGCATTGAAATGAATTCAGAAAAGTCGTCATCTAAAAATGGTTCACTCAAGTATCTTCGCAAGCAAAGAAGATGTTAGCAACCAGCATTTAATGTTTCTCTTCTCCCGGCTAGCTTTTGCAATAAAAAGAAAAAAGTCTTCCAGGTTTCACCAATTGTTATTTGTAGAAATGAGTGTAAGAACACAGTTTGGAATATTAAGGTAGTCAGTTGAACTTGAAGTGTTATCAACATCCTTGGATCTCAAGAACTGGAATTCATCCAAGACTTTTAGAGAAATTAATATTCTGTCCTTTACTAATAGAATTTAATTGATTGTGATGTTCATACCACTAGGTATGAAAAAATTAGTGACCATCAATTTCTGTTTTGATAAAGGTTGAAGAAGAGAAGAAAAATATAACAGTAATGGTACAAATAGGCTTTAAAACAAAATAAGTTGTAAACATTTCCATGCTTTTTATTAAAATGTTTGAAACTATTATTCTTTGCCTGAATAGAATTGCTGGCTGTCATGCAATCGCATTATGCTCAGATCAGATGAAAGAAGCAGCATGAAATGAAAATCCTACTTGTAAAGAGTTCATTCATTAATGAAACTAAACTTTTGAAATAAATATAACGCAAAGAATTAATAGAATGTTTAATTTTACAGGGTATTCCTGGGCCACCTGGACCTCCAGGTGAGAAGGTAAGGCTAGCTTCTTTGGCACTTTTATTCAGTATAAATTATTTGGAAAAATAATCAAAGTACAAATATTTATTTAAATATTTTATAGACCTTGATGGACAAAACAATCTAAATTAACTGAATAACACTACAGAATAACAAAGTTGGAAGGGACCTTCGAGGTCTTCTAGCCCAAACCCCTACTCAGGCAAGAAACCCAATAGCATTTCATTCAAATGGTTGTCCAATCTCTTCTTAAACTTCCAGTGTTGGAGCACCCACAACCTCTAGAGGCAAGTTGTTCCAGTGATGAATTGTTCTAACTTTCAGGAAAGTTACAGGTTGCTTCTCTCCTTGATTAGTTTCCACCCATTGCTTCTTGTCCTGCCCTCAAGTGCTTTAGAAAATAGCTTGACACCCTCTTCTTTGTGGCTACCCCTTAGCTAGTGGAACATTGCTATCATGTCACCCCTAGCTCTTCTTTTCATTAGACATCCTGATTCCAGCAACCATTCTTTATATGTTTTAGCCTCCAGTCCTCTAATCACCTTTGTTGTTGTTCTCTGCACTCTTCTCTGCATACTACACATACCGTATTTTTCGGAGTATAAGACACACCTTTTTTCCTCAAAAAAAGAGGCTGAAGATCTGGGTGCATCTTATACATCGAATACAGCAATTTTTGCCTCCTGAAGCCCCGTCCCCTTCACCAAAATGGCCGTGCATATCCTTATGGAGGTTTTCAGAGAGTTCCTGGGGGCTGGGGAGGGCAGAAATGAGCAAAAACAGGCTGTTTTTTGTCATCCCCCCGCCAACTTCCAGCAGCATTCTATAAGCCTCCATAAGATATCCATGCAATGTTTTTGATGAAAAACAGAATGGGCTGTATTTTGCTCATTTCCACCACCACCCCCTCAGCAGGTGCTGCTGCTGAGGCAGTGCGGCGGTGGTGGTGGTGGAATCGGGGCACTGCCCGCTATGCACAGTGAGCCCAGGAGCAGTAGCTGCCACCAGCTACCCTGCGCCACCATCACTTGCTCCCCCTCAAGCCGTTGACTAGGCACACAGAGGGGGAGTGGCGACAGCAAGGACAGCTGAGTGGGGATAGCACTTTGGTGGGTGAAGAAGAGCTGAACTAAGGGGAAAAAGATCTGCTGGGCGGGGGAGCAGGGTAGGTCGCTCCATGGTGGGAGCCTTTTATTATTATTTTCTTTTCTCCTCACGAGAGTCACACCGACACAGCAGCGGCAGGAGGAGCAACAGCCTAGTGTGCGCTGCCGTTCCGGCCTGCCTGAGGAACAGGAGGGGAGTTCGGCTGTTTAAAAAGCCTCGTGTGGAACTCCTCTCCTATTCCTTCTTTTGCTGCCTGAACAGCCATGCAGGGTGCAAACCCTTGTCTTTCACAGCCCCCTCGTTTCTAATTGGGGGGATCCATGGAGATGGATGGAAAAGATGGGTTTTTTCTCCCCCCCCAATTTGAAACGTGGTGACTGTCAAAACAAGGGAGCGCACCCCCTGAGGCTTGTTCAAACAGAAGAATTAACAAGAGAGGAGTTTGGCTGTTTAAAAAGCCCCGTATGGAACTCCTCTCCTGTTCCATTTGCTGTTTGAATATGACACAAGGGGTGCGCTGCCTTGTCTTTCACAGCTGCCCTCATTTCCAATGGGGGAGATCCATGGAAATGGATGGAAAAGATGGATTTCTTCCTCCCCCCCATTGGAAATGAGGTGGCTGTCAAAGCAATAGCAATAGCAATAGTTAGACTTATATACCGCTTCATAGGGCTTTCAGCCCTCTCTAAGCGGTTTACAGAGTCAGCATATCACCCCCAACAACAATCCGGGTCCTCATTTTACCCACCTCGGAAGGATGGAAGGCTGAGTCAACCTTGAGCCTGGTGGGATTTGAACAGCCGAACTGCTGAACTGCAGTCAGCTGAAGTAGCCTACAGTGCTGCATTTAACCACTGCGCCACCTTGGCTCAGCAAGGGAGTGCGCCCCACGTGGCTTGTTCAAATAGAAGAAGAATTACCAGGAGGGGAGGATTCATTGGACAAGCTAATGGGCATGCGCTGCTCTCTCCTCTGACAGCCGCCTCGTTTCCAATGAAGGGGGTGGGGAATCCATGCGATTTCCTACCTTTGCATGAATTCCCTTCCCTCCCTCTGCGTGCCCGCCAGCCAAAACCTCCCAGAAGGCTTCTGCTGGTGGGCGAGTGGGAGGGAGGGGCAGGCCAGGGGAGGGAATGTCCTTTGGTGGCGGCAGGCGTCCTAGAAACTGCCTGCTAGCAAAGGACCAAAGGAAGTTGCTTTTCTGAGCAACGTGGAGACAGAAGGGACAAAATACCATCCGGATGGGTATACAGGGCCGGGAGGAGAGGCAGGCTTACTTCTGGGTCCAGTGACCAACTGGCTCGTGAGAACCGGCAGGGACCAGCAGCAACCCACCCCTGCTACTTACCTACCTACTGCATTTCTCTCTCTCTCTTTCTCTCTTTCTCTCTCTCTCTCTATCCCTCTACCTACCTATCTACACTCTCTCTCTCTCTCTCTCTCTCTCTCTCTCTCTCTCTCTCCCTCTACCTACCTACCTACTCTCTTTCTCTCTCCCTACCTACCTACTGTATTTCTCTTTCTTTCTCTCCCTCTCTATCCCTCTATCTACCTACTTACTTTTTTAAAAAAAAATGCCTCTTCAAAACCTTGGTGCATCTTATATTCCAGTGTGTCTTATACTCCAAAAAATACGGTAATCTATGATACATAAATGCTAAAAAACCAGCCGGAAACTGAATAGACATGTATAATCCAAGTACTTCAAGGAAAATTGCCTCCGTTGCTTAAAAATGATTTATCTTGCTGTGACTGCCTCTTTTAAAATGGTCAGTAACTCACTGATTTTGGGACATGGTAAAGGAGGCAGCTAAAACAATTCGAAATAGCACACCATTTGTCATCCATTTGTTCTTGAAAAGCAGAATCCACTTTGCTTGGCAAAGCAGCTTTGAAATGGAGTTGTGATCAAAGCAAAGCACCCCTTTGAAGCACCTATGGTCCTATGGGAGTTTACATGCCATAAGCTGCCAAAAGAAAGGTATTCGGAGTCATCAAATTAGTGGAGGTGCTCTAGTTCCTGGTAGTACTGCAAATTTAACAATTACAATATACTTTTTAAAGTAGGGATAAATATCTGATATTGTCTCTTCTATAGTAGTTAATTTCAATAATAAAAATTAAAAGTACAACAATGAAATATTTCTAAAACAAAGTATTTGTTGCTATAATGCCATATTATTTTTATAAGAGTTATTTAAACTGGAGCTTGAGCAGTGTGATGACCTAGAGGTGAAACTCTCACTTCACAATCAGGAGTGTGAGTGTGATCCTGGGTAGTGGCAGATATTTATCTCTGTGAACCAGGAGTGTCAAACTCAAGGCCAATGGGCTGGATCTGGCCCATGGGATGATTAGATCTGGCCTGCAGGGCCGCCCTGGAAACAGCAAAGGGTGGGCCCATGGTGCCTCTGTCACTGAAAACGGAGCTAGCAAAACAAACTAAAAAGGAGAAATGTTTCCCCTTTTGCATTTGAGCATGCAAGAGGGGACAGGAAAGAAGAAAGGGAAAGAGGAAAGACAAAGAAAAAGAAGGAAAGATGGGGAGAGAGCAAGGAAGGAAAATGAGGAAAGAGGGGAAAGAAGAAGAAAGGAGAAGGAAGGAAGGAAGGAAGGAAGGAAGGAAGGAAGGAAGGAAGGAAGGAAGGAAGGAAGGAAGGAAGGAAGGACATTATAATGAGAGTGAGGTAGGGTCTGAGGGAAGTCCTGCCTTAGTACTTGGTCACCACAGGTTCCCCCCAACCCAAGTGATGTCGAGCTGGCCATGCCCATCCTAGCCATGCCTACCCTGGCCACATCTACCCCAGCCACATTCCCCCAGCCCCCAAAGTCAAGCACAACCTTGATGCGGCCCTCAATGAAATCAAGTTTGACACCCCTGTTTTGGATGCAAAGAGAAAATATTTGCTGTGAGCTCCGCATAGGCATCAAGAAAGGCATCCGGCCATTTAAATGCTCAGCTCCATTCAATTGCCTCAACTCCACGGTGATGCAAGGGATTTCAGAGTCTTTAAAAGAAAAAAATTGAACTTGAGCTTGCCGTTGAAAAAGAAATAAGAGTCTTGGTCCATTTAATGAAGAAAGCTGAGCACAAAAGATTCAGGGTTTGCTTGTAGTAGAGTTTAAGAATGACAGTGATGGCAGCTTTAGGAGAGGATTAGGTACATTCGTGAAGAAAGGAGGATATTAAACTTACTATATCTTATCTTACTCCAGGGTCAGACGAATCAGAAAAAGAGGAGATAACTCTTGCCATCTTGGCTTCCCAGAGGCATTTGCTGGCTTTGACGTCAGCAGGAAAAGGACTCTGGGTTAAACCTGCAGAACTGTTTTAGTCATTTAAAAATGCCCCCAAATGATATTTGCAAACAATAAGTTCCTTCAAAGGTGATTTTTATTTTACCAACTGTCTCTTGTTTGTATCATCAGGGTCATATGGGCTTGAGTTTCCAAGGTCCAACAGGGGAAAAGGTAAGGTTGCTCTTTTGAAAGTCATAAGCACAGGCAAAGTGCTGGCTTCACTGCAGGCTCCAGTGTCCTCTATTTTACCTCTTGTTTCATCCCAGCCTCCCTTACTGAAAGAAACTTACACAAATTCAGAGGAAACCTGTCATGGAATCCACTATTACTGAATGTTAGCCAGCCACATGAAAGTGTGTGTGTTTTTAAATGAAATCTGCGCACCAAGGAAAGGGATCGCAGCATTTGACTGTGCATTGCCTTCATAGCTGTGGAGATTTGGTGTCTATGAATGGTCAGTAAGAGAGTGATTACAGAGTTACTACAATTAGAACTAGGCTGCACTATAAAACCCAATAAGCTGGGGGAGTGAAGCTTATGCTATTGGATGTATAAACGGGTTTTAGGGCCAGTTGCTGCTGTGACTCTTCTTAAAACATTGGGTTTAAACCCAATCCTCAATTTAAATTACAGTAATGCCTCTCCAACTACAGCAAAACAAGGGTAAATTCTGGCAAGAGTCTTTCTCTGAGAATAGGTTCTTCAACTATTTAATGTATTCATAAACTATATCAACAGAAGGGTAAGGCGGGGAGGTTAAAAACCCGAAGTATTCTGAACAGCTCCAAAAACATGTTGGAACTGACTAACTTGTCAGCCAAAGGGCAAATGCAGCTCAGTTTAAATAAGCATAAAGTGATAAATATTGAGGCCAAATCCCCTAAGTTCACATGCATACATATATAAAAAATAATAGAAGAGAGCAATCAAAATAATCAAGAAGCTCAAGCAAAATCTTCATATCAAAGCAACTAAGGAGAAATTTGATGATGTGCATTGATGGAGCATGGAGAAAGTGGGCAGGGAAAAATACTCTTCAAAATGCTACAGCCAGCAACCATCTAAGAAAGATTTAAAACATGTACTACATGCACGCACATATGTACACATTCACACACGCAGACACACATATGCATGCACATGCGAACACATAAACACACACACACGCTCTTAGCCAAAAGGCCAAGAAGCCAAAGGAATGATTTCTTCATGCAGCACATAATTAATGTGACACTGAAATGGACCTGATTTAAATGTTGTGTCCTGGGGGTGGGGACGCTGAAAAAAGTTTAACTTTTTTTGGAGATTCAACAATTTTGAAGGAATAAAAGGCATGTCTTAAGATTCTGTGATATTTAAAATACAAAAGTTCCATTACATCTTGTGTCAATATGATTTTTTTCTCTGTTTTCCATTAAAGTTAGTAACCCAATGTGTTGGGGAATTCAGAATACTCATGAAATTACATTACAACTACTTAGTTGTATTGCTTTTGGAGAAAATTATTGATCCATTCTATAGTTTCTAATATTGAAACATCTGTCTACATCTGTGGGATATGAGAAAGCTGATATACAAACACTACATAAATCACTTATTGCATAAAATACAGTATATTTCAGAAAACCTTTAGAAAATCATTATAGATTCATTATTTATTTGAGATTGCATTCTTTTATTGTGTACAATGTTATCTCCTGAAATGATGGGACTAGACAGAGATAATTTAATCTTTGATGAGTATATCTAATTTGCTTGAAGAAGATTAACTTTAAAGCAAAGCAAAACAACATCTGAAATGAGTTTTTAAAATGATGTACTTCCCCAAGTTTTTTAAACTACGGTAAGTAAACTACAATGCCTTTTGCTGATTCGTTTGCCAATTTGTTTATTGGGGATATTTGCAGGGTGAGCGTGGTGTCATGGGTCCCCCTGGTCCCCAAGGAACAGATACCCAGGATCAAGATAAAAGGACCATCATCATACAGGGAGACAAAGTAAATATGCACTTCTTATTTCTGTAAACATTACATTGTTTTTAGAAGATGCCACTTAGATGAGGATTAATGACAAAATAAAAGTTTACATAAACAATGTGAGCACCATTCATTTTCTATCTATGTTCATTTGTAAATTATCTCTGGAACACTTGCTTATTTTCAATTTGTTCACTGCAATAATCTCTTAAGGCAGATGGGCTTCGTAAAATAAGGAAAGCATTATAAAAGACCAAATTAGCCATTCCAGTTATAAGAAATGCTGTGGATGGTAGGTTAGAAAATCCATAGTACAGATTAAAACCAACAAAACTGATATCAATTAAATGTCTAAATCTGTCACTATATTGCAAAGTAAAAAGAGGTTTTTTCCCCCTTTATGTTCTGAAGTTGCTCAGCATGTTGTCCTAAGGATTTCAGAACCTGGTCACTCAAAGCTTAATGCTTAGCAAATCTATGTTACATTTAACAGTTTATAATAACCAGATATGTTGCACAGTTGAGATTTCTGGGGTGCCTGGGGGATGGGCACAAATGTATACTTATCTAGATTTGGAAAATGCATTTTGTAGAGATCAATGGTGCTCTGCTATAGTAATTGTCTATTTGTTTTTTAAATTCTAATAGGGTGATCCTGGTGAAAAAGGTGACGATTGCATTCCAGTAAGTGTAAATATTTTGTGATCTTGGGGCAAAAAAAGATTTCTCACATCAAACTAATTAACACAAAAACAAAAGAGAAACAAAATTTCAGATCCCCTAAAATGCAAAAAAAAAAAAAAAACCTGAGAAAAGGGAAAGGAAAAAGAAGGGTTGGAAATTTATCTCAGAAACAAAAGCTCCAAAACCAGATGGCTTAAAAAGCCTGCTATTTGCCTCTCCGTCAAAATAAACAAAAAAACAAACTTAGCAAAAATAATTCAATTTCAATGTTGACTCACCATATATATCAGCAATCCATTGCCGCAAGGCAAGTATAGATTCACCCTTTTGATATTGTATAAAAATGTTTTTACCCTGCCCCTATGCAGGAAAATGTTACAGTTCTGATGTCTTTATAGAGTCCATGTGTTGGAAACATTAGCCAAGCAAAATATTTGTGTTCTTAACTAACAGTGATCAAGCTAAGGTCATGTTAACAACTGTTTTAATTCCAGCCTGAAATACGGCAATAGTAGGACAAGTTAAACTATATGCAATGATATTGCAAATTCTGAGTAATAGCATGCAAACCTTATTAAACATTTTTTTGAAAAATCCTATATCCATAAAACAGAATTTTCAGTTGTATTAATCTAATTTTAAGATCAAAAGAAATGAATTATACATTCTTTAATGGGAGCTTCAGTTATTTACAAAACAGGGCTTATTCTAAAGTTTGTGTAATTAACCAATGCCAATTTCATGATCTTCTTTCAACTTCTCATAATAAAAGAAGGTTTCCATTTTAGGAACTTGAAATAAATATTTCAAAGGCTCTAGTTGTCATGGAGCTTTAGAAGGAGTGATGCTTCAGGAGCAAATAACCAAATCAAAATCAAAATTTAATTTTAATTTTAAATTCTACAACAGTTAAAAAATAGTTTTATCTAAAACCTAGCTGGTTTTATCTAGTCTTTCTGTCAGTCTCTAGTTATCTGTCCATCATCATTAAGGGCAAATATCAAAAGTAATCCCAGAACAAAGATGTATATCAATACTTGCTTGATCACAAAATAGTTTTCAAGTTGAGCCCAAATGGGGTTGAATTCTGAAATTCTATATTTCAATCAGTAACTAAAGTTTAATTTTAATTTTAAAGTTAATAACAGCAACTTTATTATTGTCAGTAATATTATTATTTTCAGTAATCAATTAATGAAAGATGGTGATCCCACTGCTTTGGGGTTTTCATTGGTTGCCAGATGGCTTCAAGCTGGAGTTGAAGGTGCTTCTTGTCACCTTTAAAATCTCATGTCTCCAGACTCAGTTATCTGAGGGACCACCTTCTCCATGTTCATCTGCCCATCCAGTCAGATGAAATAAAGTAATTTCTGGCCGGATTTCATCTGGTTCAAGAATGCCATTTGAAGGTGCCTAGGAAACAGGGATTTGCTGCTCTTATGCCTTGGGTCTGGTCAATCCCTTCTCTCCTGGGTTTTGGAGACCAGATAAAACCCAGCTTTTCCTGGTAGCTCAGGAGGAAAGCAGCATGTTATGCAAATTCATGTTATGAATTTACAAGTAGTGGTGATGATATGACTTCATATGCTTTGCTTCATTTCTTATGATGGGATTTTTAATTCGTTTGGGGTGGATTTATTGGTGTAGTTGTTGGAGAGGTTATTTTATAAAGTTTGGGGTTGTCATAAAAATAAAATAAAACAAAAAACCCAAAAGAAGCATTAACCATCATCAAAAAAGTCTTGCTGCATGATTCACTGAAGATGTAAGAAGAGTGAAGTTATCAACACACAGTAGCCATGGTTGCATACATCTGTTCTCTAATTGCCTATCAGTTGTTTCCTTGCCAAGGGTTCCTTAGTAAAGTAAATCAAGGGTCATTCCAGAGTCCCAATAACTGGAGAGATTTCCCAGAAACAACAGCATCAGCAACTATAATGTGGGTGATCAATAATGAGACTAAAGCATCATCAGAATCACCAGAATCTCTGAATTCTGAACATTTTAATTGGTCCTCCAGCTTTGTAGAGAACGTTAGCTACATCAGTAGAAATCTTACCACTGATTACTTGATTACTTCCTAGCCATCTATAATGAACTGTGAGAATAACCTTGCAAGACAGAATAGAGAGTTTCCGTCTAGACCAGAGGTTCCCAATGTGGGGCCCATGCCCCATAGGGGGGGCAATTTTATTTTTAAGGGGGTAATCTGAACCTTGTTTAAACCAAGTTAATGGCCTTTTAAGCTTCCTCTGCATGAGTAGAGTTCACTTTTTGAGTAAAGTAAGAATTATGTTTGAAAGTAAAAATCAAAAGAAATATATATATACACATATAATATATACATATACATATACATATACATATACATATATATATATTTAGTGTCACAACCCCTGGTATGCCCCAATTATGGGAGGAAGCTAATTGCTTCCATTCTCTGTCCATCGGCTCGTCACAAGAGACCATCCAGACAGAAAGCCCAATATTTTACTGTTGCCTTTTTACATTTTGTCCATGGAACTTATACTGGAATTTTAATTAACTATATTAACTCATGTAAAATATCTGCCATCTTTCAAAAGGGGCCACCAGGCCAGAGCATCAAAGGGGGAAAAGGTGAACCTGGGAAACCTGGTCCACGGGTATGTACATTTTTTTTGCTTATTTAGTCATTTGGGTACTTAAGGGAGTTCCACAAATGGAATTGATTTCTTATTGAAATCGTGCATTGCCTTTTGAGGGCTTTGCAATTTCCTTATTTTTTTTATTCTTTTTGCTATTTTAAAATTAATTCTGTAATGTCTAAAGGGCTGAACATATATTTCCAGGTTGGGGTTTCATGCAGGGGTCTTTTTGTTTTTATGGCTGAAGTTGTTTTCTTATGGTCCCATTGAATTTTTTATTCAGAAAGGAACCATAGAATAATAAATTAAAGAGGACAAAATATATTAAATAAAATAGCCATGAATTTCACTGGGGCGCCTGAAAAGCTCTTCACTAGCATTTAGTCTCGTGTAAGCTATTTGTTGTAGGCAGTGGTGGGCTCCAAATTTTTTAACAACCGGTGCTCTGTCCTAATGACTGGCTGTGTGGGTGTGGGGTGGGTGGGTCATGTGATTGAGTGAGCGTGGCCAACTCAAGGTCACTTGTGTGGGTAGTACCTGTATGGGACAGGAGTCTCCGGTGAGGGGAGTGGGAGGAAACAAAGATCCAACTTGTTTCTGTGTGTGAGAGAGAGGGGGGAGAGGGAGAGAGAGAGAGAGAGGGAGAGAGAGACTGTGACAAGCTAGACTGGGAAAGCTGGCTGTAAGAGGTTGTTTTTTGGATGTTTTTTGGCTGTTTTTCAGGCCATTTTCAGGCTGATTTTGGCCCGGAAAAAAGGCCTGTTTTTGACCCGATTTCAGGCCATTTTTGGGGCATTTTCAGGCTGTTTTTCAGGCTGATTTTGGCTGGAAAAACAGCCTGAAAATGGCCCCAAAATGGCCAAAACCAGCCCAAAAAACAGGCGGGGCGGGGGCAGCTGGTAGTTCAATTTGCTAGTTCTCCAAACCGTGCAGAATCGGAACAACTGGTTTGGGCTAGCCGGTCTGCACCAGCAGCAGTCCATCTCTGGTTGTAGGTTTATGTTTTGTGAAGTTGCAAGGTAGTAAAGGAAAAAACATTGCTTTCCACACACAAAAATGATGGGAATCTACATAAACAAATAGGAAAATTTAGATTTAGTTCATCATAAAACTGTGGAATGTCTTCAGCAGAGGTGCTATGCAGTATCCAAAAGTAATGCAGAAGTGCCTCCTGTCTGTCTGCATCTGAGTGCTTCATCTGAGTTGTGTGTACACCCATTGCAGGGACAAGGAGGAGTTGTCAGGTAGAAGTTTGCAAAGCAGCTTTGCGAGCTTTGCAGAAGATTCAGTTGATTTTAGACATCTAATGGAGATGTTTGTTTATTTGTTACTGTACCAAAACTACTTGAATGAAAGTTTTAAAAAAAAAACAGATGTGGGCAAATGGTGTTTTGATCACTTTGTTTTGTCTTTTCCTTGTAAAAATTGTAAACACTTTCTCTTATACTATAAACTTGACTGATAATCAAAAGAGGATTAAAGAACTTTGAGGCCAGACCATGAAGGCACACTGCACAATTTCCCCAACAGCCTGCTAGGTCCCACTGAATCTCCAATGGCTTGGAATGGCGAAAGCACTTCCCAGGCGTTAATGTACACTTTGCTGAAATTGGTGGAAGGTTTTCATTGTTGTTATTTGTTACTAACAGGGAATGGCTGAGAGGAAGTCTTAGTTGGAAAAAGAAAGGGAGAGGCAGCCTTTCAAAAACTGGAACTTTATTTGAAGAAACATTCCTTAGTAACTGCAATGAGTTTCAGAATAGTGACTGTTGACATCAGCTGGAAAGGTTTGAAAGTGTGTGAATAGAGAGTATGTGCCTTTACAATTGCAGAAGTCTATTACACAATCCAGCAGAAGTGAAGGAGTAAGTGTACATGTGGCTGCGGAAAAGTGTCCTATGCTCTGTGCTTCCAAAAGGCTCTGCTAGAGATAGAACTGCCCATAGCCAGTTCTAACTCTGGTCAGATATACTATGTGTGTATTTCAGGAGGTATTCCACAAATTTTCACATCAAAGTGGCTCAGACACACTTTTCCAAACAACATTTCCCAGATCTATGGGGACAGACTGAATATGTGAAAGAAGGATACTTACATGGATGAGTAGGAAGTCACCCGGAGCTTTATTAGGATGCTAGAGAGCAGGATTAGTTGTTGATTCCACAGCATTATTCCCACCATTTTTCCCAAGAACCCGAGAAAGCTTGAAAACGCTATTATTGTGCAGAGAAATACTTCGTGCAACTCGTTAATTCTTCATTAGTCTCAGCAACTCAGTAGGAGAAACAAGAATTTCCATGCTGACTAAATAAGTAAAATTATTCGTTTTACAGGGAAGGCCTGGAAAAGATGGAGAGGATGGAGAGAAGGGAGAACGTGTATGTAGGTCACTTTATCATAAATATTGTACTCATTTCCATATTCATAGAAGATTTGCTGCTGGTAATTCTTGATTTCAAGATAAATACCTATGAATTGTTCTGCATGTCAATTTTGCAAAAATAACTTCACACAGTCTTTAGTTTTGTTTTGGGAAAGGGGAAAACATTTTCAATTATTGTGTACAAAATGGGCTTTTTCTTACTGTGATACCTGCAGGGATTACCTGGTCATCCAGGAATTACTGGACATCCTGGTGTACTTGGATCTAAAGTAAGTAGCCACCATATAATAAGCACAACAAATCAAATAAATGAGTTTAAATAGATAGAGGTGTGTGTGTGTGTGTGTGTGTGTGTGTGAGAGAGAGAGAGAGAGAGAGAGATACTCAAACTATTCCTTTTAATCAGAGCCTCTAACAATGATAAATCTGTGTCTCATAGAAGTTACATCAAATAATAGGTAAATCTTTAAGAGCTGAAAAAAAATTCTCCAGCTCAGAATAAAAAACGTGGCAATCAAAAATTCATAGTTCTCCTCAAACGATTGTGTCCTAGTAAGCATTAGAATAGCAGAGACTGAGTAGAAAGTATTTTCCGCTTAATCTGTTATTGGTTACCATCAGTGGTAAAGAGGAAGAATCAAGTAATGATCTTTCAGAATGAAAGGAAAAAAAGAATGCAGCTGATTTCTGAATCATTCATCTTAACATGATTAGTAAAACTAGGGTTTGCTGAGCTCTCATCTATTATGTTTATAAAACCATAGGATTATCCTCTTTTATTATTTAATCCAAAACGCACACAGGGTAATTTAGCCACAATACCTCCTTTTGACCTCTGCTGGTTGTCAACAGTTTTAAGTATTGGTTCAAAAGTGGCAAACTACCATGTTTCGGCAAAAAATAAGACCTACCCCAAAAGTAAGTCCTAGCTTGATTTTTACATGTGCGTCCAATATAAGTCCTACCCCAAAATAAGCCCTAATTAAGACCCCACCCACTCCAGGGTGAATGGGTAAAAATTAAGCTAGGGTGGGGAAGGAGTGGATCTGTCGTACTACTTACCTTTGGACAGTTGCAGTCAGGCCTCGTATACCCCAACACCTGCCATTTCTTCTGCAGCCCGCAAAGGCCCGCAAGACTTTTCTGAAGGCCTCTGCAGCTGATAACAGAGCTTTGGATCCATCTGGAGTCCTGGGCTTCAAAGGCCCTCAAGAAAGTCTTGCTGGCCACAGAAGAAGTTTCTGAAGGCCTCTGACAGAGAAAAGGACGCCAGGGACCACATCACTCCCCCCCCCAAAAATAAGGCCTGGTTCCTTTTTTGGTAGCAAAAAAAATTATAAGAGAAGGTCTTATTTTCAGGGAAATGTGGTATTTCCTGTTCCATTAGCCTTAAGAATAAATCTTATCAGCAGAAAGGTTCCACAGACTCCACAGCTAGTACACTATTTGGGCTTACAGTATTTTTATAGATATAATTTATACTGTTAAAACTTTTAAAGGTTTTCAAGTGGTTAATAGTATGTATTTGGAGTTGAAGGCTTTCGTACAATCAAAGTTATTAAAGAGAACTGATACACATTTCTGCATTGGTTATGTTTTCTCTTTCCTCCCTTCCCAATGTAATCAGTTGGTTATACCGAGTTTTTAAAAATATTGTTTCAAAGTCAGTGGATAAATTCCTTCTTTTCCCTCCTCCCAGGGAGACAAGGGCATAGTAGGACCTCCTGGACCTCCAGGAATTGTAAGTGTAAAATCTGGTTTTAAATGTGTTTAAAAAATAAGTAGATAGATCAGTGCAGACTAGACGGTTTGCTTGGGTATTGCAATAGTGACCTCTCAGACCAGCAGCAGTTTCTGGACTGTCAGCTACAACTATTTTAAATTATCTGGGCAGAACCTGATATTGACTGTACATATACATACATAAATACATAAAGTATTACAGTCCTATGACTTACTATCCCAATAATCTCCTTCCTTCCTTCCTCCCTTCCTCCCTTCCTCCCTCCCTCCCTCCATAAAGATCTGATCACATTTAGATACAGGAAGGCTTGGGAAGTTTGAGAGTTACAATTCCAACACATCTTGGAAACACCAGGGTTGGGAAGGTTGAGCTAAAGCAATTCCTAAGAAAGACAGGAATCCCAGAAATACTGTAAGCTCTGAGCTATTTGGAAAATTTCAGATTTATGGGTTTTCTATATTTCGATGCTTGTCATTATTCAGGTTACAGATGAAAGAGATGAAGAAGTCTTTGGTGAAAAGGGTGATTCAGGACCTCAAGGGTTTCCAGGAAGGAAAGGTGAACCAGGTCCCCCAGGTAAATCTTGGTCATTATTCATTATGTATTCTTAATTGGTTGAGAAATTAACTGAAGTTAAATAAAATTTAAATTGTTAGTACTTTTACTCATGATGTTTTAATTTTGTTGTATTACAAGCTGCCTTGATTGTCAAGTGGATTGAAAGGTGGGGTATAAATCCAATAATAATTCTAATAATAACATATGTAATTATTTTTTGTCATGATTCGAGAGAAAATAAATAATCCAGCCTCTAGAAAAAAGCCAATCTTCTACAATATGTCTTATTGGGCCCCAGATTATTATGCAGTCAAATATCAAACACAATTTAAGATTTTATTTTCTGAAACTTGATTATATTTATTTTATAGGTTTTCAAGGTAGTCCAGGGCCACCAGGTCCTCCGGGTGAGAATATTTATTAATTTGGTTAATTAATTGATTAGTTTTGGACTGATTTTTGCCATACCTTTGCCAACTTTTAGTTCCAATATTTCTGTGGATATAAATAGTATATTTTCATTGATATTTGCCATAGTTTTTGAACAATTATTTTATATTTATAAAGCATTCATGTATCTTCAATATCGTTTTCCTATTTTGTATTGAATTTTCCAGTGTCTGGCATTCTTAGATGTTATCAGTGGTTTTGCATCTTTTCTTTTATAATTGTATTTTTCCTAGCAATGTAATTAAGATAACTGATATTATAGATGCTTAGTCTTTAAAAGCAAAAGAGTAAAGAGGCTACTTTACATCCATGAGATGAGGCAGAGGGAAGGCTGGGTTGTGGGTTACATGTGAAACTGATTATGAACACCTTATCCAGTAACAGTTGTAATGTACTTTCAGAAACTGCATCTTTGTCTGCATCTGACTAGCCACCCAGTCTCCCTCTTCCTCTCCCTTTCTCCTGCCTCAATTTTCTATGAGTTTAACCATTCGGTGAATCAAATAAAGTGAGTTGCAGTTCACAAAAGCTGAGGCCTTTTACTAAAACTTGTTGTCTGAAAAGATGCTCCTTCTGCTTCATACTGTAAATACGGTATTTAAATACAGTATTTAAATGTACATTAGATTATCTTTTCTTTTTTGAGGCATGAAATTCTTTTTCTCTTTTATGAGAAACTTAGCATACTTTTTTAATATACAAAGTTTTTTATTTTTTGTTCTCTACATACAATTATAGGTATACATTCACATGGTTATTATTCTTTTTTTTACATTCATTGTTCTTGTACATTTGTCATTCCATTTATAGAATTATACTATTCCATTTGGGTTGCTTTGTTTACCATCCCTCGCCTGTTTTGACACCACCTTCTTCTCCCTTTCTATTCTCCCTCCCTCCCTTCTCTACTTCCTTCCTTCCTCCTTTCCCTTCCTTCTTCCCTTACCTCTCCTCCTCTCTTCCTCTTCCCCTTCCTACCCTCTCTCCTTCTCCCTTCCATCCTCTTCCTCTCATCTCCTCTCTTCCTCTCTCTCCCTCCCTCTCTTCTCTATTTTCTTCTTTCCTCATCTCCTTTCCCTTCCTTCTTCCCTTCCTTCTCCCCTACTTCTCTCTATCCCTTCCCCTTCCTACCCTTTCTCCTTCTCTCCTTCTCTCCTTCTCCCTTCCATATTCCTCCTCACCTCTCTCTTTCTTCCCTCCTTTTCCTCTCATTTCCTCTCCTCCTCTCCTCCTTTCTTTTTCTAATGTTGCAGGAGTCTCTTCCAGCTCTTAATTTATATTTTCTTGGGGTGGTATTTCCGAAAACCCAAAATTCGTTGAATATCATTTCTTGTTCCTTTCCCATAACACATAGAACCTTCTTCAATCATATACAGCATGTCGTTTGGTTGTAAAGATTTTGTGCATCATTTCCATAGTCATCACTTTCAATTTTATATAAAATCACAAATTATCAATCTAGTATATATGTATACATTAGTATCATTGTACATCATTTATTTGACTATAATTAGTATTCCTTCATTTTGAACAAAATATTCTAGGTATAGGATTCATTTATATTTTAACACTTCATTACATCATCCTAAATCTATTCAATGATCATATACCTTTGTATTGTTATCTGTATTATTCTATTATTCTTATATTATACAAATTTTCTAACATTTTTCATTTCCATGTTTTTTTATCTAACCACTAGTAAAATAAATCCCATACCTTATAAAATTGTTCATCTTTTTGTTCTCTAATTTCAAATGTCAATTTACTCATTTCAAACAAATTCTCATATCATCAATCCCGAAGAGCACCTGTGTAAACAATCTGTGCTCTTCCCACTAGCACTCTCAATAAACAAACTGAAAAGCCTTGACATGTAAATCCAATGATCAAAGAGAAGAAAGAAAAAAACAATATTTCCAAGCCTCCAGCCTCTAAGTGGCAGTGTTACTTTTTTCTCTCTGCTGTTACAGCCCTCTTTATATTCCAAACTTATGGAGAAAAATTCTTAAGAGAAAAACAATCCAATCAAGCATTGTAAAAAAAGACATTTTAAATCAAAAGTATACAGTTGCAAGAAAAAGTATGTGAACCCCTTGGGATTACATGGAGTTTTGCATGAATTGGTCATAAAATGTGCTCTGAACTTCATCTAAGTCACAACAACAGACAAACACAGTCTGCTGAAAATAATACTACACAAACATTAGATGTTGCCATGGTTTAATTGCACATAACATGTAAACATTCACAGTGCAGGGAGGAAAAAGTATGTGAGCCCCTAGCCTAATGACATCTCCAAGAGCTAATTGGAGCCAGGAGTGAGCCAACCTTGACTCCAATCAGTGTGATGATATTGGATGTGTTGCTGACAGCTGTTCTGCCCTTTAAAAACATACACCTGTTGTGGGTTTACTGGTTTCAAGAAGCACTGTCTGACGTGAACCATGCCTCGCAGAAAAGAGCTCTCAGAAGACCTACGATCAAAAATTGTTGACTTGCATGAACCTGGAAAGGGTTACAAAAGTATTTCCAAAAGCCTTGATGTTCATGCGTCCACGGTAAGACAGACTGTCTACAAATGGAGAAAGTTTAGTACTCTTGCTAGTCTCCCTAGGTGTGGTCATCCTGTAAAAATGACTGCAAGAGCACAGTGCAGAATGCTTCATGACGTAAAGAAGAATTCTAGAGTGTCAGCTAAAGACCTATAGAAATCTCTGGCACATGCTAACATTTTTGTTGACACATCTACAATAAGGAAAACATTAAACAAGAATGGAGTACATGGGAGGACACCATGGAGGAAGCCATTGCTGTCCCAAAAAAAATATTGCAGCACTTTTGAAGTTTGAAAAAGAGCACCTGGATGTTCCACAGCACTACTGGCAAAATATACTGTGAACAGATGAAACCAAAATTGAGTTGTTTGGGAAAAACACACAATACTATGTGTGGAGAAAAAAAAGGCACAGCACACCAACATCAAAACCTCATCCCCACTGTAAAACATGGTGGAGGGAGCATCATGGTTTGGGGCTGCTTTGCTGCCTCAGGGCCTGGATGGATTGTTGTCATTGATGGGAAAATGAATTCCAGAGTTTATCAATACATTTTGCAGGAAAACGTACAACCATCTATCTGCCAACTGAAGCTCCGCAGGGGATGGGTGATGCAACAGGACAATGACCCAAAGCATACAAGTAAGTCAACACAAAAATGGCTACAACAGCACAGAATATGCCCTCTGGAGTGGGACAGTCAGAGTCCTGACCTCAACCCGATTTAAATGTTGTGGCATGACCTTAAGAGAGCGATTCACACCAGACATCCCAAAAATATTGCTACACTGAAACAGTTTTGTGAAGAGGAGTGGTTCACAATTACTCCAGATTGTTGTGCAGGTCTGTTCTGCAACTACAAGAAACATTTGTTTGAGGTTATTGCTGCCAAAGGAGGGTCAACCAGTTATTAAGACCAAGGGTTCACATACTTTTTCCTCCCTGCACTGTGAATGTTTACATGTTATGTGCAATTAAACCATGGCAACATCTAATGTTTGTGTAGTATTATTTTCAGCAGACTGTGTTTTTCTATTGTTGTGACTTAGATGAAGTTCAGAGCACATTTTATGACCAATTCATGCAAAACTCCACATAATCCCAAGGGGTTCACATACTTTTTCTTGCAACTGTATATATAAAAAAATAAAAGAAGAAAAAGTAGAAGAAAAACGAAACCATCCAATTTAAAAAATAGGAAACATTTGCAGAAATTCCATCCGTAGAAAGAAAAATTAAGAAAAGATAACATACTAAGTTTAATGTAGCTTAATCTCGCCGCTTATTTACTTCTGTCTTCAATTTTAATTTAGTTTTTGATTTTCTTTGGATAGTCTCTTTTCTAATAATGAAATTTCCTCACCAATTCGACACACTTTCTCTTCCGCTTTCTTTCTGTTCTTTAGCTGTCCCAACTTCAGCTTCAAGGCTGCATTTCTGTCATCTGAAAAAAGAGCTTTTCCTGGATCGATCAGGGACTTTGCAGTGTCCATGAGATCAGAAAGACATGCTCTTCTCTATCGTCATCTCTACGGGACGGTTTAGGTCCAAAAGGACCTTCCAGTGGCAGAAATATTGACCATGATCTTGGAGCTCCAAGATCGCATGTCATATCATTGCGACATCAGCTCCTCCCCGAAACTTAGCATACTTTTTTAAAAAAGCTTCAACATATTTGTCATATTTAGTTATATGGCTATTTTTACTATTCTTACCTTTAATATTTTTATTTTATGTTGTTACTATTATTGATATATCTAGTTCCTTAAGAAGGTTTTCATGCATTTATTTCACTGCATTCTTATAACCAAGGGCAAGCTATTCCAGGACCAGCTGGTTTTCCTGGTGAAAGAGGGAGAAAAGGTGACCAGGGGCCTCCTGGAACATCTTTGCCTGGGCCAAAAGGAAGAGATGGATTTACAGGACCTCGTGGTTCACCTGGGCCTCCAGGCCTCCCTGGTGGAACAGGCAAGTCACTATTATCTTTAGAAAATGTATTATTTAATATTTAAAAAGACCTGAGATAAGCTGTAAATACCAGGATTGTGGCCAGAATGTGCTGAATGAATTTGTCAGAGAATATAATATTATACTTTTACTTCAAAGCTACTATTCTGGCCAGGTTAAAGGGCTGTACAATTAGTGATTGTTGACTTCTGACTGTAATTTATTAAAATCATACAATTAATCAAGTGATTCTTGCTTACAAACCAACAGCTGCATCTTTGTCATTCTATCCATTCACTGAGAAAATAAAAAGTATATATGAAAATCTTTATTTTCCATAAAAATATAACTGTCTTTTCTGACAAATGTTTCTAGCCTTTGTATTAAGATACTTTGTCTAATAGGCCTTTAGGCAGTTAAATTCATCTGCATAATAGTGAACCCCATAGCGAAAGAGGATTGTGTTTCCGTAGCTTGAAGAGTTAAAAGAATTTTTAAAAAGGGATTTTTGGTTTCCAAACCCAGAAAAAAAGAAGGATTAAGTTTAGTGGAGGGTTGTATTAAGCCTTAACTGACCAATGCTAAGGCAGATAGCAAAGCTCAAAGGTTAATATATTTAAGGCCATCAGATGATGACTATGTCATATGAAAGATTGCAACATGGCATGGTTGGATCATTCAGAAACCTAGTATGATTGAAAATAATGGCTGTTTGATCGTTTAAGCTTATTCATATGTACGTATGGAAAATGAATTAATTCCAAAACATGATCAATCTGATTGCTAATGAAGGATGGAGAGAATGGGGGAATGGGAATATGTAATTGGGGATAGATGATCCTTTAAATAAACTGGCTCTATGCCATGTAGGGCTTTAAATGTCAAATCCAGCTCTTTGAATTGTACCAGAAATAGACTGGTAACCAATGTAGCTTATGAAGTGGAGACATAACATGTTGTGTTCCCCTAGAAACACACATAATTGCTCATGCCACTATATTCTATACAATAGTAGTACCAACTGAAACTTCTGGATACTTTTCAAGTGCAGCCCTGTGTAGAGTGTATTATAATAGTCCAGCTGGGAGGGGACTAGAACATGAATATTTGTGATGAGAGCCCCAAGATACTATTACTCTGCTGGTATAAAAAATAAGTGGTAGCAAAAATAGAATGCAAACCCCACAAATTAGTTGTCTTGGAAGGTGTTTGGCAGAAGGCTGATTGAGAGGGTACAAAAGATAAAAATGAACAAAATTTGAGAGATAGTATAATGATAGTATAATGATAAGTGAGAATGTGATGAGATCACATTGTAGCAAGGTCTATATTGCAATACAGTACCCTTTTTTCTTAACCTCTGCAATTGTTGGATAGGAGGTACTGCAATATAGATTTCTTTACAAGATTATTATTTTGCAAATTGTTGGGATTGCTAAAATATAGAGGGAGAATGTTATATCAATTAGCCCTAAAGAAATGGGCATTATTAATAATATAATCTCATGGCTCCTGCCTTTTATTTTTGTTTGGTAATCAATGTCATTGGTGTAGATCAATGGTCTCCAACCTTGGCAACTTTAAGACTTGTGGACTTCAACTCCCAGAGTTCCTCAGCCAGCTTTAAAGTTGCCAAGGTTGGTGACCACTGGTGTAGATCACTGCTGTTTAAACATCAAAATTAATATCCTTTATTTTCTTACTATTGCAGATGGAATTGGGTGTGAACGTGGTCTACCTGGTGACCCAGGTCTTCAAGGCACCCCAGGACAGTCAGGCTACACAGGAGAAAGAGGAGAGAAAGGTAAAAATGATATTGGTTTTTGACTTTCATTTTTGAATTCCAAAAAGGAGATGTCGTTAATTAAACATTAATAAAAAAAATAAATACAATAAAAAGAACAGGTAGTCCTCGGTGCACAAACACAATTGAGCCCAAAATTTATGTTGCTAAGTGAGAAATTCGTTAAGTGAGTTGTGCCCCATTTTACGACTTTTCTTGCCACCTTTGTTAAATGAATCACTGCAGTTGTTAAATTAGTAACATGGTTGTTAAGTGAATCTGGCTTCCCCAATGACTCAGAAAGTCTCAAAAGGTGATTACATGACCCCAGGACACTTCAACCGTCATAAATGTGAACCAGTCATCAAGCATCCGAATGTAAATCACATGAACATGGGGATGCTGCAATGGTCATATGTGTGAAATCATAAGTCACTTTCTTCAGTGCCATTGTAACTTTGAACAATCACTAAGTGAACTGCTGTAGGTCAAGGACTAATCTATATGAGGGTCAGGTAAAAGAATTGCAAATATGCATGTGAACCTAAACCTCACTTTAGATACCCTCTGCTACTCCACGTGTAACATGAAGAATGTAACAAAATGTTGCATAAAAGCCATGCAAACACAAATAGATGTATTTGCTTCATATCCACAAGTAGAACAAGTATTTTCTTAGAGAAGCTTTAAAGGCAACATTGGTTGCTGTGAAGAAAGAAATAACGGGCATAAAGACAACCATGAATGCAGGATGTACAGGTAGTCTTTGACTTACAACAGTTCATTTAGTGACCATTCAAAGTTACGACAGCACTGAAAAAAGTGACCCATGACCATTTTTCACACATATGACTGTTGCAGCATCCCCATGCTCATGTGATAAAAATTCAGATACTTGGCAACTGGCATGTATTTATGATGATTGTAGTGTCCTGGGGTCATGTGATCACCTTTTGTGACCTTCCGACAAGCAAAGTCAATGGGGAAGCCAGATTCACTTAGCAACCAGTTACTAACTTATCAATTGCAGTGATTCACTTAACATCTGTGGCAGGAAAGGTCATAAAATGGGGCAAAACTCACTTAACAAATGTTTCATTTAACGACAAAAACTTTGGGTTCAATTGTGGTCATAAGTCAAGTACTACCTTTATTTTTATTATTTACCTTGAAACAAGAGACCATTACTTTTAATATTCCTTGATACATTCAAAGCATAAATATAGAAATACCCTTCCCATCCACAGATCCTTAAATTCTTATGAACAGAATTGTGATTACAGCTCATTTTGATTTTGTTCACTCCCCTTTATTGTCTCAATACTCTCCTATTTCCAAGTCGATAAAATTCTACTTTGAAAAAGTAGAAGATGTAATATGCAATGAAGAACTCTTCTAAAGATGTCACTCAACTTTCTCCTAGTTTCTCTTGACACTAATATTTCTCCCATCATAGACACACACAATGAAAGTGTGCCATGTGCAATTTGTAATACATGTATGACTTTTCACAATTAATGCAACTTCCAACATTACTCAGAAAAAATGGAGCAAAAATGAGAGGCAGTTGCAGAACTGAACTGAGGTTTCCAGCCTGCTGTATGATGGGACAGAGGACTACTCTAACAGTGAAAAGGGAAATAGAAGTTGTGTTTGTGTGGTAAAGCAAGATACAAACTCCCAAAATGTGGGTGAATGGGCTCAAAGAAAAAAAACTAAAATAGATTTCATTTAATTGCCATAGAAAGGCATTTTTATTTAACTATAGTCAATACGATTATTGTTTCGTCAAGCACCCAAGGCTTTCACGGCCCACAGGCAATCTTTTAGGGTTTGCATGCAGATTCTTTTCAATGTGTCATGTTCAAAGTTTGATTAAATAATATGTGTCAAATATTTTTTTCCAATCAAATTTTTATTTTTTTATATTCTTTATACATATCAATGCGTGAATCGTGTGGTCCTTATGTATATCTTAACATATTAATATATAATTATTATTTTCTCCCACTATTTTCTCTCCCTATTTTAACTTTTTTCCCCTTTCATATTGCTATAATATTCAAAGACATGTTTTCCACGTGTTTTGTTGTTCATATTTCCATAGTCAAATCAAAGTTCCATCCTTCATTCTTCTATTTTTCAATATCTCCTTATAAAGTTTATATATATATATATATCCCATTCTTCATATCCATTTATATTACAATATTATCCTGATATCTATCGCACTGCTAAAATAGTAATCCAACCTGTATAATTCTTGTATTAATACACATTATTAAAATATATTCATAAAAATATTCCTTTACTCTATTTTCCCTTATCTTTCATATCTCTTACCCGCTTCTGAATCTTTAATCTTATTTTCTTTTTAGTTTTTCTCCCATATTTGTCCCTTGGGTCTTTTATTCCCTCTACTTGCCTATGCAGTCTAATTTTTCCTTCCAACTCTACCCGTTCCCATTGTCTAATTACAGAACTATCCATTCCACTTCCTATCTCTTTTCCCCAGTTCTCTTCCTGTTTCTCCCATTCTCTTTTTGAATTTTTTACATTATTTCTCTCCTTTTTTAGTTCCTTAATCACTGTTCCTTTTGGTAACATCTCTTCATTATGCTGGTTTCTCTCCACTTTCCCTTCTATTTCTTCTGGTAGCTCCATTCTTTCTTCCTTGTCCTGATCATTGTCCATTATTCTTTGCATTAGATTTCCCAATTTTTGGTCTATGCGATCAAATATTTTCTCAATGCTTTGAAAAAGCTCCATTCTGTTTAAGGTCTCCTTGCTTCCATCTTATGTTGCATCTGTGTTTAGCCAATCTCTTTTTTAGTCCACTGTCCAGAGTTCATTAATTCAAAAGCCAAACTTCCAAGTCACAATTTTAATAGCCAGTCCAAAGAGTTTAAATTCATCAGGAGGTTATCCACGCCTCTTCACATGCCTTTTTGCCAACAGTTGATGCTCTTGCTTCTGTCTGCTTCAACCACTCTGCAGTGGTGTTAAAAGTTCCAATTTCAATTATTTTTTCAATTACTCAAATTATTTTTAAATTATAAATCCAATAATTGAGCAATTGAGCAATGTTTGTAAAGAGAAATTTGGTACTTTAATTCCAGTATTTTAAAATGCTCCCAATACCATGTCTTTTAGCTTTGAGGAACCAAGTTTCTACTTATTATTTAAAAAGCAGATTTTTTTCCTTCTTCAATTCTCTGGTATTTTTCCTGTGTGCCCATTCATAGCTTCAACAAATAGCTTTAATGATGCGTCCTCCTTGGATTTCTGGGGTCAACTTCCAATAAAAAGTATTTTCTTACCCAGCTCACAGTCCATTCACTTTCTCCTCTCCAGCACAGCCTTGGGTATTCAGGCTATCCCCGGCTTCATGGCAGCCATTTTGGCTGCCGCTGCTCCTCATTGTCAGATGAGGAGCCTTTCCAATGAGGGAGGAGAGATGTGGCTCTCCTCGACCTGCCAGGGGGCCTCACCTTACCTCACTCCCCCCACTTCAGGGGGGCTATGGTCCGAAATTGGATCCTTTGACAGGGAGAGGTCATAACTGACTGTAGAACTTGCAGATCAGACTTCCGAAAGCGCCGGAAGTACAACTGGAAGTCCAATATGTATCAAATATGTCCCATATATTTCTATTCCTGAGGCATGAGATTTTCATTCTGAATGTAAAGAATTTTCAAATATCTTTACCGTTTCTCATAGGTGAAAAAGGGGAAAGCTGCTCGGAGTGTGATGGAGCAGGTTTTCCTGGACCAACAGGGCCCCAAGGGCCTCAAGGGGAGCAAGGTAAAGTAAAAAGCGGGAATCCCTTAATTAGACTGCAGATAAAACTTTCCCCTAGAATTTGTTCTGTTTTTCTATTGTTCCATTCATCATGTTGTTTCATATAGAAATGGAGAGATAGTTTCAAAATTATATGTGTAACAATACAGTAACAAGTTTCAAATGTTAGTTTGTATAACTAGATGATCATATATAGTAGAGGAGAAAGTAAAAATCACTTGGAATGTTTCTCCCTTCTATTCTGTGCTCTTCAAATGTCATTTTTAACATTCTAGAATGAGTTAAATAATCTTGGCCTTTATTTTAATTCATTTTGATGAAAGGGTCTGTTGTTTGATCCCTGGAGCAGTAGAAGTTAACTCTGCCTTTTTCTGAAAATGCAATCTTTATTTTTTTCCTAAGCAGAAAACAAGAGTAACAAACCTATAATTTCTTATCCTACATCTTTTCTATGTCTACACAAATATGAAAACATTATAAATGGCTGTTTGGAAAATAAGTGTCACAAATATCAAACATCATCCACAATTTCTACACAATTGCATGATCATTTAGTTTTGTTTAAGGATTTTGTAAAGGATGAGCATTCTCTGTAATTGAGAAGCAGTGGTTAAATATTACATAAAATTCCTTCTTTTTATTGTTGAAAATTTTATTATCATTCCTTTATAGCTAGTTCAAGTAAAGCACTAAAAAAGTCCTCCTTTCTAAAAATTATTTGGAGTACAGTACTCCAACATTTCCTTTTCCTTAATAAACATGTTTATTCATTTATTCAAATGATCATTCTATTTGATTTTTAAAATCATAATCTTCTCTTGGCAGCTTACAACAAAATAATATAAAACTATTACATTATATTAAATAGAAAAAAATGTAAATACAGGAAAATATTCTTGGAATACCTATCAAAAATAAATGCCATGAAAAAATGCTTAAAAGCAGCTACAGATGTGGCCAGCTGTATATACCACTTTGGAGGGAATTCCACACATTAGGCTGCCCACCAAGTCTATTGATCCTGGTGGCAACCAATAAGTAGGATTTCTGACACTAATTTTAAATTATAGGCATAATTTAAATTTTTCCAAAAACTTCCTAAAAAATAGATTAAACACAGGGCAATAATACTCACAGACTGAACCGGCCAATATTTTAATTTATGAGTGGCCTAAAGGTTGCATGGGAGTAATTTTTAACAGTTGACTTCTAATACAATAAATGACTGTTGTTTTTTTAATGTTTAGCCACTCCAGCAGCTGTTTTAAGATTAAGCAAGCATCTCTGTGGCAAGTGTTTTATGCTCCATGCCGACAATAGACTCACAAAATTTCAAATGTGTCTGTTGGTTTTTTTAAAAAAAGTTATACCTAGTTTTTATTGAGCAGATCATTCTCCATTCCATGTAATTCTTTTAATTAGCACTATAGAATACAATGTAAGTAGAAAATTGCTTAACAGTCTCAGCAAGAGGTTTCCAATTCATTCCAGTAACTTCTGTTAACAGTTATTTGGCACTAGTCTTCAAATCATTGAGCCAGTCCTTTCATTACCACCAGATCTTCATAGTAGTTGAAAACAAAATTTGATGATTTGGGGAAGAGATTTGGTACCTTTGGTACCTTTGACTATCCAAAGTCACCTTCTCATTCAAAGCAATGATCAAGGTTGCAACCAGACAAACCTGACTCTCCAAGAATGTCAAAATCCCATCTAACTTCTTTTTCCCCCTTTTTCTTTTTAAACTAGCAGTGCACTTTTATGCCTTCTGCAAATACTTTAATTTACATTTACAGTTTGACATGATAGCTAGAAAATGCTCTCCCAAGCATTATTTATTTATTTATTTATTTATTTATTTATTTATTTATTTATTCTATTCTTTTAAAAAGGCATTCCAGGACTACCGGGTGCTAAAGGTGATAGAGGCTCTCCTGGATTTGAAGGCATTCCGGGAGTGGCAGTAAGTATATGGGTATTTGGGGCAACTTTTCAGAGAAATGTTTTTGTAATAATGAGTGTCATCAATGCTTTAATGTTCATCATCTCAGGAAATGAATTTCAAATACAAGGCCAAAGAATCTCTTTCTTTTTGTATTTAAAGGCATGGCGTTTTGTTTTGATGAATAGGAAAAAACTTGCATTTCCCATTTCACAGCACTTATGGATAGGAGTAATAATGTTTCAATTATGTCAGTAGCCAAAAGCTTTAGCCTTCAGGACCACACAGGTTTCTAGGTCAGGAGCTGCAAATGCATGCCCCTCCCCCAGTGTATGTGAGTGTACAATCACATACACATGTGGGTTTTATTAATGAGAGCCGAGGTGGCGCAGTGGTTAGGGTGCAGTACTGCAGGTCACTTTAGCTGACTGTGATCTGCAGTTCAGCGGTTCAAATCTCACCGGCTCAAGGTCGACTCAACCTTCCATCCTTCCGAGGTGGGTGAAATGAGGACCCGGACTGTGGGGGCAAGTTGCTGACTCAATTTGCTAAAAAAAATTGTAAACCTCTTAGAGAGGGCTGAAAGCCCTATGAGGCGGTATATAAGTCTAATAAATAAATAAATAAATAAATAAATAAATAAATAAATAAATAAATAAATAAATAAATAAATGTCCTTGCTTTGCAGCACTCTTGAGTAAGGGCACTTGGAGAGGATAGTACTGTATTTTAAGCTGGGCTGCTGGAAGGGCACTATCAGTCCTGAGCAGTTTCTGGTAGGGGAAAAGCAAAGCACTGAGGCTTCTCCTTCTCCCACCGGCCAGCTTGCAACCTGCTAGTTTCTCTCTGGAGACATTCCGCTCCTTCTCAATATTTCTGCTGAACAATACAGATTATTGGAAGATGAGAAGCAGTCTGATTGATCATTGTGAAGAGGGAAGCCAGTAGCAGTTCCTTCTGCCTTGATGGCAATGGCTTGTGCTGTGGATGGTTTCATGGACTATTTATATAAAACTCCTGCTCCTGTAACCTTTCACGGGATGAAATAGCAATAACAATAGCAATTAGACTTATATACCGCTTCATAGGGCTTTCAGCCCTCTCTAAGTGGTTTACAGAGTCAGCATATTGCCCCCAACAACAATCTGGGTCCTCATTTTACCCACCTCGGAAGGATGGAAGGCTGAGTCAACCTTGAGCCGGTGAGATTTGAACAGCTGAACTGCAGAACTGCAGTCAGCTGAAGTAGCCTGTAGTGCTGCATTTAACCACTGCACCACCTCGGCTCTTATGATGCATCATAGGGCAACTCCTTTTGAACCAAGCTACCTCAAAAGGAGTAACTTACCTAATGTGTCCCAAATCTAGGCCCCACAATTTGGCAAATTTTATAAAACATGTTATGACATAAAAATTATAATAAAACAATTTATGGCATAATACAAAACATTTCCTGCGCTGATGTTTGACTGTGCTATACAGTTCAACATGGAGTATTTTCCAGACAGTGAATGTATCTCAGCTTTTTCAGTGAAGGCAATATATTAGGAACTGTACATTGTTAAAAGCATTGAGGAATTAGGCAAGGAAAAAAATCTGAAAGAATGACTCAAGGGATGGCGGGTTGTTTAGAATTTATAATAGCCAGCGGTCAAGGCAGCCACAAGTTGTCCACTTATTATTAGATTAGACTTATTATTAGATATTTACTATGTCCTTTATTTTCTTGATTGGGGGCTTCTATGTACAGCCTTTAAACCATGCATTTGCTTCCAAAAAGCAAACTACCTAGTTAGTTTACTAGATTTCTAAATCAGAGCCTGCCCAGTTTTGGGATCAAGAAATATTAACTTCCTCCTGTTAATAAATGAGCAAATATGCCTGTAAGGATATAAATTCTTCACTATCATTGTATGTGAAATTGTTTAAAAATGCACCCGTGCTTGTTTCTTTTCTTTGGAGTGAGAGCTTTCTGTGTGATTGATGGAGGAGGAGGCACTTTTGAAGCAGGGGTTCTTGGTGCTTTCTGAGCTTCCTTGTTTTTTTTTTGCAAAAGTTTCATTATCCTAACTAGGTAACATCATCAATGCTAGTAAGGAGTGCTGTTTGCTGTCATTTTATATTCTGGTGTCTTGCCTGTCTGTGTGGGTGGGGGCGGTTTCAGAGATTCTTTGGTTGGGCTGTTTACTGATGGCTCTTTGGCAGTTATTGTTTACTTGATTGTTGTACTGAAGTTCACCTTGGAGTTAATCTACATTGTGTGCACAATTATTAGGCAAGTGAATATTTTGACCACATCATCATTTTTATGCATATTTTCCATCTCTAAGCTGCATAAACTTGAATGCTTAGTGGATATAAGCATATCAGGTGATGTGTTCTTGTGTAATGAGGGAGGGTGTGGCCTAAGGAGATCAACACCCTATATCAAGGTGTGCATAATTATTAGGTAGCTTCTTTTCCTCAGGCAAAATAGGCCAAAAAAGAGATTTAAATGACTCTGAAAAGTCTTTCAGAGAGATGTAGCACTCTTGAAATTGCTAAGATATTGGGGCATGATCACAGAACCATCAAATGTTTTGTTGCAAATAGTCAACAGGATCTCAAGCAACATGTTGAGAGAAAAAAAGACGCGCATTAATTGCCGAAGATTTGAGAAGAATCCAACATGAAGTTACCAGGAACCCATTACCCCCAGTGCTGTCATATTTCAGAACTGCAACCTACCTGGATTGCACAGAAGTACAAGGTGTTCAGTACTCAGAGACATGGCCAAGATAAGGAAGGTTGAAATTCAACCACCATTGAACAAGATACATAAGTTGAAATGGCAATACAGGGCCAAGAAATATCTGAAGACAGATTTTTCAAAGGTTTTATGGACTGATGAGATGACAGTGACATGACAGACTAGATGGATGGGCCCATGGTCAGATCAGTAATAGGCACAGAACTCCACTTCAACTCAGAAGACAGCAAGGTGGAGGTGGGATACTGGTATGGTCTGGTATTAGTAATGATTAGCTAGTTGGACCTTTTCAGGTTGAAGATGGACACAAAATCAACTCCCAAATTTACTGCCAGATTTTAGAAGACACTTTCTTCAAGCAGTGTCTGCATCTTTCAAGAAGACCATGATTTTTATGCAGGACAATGCTTCATCGCATGCATAAAAGTACTCCACTGTGTGGCTAGCCAGTAAAGGCCTTAAAGATGAAAGATAATGACTTGGCCCCCTTCCTCACCATATTGAGAACTTGTGGGTCCTTCTTAAATGGGAGATTTACAGTGAAGGAAAACAGTACATCTTTCTGAACAGTGTCTGGGAGGCTGTGGCTGCTGCTACACAAAAGGTTGGTCATCCACAGATCAAGAATCTGACAGACTCCATGAATGGAAGACTTATGACTGTTACTGAAAAAAAGGTGGCTATATTGGTCACTGTTTTTTTTATGTGAACTGTCAGAAATGTTTATTTCTACATTTTGAGTTGTTTGTTTATTATTCTCACTTTAACAGATGCAAATAAACAAGTGAGATGGGCAAAATTTTGTTTTTCATTTAGTTGTATAATAATTCTGCACACTGATAGTTGCCCAATAATTGTGCACACAGATATTCTCCCACGAAAGCCAAAACTTCACTTTTACTTTGTTAAATGTTCAGATTTTATTAATATTTTGGATTAACCGAAAGCGCTGTAGTTGTTCAATAATGAAATTAATCCTCCAAAATACAACTTGCCTAATAATTGTGTACAGAGTGTACGCTGATCTGAGTGCTGATTACTGGTGGAGAGAGTCTTTTTCTCTTTTGGACTGGTTGATTTTCCCTTTTGGATAGTCTATAGATGTTGTTAATGTCTACACACCTGTTGATTTGTCAGAGTGCCAGGCTTCTAGAAATTCCCTGGCATTTTCGGACTTGGCCTGGACTAGGATTATATGGTTAAATCTGTCTACATGTCGTGAAATTAAAGAACTTTCAGCATGTCTTCTAACTGCCAGTTGGTGTTCATGGATGCCTTCTGCCTGTCCGTCCTACATAGTAGTTGTTGCAGTTCTTACATTGTATGTTGTAGATGACTATTGTTTTTCTTCTTCTGGGGTTACTGGGTCTTTTCGTTTGCTTAAGATACTTTGAAGGGCTTTAGTTGGCTTGTGTGCTATGCTGATTCTATGTGGTTGTAGAAGTCTACTTGTGGTTTCTTGATGTAAGGCAATGTAATTCTTTTTAGGGTTTGTGTTGATTGTGCTGTATTAGGTTGAGTGGTCAGGGACCTTTTAATAAAGTTCCATGGCTATCCATTTTCTTCGGATGTGTTGTATAGATGCTTAATTTCCTTTTTCTGCTGTTCTGAGTAGCTGCAGTGTGTTTGGGCTTGTTTAAATAAGGTCCTTATACAGCTTCTCTTGTGGAAGATTAGGTTGTTGCTTTAGTAGTGGGGTACCTGGTTAGTATGAGTGATTTTTCTGTAGACTTGCATTTCTAATTTGCCATTGTGGTCTCTCCTGATCAAAATGTCTAGGAAGGATAGCAAGTTGTTGTTTTCTTTTTCTCTAGTAAACTAGAGAAAACAAATATTCTCCTGTATTGGTACTGTTGAAGCAATTTCAGGAAGGGTGATTTTATGAATCTGTCATAACAATTTCGATGGACTCATGGATTCATTTTACTGAATTCATTTTCGAATATAATTTTTATTAAAGAAATGTTTAACAAGATAAAAGCAATACCAATGTTCGAAAAGAAATAAAGTATAATAGCGTATAGATAAGAATTGAGAGGAAAGAAAAGGTTATAAAGTAGCAACTTCTTATATTCCTCACAACAGTTATAAATGTATTTATATTTTACTCTGTTTCTTTAAGGTTATATCATGACTTCCCTCTTTTCATAATCCATCCTTTCTAATCATCAAACCTATAACTCACAAGTTATTTTTTCCTTTTTTCAGCAAAAAGTCCGTGAGCCCGATCAGTAATAAAACTAGTGGTTGTCCTTTACCTAATCAAATAAATCAATTTTGCCATCTCAGCAAATCCTGCCACCTTCACCAGACATCTCTCCATTGTGGTTATTTCAAACAAAAGCACTTTTCAAATTAAGAGAGAGAACGTTCCTCCTTAAGAGAAAACTTTCTTAACTTAAAATCATATTAAGTCTTTTGCTGTTATATCCTCTTTTCATCCAGAAGAAAAGTTGACTCACCAAGTGGTTTTTTTTCTCTTTATTCCACTGGTCTGGAGTTCTTTTTTTAACTGTAAATAAGTTACATTTTAAGATGTTTAAGGAAGTCAGGCTCTGAGCAAACCTTCAGCAAGGTTCAGTCTTCTAATGTCTTTAGAAAGTGGCATTGCAGGTGAAAGCTAATTCTTCCCTGATCCCCAGTCATACTACTGAAGAGTCAACTGCAAGTCCAGTAGTCTTCTCATAAGGAACATACTTCTGGAGTGATGGGTGATCTCACAGTCTCCCCTTGTCTGGAGAGGCGCCACTGCCCAGATTTCTCCATCTTGCTGCTAGTCACCAGTACGGCACCATCTTTGCTTCTTCATAGATGTCCACTTCACTCCATTTTAACCAAATTTGAACTATCTTTTCACATCAAGGTGATAATTCAGTGGCCCATGGATCACTGCTAATTTACAGATGCAAAAATTTTGAAAATGAGCAAGTACTTCAATAACAGAAGACAATTAATTCTGCTGTAACTAATTGTAATTTCAGGGACCTCCTGGTGTACCTGGTTTGATAGGAATCCCAGGACCAAAAGGAGAACCTGGAGAGATTTTCTATGACTCCATTGTAAAAGGTGAAAAGGGAGAACCAGGATTATCTGGACATCCAGGTACTCCTGGCAAAGAAGGAAGGCCAGGAAAGGATGGTGTCCCTGGCAGCCCAGGACCTAAAGGAGCATCTGTATGTATCTGTCTGTTTATGTCCATTCTTTTATGCAAATTATAGAACATAAAAATGTGTGTGTTGAAATTAACTCATTTTATTTTTTAAAAATCTCTGAATGTTTGCATAATCTTATGAATTATACAGAAAGCCTAATTGGTTAAATAAAAATCATTTGATAATTTGAGTAGATAAATTAATGAATTCTAGTAAATGCATAGTCTGATAGAAAAAGCCTAGGCTGTGGTTAACTGATGCACAGACAGAAGATGCCGTTTTAGAAGATAAAGGGGAATGCCTCTTCTAGTATGGCATTTGCTGTTATTATAATCACTTTTATTAAAAGTTATCTATTCAACAACATCCCAAAGAAACTTAACTTCTGTTTGTAAAATAAGCTTTTCTCAATCCCTCATTTTCTCTTGAGCCATTTCAATTTTTGGGTGGGGCAATGAGGGCTGAACAGAGAGAAGGAATTCATTCCACTGATAGATATTGACACAGCTGGGTTTCAGTAACAGACTGAAAACAAACTACTGCTTGATTAATGAAGAGTCATTCCCTTTAATCAATTAGTCTTTGGTGTAATGGTAAAGGTATTGCTTTAGAAAGCAGAATCTGTGAGCTCCGGCTGTCCCTTAGGCATAAAAGCTGACCAGATGACTTTGAGCCCAACACTTCTCAGAGAGTTGCTGCTCACAGGAGATTGGAGTCTTAGATATGTTCACTTCTTTGAGTTATATTTAAAAACTGGACAAAATGATAGTAATAATAATAGTAAGAGGAGGAGGAGGAAGAGGAGGAGGAAGAGGAGGAGGAGGAGGAGGAGGAAGAAGATACCTAGGATGCTGGAGCAACCCGTATCAGCCATTAGTGCCAGTCAATGGTATTTGTGATACATTTTTAAATGTTCAGTTGACTGAGTTTCATGTTTAATGAATAAAAGAAACAATAACAATCCTGCAATTATACCTTTAGTGTTATTAAATAACAATATCTACCTATCCCAGGAAGAAGTTGATAGGTGGACAAAAATGCCAAATCCAGTCTAAATGGATTTGCAATAATTGTTGCAAAAAGAGTTTACAGATAGTCCTCAACTTACAACAGTTCATTTATTGACTTTTTGAAGTTACAATGGCACTGAAAAAGTGACTTATGATGGTTTTCACAGTTACAACTGTTGCCACATCCCCATAATTACATGATTCACACAATTAAATTTCAGATGCAATTGGTTCATATTTATGACAGTTGTAGTTCCTGGAGTCATGTGATCATCTTTTTCAAACTTCTGACAGGCAAAGTCATTGGGAAAGCCAGATTCACTTAACAACTGTGTTACTAACTTAACAACTGCAGTAATTCACTGTGGCAAGAAAGGTTATAAAATGGGACAAAAATCACTTAACAAATGTGTCACTTAGCTACAGAAATTTTTGGTTTTTGTGGTCATAAGTTGAGGACTACCTGTATTAGTGTTATGTCTGATGTGTTTCCTCTGTTTACTCCTACTGTCCTAGGTCTTTCTTTAAAAAGACTGCAACAGGAGGTTGGGGTGGAAAGCATTAGTGCATGAATGGATATATTCATACTACTCAAGATCAAATGCAGGGTTACTTGTAATTTCTGTATTGTTTATTCATGCTTATTACTCCATCTATAGCCTGGGGAAATGAACCGTTTTAGTTGATGGTATATCATGCATATGAATTCTATACTTTTATTTTATTTGCAATCCAGTGCATTTGCCTAAGAGGGTCTATCAAACTATTTCAACCCTTCTGAACTATAGTAATATTTGAGGAATATTTCTCTCAGAAATTCTGCTCAAATTGAACCTCATTACTTAATTTTGTTTCCTTTTTTCACCACAATATTGACTACAGATACTTGACTATCATGAAGTCCAGCAACATTTCATTGCCTCTTTGTAACCAACCTTCGCCATCTTCAGATGGATATAGAATCATAGAGCTGGGAAGGACCTTGAAGGTCTTTTTGTCCAACTTCCTTCCCAGGGCAGAGATCTATGATGTACCCTATTGATATTTGTACTTGTGGAAAATCCATTGTGAACTCCCTTCCTTACTGCCTCATTATTCCCTATCATATAGCATCTCAGTTCTTATTACTGTGAGCAGGAATAAGGGGGAGGCATTTTTCAATTCAACGCTTTTCAGCATAATCATTAAGCCTAATTTGGAACAAACATCAAATCCATCTCATTGATTATCTGCTTGCCCCTAATAGCACCAAGTGAATTATTCACTAAGATAAATTTTATGCTGATATAGTGCATGCCTTCTCAAGAAGCATAAATCCCAGTATTACCAATAGCCTTTTTTTCTGAATCAGCCCCAATACCGTGTTCTGGGATCAACTATAATGGCTCCTGAACTTTGCTTTGCCTGCATTTTTATGAGAGCAGATAAAGTACTGAGCAAATCCTTTAAATGACAGAGGTTTTAGAACTGGAGACAAATTGGCTATAAACAACCAGTTTCTATTGTTATGGATGCTGTGTTTGACTTTGTTTATGTGGCCTTTTGACCTCAATTCCTGTGTACCTAACCCTATTAAGCATGACCAGAGACCCTGGGAAAAGGTCTGTTTCAAAGAATTGAGAAAGCCTTTATTAGATTCCCACAGATGATTCCATCCTGTGCATGTTTCTGGAGGTTGCACAGGAAGAATTTCCCCCATCCCCAAATCTCCACAACAGACTGGATTTTATCCTGATCCAAACTTAGATTAGGAATTATTCATCTAGTATAGAATTGTATATACAATAAGTTCTTCTTGGGGAGCAGGAAATTCTTCATATACCCTGCTTACTTTCTTCTTTCCTTAAACCAGGGAACCATTGGATTAAAAGGAGACCGTGGACTCCCAGGGATAAGTGGTTTACCAGGGTCTCCTGGAGACAGAGGTTTCCCTGGTCCTCCAGGAGTTGGGAATCCTGGACCACAGGGTGATAAAGGAGATAAGGGAGTTCCTGGAATCCCTGGGACCTCTGGACTTCCAGGTAATGCTATAAAAGTAATGTGGATACACATTTTTTTTAAAGGGTCAAAGTACATACCACATTTTTCAGTGATTAAAATTTTGTATTATCACAGACATAGCAGCAAAACTGGCAACTATTTATGCAATATGGGGATTCCCATTGTGACTCAAAAAGACAAATTCTTTAAAACCATCTTCAGATTGAAGAGTTATTTTGACAAAACAATCCACAGATTATTTTAGTGGAAGAAACAAGGAAACCACTGGAGGAAACAAAGGCTAAAATGAAATATTCTAACTCTTGGAAGTCTGTTTGTTAAGATATTTTTAAAAATCATGTCTCTGAATAACATCATTTAAAGATATGGTTTCCAAATAGTACTCTTTTTATGACATTTATGCAAACAAGGTTCACAAACGTTGTTGTCCACAGCAGTGTCCAGCAGCTCTAAGATGGACTTTACTCTCAGAATTCCCATCCAGTGTGCTGGCTGGAGAATTCTGGCAACCAAAATCCACACATCTTAAAGCTGCTGAGGTTGAGAACATTGATCTAAAGTAAGATAGAATGATGGCTTGCTGGGTCTTAGAAAGCCATATCTGCCCTGTCTCCAAACAAAGAGCCATGTTTTCAGTTTTCTGTGAGGAAACAGACAATGGAAAAGATGCCATCGATAGATAGATTGTATTAAACTGATGTTGCTATCTTTTCAAGTATTTGGGCACCTTTTCCATTTTCTACTGCTATATTCACACAATATGGATCTATAGTGTGGCTATAAAATGCAAGTATTGTATCTAATTATGCAAAATGATTGGGGAATATTTGCCTTTAAGATTATGTAATTGCTGTTGTTTCACTGGTAGGTTACAACTGGTACTGGTGTACCGGGGCCTACTGGGAGCACCGGGTACCGTTCAGGTATGGTGCTCCAGAGAACCCACCCGCCTGCCCACATACTTCGAGTACTTCGGTGCTTCCATGCACAGAGCATACAGCGCCTGCATGATGCTCTGCCAAGTAGCTGGAGCATTGCGGAGGCATCACGGAGCGTCTCAGGAGATAAAGATGCATGTGCGCACTGTGCGTGTGCACGCACATGCTCCATGCGTTCATGTGGTGGACGTCGGTTCCATGGATGGTGCTTCCATGCACAGAGCATACAGTGCCTGTGTGATGCTCCGCTAAGTAACTGGAGCGTTGCGGAGGCATCACAGAGCATCGCAGGAGGTAAAGATGCATGTGCGTACTGTGTGTGTGCACACGTGTGCTGCGTGCGTTCATGTGGTGGACGTCGGGCCCCGTAGCACCATACCAGTTGCAACGGGATCCGGAACCCACCACTATCTTGTTTGCTAATGTGTTAGACAAGCAGAGATATGCAACACCCTTCCTTTTTTAGTATTCCTCATCAATTATATAAAGCAATAAAACATTTGCCTGCATGTGTGGTTTTGCTAAAAACCAATGGTTTCTTAAAGTAATCATCAGTAACATACTTTTTGTGCAGCTGTTGTAAAAACAAGTAAAAGTACAAACCAATCTTATTTCATTCTTTGACATACTAACTAAATTAATAGATCAGTGAAATGCTGTGGACATAGTATACTTAGACTTTAGCAAGGCATTCAACAAGGTAGACTACAACCTACTTCTTGGTAAGCTAGAAAATAGTGGGATAGATAGCATCACCATCAGATGGATTTGTGACTGTCTGACAAACTGTACTGTATGACAAAGTAGTCCTTAATGGTACTACGTCTGCATGGAGGGATGAGGGAATAGAAGGGAAACTTATCAAATTTGCAGATGATACTAAGTTGGCAGGAATAGCCAACACCCTAGATGATAGGCTCAAGATGTAGATGGATCTTGACAGACTTGAATACTGGGTCCTAACTAACAAAACGAAATTGTATGTAAAGAAAAGTAAAGTCTTACACTGAGGCAAGAAGATAGATTGGGAGAAATCAGGCATAATAGCAATAACTGTGAGAGAGATCTTGGAGTCTTAGTGGACAACCAATTAAATATGAGGCAACAGTGTGCAGCAGCAGCCAAAAAAGCCAATGCAATCCTAAGTTGCATTAGCAGATGGATTCAATCGAGATCACAAGGTACTAATACCACTCTATAAAGCCTTAGTAAGACCACACTTAGAATACTGCATCCAGTTTTGGTCACCACCCTATAAAAAGATGTTGAGACGCTAGAAAGAGTGCAGTGTAGGGTAACAAAGATGACTAGGGCACTGGAAACTAAGAACGGTTACAGGAACTGGACATGGCTAGTCTAGTGAAGAGAAGGACAAGGAGACTTGATAGCAGTGTTCCAATACTTGAGGGGGCTGTCACAGAGAGGAGGGGGGGTCAAGCTATTTTCCAAAGCACCTGAAGTCCAGACAAAGAATAATGTGTGGAAACTGATGAAGGAGAGACTCAATCTAGAAATAAGAAGAAATTTTCTGACAGTGAGAACAATCAACCAATGGAATGTGGGAGCTTTATCACTGGAAGCTTTCAAGAAGAGACTGGACTGCCATCTATCAGAAATGGTGTAGGATCTCCTCCTTGGGTAGGGGATTGGACTAGATGACCTACAAGTCTGTTACATTGCTATATAAAATTTACATTACATTACAAATAATTATATCTACAGCAATGCACTTTATTTCTATTTCTTTATTGCAGAGAAAAACAACTTTTCTAGATGCAGGAGTCATGTATGGTGCTAGATATACAGCCTGTACAAATATAGACATACACAGTAATAAGGATAGTCGATGGCTATGATCAGGGAGGTGGTGAATTCTCGTTCACTGGATTTTTATTTAAACAGATGCTACACTATCTGTCAGGTTTGCCTGGATTTGGATACTAGAAAAAGTGGGGGTTGGATTCAATGGCCTGAGTGAGCCATTCCAGCTATAGATTCAGAGAAAAAGGGTTTTAGTTTGTCAAACGATTGATTCATAGGCTGCTGGCAATATGGATCGGAGCAATAGCAAGGAGAAAATATGAGGAGAAGAGAGGGGAAGGGGAGAGGGAGCATCTTCAGTGGAAGCAGCCTCTAGGGCACATCCCAGATGTGTTTAGTACTCATATCCCTTCATTATTATGTTGCTTAAATGTTTTCCTTAAAGCTTCTGCCTTTAAAAAAAATTGAACCATACTCCAAGTTAGATAAAATCCAATGTTTTTCCCACCTTCTATCCCTACAATATAATTAATCCAAGTATTTAGGATTTGTATTTTGATATAGTTACAGAATTAAGACTAAACAAATGATAGCAGGACTTTCATTGAATTTCACTGACAGTAAGCAGAACCCCTTATTGCTCTACTGCAAATTCATGTGACAATGGCAGTCACCTCTTCTCTAGAGGGAATGAGGGAAACAGTTTTAAAATGTTCATGGTGATCCAATATCTTTGTCAGTGTAAAAATTCCAACTAAGATTTCCTTAGCTAAATTGAAAGTACATTTGAGGAAGTTAATTTTACTTTATCTAATGTGCAAAAAGTTGACATTTCTGGGATATGTCAAGTATGAACTAAAGAATTAGAATTTCCAAGAAAGCCATAACAATGGCTTCAGGTCATCTAAAAATTTGAAATTAAGGTTGATTTATCAAAGTAACTCAATTTAGGGAGTACGGGACTCCCCAAAGAATGTATACGAAAGGATGGATATCAGATTTTTTTTAGCTGGAGTTGTAAAACACTGGAGGCATGGTCATGTGATCATTTCATATTTCTTTGGGATAGTAGAATCATAAAATCATAGAGCAAGAAGGGATCTTAGAGGCCTTCTAGTCCAACCCCTTGTTGGAGTCCTTATACCATATCGGACATGCAGGAGTCCTTATACATGCAAGAGTCCTTATACCATACCGGACAAATGGTTGTCCTATCTTCTCTTGAAAACCTTCAATGATGGAGCACCCTCTGGGAGGAAAGTTTTTCCATTGATGGTAACCTGTCCCATTAATAATATATTAATGTACTGTATATTAATAGACTTATGACAAAATCTGCAAATATTAAACATGTTAATGTTATGTTGAATTTTATATCAAAGCTTTGGCCATTGCCCATTTCTTAAAAATTGCAGCTGTATGCATTTATGCATGGGGGATGGCAAAAAGAATTATATTAAGAAGTTGGAAAATGGTATTAAGATAGCAAAGAATGATTGTCAAAATACATGATCTATCTGATTTAGAAAAGCATGTTTTCTATTAATCAAAGGATGCAGCAATATATTTTACTGTGACAATGATTTTGTGATATTATAGTCGTAAATTAATAGAAAATGAGTGACTGTTGATAAGTATAAAATATATTGTAGATTTATTTCTTATTCTTCATTTTTAGTTGTATTTTTAGTTTTTAGTTTTATTTTTTAAAATATTTTTAAAAGATTAAAATGGTGTGTCAAGATTGTTTGTATATATGTCAGTCTTTAAATGCTATCCAAAGAGAAGACCTGGTGAGTTGAGTATGATTTATTTTCCATTTCCATTCCATTTCCATTTATTGAATTTATAGGCCGCCCGATCCCGGAGGACTCTGGGAGGCTTACAGAAATAAGAAATATTAAAAAGATTAAAACAAATAAGACACAACAAATTAAAAGAAACACAACATGCACCCAGTCTAAGCGGGGCTGGACCTCAATCAAGAGGTCAACAGCCCAGGCCTGCCGGAACAGCCAGGTTTTAATAGCTTTTCGGAAGGCCATGAGAGTGGGTAGGGTCCGGATCTCTGTGGGTAGCTCATTCCATAGGGCCGGAGCGGCAACAGAGAAGGCCCTACTCTGAGGCGTCGCCAGCCGACATTGTCCAGCTGATGGCACCTGGAGAAGGCCCATCCTGTGCGATTTTATTGGTGTTAGGGAGGTATGTGGCAGAAGACGGTCTCGTAGATATCCGTAGATATTTTCCTGTTGCAACTGTAATATAAGTGAAAGTAAATATTAGGAGTTAAATTATACATTCTGAAAAAGTAGATGATGTATTTGTTAATTTGCTATATCTTTTTATGTATTTACTTACAAGGTCCCAAAGGTGAGGCTGGACGTGTTATTTCTCTCCCTGGTCCCCCTGGAGCGAGAGGTTTTCCTGGACCTGCTGGAAATCCAGGCTTCCAAGGTATTTTCTTGTGTTATGATGTGGAGAGTGTTCTTAATTGTTCCATAATTCCTTTTCATCGGAACATCACATGGTTTATGTTATACCTAACTCTGCAGGTGACAAGGGAGACCCAGGGATCCCAGGAAGACCTGGTCTGCCAGGTGAAAAAGGTCTGGCAGGGCCTCCTGGAATTGGATTTCCTGGCCCTTCAGGGCCCCCAGGTATTATCTTATTTACACTATAAAGTGAATGACTATTTGAAGAAGACTCTTTGAGGTAAATAGAGGATGGCCAAAATTTCAGAAATCCTTCTTCTATGCTGGAGATGGGGCCAAAGCAAAAAATTCCAAACATATTTTAAATCATGAAATGTGATGGGGTTGGATAAGCTAACAATAAGTTAAAAACTTAACTTTTAATAATATATATCGATATCATTTTGATTAAAAAGTAGGATTTCAAAAGAAGTTCCCCAAACCCAAACAAATACAATCCCTTTCCCATGCTTTCTGTCTGTTCAACATACTATAGACTGATCTGCTCCCACTTTATAGGAATAGCATTTAGGCTTATATACTGTACCACCCAATAGTGCTTTACAGCACTCTCTGGATGGTTTACAGTGTTTTAGCATTATTTGCATATTGCCACCAACAATCTGGGTCCTCATTTTTCTGATCTTGGAAGGGTGGAAGGGTCAATCTCAAACCGTGTCAGGATCTAACTCCAGGCTGTGGGCAGAGTTTGCCTGCAATTCTTCACTTTAATCACTGTACCACCAGGACTCCCTATGAGGTTAAATTTTGTTTTGGCTCTATACTTTTCTTCGTTTTTAAACAAGGGTCATGAAAGATTGGGAGAATTGGCTTTGTTGTTCAGTGAGCCAATTGTTGTTCCCTGGTGCCTGGTCTGCCTTGTCCTCATCCTCTCCTGAACGTAAAGGCAAACTGAACAGATAACTGATATTTTAATTGGCTTTGAAATAGAATTGCTCAGGCACATTGTGTAAAGTAAGCAATCCACTTTGGTTCAATCTCTCAACAATCATCGCATGTATTATAGTCTGGGAAGCTGTCTTAGAAGGCTCTAAGAGAGTATCTTATTGAGCATATCCTAGCCAATGCTAGTATGGGTATTCCAGTCCTTCAAATGAACCGCTTCACAACATGTTGGACCATTTAAAGTAACCCCATCTTTTTCAAGGCTTCTGCAGATGCTTTGAAAGCAGCTACTGACTGTTTCTATATACATGTTTACCCTCAGCCTCTTGCTTTCACATTCCCACATGTTGCAGAACACCTCCTTTTGAGGGACTATTGCAGCCTTAGAAGCTAGCCACTTCATCCTCTCTTTTGCGGCTGCTGAGAAGTCCCGTTATATAAAGGGAAAGAGCCAGGTTAAACAGGAGAAAAGAAATCAGTTTTGCCAGGATTCAGAGAGACAGATGCTCATTTTTATTGGTGATTGGAGAGAAAATAACTAGCTTAATGTACCTGATAGTGCTACCCTCTTTATAGCATCATTATAATTACCGTGTCACATTCCTTTTTTCCTAGTAGATCATTTTTACAGTTGTGCTCAAGGGGTCATGTTAAGGATGCAGATATCAAGGTTTGCAACTTCTTAAATGTTAAAGACCTTTTAGATCTATTTCATCAAGTCAGTTGTGAACATAATACAAAAAGTAAGCATGGCAAAACAGGAAAATATCCCTTTAGAAGAGCTTAAATATGTGCAGTTAAATGAATGGCAAATAAAATGTCTTTTACGGGGCATGTACATAATAGCAGCATTGACAACAGGCAGAAATCTTTCTGGAGGCATCTCATCATGGAAACACCACCAGCTGTTCTTTTTATATAATACTCATACATGGAAAAGGGCTTTGGTGAAAGTTCTTAAAAAATAAGTAGGTTGATGAAAGAGAGGGTGGATACACATTTGAAAAAACCCAAACGTTCAAAGTATCTTCTTTTATTCGCCATTAGTCCAAATTTTATTTATCAAATTTTAGAACTGCCCATCTCCCTCACAGAGGGACTCTGAGGTTGTACAAATAAAATATTAAACATAAAAACGGTATATAAAATTTGAAAAGAGGCAAGTGATGTTAAGAATTACTTAAAAGGCGGGGGCAGGGGGCTTTCAAGGTGCTAAGCATCTCTATGGCTGCCTGCTCCTCTATGCACCCCAAGCAAGAACACTGAGCCACGTTTTCATGCCTTCCTTGAAGACCAAGGGAGTGGGGGCGCACTTTATCTCTGGGGGATGATAGCCACACAGGATGGCCTTTGTAATATTTGCAATATAATTTTTGTAGTACTGTTGCACTGACTAACATGGGTTTCTTGTATTTTAAATTTGCATTTTGAAAAAGCATGCATTTTCAAATGTATTGCTAATAATTTGCCAAAAATCTTAACCTTCAAGAAAAGCCTTTCTTTCAGAAACAAGAATTGACAGGAGAGCATTCAATAGATTGTAAATAAGTTTCATTTTTAGCTGCTCGGAAACCTCTATGAACAGGGCAAATATTGATGCCCAACCTTGGGAGGCATGAGAATGTATTTTATCCATACCCATTCTGATGTTTTCCCTTGCAAAAGTTTCTTTTATTTTTATTCAGAATACAATGCTCTTTTCTGTAGCTATGCTCATATAAAAAGGTAAAGGTTCCCCTCCCACATATGTGCTAGTCGTTCCCAACTCTAGGGGGTGGTGCTCATCTCTGTTTCAAAGCCGAAGAGCCAGTGCTGTCCAAAGATGTCTCCGTGGTCATGTGGCCAGCATGACTAAACGCCGAAGGTGCACGGAGCGCTATATATATATTGTGATGTAATTGGACAGATGGCTTTTATTAACCCAATCAACTTTTGCTTTGAAGTTCTATGTTGTGCTGACTATAAAAGTAAATCTGAGCCTTTTTTCAGGTTCCCCCTTTTCATAGAGAGACCCCACTTTATCAGAGTACTCAAATAAATTGTTCTTAAATGAGTTTCTGACTGATTTGCTTATTGGAAAAAGTAAACCAAGGCAGAACCTGCAAAAAGTAAACCAAGCCAGATTTCGCCATCAGGAGAGAATCTTATCTTTCCATTAGGTTTCTGACACAGCTGGGTGTTTAGGCAAATCTTTTGCATTATTGTGCATCTTGTAGGCTTTCCTGGTCAGCCAGGTCCACAAGGTTCAAGAGGAGAGAAGGGAGAACATGGTTCCCAAGGTGTGCCAGGTGCATCTGGCGCCAAAGGACAGAAGGTAAGTGCCTGAGCTTTGATACTGGTGAGGGCCTTCTTCCATGCCACCATGCTCTGAGGAGCTTCATTCCCCCCATATATTCTTTCTTTTAGCCAGACTTTTAAGTATTTTTTATAAGATTCCTTTTTGTTGTCTTTTTTTTTTTAAAGAGAAAGACGGTGTATGAATTATGGAAATAAATGATTACTTGCATAATTTTGGGTGCCAATAAGGCAAAACTTAGGGATGGCAGAATCTGATTTTGATTTCTTTATGTTTTAATTTTTTCCCAAGATCCCAATTTGTGTATTTCCATGATGGTAAACCTATGGCACCCATACCACAGGTGCCATGCGGAGCCATTTCTTAGGGCATGTGAGGTGTTGCCATGTCAGCTCCAGTGCACATGCGCGTGCTGGACAGCTAATTTTGGCCTTCATTTTCATCCATTTTTCGCCCTCCGGAGGCTCCCCTGAAGCCTCCAGAGGGCAAAAAACAACCCAATGTGGAAACCAGAAGTTTGGGATCAGACTTCCGGTTTGCGTGTTGGGCTGTTTTTTCTCCCTCCTGAGGCTTCAGGAGCATTCAGAGGGCAAAAAAAGCCCTAAGGAGAACCCAGAAGTTCAGGAACAGAGGATTCCTGAAGCCTCTGGAGGGCGAAAAGCAGCAACCCAGAGGTTTGGGAACAGACTTCTGGGTTGCCCATAGGGCTGTTTTTTGCCACGGAAGCCTCCGGAGGGCAAAATACGGCCCTACAGGCAACCTGGAAATTGGAAAAGCCTGGGGAGGGAGAAAAACGTGTCCACTGTGCCATCGTGTGGCAAATGCGGGGTGAGGGCAGAGGGTCATGGATGCATGCATGGGGGGAGGACACCCATGTGCATGACACCCCCCCCCCGATCCCCACACTTTTGGCATGCGATGGCAAAAAGGTTAGCCATCACTGGTATATTTGTTTATGCTTAATATTAGTACGGTGGTACCTTGGTACTCGGCATTAATTCATTTGTGTGTGTGTGTGAGAGAGAGAGAGAGAGAGACAGGTATTAAAAAGAATGAGTTCCAAACAAACCATGACTTGCCATGTAACTCTTTCTTTCGGCTGTTTTTTTTCCCTATGTCAGCAACCCTCCCAACATGTCCAACTTCCTGTGCGCCCTCTGTGGCCATCCCCCTCCTTTTCCAGCAACCTTCCCAGTATGGCTGACTTCCTTTCCATTCCCCACAGTTGTTCCCCCTCTTCAAAAAGACACATGTTAAGTACTAAACAAGAGCTGAACATTTTGGGACATTTTCATGTCAAAATGTGTCAAAAACAAAATTCAATGAGTTTTGAAGCAACTGCATACTGAGGTACTACTGTACACACAATAAAAAGGTGCATTTCACCATTTTTCAGAATAACTTTTTTGTATTGCACATTTTTGTCTTACTCAAATATTTGAGTTTGTCTTGACAAATTTGAATTTGGTAAATTCATTTTAAAATGCTACCTCAATGAATTATCTTCTTCCCTTCCAAAATTGTAATCTACACTGAGAGCTCTGCTCTCCCAGAGTTTACATACTAGTCCTGTGTTCTAGGGTAAAATCTTACTCTTAAATTGTGCACAACAGAGATAGATTTGTTTCTTAAAAAACGAAGGGGTGAGTACTATAATAATATATTCAAGCACCAGTGACATGTGGTGAGGTTTATGGCTGGTGAGGCACTGACACAGTGGTGGGTTTCAAATTTTTTTAGACTTGTGGACTTCAACTCCCAGAATTCCACAGCCAGGCATGCTCAGTTTCGATTTAAAGTGACAGCATTTGTTTTTCTCCTTTGCGAAAAATTTTCCTTCATTCTTTTTCTTCTCCCTCCCCCTCCTTCCTCCCTCTCTCCGTCCCTCCCCCCTCTCTCAAACAGACACACGCACATAGAGAAGTTGGATTGGAATATCTCTCCTACCCCCTTCCCTCCCTCCCTCCCTCCCTCTCCCTCTGTCTCTCTCTCTCAAACAAACAAACACAAACACAGAAGTTGGATTGGATATATTTTCCAATGGCTTGAAAGCAGCTCTTCTGCCATACTCCCCCCCCCCCCATTCCCCTGCTGCCTTCCGATCCGAGCATTTTATTGCAGGCGGAGCCACGTTGCCTTTTCAAACTTGTAATCAGTGAAGCTGGGCTTATATAATTTTATCCAGCTGTGTGTGTGTGTGTGTGCGTGTGTGCATGTGCGTGTGTGTATTTGAAAAGGCAACGTGGTTCTGCCTGCAATCAAACTACACTTGGGGAGGGATCTATACTTGAGGATAAAGTTTGAATTCCTCCCCCTCCCTCCATGTACCTTTTCCAGCTGTTTCAGAGACTGCTGAAACAGCTGGAAAACTGCTCTTGCCTGTCATCATGAAAAGAAAAAAATGTAAAAGGAAAAAGGCAAGAGCTGAGGTCAGGCTGAGCTAGTGGCTGCCAAAGTCAGCGTGGATGACTCTGCTTAACTGTTTAAAAAAGCCTCTAAAAAGCGCCCTCTACAGGAGGAGGCAGGAGAATGACATGCCTCACCTATGTCAGGAATTTCTAGGCTTTTAACCCTTGCTCGAGTGATCATAAAATGCCTAAAGTCAGACTAGATGAGGCACGTCGTTCTCCTGCCTCCTCCTGTAGAGAGCGCTTTTTAGAGGCTTTTTTAAACAGTTACTTAGCGTCATCCACGGTGACTCTGGCAGCAACTAGCTCAGCCTGACCTCAGCTCTTGCCTTTTTCCTTTTACATTTTTTTTCATTTCATGGTGACAGTGGTGAGGCTCTGCCTCCCCTGCCTCCCCTGACTGCATGTCCCTGTCAAGCACTGAATAAAGTTTTGGCAAAAGTACTAATGTCACTTTCTTTGTGGCCAACTATTTGTATATGTATATGTTATCTCCCTATAGTTGTGCTTCTGCTTACTAACTTAAAATGTGGTCAGCAAGACTCAATCCCCACCCAATCACATTCTGCCTGAAGTAGTCAAGCTTTGCCAATGTGCCTGCCAGGATTTGCATTGCACCAAAGCCCATTAGGGCCTTTCAAATCTCAAGTGAATTAGTTTCCCGTCAAAGCTCAATGTGAAACACAGATTGCATCATCTTCTTTTCAGATTTCAAAATCAAATTTTCAAATTTCCAATTCAAATTGAATCAGGTTTACAGTGAATTATTTAGATTATCCCAAGCTTCCTGTGTGCTAGGTTTGCCACATATTAGACAATATTATTGTTGTTCAGTCCTCAAATGGAAATTAAGTAGAAATATTGAAACATTGCTATCATGTTTCCCCTATTCCTTCCTTTCACTAGGTAAAATATACCCAATTCCTGCAATCATTCTTCATGCTTTAGCCTCCATTAATGGATATATGATGATATATCATTATTTATAAATGTCCATTAAATTGGGGAGTATATAATTTGCAGTGGCTTGAGTCACTTGCATATTTCCATTGGCATTATGATGCAAATTATATCATTTCCATTTTTAGAATAAATGAAAAATTACCTTGCCTCATGCCGAGTCTGTTGGATCAAGATCCCTTAAAATGAGGTGTCACATCATTATTAACATTCTAATTACTAATAAAAACTGCCTAACTGATTCTATTTTAATGATAGAAGACAATAATTGTAGCTCTGAGTTGAACTATGGTGTCCTTGGTTCTAGCACTGCTGATGTTGCCTAATTTGATAATGAAACACCTGTAAGAAAACCACCAAGCTCAGAGAGCCAAGACTCCACATGATTATACCTCACTGGTTTGTTATGCATATGTGCGTTTCACATTTTTCTCAATAATGCTTCATTAATGTATGTGTCAAGGGTGAAGCTGGATTAGGTCTCCCAGGTCCTAAAGGTTTTCCTGGTCCCCGAGGACGAGATGGCATTCCTGGATCAAAAGGTGACCAAGGATATCCTGGTGTGACAGGGGAGAAAGGATTTCCTGGCATACCTGGTCAGCCAGGATCTCAAGGTAAGGCTGCCCTGATTAGCTACATTTTTATGATACAGGATTTCTTTCCCTATGTATGCCATACTTTTATAATTAAAATAATGTCAGTCCTACCTCAGCCTGGATTCTAGGACTGTAAAAACGATCCTGGGCTCCATTTGTTGCAAAAGATACAGTTTTATTAGAAATCAGTGAACTGCAGTAAAGCAAAGCCAGAATTCAAATTTGCGTGCCAAATTCCCCAAGTGTAACGTTTCTCCCTCTTAAGTACTCCCACTTACTGGCCTCCCTCATCCAATCAGTTCCAAAGGGGATGTTTTTGAAATGGTATCTCAGGTGTGAGCTGTTACACAGCCACGTTACATTCTCAGTCATCTGACCTTGAAACTATGTCTTAGGAAGCCACAGTGAATAATGAACCTTCCCCTCTCCCATCCAGAGTCCATGGCACACTGGTACCGAGTGAATGCAGAGCGCAGGTGTGAGGTAGCATTTCTGACGAATAAACTGAATAGTGTAAAACCTCACTGGAAGTTTACATGACTTAATAAAGCTTATTTCCTCTTGAATATTTCTTTTGTTTTCTTTTACATAAGAGGTCACTTTTATTCCTACCTTTGGTTTTTAAAGTGTGACAAGGGATGTACCCTTTTGACTCTGTTCTATGATTACTATATCTCATAATTCTCTCTAAGCTAAGTAGGACTTCCCTTTAAAGTGTTTATCACATTATAAAGGACCTATCATTAGTGTCTATAAAGACCAATAACTTTTGAAATGAATAACATGCAAGTTAACTGGCTATACTTGTTTATTTTTCAAATTAGGTGAATTGGGTCCTCCTGGATTACCAGGTGTACAGGGTTCCCCTGGTGAACCCCAGATGGGCTCTCCTGGCCCCCCTGGCCCTTCAGGACAATCTGGGCCTCCAGGACCAATAGGTAACCTATTCACTTGTTTCCATCACTCTTAATGTTGATAAATTGAATCCTTAAGCTAACCATTTCATGTGGTTTGATGAAAGGCATCAATATTCATATTTCTAATTTTTATTAAACATCCCAACCTGAGGAAAATCAGGCATTGCCAGGAGCATGTGGGACAATGAAACAAGCCAACAAACATTTTATTTCATCAATGAACTTTCTAGCAAGGAAGTTGTCCCTTTAGATATAAACTCACATTAGGTCTATGGGAATAGAACATATCTAGATCTTATGCTTATTTACTGAGCCAAATTAGAGAAGAAATTGTCATGTTTCTGCAAATGATTGGTATGCATTAAAGAAGCAAATAGTTAGCATTTTCAGATTCATATTGAACACATTGGATACTGTGATGCTTCCCCAGATACCTCTCTAGATGTCAGCTCAGGGAAGGATGAAACAGTTCCTGGCACATCAGAAGCTGAGTTGAGTGATGGCTCCGAGCAGCCATCTGTGAAGGATTTGGCTGAGGCCAAATCAGAAGAGTCCTGAGGCTCCAGGTGGGGAAAGCATGCAGCTGCAGTTGGTCAGTGATGAGGAAGAGGAACTGCCTTCGGCACAAGAACATATAGGGCAGAGAAAAGGCAGGAGCAGAGAAGGTCATCCAGATTACTTGTGAGGAGAAAGCCTTGCCCTTCTTGACAGGCTACACTGGAGGTTGGCTATTTACAGAGCATGCAGATGGAGATGATTCTGGGAACAGCATGATTGTTTCCTAGCTGCCTGTTTTCTGGTTGTTGTGATTCCTGCCATGTTTAGATTGACACTGTGCCTTGACTTGGATCATGCTTGGAAACTCTGGACTTTTCTTGTCTTGTGAGCTCTCTTATGTTATGGATTAAAGTTTGCCTGGTGGATTTATTTTGACTGAGAAACTTTTAAGTGCTCTGTGAACTAGCATTAGTTTGTTCATGGCTGGGACAGTTTTGGGTTTTTGGTGAAGGGAATTGCTGGGGAATATTAATAAACTCACTAAACCACATGTGTTACGTGTGTGTGAGTGAGTAGGACAGCACAGATACTGGCAACTCTGAATAATTTTTCAAGAGGTCTTAGTAGTTGAGAAATTGCTCACATATTTAATTGCTGGGATCATTGCACAAATAGTTAATTGCTCTTTTATTTTGGAAATTAGTAAAACAGTAACATAGAGCTCTGTTCAAAATAGACACTATTTCCTGTGTAGATGCGAATCCTTGTTCCATTATATTTCAGATATAACAAACATCCTTTGTGAGTGTCTGGAGGAGCAGAAATAAAGGGCTGTTCTCAGAGCTTCAGTTTCAGTGGAGACATTCCATCATCACTGTTTCTCAGAGGCAGATTCTCAGTTGTGTGGGTGTGAAGGAATCCACTAGATTCTGCTCAGGCTGTATCCGTGAGCATAGTCAATAAGCTCCTTTTCTTATCCTCACTCCATATGCGCTTAAATTATCTCAAGCACAGTTATTATAACTTAGTGAGTTCATATTAATATTTCTTAGTTGATTTCTAATTTTCACCTATCAAGGAATTTATAAAAGATAGGCATAGTTTGGAGTTTAACAACTGGATTTTATATTTCCAGATGTGGGGGCTATTAGCATCACAAATGCATTGGAAGATACTTTGATACAATCTACTAATACTTCCTTATTTGAAAAAAAAAATCCCAATGTAGGATTAGAAGATGCTTTAGAAAACGCCTGCAGATTTTCTAATATATAATGTAAACACTATTTTTTTCCTTTCCATCACAAGAACGTTTACCCCCATTCTCCAGCTCATTTTATCTGATAAAAATTTCTTAGAAACTTATAAATATATGAGTACTTAATAAATTTCAGTTGGTTGCCTCAGCATGGACTTTAGATTCTTTATTTTTTTTCCAAATGGATAATATATTTCCTACAAGGTCCCTTCCTTCCAGCATAAGACTAGATTATTTATTTGTTTGTTTGTTTGTTTATTTATTTATTTATTTATTAGACTTATATACCGCTTCATAGGGCTTTCAGCCCTCTCTAAGCGGTTTACAATTTTTTTTAGCAAATTGAGTCAGCAACTTGCCCCCACAGTCCGGGTCCTCATTTCACCCACCTCAGAAGGATGGAAGGCTGAGTGAGCCGGTGAGATTAGAACTGCTGAACTGCAGATAACAGTCAGTTGAAGTGGCCTGCAGTACTGCACCCTAACCACTGCGCCACCTTATTCCTTTTTGTCTGACTACCTGTCCTTGTCTATTCCTGAAGATGTGACAATTGACTCTGCTATTTACTTCAGTGTGTCCCAAGATTTACAGATGTGCAGCTGAAAATGCATTTTTCCTTCACACTTTCAGGCTTAGTAGCCAATATACTATTTTCTGTGTCAAACATTTTGTTTCCAAACCTCTTTTTGATTCCTGCAGGACCACCAGGAATCAAAGGTGAGAGAGGCCACCCGGGTATCCCTGGGCTAGATACGCCAGGACCTAAAGGAGACAAAGGGACGCCAGGAACACAAGGTCTGTCAGGTGTGCCAGGGTTGCCAGGCTTACCTGGCTTACAGGGGCAACAAGGACATCCAGGTGTTCCAGGTGGGTAATTCTTTGTAATTAATTATTTGATATAGTATAACTAACTGTGTACTAGTACACAGAGAAAATGAACAAAATCTTCAAGCAAAAAACTAATATTTGATTCAATTTTAATTTCACTTCTCTGCTTTGTTTGCTGCAGTTCTTGTTTAGTGACAAAAATTGGGACTGGCAACTTGGCAGTCACTAAGTGAAACCATGACTGTGCTCATGATCTATCTTCAGTTTTCTTTTGCTTTCTTTCTCTTTTTTATTTAAGAAAATTTATATGGCCCAACTCACTCTCAGTGAGTCTGGGCAGCTTACAAAAAAAAAAACCCCAATATAAAAACAATAAAACAAAATAACTCCACCCACCCCTGGTAACAATGATCAAATGAGGCATGGGATGATCTCCATCCCCGCACTGGGAACCCCAGGTCTGTTGGCAAAACCAGGTCTTCAGGGCCTTGTGAAGGAGTGTCTAAGAAGGGGGGCAATCTAAGCGAGGGAGCCACTCTGGAGAAGGCCCTTCTTCTTGGTCCCGCTAGATGGATCTTCTAAGGAGAGGGGACTCGTAGCACTCCCTGCCTCCCTGCTCTGGTGGGTTGGGTAGATGTGACCGGGAAAGGATGGCCCTCAAATAACATTGTCCTGAGCCATTGTGGGTTTTTAAGGTGGAAATCTGCGCCTTGAACTGGACCTGGAAGCAAATCAGTAATCAGTGCAGTTCCTGTGAGAGAGATGACACATGCACCCATCTAGGCCTGCACCAGTGGTGGGATTCAAATAATTTAACAACCGGTTCTCTGCCCTATTGACCATCTGGATAGATGGGGCTCGGTGGTCCTGTGAGCATATGGGCATGGCCAACTCAATGCCACTCACATCAATGGGCGCTTTGCCTTAGCTGTGACAATGGAATCAGGGTTAACCGGAGGGGCAGTTTCTGTAAGCAGGGCAATAAAGATTAGACTAGAAACAACACCAGAATGTTTCCTTCCTGCCTTCCTTACAGGATTAGCCCTGGAAAGTGGAAAAAACAAAAGGAGATTTCTTCCAACAGCCGGTTCTCCCAACTGCTTAGAAAGTTAACAACCGGTTCTCCCGAATAGGTGCGAACTGGCTGAATCCCACCACTGGCCTGCACAGAACCATGCAGCCTACCACATTTGGAACCAAATCTGCAAAGATTGTAGATGGGTCTATCAATTGACAAATTGATAGAATATAATGATTAATATTTAAGAATTATATATCTTTATTATTGTGAAGTTGTACTTATCAGTATTAATTCTGTTTTCTATCATTCTTAATTTTTTTCATAAATAAGAATATATATATTTTTTGCGAGAATAGGAACTTTTCAAATTTACTTAGGAATAATATGCCACTTCAATGTAAATACAGTGGACTAGAAAAGTGCCATGTAGTTAACAGTCAGTGACATACGTTAATTGGATTTACTGTGAAAATAGAAATATATTATATAAACTTATCAATAATGTAGACAATTAATACAATTTGGTTTTAGGACTGAAAGGAGAAATGGGAATTATGGGTACCCCTGGAATTCAAGGTCTACCTGGTCCTATAGGAACTCCTGGAACTCCAGGTGAAAAAGGTAAGAGTGACCAATGATTAGCCAAACAAAAATTAGATTTTGGCAATCTGCTTCTAAGAATTGTTTTAAAAATGAAACAATTAGAAATAAAAGCCCCAAGAGAATGCTAAAATGCCTCCTAACATTTGTGCTCCTACTTAGAGTTCCATTCAGGCCCTTGTCTCAAAGGTGCTTTTTTCAAAAGGCAGAAGTCTAGGAAGCAATTCTGTTCTAGTTAATTATATGAAAGAAAGAAGTAATATTTCTTATCCAGTCCTGGGCTTCTGATTCAATCCATGTTTAAAAGAAAAATCTAAGGAGGAAGGGGATGGTTATCCTGCCATGACAAAAGATATAGCTATTGTACAATGAATTATGCTTCAGAGACAAACTAAATACAGTTCTGCTTATAATAATCTGTAGAGAAAAATGTGGTAATGTAAAAGCTGTTTGCAAGATATGCCAGACTAATAGCAGAAGGTTCATTACTGTGATGAACTTTTTTGTGCTTCAGCCTGAATTACACCTTAGTTGCTCTCCCTCTCTTTTTTAAAAATACTTATTATTGAAGAATTGTACAATACTAGAAAATAATATAAACTAATATAAGACATAAAAGAGTAGAAAACAACAAAAAATACAAAGTGCCAAGAAGGAAGAAAGGAATAAAAAAAGAGAAAAGACTAGAGAAAAAGCATAGGAAAAAAAAGATGTTTAAAGAAGTGAATCCTGATTGTCCTTGCAACAAGTACAAGTAAGTAAATATTTTCCCCATGCTGTTAGATACATAATTCCTTCCTTCCCATATCCCCCACTTATCCAATTGCCAGTTCAAACATTGTTACCATTTCAGTCCAAGTGTCAGCAAAAAGTGCCTAAAGGATTACTAGAATTTTATGAAAATAGTACTTACTTTAATATTGATCAATTAAATTGGCTTTATAGTCTTTCCTTTTTTCCTTTCCTTTTTTTCTTTTATCAAGTTGCTAAGTTGGATTGAATCTGCATTCACATTTTCTTTCTCTCATTTTAAAATTTTACTCAAAGCTCTAGGAAACTTCTTTTGACAAGTTTTTCGTCTCTTCATCACACTGATAATCATCTCTTCAGTTTCTTCATTTCCCAATGTTTCCACAACACTTCTAATTTCTACATCTTTTACTGTGCTGTTTAAGGCAGAACATTTACTATGAATTCTCTTATTTAAATCTACTTTAAGAAATAAACTGGCAGATGTAGAAATTATTGCTGTCACTTTAGTTATAAGCTTTTCTCCCAGTTTTTCAAAGATCCTTTGAACTGTCTCATAGGTTTTTTTTTTTTTAATTATTTCTTAACATCTTTAAATAGTATGTTAGTTTTTCTTCTGTTTTGTTTGGGATAAAATTTTACTTTGCAGGTAGATTTTCAGATTTGTTGTTTGAAGACCTCTTTTAACTCTAAAATATTTATAGATCCAAAAGTGTTTGCAAGTTTTATATAGTGTTTGAAGAACAGTAAAACTAACAATCCATCTTTAAGCAATGAAACAATAGCTTTTTCAAGACATAAACTGAGAACTAGAGGACTGATTTAATAAAAATTAGTACTATATTGCCATCTGCTGGACTGATAAAGCCATTTCAAGCTAGAACACAGGTGATGGTTATAGATACAGGTTAAAAAAATAACGTGAAAAGAAAAATAGGATGCTTTTGGGCTTTTAAAGAATTTCAAGAATTTAGACTAGGATGTATGAACACAGGAAGTCCTTCATTAATTATAATAAGATGAATACTAATATAAATTTTAATCTAGGAATTATTTGTACACTGCTACTATATGATGAGGTCAATTTGAAATTGAAAATGAGAAACTCAATTGAAAACAATTAAACAGGATTCCTACAAAATCCTACATCATTTAGAAACATAGGAGCACCTTTTAAAGTGTTTTATTTAGAAAACGTGAAAATGTAAAAGTTTCAAGATCCAATCTAGTGGACGACCAGGACCAGAGGTTTAGTCTTCCAAGCTTTCGGACTCATCCTGGAGCCCAGCCTCTGGGAACGTCTCTCTGTCGGAATGTAATATAATATATGTGTATTGTATTGTATTGTATTGTATTGTATTGTATTGTATTGTATTGTTCGGTATTGTATTGTACTGTAGTGAATTGTATATATTACATTACATTTCAGTATAGATAGATGGATGGATGGATGGATAGATAGATAGATAGATAGATAGATAGATAGATAGATAGATAGATAGATATAGATATAGATATAGATATAGATATAGATATAGATATAGATATAGATATAGAAGATATAATGTATAATTCCAGATCTGATAAAGTTGTGATTTGGCTCTCTGTGTGTAAATTGTTTTATTCTATTCTAGTATATGCTGTTGGAATATTATATATTTAATGGATAGAATTAAATATATAGTAAGTAATGATGATTATGATAACATAATGTTAGTTTAGCATTCTCTCCTTCAAATATATATAATAACCCCAATTCAGGAAAGCATTCTACTTTTTGTTTAGTTTTAAATCTTACATTCTGGGAAATAGTGTAAGTCTCACATAGTCTATCACATTCTGTTTACAGCCTTTTCAACATTTAATTGAACAATATATTCTGTGTGTGTGTGTGTGTGTGTGTGTGTGTGTGTGTGTGTGTGTGTGTGTGTGACAGAGAGAGAGGGAGAGCGAGAGGGAGAGAGAGAGAGATTCTAATCACAAGAGCACATTTTTCTTGCATGTTCTGTTGATTTCAAATTGAACTTGATCACAAAAGCCATTAACCAACTCTATTTCTGCATTAGTAGTTGGAGCATAAAATTAAATGATCATCATATTAAAGCATTGTCCACAAAGTCTGATCAATATTATTTGGTCATTGATTGTCACTGTTGCTGAACTGTTGTTGTCATTGTCGTGTAATGGAAGTTTAACTATTATTGCTGATCACCTTTTAAATACTTTATTATTGGAGGTTTGAAAATGCCATTGTTACTGCCAAGGCTAAAGGGTCCTTATATTCTCTGGATTTTGTTCTGTAGGTAGCCTAGGTTTTCCTGGAGTGGCAGGACCAAGAGGTGATCCAGGTTTAAAAGGTGAAAAAGGTGAAGTTGGACTCCCAGGGGAGCCAGGAAAAATGGAAAAGGTTGACATGGAAAACATGAAAGGCCAAAAAGGAGAACAAGGAGATAAAGGTATGTCAAATTAAATAATATGTGTCATTGTTTCTGCTGTATTTTGATTGTTTTTTCCTCTATGCCTAGACAATAATAATTTTGGCATGCCAAATAATAATGTACTTAATTTCTACCCAAATATTTGCATTACCCTCCATCTGGAACTTATAAGCAAGAAAATATTATAGCAATAGCAGTAGACTTATATACCGCTTCATAGGCCTTTCAGGCCTCTCTAAGCGGTTTACAGAGAGTCAGCATATTGCCCCCAACAATCTGGGTCCTCATTTTACCCACCTCGGAAGGATGGAAGGCTGAGTCAACCCTGAGCCGGTGAGATTTGAACCGCTGACCTGCTGATCTAGCAGTAGCCTGCAGTGCTGCATTTAACCACTGCGCCACCTTGGCTCTATTGACAGGGATATTGCAGACATGTAACAAGATGCCAACCTCTCCCTTGCTCAGCAAAGGAAACAAAAATATACCTTCCAAGGTGTTGGAGGAAGTAATGGTGGCCACATTGGATAGACCAGCATCTAACCCCTGTCTTTTAAATGATACTTCTTAGGATGCTGGAGGGCAACATTAAAATTTAAAAATCAAATACTAGGTTGACAAATCTATTTAGTGAGGTTCCTCCATGGTTAGTTAGTTTCTTCCTTTTTAGATGTAAAATATATCTTTTTGCTAAGGTGGAGTATCAGGAAGACTAAAAGTAGCTTTCTAGAGTGTACTTTTTTTCAGAGGCATTAATTCGTTGAGGATTGTCTGAAAAGGCAGATCATCCTCTCTTGATTTCAAAGAGGTTTGCTCTGCTTTAGCCAAATGGAGGAGCTGTCACAGACAATTTCCCAAGAATCTGAATGAGACAAATAGCAAAATTCCCTTTTCCTTCAGAACTAAAGAAATATTATAAAAATGAAACAATTTGATCTCAAAGCAAAAGGAGAGGCGTGCTGTGTATTGCTCTTTGAAATATATACCGTATTTTTCGGAGTATAAGACTCAACTTTTCCCCCCAAAAAAGAAGGTGAAAATCTGGGTGTGTCTCATACACTGAATACAGAAGTTTTGGCCTCCCCAAACCCCACCCCCTTCACAAAAATGGATGTGCAGAAGGTTTGGGAGGCCTGCAAAGTGCTCCTGGGGGATGGGGAGGGGAAAATGAGTGAAAAATGGGGCGTTTTTTGCTCATTTTTGCCCCTCCCCAGCCCCCAGGAGCCCCCAGGCCTCTCAAACTCTCTGCATGCCCTGTTTTTCACAAAAAATGAGGTGTGCAGAGGGTTTGGGACAGTGGTGGGTTTCAAATTTTTTTAAAACCTAATCTGTGGGTGTGGCCTATTTTGTGGGTGTAGCTTGGCGTCATGTGACCGGGCGGGTATGGACAACTTGACATCACTCATGCACATTCAGGCACATGATCACCACTCCCAAGCCATGTGGCAAAAATTTTTGGGACTCGTATGAAAGTGGGGGGAAAGAGAGGGGAAAACCTTCCAAAAATAGACAACTGGAGGATTAAGAGACAAAATTAGGGAGATCGGAGAAGGCAGGAAAGGGGAATCCAGTAGAAAGCTATCACACGCTGGGAAAAGAACTTTGGGAGATCTGAAAAGAGAGGACAGAGGGGAATCCAGTAGAAAGCTATCACGCGTTGGGGAAAAAACTTTGGGAGATCTGAAAAGTCAAGACAGAGGGGAATCCAGTAGAAAGCTATCGCACGCTGGGGAAAGAACTTTGGGAGATTGGAAGAGGCAGGACAAAGGGAATCCAGTAGAAAGCTATCACATGCTGGGAAAAAAACTTTGGGAGATCTGAAAAGTCAGGACAGAGGGGAATCCAGTAGAAAGCTATCGCACACTGGGGAAAGAATTTTGGGAGATCGGAGGAGGCAGGACAAAGGGGAATCCAGTAGAAAGCTATCACACTCTGGAGAAAGAACTTTGGGAGATTGGTGGAGGCAGGACAGTGGAGAATCCAGTAGAAAGCTATCACATGCTGGGGAAAGAACTTTGGGAGATTGGAGGAGGCAGGACAGAGAGGAATCCAGGAGAAAATTCCTGAGCTAGCCGCTGCTGTCTGGTGGATTGTGCTGCTGGACCCCTCCATGCTTCTCCATTCACCATCTCCACTCCCAGGTATGGGACTTGACACTGAATTAGGCTAGGATTGTGCGGCCGGGCAGGGGGAGCGAGCAATGGAGCTGCTTCCAGTTGGGCGGGGGTGAGCGAGCGAGCGACAGGGCCGAGGCAGGCATTCCAGAAGTTACTTCCGGGTCCACCAGTCGAACCTCCTCTCACCGGATCGGTAAATTTCACCATCCGGTTCTCCCGAGCTGGTGAGAACCGGCACAAACCCACCACTGGTTTGGGAGGTCTGCAGAGTGCGAAAACCTTTTTTTTAAAATTACCTCTTCAAAACCTTGGTGCATCTTATACGCCTGTGGGTCTTATACTCCGAAAAATAAGGGTAAGTATTAAAGGAGACATTGTTATGCACCCTAAAATGTATATACAGTATTGTCAACCCAAAGAAATTTGTGTCACTGTTTGAATATTAATGGCTAAACTTAAGATCCTCTCGGCCAGGGCTGTCAAACTCATGGCCTGTGGGCCAGATATGTCATGTTCTGGTCCCACCCATGCCCAGTTTAGTGAAGGGGGGGAAAGCCCCAATATGTCACGTGATGCCTCCATGATGCCGCAAATTTGACACCCCTGCTGTAGGCTATCAAAGAACAGATTAATTTTAATGGCATTCACTCATGCAAGAATTAAGGTCATCCAATATGCATGTAACAGGATAGAGAGCAGTCAGTGCTCTACATTTTAGGAGGCAGTTTCAGATGATCCAGTTAGATTGTTGTTTCTCTCCAGGAACCATCTTATCTTGGACCTGGGGTTTAGCTGAATTATTGGAGGCCTCTCTTAGACTTGTAAAGCAGTATTGTTTATGCAACCTCACACAGTGATTTGGTCTTAGAAAAGAAAACCATTGTGTTGGCATGCAGAATAATTAATTGGTTTACTTATGTTATTGAACCAAGGCATAGCACACAGAAATTTTTGCCTCTGAAGTCTGAGGCAAAATACAAATACACTTCTTTTCTTCTGTTGAATGAACTGGGCTTCTGAATATGACTTTTCTTGGGTCCAGGATTATTATTGAAATTCAGGCTTGAGGTTGGGCTAGTTAAAGCTAAATGTTTCAGTATATTCATGAATATTCAAAAGTACTCTTTGATTTTGTGTTGGGATAGAAACACTATGTTTATATCTATTTGGCATTGTAGTAGCACTGTTTCTATCAACCAATCTTTGTGATATAACCAGAATTATATCATGCAGAACTTCAAGCATGGTTGAGAGAGAATCTTGACAGTAAATCAACATGTTTGATTTTTAGGAACAAAAGGGTTAATAGGAGAAAAAGGAACTCCAGGAATCTCTGGCAGGCCAGGAATGCCAGGAAAGGATGGGGATCCTGGTTTACCAGGCCAAGCAGGTATGATTAAACATGTGGGTTTTTTTTCCCCAGAATTCTTTTGAATAAAAGTGTATAGTGCCCTTCCATGCTATAATTTTACTTTTAATGGCATCTAGTAAACCCCTCCAATTATATCTCTGTAACAAAGTATGTTTAAATAAACCCAATTTTCTTTTTTAATTTAGGACCAAAAGGAGATTCGGGCACTCCAGGATTCCAGGGTGAAGCAGGATTTCCTGGAGAAAAAGGATCAATGGGTGAAATGGGTTTACCAGGTACTATCCACCATAGACTCTGGATGATTTGGAATTTTATACTAAGTTGCCATCCATCACTCCAAATATTCAGATTAAATTTGTTTTAAGGAAAAAACTCCACTTATAATGTGTCTTTCAGGGCTACCTGGAGAAAAAGGGTTTCAAGGCCTTCCAGGTGAGGCGGGTCAGTCAGGATTTCCTGGAGTTAAAGGTGAAAAAGGACGTAAAGGAGACTCTGGACTTCCTGGAATTGGCTTCCCTGGAGCTCCTGGTGAGAAGGTATCCATAATCCTTCATAATATGTGTTAATGTCATAAACAGCATGTTGATTACTGTGCTAATGTATCTCTAATTTCAAGAGAGCTATTTAGGACTAGGTTTCTATCATAACAAAAATATAGAAGACAGGAGAAAAATTGATATAGGCGGTATAAGAAATTGATTTATCTGGAGCCAGATAATTGGAGCAGCAGCCTTTCCCTGAATTGTTTGGTGACACTAGAAGTGAAAGCCTAGGAGTTTCTGCATGCAAAGTATGTGCATTTCTGAGGACCCCCTGTACCCTTTTCTTCCTTAGCATAATAAGCTCTTGTGTGGTCAGAAAGTGAAACAATAGACTGACAACTTGAGTGTAGGTACCACAGAGAAATAGCTAACAAATTATTCTGGAATGAGAAAATATGTATTAAAATTTGACTCAGAAGAGTTTTGTGTGGAGCCTTTTGTGGAGAAAAAAAGCAATTTTTTTCAGAGCAACAATGCATGCATTCATTCCAGTTTGATTTCATCACAAGAATTGTATACCATAAGTATTCAAAGCACAACTGAGTCAGAATGTCTTTGGCTAAGTTATAGTTGTTGTGGCCTGGAATATAGACTAGGAATATGCACTGGATGTCATCTATTTCAACTCAGCTTGATGCAGGAGCCATTATAACATCTTTGACAATCATTAGCCAAATTACCAATTTATCAGATTATAGGAGGAATCATCAGTTCACATAGCAGTCTGTTTTCCTGGCTGGTAGCTTGTACAATCAGGAAGCTCCTTGTAGTTTTAATTGAGTCTGGTCAACTGAAGCTACAAAATGTCCACTTGGTCTTCTGTGTGACAACTCCTTACATAAAGACAGCTATAATACCTCCTTTCAGTCTCTTTTGGAGGCTAAATATATCAAAGACCTTTAAAATGTGGACAAAGTTCCTTGAAAAGGTTTGACTGATCATACAAATACTTGATTTTTATTTAGATTTTTTTTTAGATTTTATTTAGTATTTATAGGCCGCCCTTTTCCCTGAGGGGACTCAGGGCGGCTTACAATTCACAGGAGGGGGAGTGCAAGACAAAACATAAGACAATACGTGAGTAAAAAAAAAAATTAAAACAATAAAACGCAACTTTCATTCAACATTCGGGTGGGGCGGATTAGAATTTTTATCCCCAGGCCTGACGGGATAGCCAGATCTTAAGGGCTGTGCGGAAGGTCTGGACGGTGGTGAGGGTGCGAATCTCCACGGGGAGATCGTTCCAAAGGGTCGGAGCTGCTACTGAGAAGGCTCTCCTCCGTGTAGTCGCCAGTCGGCACTGACTGACGGATGGAACTCGGAGGAGGCCTAATCTGTGCGATCTAATAGGTCGAAGGGAGGTAATTGGCAGGAGGCGGTCTCTCAAGTACTCAGATCCACTACCATGGAGGGCTTTATGGATGGTAAGTAGCACCTTGAACCGCACCCGAAGATCAACAGGTAGCCAGCGCAGCTCGCGGAGGATAGGTGTTATGTGGGCGAACCGCGGTGCGCCCACTATCACTCGCGCGGCCGCATTCTGGATTAGCTGAAGTCGCCGGATGCTCTTCAAGGGCAGCCCCATGTAGAGCACATTGCAGTATTCCAGCCTCGAGGTCACAAGGGCTCGAGTGACTGTTGTGAGAGCCTCCCGGTTCAGGTAGGGTCACAACTGGCGTACCAGGCGAACCTGGGCAAATGCCCCCCTGGTCACAGCCGACAGATGATGGTCAAAAGTCAGCTGTGGGTCCAGGAGGACTCCCAAGTTGCGAACCCTATCTGAGGGGTATAAAATTTGACCCCCCCAGCTGATGTACATGTGAGAGCCAGCAGAGAAGAATTAACTGGGACAATCCAAGTAACTTCAATCTATTCATTCCCATCTCACGTAACCTCCATCAACTCAGCCATCTATTCTCAGTAAGAAATGTTTCTTTGGGAACAAGGTTTTGCAAAGATCATACCTGGGAAATTCCAGAAATATCTTTTTCTAGGTATCATCTTAGTGTATTGAAATTGGCAGTATCAAAGAATAATAATGCATAACATTGTACATGTTTATATGTGAGTTGCCTTTATGCATACACATTACACAACTTCTCTGCTTAGCTTAGGGATAAAGAGCATACAGTGAATATTTAGGTTTTGTGCCAATCCTTTGGAACATCTCCCTATAGTTTTCTTTCTTGGGTGGTTGAAAGTTACATATTATAGCAAATTTTAACTGGAGTAAAATGAACTTTAGGGCAAATGTCTGGGAAAAAATACTTAGTATTGGAAAAGAACTAAGCATCTCTGATTAAACTAAATGTATTTTCTTCTTCTTCTTCTGTCCACAGGGTGAACAAGGATGGCCGGGCAATTCAGGCTTACCTGGAGACAAAGGTGAAAAGGGTATTCCAGGTATTTCAGGCATCCCTGGATCCCCAGGCATCAAAGGGCAGTCTGGCCTTCCAGGTTCTCCAGGTGGGTGATCCAAAGGGTCCTGTATTATTTTGTGACAGTTATTTAGGCTATAAATTAAACAGGTGTGCTTTACGTTTTTTAAAAAAAGGTGTTCCAGGACTGGCAGGTGAAAAGGGACAGAAAGGAACCCCGGGCTTCAGTGGTGTTCCAGGGTTAAAAGGACAACCAGGTAAAAAACTTCGGACAATGCTTCATCTCTGAATGGAAGGTCAGGTTTTCTCTTTGATATTTTTGTCTCATGTACTTGGAGCCATGTTAGCTCATGCTTGTCAACTGCCTAGTTGGCGAATCCAGAAAAAGAAACTCCTGGGACATTATTTTACTAAGAGTATAAACTTCACTGAATAAGTCCCCATTGGCACAGAAGAAGCCAACCAGCTCTGGCTTCCTGTGCAAAAGCACTCATGGTTCATTCCTCTTTTCCCCAAGGGCCACCCACAATCCATTATATCCACCAATCATTTCTGTTCATTTTGTTATGAGAACCAGTCAGCCAGGCTGTGACATCTGCTCTGGGTGTCCTTGAGGGTGGGAGCAACGTCTCACGGGAACCAAGGATGCTTGGATGCCATTCCACTCACACTTGCATTCCAATCCACCGCCATTCTTTGTCAAGCTGCAAGCAAAGCAGAATATAGGTGAAAGTTCGAGTCAGTCTTGACAATGCTGAAAGCTGACTTAAGGGCTACAAATACAGGTTAAGATGTAATCAAATTGTAACTGATAAGGTGATATACACGCGTCCTCTGCTTTTGTAATACATGAAATAAGATACCCTGTACTCTAGTTTCAAATTGAGTGTTTTCTAGAGAAAATTTGCATTAATCCTAGGCTAGAAATGCACAATGTTTTTTAAGTCCAAGGATAGCACTTTGAATGCATTATATTACAATGCAATACATATTCAACAACATTACAGAATAATATCAAATAAGTGGAGGAGATCTGAACTCAAAATGGCTTGATTTAATTTAATTCTGATTAATCAAAATTAAATATAATTAATTAAATACAATTAATATGATTATCAACCACGAGTTTTTTAAACATTGAAAATGATTCCTGGTGGTAGCTTTATAAGAGCTTTGGCTTTGGGGGCTAGTGTTCTGTTTCAGGCACAAATGCACTTTTAACTACCAACTTATTTATTTATAAATTGAATTTAAATCACATGTAACGATATATCCAAGTCATTTGGAATCATATTGATTGATCTTAAGATCTTCTTCCATTTATCTGTTAAACAAATTAAGAACTTTTCAACATAGTAAAAATAAAAATGAATTTTATTGCTCTTCAATTCAATCAGTGCTTTTCGTATTAGAGCAAGATTTATGCACTTGTGTAAGTGTCAGAACCTTGTACTCTATTTCAGCACTGATCCCTCACAAATTAAAAGTAAAGTAAAAATTAATTCAAACATTGTAAATGATCAAAGCCTTGCATGTTTTCATCTGAAACCTTACAAACTTCAGGTGCTTCTGCTTAAGATCCCATGAGAGCTTTGTGCTTTAGTGAACACAATTACTATCTACTTCCTATTACATCCTCAAACCCCCATAACTTTCACCTTAAACTGTCTACTGTCGACCTCACCCCAGACTCAATTAAGGGGTCAATAGGGGCGTGCATAAGTGCACCAGTGTGCCTAACGTCCCTGTCCTAATGTCCCCATTTATTTGTACCCATTTCCTGTGTTCTTATACATGTTTATTCTTATTCTTGTTATCTTGTACATGAGTGACAAAACAAACAAACAAACAAACAAATAAATCTATTCATTGTATTTATTATGTTTGGAGGTTGGTCATATTTCAACTGGTGGAAATTGAGAAGCATTTACCTTAAACAGCAACATATAATTCGGGGGCAGCCGGAAAATCACTGCTGTAATTCCTTGGAGTCTCACCCCAACTTCTATATGAATGTAGGGGAATTACATTATAGCTTCCAGTAAACAAAAACTCCTCTTAGTTCATTCTAACGCTTCAGTAACCTGTCAGTCATCCAACTGAAAGGAATAAAATGAAAATTATCAGGTACTCTGTCTCCCTCTCCTCCCTCCCTCTCTCTCACACAAAGTGTAGAGAGCCACAGAGATACTTTGGAGAAACTACAGAGAGAGTTACAAAAACAAAAGCATGCTATTAGAAAACAGAGCAGATCAAGAAGAAGCACAGACTGCCTCCACTCTAACTCTCAGGGAAGTAAGAGGGAGAGAAGTGAAGCTTTCGATATTCTGGTAGTGTAGCCTGCCACAATAAAATACAATTCCAGTCAGATTAGTGGAATCAGTTTTCTGACCTGGCTCACCTCAAAGGGCTCAAAGACACACAAAAATAAACATATCTAAACCCTTCATGCTGAAAAACACTGATAGTAAACTGTTCTGACCCCACTCCGTACGGTGAGTCACGCCGACACAAGATTACTGTTAGCCATGCTTTATTCACAGTAATTACTCACAGACAAGACTTTGGCAGCAACCCAGACTCCCAAAGATAAGAGATACACACAAGAGCTTCTCCAACTTAGTAAAATGGTTGTGTCCTGCAAAAGGTCTCCTCCCAAAGTCTCTTCTTATATACTCTCTTGGGAGGAGTCTAATCACAACCACCTGAGCCTGATTATGTTCTATGTCTCCGTAATTGCTGCCTGCACTTCTCTGCCCTTCTTTGCCTGGCATCTGGGACCAACTCCCTTTGCTCCTCCCCACTGCTCCAGAGCCTGACGTCTTAACCACTGCTCCAGTGCATGACGTCAGGGACAAACTCCCTTTGGTTTTCACCGCTGCTCCATGCCTCAGGCGCCTCCTGGTGGCCAACCAGCCTCTCTGGTCCCTGCTTGGAGTCTGAACCCTGCCCAGGGTCCTCCACATCTTCCAGAGCCGACTCATAGGGTCCCTCGCTATCGGAGTCTGTCGGCAGCTCTAACGGCTCCTGATGGGCCACAACAGTAAACATAGAAGGAAGCTTCTCTGAATGCATAAATAACATATTTGTTGGTTTCTCAGCATGATGAGTCCTATATTCCTATGTTGCAGGTGACCCTGGAGCACAGGGCCCACATGGAACTGCTGGAGAAAAAGGTGAGCCTGGTTTTGATGGAATCCCAGGCACTCCTGGTTCAAAAGGTGATTCAGGTAAGACTTTTTATCTCCTTGGTTTTCTGATATTAAATATAGGTGTTGTGTCAGAGGTGGAGTTATATAATACTTGTCTGGAATAACTTTGCAGTTTGAAAGATTAAATATATACGTAACCAGTGTTTTATATATACTATAAGAAAATGAATGGTACATGAGAAAATGGATGTAAATTTTCCTAGGAAACCAGTGCTGCTGCTGATGATGATGATACAGAACAATCTAAGCATATCTGGTTGTGCACTGTTTCTGCACTTATTCTCCTGAGCCCTCTGAATGTCATTCAGGACCTTCAAAGCCCCAGTATTTTGACAGAATGTGCTACTATAAATTACTTTGCACTTTTCCTTCTCTACCTTCACTTCCCTTCTCCTTCCCACCTTTCCTCTATACATTTTTTCTTAAGAAGGGTGCAAGATCCAAAGGGGTAGAAATTGTCTGTCTGTTTATCTATCTATCCAATTTAACTGCCACATTATGGAAAGAAGAGAACATTTACAAATATAAATGTTTTACAGTATGAGGAAAATTATAGGGTAACGTCTTAATTCTATTCTAAAATACGAAGCTATCACCTGATTGGACTATTTAAGGAACATGCTGCATGTTTCTCAATTTCTTAGATCCTGTGTTTATCTTTACAGGTCTTCCAGGTAGAGGATTTCCTGGAATTCCAGGTGGAAAAGGAGAAAGAGGTAACTTATTAAAAAATCAAATGTAAAGAATTCTCAAAGTCCATCTACTGTTTCCATTTTTCTTTGCCATTAGTGGCATGTAAGATGTTCTGAACCTGAAATATTAGATTGAAATGCCCATTTGGAGTCTTATTTACTCAAATAAAGCAAAACATGTGTGTTTGATTTGTATTTTGAGCTTCGCACAAACTCTATGATCTCCTTCCATGCTCAGAACAAAGCTTCTTGGAATTCTGTTTAGAGTGTTTCCTGTACTGTGGCTAGACTTTTGTAGCGCATTGTTCCACTCCATAGTCAGACCTGAACAGCAGAAGGGATAAATCATTGATTGAATAAGAGGACTGAATAAGTAGGAAACTCCTACTACTGCAGCTGCTGGAGTTTGTTTTGCTGGTAGGCATCTAGCAATCCCCACCTCCCCCAATTCCCACATTTGGCTTTGCTGTTATTTTAACTTTAAAGCAGTATGATGATCCTAGTTAGATGTAAAAAAGATTCACTCTCTCCTCTCCTTGTAGAATTCACCCATATTTATAGCTCCCCTCTCCAGAACCACCATCATCCCTCTATTTAAATGTAAATTTGAGGAAACTTAATTCTTCTAACCGGTGACATTTTGTGTAGACTACTACTGATAACACTGCTGAACTGTTTTCAGGGGCCTAGACAGCTTTTTCTTTGTAACCAAGACTCATCTTTATGGCTTCCACCAGCCTCCCCTAGAGAGCTGGTTCCCTCTCCTCTCATAAAATCCCAGAAATCATGTCTGCTGAAATGACTACTTGAGCAGCAAGAGGGAATGTTAGGCATGACATAACAAGAAATGTACTGATGCCTCCTTGACCTTTCTGACTTGGAATGTCTTTTCCTATGAGAGGGCTCCAGGTGCAACCGCTCAAGAATGAGCCAGCAGTGTGCTGCAGTAGCCAAAACCCCCAACACAGTTCCAGGCTGCATCAACAAAGGATAGCATTATACTCACAAGAAGTAATAGTACCACTTAATACTGCATTGGTGAGACCACACTTGGAATACAGTGTCCACTTCTGGTCATCATGATAGAAAAAAAGATGCTGAGACTAGAAAGTGTGCAAAGAAGAGCAGTAAAGATGATAAAGAGTCTGGAGGCTAAATTATATGATGAATGCCTAAGGAACTAGGTATGTTTAATCTAATGAAGAAGAGACTGGGGGGGAGATATGATAGTTGGCTTCCTGTACTTAAAGGGCTGTCACAGGGAAGAGGTCGACAATTATTGTTCAAAGCACATGAATGCAGGACAAGAAGCAATAGGTGGGAGCCTATCAGAGGGAGATTCGACCCAGAAAAAAGAAGAAATTTTCTGACAATCGGAACAATTAATCAATGGAAAAGCTTGGCTCATGGAGGTGTGGGTGGTCCATTGCTGAAGGTTTTCAAGAAAAGATTGGACAACCATTTGTCCATGATGCAGTGAGGACTCCTGCCTTGGGCAAGGAATTGGACTAGATGTGCAAGGTCTCTTCCAGTCCTATGATTCCTTGCAATGAAACTGGGCAGAGAAAGCTACACTGAGCCAGTTTCTCTTCTTTGTTCTTTTTTCCTGGATGAATTCGAGAAGGATCTGGGTTCTAAACTCACAGAGCATCTTCAAACTGGAGTCATGCTTCAGCACAAGCTTTTGGTGATGTCCAAATATTTATACTTGGCAGCCTTTGTAGTCCAAGGATGAAGAGAGTATTTTCAGAAATGATAATCTTTCTTAACTAATAAGCAAGTACTGGACCACATAACATCAGACTTGTCACTGGAAGGCAAAATCATGAAACTGCATCTCACTTACTTTGGCCATGACAAGTGGGAAATTCACTGGCAAAAGCAATTATTTTTCCCCTGTTCATAACATTTTATTAAATTATAGAATAATTATGTTTTGAAGAGTTAGTGGTAAAAGGAAACCAGGCTGTCAAAGAACATGGCTGGACACCAGCCAGAGCATAGAAAAACTGGAAGAAGTGTAGTGCAAGATTGGAAGACATGGAGAGACTTGGCCCATAGAATCACCAAGAATCGGACATGACTGGATGGATCTCTTCATCCTCATCCATCTTGGTAGAAAGACATTTTGTTCATTGAAAAATAGATTATAGGAAGATAAATCCTCCACATCTTTGTTTTCTTTCCATATCCATTTTTCTAAAGTAAATTCCCAGATGCTCCACTTCAAATTTAATTCTGCCAGTACCAGTTTTTCTTTCCATAGCTTAAAGCACTTGTCAAATTAAACTATTTATCTTGGAGAGTTTTTCCTTAGGAAAATTAACAGTCATACCAGCCAGCAATCTCAAGTCGTAATTCTCTCTTTAGCTGCACCATTATTATTATTATACAATTGTATCACAGCGGCCAGTTGTTTCACCGGATTTGGCATTGGTTACTAGTCGGGCCCCACCCAGGGGCCTAGGACGTCGTAACGTATTTTCGTAATATGCGTGCAGATCCAAGCAGTGCGGCTTTTTGCATTTGACTGATGGTGATTTTGTCAATTTTTAACTGTTTTAAATGTAATTCCAGTGCTTTTGGAATAGCACCCAGTGTGCCAATTACCACTGGAATTACCACTGCTGGTGTGTGCAATAGTCATTGAATTTCAATTTTTAAGTCCTGGTATCTTGCGATTTTTTCATGTTCCTTCTCGGCGACCCTGCTATCACCTGGTATTGCGATGTCTATGATTGTGACCTTATTTTTCTCAACCAGTGTGATGTCTGGTGTATTATGCGCCAGTATTTTGTCGGTTTGTATACGGAAATCCCACAAGATCTTGACCATCTGATTTTCGGTGACTTTTTCAGGCTGATGTTCCCACCAGTTTGTTGCTGTTTTAATATTATAATTTTTGCACAAATTCCAATGGATCATTTGTGCTACTGAATTGTGCCGCAATTTATAATCAGTCTGCATGATTTTTTTACAGCAGCTGAGTATGTGATCAAGTGTTTCATCAGCTTCTTTGCAAAGTCTGCATTTGGCATCATCAGAGGATTTTTCGATTTTGGCCTTAATGGCATTTGTGCGGATAGCTTGTTCTTGCACAGCCAGGATTAGTGACTCCGCAACGGCGGAGTTTTTATTATTATTATTATTATTATTATTATTATTATTATTATTATTATTAGTGTTATTAGTGTTATTAGTGTTATTAGTGTTATTAGTGTTATTAGTGTTATTAGTGTTATTAGTGTTATTAGTATTATTAGTATTATTAGTATTATTAGTATTATTAGTATTATTAGTATTATTAGTATTATTAGTATTATTAGTATTGTTGTTATTATTATTGTTGTTATTATTATTATTATTATTATTATTATTATTATTATTATTATTTTATTCCAAATAGACTTAGACCAGAATCAGTTCAGCCTTCAACAGAGTTGAAAGTTTAAATGAGAAATTAACCTTCTCTTCTCGTCACTTTTGAGCCCTATGAAATTATAATAATGCAATATCTTTGTTAGTCACTTGACTAAGTATGTGGATATTCTTCTTAGGGATCAACTTGGGTATTCAATGTTGTTGAACTCAGAATACCTCATTTAACCACAAAGCGGTTGTTTTCAATCTTAGGTCCTAAAGGAGATGTGGGCTCTCCAGGGAGTCCTGGGAGTTCAGGAGTTCCTGGCACAAAGGGAGACATTGGATTTGTTGGCCCACAAGGTCCCCCAGGCCAACCAGGCATTCCTGGGTTGCCAGGGAATATTGGAGAGGGCCCCAAGGGCGACCGGGGGCCCCAAGGGCAACCAGGGCTTCAAGGTAAGATATGGATCTGTTCTAGACAAACTAACCATCAATAAAATGACTGTTTTATGTTTAAGTAAGTTTGATTGAATGAATTTATAAATACTTTATAAATACTACCTTAAAAATGCTCTCTTACAGAAGTAGCAGGATTTTTTGTAATTGTCACAATGAAGCCATAACTTATTTCTCTATTATAGCATTTTTGTGTACTACAAATTTGTGAATATTAGATAAATCAATGATCAGAGCCCATATGTCTGAAACCTTATTATTTATTAACCCCAAGTACAGTCTTTGTTTTAAAGAGGGCAATAACAAGCCATGTTTTCTTGCAAAATAAATCTGGTCAAGAAATACTTTCCCCCTGTTTACTTTAGGACTTCCTGGGCCTCAAGGATTTCCAGGAGTTTCAGGATTACCAGGAGAAAAAGGAGAAAAGGGAAGTCAAGGTTGGCCAGGGCAATCTGGGCAACCTGGACCCAAAGGTGACCTGGGAGTTCAAGGAATCCCTGTAAGTTAATATTACAGCCATGACTGATTGCCCTACAATTGTTACACATAACAGCATACTAGCACAAGGAGCTCATTATTTTCAGTCAATGGATTTTTTTCTAAGAGCAAGGCACTCTGAATCAGGCAGTTAATACTTAAACATACAGTATATTTTACCAAACCCTAAACTTCCCATGGAATGGTGACCTCACATGTGCATATAACATAAACAAAACCTAGGATGAGATGGAACCATGTGGCAAGACTTTTGTTGCTTGTCCCTTGTTGTGGAACAGTTCCACTTTATCACTGACTGAAAGGGCTTTCATATGGAGGATCACAAATAGCTCTAAGGGTTATTCTCACCCACTGCTTGCTTTGACCTGAAGGACAGACAGACCATATATTCTCTTCCTTTCTTTGCCTTAATCTTAACCAAGCCAGAGCTTTCATCCATGATCGAAGGAGCTTGGTAAAATGAAGAATCTGAGCACTTCAAGAGCAGATGTTCATACATTTATCAAAGTACATACAACAATTAAATTAATCTTGCAGCTTTCATATAAAGGAAAACAAATTTGAACGTTTACATAAAAACATTGAGGCGGTCCTTCCATAGGAGCAGGCAAGCCACTCCCTGGTCTTTGAAAGAATATTATCACTAGAAGAGAAAGCTCTGACTTAGCCCAAATCTTTTTATCAACTATTGGAAAGGCAACATTTCCTTACAGAGAAACTAATGGATCACAATCAGTGTACTATTACGGATACACCTGTGGTTTCATTTACTTTATTGGGAAGGGGGAACAAAACCTCACCAACATGTCAGCAGGCAACAAAGTGCTTTATACTTCCAACAGTTTCATTCTGAGTCTCAAAAACTCATTTTGTCTTTGCTAAAGTCAAATACCTCTGAGTGAAAAATCTCAGATCTCTTTATTTGTGGCTCTTCCTGCAGCTTTCCTCACTTATTCACAAAATGGTCTATAATCATTATAGTTAATGTTCCGAATGAGGAACTAAAGGCTCATACCAGTGGCCCTGTTTGCTGGACTCTGCAAATTGGTCACCTTTGGTCACCTTTGCTTCTGCTGCATCTTCCTTTTGCAAGCAGATACACTTAATTAAATCAATTTCCTCATTTTAGCAAGTGATTGCCCAGTGATAGAATTACATTTGGATATCCAATTTGATGTTAGGTTCTTCCAATGAAGGAGAAAGAAGATTGGTGTTGCCTTCCCCTCAGTGAATGAAGTGTTTGTAACTCACTTCTTAACAGCCAGTTTGCTTGGCAGAGAGAGTTAAGACTCAGAGTTAAGACTTCTAAACTACAATGCTCTGTAGGATTTGCAGCCTTATTCTTCTTCCAGCAGAGCGTATTATTAGCTACATCATACATTTAGTTAAGGATCAAGCAGCATTTCCTTCTATCTTTTTCAAAATGGGATGACAGTTTAAGACTCCCTGTTTAGTTAAAAACACCTTCGGGGGAAAAGGGCGGCATATAAATGTAATAAACTGAACTAAACTGAACTGAACCTATAACTTCCTTAAAATGGAGAAATTTTTCAATTTTCAGCTACTTGGCAGATTTGGTGGGAGACGTCATGCTGTTTCTTCCTTTTACCCATCTTATTTTAAGTGTTGATCCCATAGACAAGAATAACAGTTAATAAATAAAAAGGTAAAAGGGATGAAACACACACACACACACACACACACACACACCAAGGAAAAGAAAAAAAATAAAGCATTAAAAAGTGAAGAACATCAGGGAACTTAGATTCAGAGCTGCTCATCCATCATCATCATAAACTCAAAATTTAAGTTCAAGTTTAATTATTAACTTCAATTTTCAGTTTTGGCTACCTGGATATGGCAGGTACTGTACTCCAAAATCCCCATAGAAATCCCTCACACTGTGCTTTCCAGTTAATTAAGCAGAGTGATAATATGCCTTCCAAATAGCACATATGTATTTTTCTTTGCTGGTCGATCTTAGAAATAGATAAGTTTCTTCCAATCAGGGAGTACAAGAGGACAATTTCAAGAAACATACCAATCACAATACAGTAGAATAAAAATCCATATAGGAATACTCCTGATCTGCAAAGCTGGATTTTAAGGGATCTAGATCCTGTCACCTTGCATAATATCTGAAGCAGTGCGGAATGTTCTAATTTCTTTTTGTCTAATTTTTTTAAAGCCTCCTGTGTTCTCATTCCCTCTGGTTTTAATTCTTCGGATATGAAGAATTCTCATTTTCTCTCTGATTTTGAAGGATTGCATTGAGTTGCATGATATTATTTTAAGAAATTAGCCATTCTTCTGTCAAACTGCTTAAGCACCAAAACTGAGGGTTCTTCTTTTGTCTTATCCAGGGCAGTCCTGGTTTCCCTGGAACTACTGGTCAAAAAGGTGACATGGGACCTCCTGGAATTCCGGGTCCCCAAGGTATGAGAAAAAAATACTCATTCTGCTCTGATATTGTACCACACGAAGAAGAAATACTGTTCCTATTGCTAATATTGCATTTCTGATTCATTTGAACGGGAAACTGGCTTCAACTTCACCAGAAATAGCCAGCACTATTCCAATCACATTGGAAGTATCCCAAGCTTGAAGCAGTTTAAAACAGGACCCTTTGAAGCAGGGATAGCGTCAAATTTTTTAGCAAGGGTGGGCGTGGCCATGGTGGGTATGGCCTAGTCAGCTTCCTGCATCATGGGGAGAGGGTGTTTTTGCCCTCCTTGGGCTCCGGAGGCCCTTCCCAAACTTCCAGTAGGCCCATTTTTCACCCTCCCCAAGCCTCCATGTGCGCCCTGCACTTACCTGCATCCAAAACGGGCTACATGGAGATTCCAGGGAAGGGAGGGGTGGGCAGGGCCATCCAGGAGTGGGATTTGGGGGTTCTCCGAACTGCACAGAATCTTAACCAGAGGTTCTCCCAAACCACTGCAAACCCCCAGCAGCCCACCCCTGCTTTCAAGCTTTGAACACTGACACAACCACAGCCAGAACACGTGCAGTACAGGCAGGACAAAGGGAAGAACATTTCAAAGTTGGAAGAATTTAAATCTGCTTAGTTGAAGTCATGATATATTTGAAATCTATCTACTAAGACAAATGGAGCAATTGTGGCTGTGAGGGATAAGATGCCACATACTGTTTCTCGGTCCTTCGTCTCATTAGTTGTGTTTGTGAGGGGGAGTTTTATCCTTTTACCTTAAACAAATAAGAAGGAAACTGATGATGAAAGGATGAAAAATAATGAATACTGTATATAAAAGTGAATAAAAAAAGTCAAGAAATATTGGATAATAAGGATAAAATCAATGGGGCCATTGGGTATGTTGGAATGAGGAATTTAAAAATAGATAAAGGAAGAGTTTCCCTTGGTAACAATGAAGATTTCCTTTATTTCCAGGTCTAAAAGGTTCTTCTGGTTTTTTGGGATCCAAGGGAGTACAAGGTGACCAAGGGTTTCCTGGAAATAAAGGTTCGTGTTGGCATTTTTTATTTCAGATTTGATTATTTTGAAAAGAATTGTTGAGAAAGAGTCGAAATAACTTGGTGAAATCCATCCAATCTCTTTTTTACATTTAAAGTCCCGTAGAAGGTGTCCTTCTGATCCTTTTATTTCCTGGCTTCTGTGGATGTTGGCTTACTGTGCTTCTTGCTTTATCCCTGCCAGGTCTGCCAGGCCCACCAGGTCCTCCAGGCCCTTTTCAACTTCTGAAAGGTGAACCAGGCCTACCTGGCACTCCAGGCCCTGCTGGCCCCAAAGGAATTCCTGGTTTTCCAGGACCAAAAGGACAACAAGGTAAAAGGATGAGATCACTTCTTGAAGTAATTGGGAAGACTACCTCTTGCTTTGCCAAGATGCCTTATATGTCTTATATGCACTAAATCCAGAGACTGTTAATGGGCTTTGCAAATTGGACAGCTGCTTTAATACAACAGGACAAAGTTATATTTTTTGTGGTAAATGTGGGCCTCTTGTGCTTCTGTGATTTTTCCCAGTGGAGGCTCTACTATCACTAGCGACCTAGAACTAAAGAGAAATATCCTAACAGTGAGAACGATTTATTATTGGAACGGCTTGCCTTTAGATGTTGTGGGTGCACCATCACTGAAAACCTTTAAGAAGAGTCTGGATAGCCACTTGTTTGGAATCATGTAGGACCGTGTTGTCAAACCTATGGCACATGGAGCCATATTTGCTGGCACGGCAGCCTTCAGCTCCGGCACACATGTGCGTGCCAGCCAGCTGATTTTCAGCTTTCTGGAGGGCTGGGGAGGCCCTCCAGAGCCTGGGGAGGGCAAAAACTCCCCCCTTTGCAAGAGGGTTTGCGTGCGCACACACGGGGAGTCACGTGCGCATGTTCAGGTGGGGGCACACAATTTTGGCACAACTTTAGAAAAAGGTTAGCCATCACTGATATAGAGTCTCCTACTTGAGCATGGAGTTGGATCAGAAGACTTCCAAGGCCCCTTCCAACTTCGTTACTCTATATTCTTTTATTCATCATCATCCCTATTTTTCGTGACTTGAATTCTATAAGTGAATTGTGACTGCATTTTCATTTCAATAGGTGTAACAGGACCATCGGGTTTGACTGGCCCCCCAGGAATACAGGGAATTGACGGCACACCTGGTCAGAAAGGAGATAAGGGCCCTGTGGGTCCTACAGGCAAGTCTGATCATATTGCTGGAGCCAGCTTAATAGCCTCATAGTAAATTCAGCAAAGGGCATTTTAAGATGATAAGCTTGAGAGAAAGATCAATTTTCAGGAGAAAAACAATTGTTAAGAAATTGGTGAGGTGGTTTGTCTTTAAACCATATTAGTCTTTGGCTCTGAGAGTGACTATTCTCCCCCACCGCACCTCCAACACAAAATAAATATACCATTTGAATCCTAAACAAATTTATTCTGAAGCTCTGACTTTGTAGAAGGGGACCTTGAGCTTGGAAGCAACCCAGGCAAAGAAGCCAGAATGCCTGCAAATGTGCTCAGAGGTTTTGGCTATGTGGAAGATGTGGGATGGCTAAAGCAGAACCAAGACTGCAAAAAATGGCAAAGATTGAGCTGTACTTGAACATAATTCCATATAATAAAAGTTTGGGTAGAGGCTCTTTTGGCTTCATCTCCAGGAGTATCATCTTACCAAATGAATGCAATGAAGTAAAGCTTTAACTCTGGGGTCCAGGTCTGTTCTCCATCTTTGAAATTAAAGAAATCCTTTATTCTGTTTAAACACATTCTGATTTGCATCAGATCATATTCCAAAATAAAATTGAGAATTTATAAAATTAGAGATTTGTAGCAATTATAAAATATACGAGGACTTTCATAATAACTAAAATCAAATCATGTCATTCAAGTTAGAGATACAGCTCTCTTTTCACAATGTCAGTGCTCTTATCATTGTTTCTGGTAGGTCCGAGAGGCTATCCTGGTCCCCCTGGTCCTGAAGGCATGCCAGGGGTGATGGGTCCACCGGGCAGACCCTCTATGGCTCATGGTTTCCTCGTGACCAGGCACAGCCAAACCACAGAGGACCCCTCCTGTCCATTTGGGACAAGAGTCATGTTCTATGGATATTCTTTGCTTTATGTACAAGGCAATCAACGGGCCCATGGTCAGGACTTAGGTAAGCAAGCACAGAAGGAATCCTATAAAATGAGTATTTGTTATATTAATCAATTTTACATTTAAAAAGGGCAGCATTTTATGCTAAGTTTTTATGTTCATCAATTGTTTCATAAGGATGGCAGAGAAATCGATCTGGTTCATATATTTCCATAAACTTACTCAATTCTGCATATAATCTGAATGAAACAAATGTAAAAGTATATTTGTGAACATCATTTTCAAACTCTTGTAATATGTACATGTGTATATCAATGAAAATTATTTTCAAAAGCATGTATGAAAAAGAAATAGCATAAAAGGACATTGTACGCGGGAAACTGCATATAAAAACAGTTCAGGCTTGGAAAAGTCAATCTTTGCATAGACTTTTTTTAAAATGGAAACTGATGCAAAAATAGTCGGAAACAAACTGATGGTCAGCAAAATTGGAAAGTGACACACAGTCCCCCATGTGGGACAAGTGATAGCATCGAGCCTCAGAGTCAGGCAGGTGCTCTGACAGTATCTTGAGTAATACAAGGAAGTGTTCAAGGCACATATGCCTCGCAAAGCTGAGCAAAGTTTATTTTTCAGGTCATCTGAAATAAGGATGTTTCTTGAGGGTAGTGATGTTTCTGAATCTATGTCAGGTTCAGATATTTTTATTTTTAATTAGACTTTATGCACCTTTATGGAAGCTCTCTTCAACTTACGGCTATAGCTCAACACAGCATTCTATTTTGGCCATGTGGCCATTTCCCCTCCACCTCTAACTCTTGGTGGTGTTTACAAGTAACACTCGACTTATGACCACAATTGAGCCCAAAATTTATGTTGTTAAGTGAGACCTTTGTTAAGTGAGTTTTGCCCAGTTTTACAATCTTTCTTGCCACAGTTGTTAAGTGAATCACTGCAGTTGATAAATTAGTAACTCTGTTATTAAGTAATCTGACTTCCCCATTGACTTTGCTGGTCAGAGGTTCACAAAAGGGGGTCATATGGCCTTGGGACACTGCAACCATCATAAGCATGAACCAGTTGTCAAGCATCCAAATGTAAATCACATGATCATGGGGATGCTGCATGTGAAAAACTACATGTTTTATTCATTTAACTGTGAAAAACTGTCATAAGTCACTTTTTCCAGTGAGGTTGTAACTTTGAATGGTTACTAAATGAATGGTAAGTCGAGGACTACTTGTATTTTACTCAGATAATGTACGGAGACCAAATCTATCCTTCATTATACATTTTACTACACTCTGAACTTTTCTTTCTGCCCTTCTCTCCAAACATCCCTTATCCTCAGAAACATGATTGCAGCTACTGAATGTTCAGAGAAGTCTCTTTGAGAACTCTTGATGCTCTCTGAGCTTGCTTGTTTTCTTGCAGACGTTTCATTACCCATACTAGGTAACATCATCAGTGCTAGTTCTATTTCAAAAGGCCATATGAGTTTAGAAAGAATAAATACATCTGGGCAAAATAGTTTCTAACTCCATTTCCTCAAGGTGCTGCATTCTTTTTTTTATAATTTTTTTTATTTTTAATTTTCAAAACAAACATCCTTCTTTATATGCTATCAGTTGGTTACAAAAAGACTTTCGTGCAACTCTTCCACAATCAACAAACATAATTCATATTAACTCAAATATTTTAACTCAGATATTTATACATATTACCATCATCATATCTCCATTTTCATTTGACTATAATTGTTTAAACATCCTTCATCATAAAATATACCAAGATTTAATACATAACCACATACTGGCCTTTCATTTACTATTTCTAAAATCCTCCATTGACACTGAATCCTTATGTCCTATTCTAGCTAAACATCCATAATACTTAATAACAAAATTTTCTAATCCTCCTTTCCAAATCACTGTTTACAATTTACATCCAGTTTGCTTATGTTATACCCATATCTATATGTACATTGTTATCCTTATCCCTCCTTTATTTAACTATTGTCAGCTTTCCAAATACCATGTAGAATCAAATCAGAATCGAAGGCAAAACTATGTTTAAAGTTCCAATTTAATGAAGCAGGCATGTTGGCACATAGCTGTGGGGATTCCAACTCTGGAAGTTACATCAGAATCCCACCCAGTTAAAAGTTCATGATCTTGTCCCTACACCCACAGTCCATCACATGGTCCAATCTCCTTCTTCCATGCTGGTGTCCATGCCCAGCTTCTTCCGGTCAGGTGTGAAAGTGTGGAGACAAAGGATGACCTTGGCTTCTAGCAAAGAATGAAAACAATACATTCCAAAATCCTACTCCTTCTAATCCCCCCTCCCATTGACTATACTTAAAGAAACAGCATAATGAAATTAGAGAAAGTGTGGCAGGCCAAAATTCTAAAAGGAATATAAATGCAGGCCTGACAACTATATCCTGTATCATAACATTTCCCCCCTAATAATCAAAGCTTTAACCGTATCTAATTTAGTTCTTTTTTAAAAAAATAACCTTTATATATAATCCAAAGGCATTTCTAATCTTCCTTTCATGGGTACCATTCAATATTTGTATCCAATTATTACTCATCATGACACTACACATTGTATACAATAGTAACATTATCAATTATTTATTTGACTATATCTATTGTCACTAAATTCACTAAGTTTAACTAGTTTTAAATTATACTCTTCCATCTATTAACCTCTATCTTTCCAGTAGCAAAAGTCTCATATCTTCTGCCATTTGTGGTGTCAATCCTCTAATCATCTCCTTAATCAACTTTGTATGGACTCCTCTTAGCAACTCCTTGCTTATAAAATCTCTCATGTAATCTTGATGCCCTTCTTCTGTTTCCTTAATCATCTTATCTTTGATTGTCAGTGGTGTTATCAATGATACTGCTAATAAAATTTCTTTCTTTAATTCCATAAATTCTTTTGTTTTTTCTTCTTCTGTATCTTGCCATCTGGGATAAATTTCCCCTCCATTTAGTTCCTCTTTCAGTATTCCACCCTTTCCATTTTCAGAGGCAAACCAATCACCATAAATATCAGCAAATTTAATTTCTTTATATTCATTTTCCATTTCAATTTTTTGGGATTTAACCATCACGTTTTCCACTTGATAAACATCCTCAACTTCTTCATCATATTTTGCTGTTAGATGCTCTAAATCTTCCAGCTTCTCTATCCTCTCATATGTATTTGATAGTTTCTGTATTTCTGAGAATATCTTTTGCAGACTTAAGATTTCTTTCTGCTGATGAAATTGTGCCATTATCTCCAACTAACAAACACAGCTAACATATCGGCTGCGGTATCGGAGCATCGCGACCGCACATCCGTATTGTCGCAACATTGGCTCCTCCCAAGGTGTTGCATTCTTGAAACCTATCAGCCTCTTAATAAGCAGAGCAAAATGCTTCTTATTTGCTTAGATTTATTTCAAAACAAATTTTCTATTTGAGATATTCACAGAGGAGCCACTAAGGTAGTGATGGTGAACCTTTTTGGCACTGAATGCCGAAAAGGGAGTGAGCGCTTATCAGGGATGTGCTGCAGAAGAGAAGTGGGCATGCGCATGCCGGGAAATGAACTTCCGGTTTCTGGCACGTGCATGTGCATCAGCCAGCTTGTCTTCCAGTTAGTGGCATGCATGCACGTGAGATGGTCATCTGGCCAGTGTGCATATGCACAAAAATGGAAACTGGAAGACCAGCTCTTCTTGTTTCTGGAATTGCCGAATGCACAAAAAACAGCTCATCGTTGCGTGCACATGTGCGCCAGAAACCTGAAAGAGGAATAGGTGATGCCCTGCCTGCCAACCAACATGGCTCCATGTGCCACTTTGGACCTGTGTGCCATATGTTCGTCATCACGGCAATAAGGCTTCAAGGCATACTTTTTGAAAGTATCGTAACATTGATAAGTTCCCCACTGTCTTTGGAGGAACCAGATCCCTTTTTTAAAAACATTTTTATTTTATTTTTACTAAACAAACAACACACACAAAAATAACCATCTTACATTACTTCTTGTAGAAAGTGTGTCAATTGGTTACAATTAGCTTTCGTGCATCTCTGGAACCAGATCCCTTTATTCTTCTCTGTCCCTGTGAATGTCATTGCTTTTCTGTATACAGCAAAGAATAGCGTTTGTGTGACTTTGCTCACTTTTTACTCTGCAGAAGAAGAAAAATTCTGAAGTCTTTTTACACTTTGACTCTCCAACAAAGTTGAAAGAAATAATCCTAGCAGATACCAGGCCACATCAATAACATTATACCTGCTATGCAAACATCAACAGGACACAAACCCACAGAGTGTAGATTAGCCATTTCTATTGCTACAGCTTGAGAAAATGGATGCATTCAGCCCTGCCACAACCACTACATGAAGAGCATTTCTTGTTTAGCCCTTCCATATACTACAGTTGTCCCTTTCTACATATCTCGGTGTTACATAGAATGAATGATGGGGATTAACCTGTCACTTTTGGTTTTTCAGGCTCTGCTGGAAGCTGTCTACGTAAATTCAGCACAATGCCTTTCCTATTCTGCAACATTAACAATGTCTGCAATTTTGCTTCAAGAAACGATTATTCTTATTGGTTGTCAACTCCTGAGCCCATGCCAATGAGCATGGCTCCTCTAACAGGAGACAGCATCAGGCCTTTCATTAGCAGGTAGGCACCAGAGTCACCTGAGGAATTTCTGGCAGATCCAGGTGTCAAAAAACCTGATCCCCAACTAATATGAAGATCAGATTGGCAGATTTTGCATTTCTTCCACTATTGGGACCATCACAAATAGACAGTTCAAAAGCTTCATGTGTTTAAAATTCTTGGACAATATTTGCAGTTGTTGTTGAAGATGGAATTCTATCTCTTGATGAGTGGGAATTCATTTTCCATAAGATGATACTTCCATAAGAAGATCCGTCTTTTATTCCTAAAAAAACCTCCTTGACTTATGACCACTGGCTTTTAAGTGAGTTTTGCCCCATTTTATGATCTTCCTTACCACTGCTGGTAAGTGAATCATTGCAGTTGTTAATTATATGGTTGTTAAATGAATCTGGTTTCCCCATTGACTTTGCTTGTCAGAAGGTCGCAAAAGTATTCACATGTTCCTGAGACACGGCAACTGTCATAAATACATGCCAGTTGCTAAGAGTTGGAATTTTGATCATGTGACCACAGGATACTGCAATAATTGTCAGTGTGAAAAACAGCCATAAGTCCCTTTTTAGACCTGTTGTAACTTTGATCATTAAACAAATGGTTGTAAGTAGAGGACTACCTGCATTTATTTAAGGTCATAGCCCTAATAGTCCTTTGGTCTGAAAACTGTCTCTACAGAGGAACAGAACAAACTTTTACCTTGCTCTTTTTCATATGAGAAATTCTATTGAAACTTTATTTGCTTTCCTCCTTTCCCGGAGAATTTTCCTCATTTTTTTTCTTTTGGAAAAATGTTTGTCCATCAAAAATTTCAGGGAGTTGTTACTTTGCCTGCAGTCTGGACCATTAAGGACAAGCATTCCATTTCTTCTTCACCCTTCTATAACACTTAATTCCTTAAAGAAATGTATAGCTATTTAGATCTAATTTGGCATCACTTTTAAATATTGCAGATGTATTTTTTTCCTTTTATGATAGCTGGTGGATGTTCCATTTTCTGAGGTCAGCTCCTAGTAACAATTACAAAAAATGGCTCATATTTTTTCTGCCCTGTATTTGCAGTATAATGGTTTACAATATTTCTCAAGATGCTTCATATTAAAGATTGTAAACTCATTGGTATACAACTTTCATACTGGATGGATCTGTGCTGTTGATACTAAGATGGGAAAGGATGAGCCAGACTGAACATACTGTGGCAGAGCTGCCCTTGCAATTGCTTGTTTGTAAGACTGGAGGTTCAGCTTTCAGTAGTCAGAAGGCCTAATCTTGTAACTCTTATGTCATCTCCTTCCTAGGTGTGCTGTGTGTGAGGCTCCTTCTATGGTGATAGCAGTCCACAGCCAAACAGTTCAAATCCCACCATGTCCAGAAGGCTGGAACTCTCTGTGGATCGGCTACTCCTTTGTGATGGTAATGGACACTGAGTTCCAGTTCACATCATAAAGCAAAAGCAGCTATGTTGATTTTTTTTTAAAGAACAAAATTCCAAACTCTATAACAATACTTCCATTAGTTCAGCTGTGGGTTTGCAAAGAACAGCAAGCTCTCTATTTTAAAGAGCTCTTCAATAGGGAAGAAAATCAAGCCATCAAGGAAAATTAAAAGTTAAGGGGTAGGGAAGGCAGGAGGTTGAAATCAAAGAAAGATTGTGGCCAGCATTTCAACCATTTCTGCTCCATCCCAGATTGCAGTTCTTAATTGAATGCTGGAAGGAGAAGAGAGACATTTGCAAATTCTAATGTTCCTGATCTGGAAAGGATTCAGAAACCATTGTGTGGCTCTTTTATATTTATGTCAGTTTTGGAAATGTGCTTAGACTTTTTTCTTTCTCTTATTGTTGTTTTCTGCAGTTACAGAAAACATTGTTTATATTGTTTTGAGATAAGGCTGATGTGACAAACCCTAGTGGGAAGGGAGACCGGCTAAGAAAAACAAAATATTAATAGAAAAAATAACTGATAAGGATTTTTCTTTAGGGTAATTAATAAGGTTTATTCTGTAAATATGTACAGTACCTTGCTTTAGGTTCTGAAGTCAGAGAACACAAATGCTTTCAAAGCTTATTATAAGATACAGAAGTTCAAATTATAATTGGTCCTCATATTTGGAAATATAACATCCAGATGTTAATGTCAAAACTATTTTCATTTTTCTGACTCTGATGGACAATTCATGAATAACATTGTTGGAACTAACAGGGTAGTTCTGTCTGATAAAGAAGCCACCCTTACTCCCCAGAGCTAGTGAGCAGAACAGCTGTAAGAATAAACCTTACTAATTACCCTAAAGAAAAATCCTTATCAAAGTTATTTTTCCATTAATGTTTTGTTTTGCTTAGTCGGTTTCCCTTCCCACCAGGGATTGTCACATCAGCCTTATCTCAAACCAACATAAACAATAATGTTTCTTCAGCCATCACTGTAATTGCAGAAAACAACAATAAGAGAAAGAAAAAAGTCCAAGCACATTTCCAAGACTAAGACATAAATATAAAAGAGCAACACAATGGTTTCTGAATCCTTTCCAGATCCAGGGCATTAGAGTTTGCAAATGTCTCTCCTCTCCTTTCATTTCTGTCAGACCAAATGTTCATCTCCTAGGAAATCCAAGATGGCTCACAAGCATCCTACAGCAGAAGCCAAACTAAGATTAAAACAGAAGAGAAGGCAAGGAACTTCTCCCCCTCACTGGGCTCAGGCTCACTGATTTAAAAGAAGAAAGAGCTTTTTGAAGACAAACATGAATTACATTGCCCTTGTCTTTTCCTTCAAAACTGTTTCTGAAAAGTGTTGCAAATATGCAAAGCTCTGCAGGTCTCACCAGGACAAAGCATACTTGAGATGGAAAACAATTAAGGTGCTTGGCAAGTTACTAAAGCAGTGTCTCTGAGTCATGGGTTTCCTAACTCCTTTGATGATTTATTATGTGCCACCAGCTCAGTGTTTACTTTGAGCAACCATGCAGATGGATCTCAGGAGGATCTGGCCCCAGGCTGGCCCTTCAGGTCTTCCAAAGATACAATCATTGCCACTGTAGTTGAGTCCATTTATCTTGCTGCTAGTGATCCTCTTCTCTTCCCTTCCAGCATTTTCAGCATTATGGACTTTTCAAGGAATCCCAATCCCTAGTAGTCTATTTTCCTGGATCATCTGACTAAATGTTAAAGTTTGAATAGGGAGTATTTTTCATAACATTCATATGTTACATTGATAACTTACAGGAATAGATTGTACCCCCAAGGTTATACATTTATGGTATTTTTCAAGGTTCAGTGCTAGATATTTGATAGCAACTCTTGCCTCTTCTGCCATCATTCAGCCTAAAGGAGAAGGAGTTCAAATTCAGAACACTGAATCTTCAAGACTAATAGCAAAAGACAGATATGTCCTTTAAAAATCCACCCAATTCTCCCTTGCCCACCAGCTAAGTGGTGAATTCATGGCTACTTATAATCATAACATCCTTTGAAATATCAGAAATTTGTCAGAACAATCTACTCTTTAGTGAAGTTCTGAAGCTCCCATGTCCCAAGTGATATTTTAATTTTTAATACCCCAAAGTAACTGAAATGCCAGGGTGATATTGATTTCACATTATGAACAAACATTTAGCAAAAGATGTTTCCAGATCAAAATTATGAAGTTTATCTGGTAGTCATCAGTAAAGAGGAGCTTCTGGCAATGCTAACTCTAATGGAAGAATAACTTTTCATCTAAATGAGAAAAAAACACTAATTACAAGAAAACATACAGTATTTCAGAAAACATATATGAAAACATATATCACTTGATTTGACTTCATTTCTCCAGATATTTATGTCAATTTACAATATTCTCTCATGGATGGAAAAACAAAACATCTATATTCCATAAAGATGGAATCTCACAACAATCTAGCTGACTGGTTCAGCTGTCAGACAATATAAAAATCAAAATAAGGATCCTGGATTTGTTTTCCCTGTAACAGAAAGCTAAAGTACCAATTTATGTCAGTGTTCCATGTCTGAAGTCCTTTGAGATACCTCATTGGCTTTGATACTCTTGGTTTCCAGAGCTCCTAGAATTAGCAAGGCAGAATTAATGAAGAATCCCAATCAGGAAGGAACTGCTAATCTAAGGATCCATTATACATTTTCTGCCAAGCCTTCTCCATCTCATAGTTTGGAGGCTGTATGGCAGAATTTAAGTTATTTAGCAGAGGCTCTGAAGAAATTGTTGCCTTCTTGGAAAGTTTCAAATAAAAGGATTTATGGCAGAATTTGGAAGGTCTTTTTGACTTGGTAATGATGTTTCCATCAGCAGTCTTGCTTTTCCATTACAATTTGGGAAGTTAGAATGATCCACTCTCCATGAGAAACATTTTTAAAGAAGATCCTGCCAGTTTGCTACAGCAGCAGATACCATTTCAAAATTGGGAAAAAGCCCTTTGAAATACTTAAAAAATAAAAATGTACAGCAAGAATTGTCCTACTATTCTCCCATTTGGTATATATCTTTTTTGGTCAATGGAAAGCAGGACAATATTTAAAATAAATGGATATCATTTGTCTATATTCCATCTAAAATTATATTTGGAATAAACACCAGCCATATTTTTCCTCCTTCCCTCCTAATTTTTTTCCCTAGAATTTAATAAACGTGTCCAGTAAAATGTTCTTTTAACTTCAGCAGCCTGCAACTACTTTATAAGTTTTGCTTCAGTAAAGTATTGCTTCAATTTTAGCAAGTTATGTCTATTCTTTTTCATGTTATATTTGGGTTTAATTTTAATATATCCTACAAGTTTCTCTCATGCTTGTTTCTACAGACATATAAGTGAGCTTCTCAGCCTTGTGTTTAAACATTTGGCATCAGTATCAAAACGTCTCAGCAGAAAAAAACAACAATCACTGTATTTTTCAATAATAAGCACTTCATTATGACAAACACTACGTCTTTGAATCAGTATTTCTGAACCTCAGCAACTTTAACATAGGTGGACTTCAACTCCCAGAACTCCCCAATCATCATGCTAAGATGCATGGAGTTGAACTGAGGTTCAGAAACTGATCTAGACATATTGAGAATAAAACATCCATCAATTCAATATAATCTTAGAAAGATATATGAGAGTTAGTTAGTACAACCAATTACATTTTATGGCATTTTCCTATGAGATCTTGACAAGATCCTTGTCTTCTTCAGCAAAATCTTTCTTCCTTAACTTTACTATGCACTGTATTTTAGTTCCTCAAATTCATAGATCTCAGAGCCAAGGCAATAAAATATTCCAGAAACTGACTGTTGTATTATGTTCAACTGTATTGTATGTGTTATGTACAATACTGTTGTATTATGTGTAAGTGTACAATATGTATGCCTAAGGACCATCTCATGTTTTTCTGGATTAATTTGTGTAAAGTAAAATTAATTGATGTTTTGTCATCACATTTTACTAATTTCATTTGGAGTCCACTACAATTATATGCTCAGTCCTGTTTAAGGTAACCTAAACATGATTCTAAGGGGTAGAAGTGTGTGTGTGTGTGTGTGTGTGTGTGTGTGTGTGTGTGTGTGTGTGTGTAGGACTGAAATATAAATCATTGATTAAAGTAGGATACTTTTTTCAGTACTCAATATTTAAAATAAATTTTAAAATATTAAACATTTTTGATTATGCAACCTATTTCAATTTACATTGATACAAATCAGTGCACTTCAGTTGACAGCCACAAAATTATAGCATACAAATATTTACTAGCGCTCCTGTAAAATAATGTGTAAAAAGAGGATTTGGCCATGTAATTTAATGCACTCCATATCTCTTAATAGCACACCAGTGCAGGGGCAGAAGGCTCCGGCCAAGCACTGGCCTCCCCGGGCTCCTGCCTTGAAGAGTTCCGCAGTGCACCCTTTGTTGAATGCCATGGAAAGGGCACCTGCAATTATTACGCCAATGCCTACAGCTTCTGGCTTGCCACAATTGAGAGGAATGAAATGTTCAAGTAAGTTGGAAACTTCTTTTGTTAGCTGCTCTAAGATAAGCATGTTTTTACTTATGTTCCATAGTAAACATACATTATGACTGGATGTGGTAAACTGCTTTGCAAGTATTATCTATTGTTGTTTGTTTCCTTATGTTTGTAACTCTCCCAGTAATAGCCAATTTTGAGTTGGACCACCAAGAGTGGTTTTAAGCACTGTAGGCAACGTTCCAGTAATTGAAAATCTGCTCTGTAAAACAATGTCTCCTCAATCTTTTCTGCTGTTTATTTCAGGACATATTATATATTGCAGGCTTCATTTGGCTACTGTTTCCACCTGCTTACCAAGAATATACAGAGCATAGGGGCTAATTTGAGCAAATTGACAGTCTAATTTCTACCAGCAAAATATCAGACCATCATGTTTGTAGGCAATTCCTATAACTTAGGATTTTGCTTTGCATCTGGGTTAAGGAACAAAGCTCATTTGATTTGTCCGTTCTGAAATTCCCAACTTCTTTGTATCAACTTGGAAAATCAACCAGAGTCACACTAGTGATATGAACAATAATATAAATCAAGTTAATTACAAATAGTCCTCTCTTACCAACCATTCATTCAGTGCCCATTTGAAGTTGTGACAATGCTGAATTATGACCAATTCTCAAAGTTCTGGCCATTGCAGCATCCCTATGATCGTGTGATTCGGATTTGGATATTTGGCACCAGCTTGCATTTAAAATGGTTTCAGCGTCCTGCAATAACATGAACAGCTTCCCACATGTAAATTCAATCAGGAAGTTGGCAGAAAATGTCACAAGTTGGTCTGGCATACATGCACTTGCGCTGCATTGTCCAACTGCTGGCACTCAATACTGTGGCATTTACACACCAGCCTTCCTACATTTGCAGTCTCTCATCCATATCTAGCCTTCCTAAATTTACACCATGTCCTCCACACCCTGACCTTCTTGTGTGCATGCCTTACCATCCACCTCAGTCTTCCTGCACTCACACATGCCATGCCATTCACCCCTGGCTTTCCTGTGCTTACGTGTGGCTTGCACAAGGCTTCCCCAGGCCTCCCTCAACTCATGTGTGACTTGGCTGGCCCTCCCAAGTTCTCCCCCATGGCATCCCCATTGCTTCTCATCTGATCCATGGGTTTTGTGTTTTGAGGTTATGAAAACAACTGGCACTACTGGGATTTTTGTTGCTAAATGATGCAGGCATGTGATGTCACACTTTAAGACTACATCGCTTAAGAGACAATAATCCCAGTCCCTAATGCTGTAGTATCCAAGGACTACATGTACATAAATGCCTATCTCAATGATAGCTGGATATAGGACTGTAGCCTGAGTCTGCCAAACTCAATATGGCCCCATTATGTACTGAAGGGCAAAAGTAAGCAATCACACTTTCTCCTAGTGATTTTGACTTCAATTCTTCTCAGCTCCAGGCAACTGGCCCATAGAAAGAGAGTGTGGAAATGATCATAGAATAAGTTTGGACTGGAACAACAAATCTCACCTTGCCATTGGCCTTTTCCTTGCTGATAGTGATTTTTGTTTTCAAATTTCAGGAAACCTACATCTTCCACACTGAAGGCCGGAGAACTGCACTCAAATATTAGCCGCTGCCAAGTTTGTATGAAAAGAACATAATGACTACCCTATTGTACCTAATTTCACAGTATGGTGCTATTTTGTTAACAGCAATGAAGCTTAGGCGTATATTCCTATGTACCTCATTGTTACCAGGTATAAAGCCATTAAGTGCCCTACAGGAAACTGCCTGACTGAATTCTCTTGGGTTTTTTTGGCTTTTATTTGCTGAAGATACAGTGGAGACAATGCTTCAAATGGCACTCTTGAAGAAACCTGATTTTTGTATGTCAGTGTGATGCACTGAAACCTGGCTCTAAATTCACAAGTGGGAGGAAGGATCCAGTTCTGGGAGTTCCACAACTCCACAATTCCCTTTTTTCCATATGTATGCTTTATATATATATGGGGTTCTATCATAGTTAGGATAACTGTTAGACAAATTACCCCACAGACCCAGGATTTCTGGACCCAAAATATTGTTGAAGAGCAATATGGCACAGCAACATGCCAATTTCCTCTTGCATTGCATTCAAAGGACTGGATCAAAGAAAGCAGAGTTCTGGCTGAGGGATGGAAGGTTTCTGCTCTGTGGTACTACATGGCTCTTTCTAGTCTGCCTTCTTAGGGAAGTCATAGGGATGGACCAGTATGTGCGCAAACCCACTGGTGTTGAATATTTATATATTAGCCATTCTGCAAATGAAGCATTGAACGATCTTTAATTATAATGTATTTTTTCTCAATATCCACTCTCAGAGGAGCTATGAGAAATTATTAATTCTCCTAGATAGTGATCAAATTGGCTAGGAAAAAAACCCTAATCCACCACCAAGTGATTACTACAGTAATGTTCAGGCCTTCAGCAGCTTCTTTATGGATTTAATATTTTCAGAGTTTTAAAGCACTAATACACTGAATTACTTGATTTTAATATATATACAGCCTTATGACTTGGTGAATCTTTTAGTTAATAAACTCACATGCTTATATTGGGTTTCTATAAAAAAATATGTTGATAATTCAAAAAAAATCATACATAAAACAGGTTGTATAAAAATTATATTAAAATACTTTTTAATATTGGCCCTCTTGCTAAATCTTACACAATGGACCTTTAAAAATTAGACATCTGTAATAAAATAATTTGTATAAAATGTTTTCAGAAATAAGTTTGTCGATTTTTGAGAAACTGGTTATGTGGATTGATTGTTACTTTGATTCCAAATGAACAGCCACTATCTTAGAATTGATATTTGCAACTGTTCCTGTTCTTATCCTAAACATTATTCATGTGGATAAAGTATAACATATCCTTTTAAACTATTCAGAATTGCAGAGTAGAAATATAGCAAATGTTATCTTGCAAGCATTAGAATGGAAATGCATATGACTAATAAGCCAGAGCACTAATGTTTAAAAGTATATATACATAACTATACGGTACATGCATAGAATATCAGCATTGATGATACTTTCTCTGATACAACTGGAGTAAGGAATTATGCCTGTTGTTGTTGTTGTCAGCTATTCAATTGTGTCCGTCCAACCCTTGGTCACTCTATGGAGCAACACTCTCCCTGCCACTCTATCTCGCATTGCCTCCTTCAGATATGCCATGATCGTGCACCATGGACTTGTAGTGTCCAATCAGTGAGAAGTAGGGCAATCCCTTCTCCTTTTTCTGCTGATCTTATTATGTCTAACAGGTTAGATATCTTTAAAGCCTTGGGCTGAGATAAAATTTATGCTGATCACTGTGAACCAAGATCACAGTGGATGAGGATGCTCTAACAGTATGCGTGAAAATGAAACGTCATTCAGGATGAAGCTTTGAAATTGGTTTGATAGGAAATCTAAGCAACTCAAAGAAGAATTAAAGATTGAATTGCACAAGTCAACAAACACTATCCAATAGGACTTGGTAGGTATGCTTGAAGAAATTAATAAATAAATAAAAGAATTGTCTTTTTAAATTTAGGTTGACCAGACTAGTGGTACTTAATGACAGTCTATCAGATTTAAAGTTTCAGATAAATATGGACAGTATAGTGCTTTTACTCCTAGGTTCAATTAGATATTAAGAACCAAGGAATATAATAGTTACATTTGTAAATGCTTGGATAAGAGGGAGAATTCTGCAGAAACATTTTTGCACTGGAAGGCTAAATTAAAGTGTAATTTTTTCAAGATAATTAATTCAGTCATACTTACAAAGAAAAAAGCAAAGAGTATATAATTTATATTGTACATTCAGATATAATTTTTAGAAAGTAGCCTTTATGAATGGAAAAATAAAAAAACAAGCGTATATAAACCGAATCTAAAATTATATACACACACATATAAGGTATAAGATACATCTAATAAAGCTAAATAAAGCTCTTGTGGGTCTTTTTCAAGCCAAGTGGAATTTAGTCAAATTGATTATTGAAAAGGTAATCTATCACTTCAGTCAATTAGTTGCAGTGGTTTCAATCATGCTTCTATTATCATTTGAGTCGGACAATTTGGTGGAAAATGTTTAGAGTGAAACAAGTGCATGGAACTCTTACAGATGAAAGGAATATGCTCTTAAAATGTCTGCCATCAATTCCAGCCACTATTCCAACAATGCTGACATCATTGCATGCCACAGATCTGAAGCCACTATGTGAATGAAATGTTGGTATTAGTACTTGGTTAAATAACAAGTCACATTGAAACAATTCAATATGTAAAATACAAGAAATCAAACTATGGGACCAGGTTTTACATGGAATAGAATATTTCATTGCAGGCCGAGATATACACCAAAGCCTACATCAGTTGGGTCACTGCATGATATACTACAGTTGATTCTGTAATTTGCAGTTGGAAAGTTGTTAACTTGTTAGTACTTGGATAATTTGGTGAATAGGTATCACTATAAAGAAAAAACCCTTCAAGTCTTTGACAGAAGAATGATAAAAATGGCATAAATGGTATTTTCCATCAAGCTACTTTGATTTCAACTACAAGGGAGGATGTTTATATGCTTCAAACAATAAATAATATATACTGTGTGTGTGTGTACAGTATATATATAGACTCCGACAGCGAGGGGTCTTATGAGTTGGCCTTGGAGGAGGTGGAGGACCCTGGACAGGGTGTTGTGGCCTGGCAGGAGCCATTAGAGCTGTCGCCAGACTCCGACAGCAAGGGGGCTGATGAGTCGGCCTTGGAGGAGGTGGAGGACCCTGGACAGGGTGTCAACGCCGAGCAGGGTGAGGAGAGACTGGTTGGCCACCAGGTGGCGGCAGAGCATTGGATCAAAGGGAATGTTCCTGAAAGTATTTGGGAATTGTATCAGGAGGCAAGCAGGCTTAGGTCTACTCAGCATAAAGGACAAAGGAGGAAATACAGGAGATGATTGCGAGCGGCTGTTGCTCATTGGGATCCTCGCCTGAGTATAAAGACACTGCTGGTGCCACGCAATGGTTCGTTCCGTTCCTGTTCTAGTGTTAATGTTCTCCGTTCGCGTGCAACCATCAAGAAAAGTACTTGGATAAGTGACTTGATTTATATAATCCTGTTTTGTAGCAGTTTATGAGTTAGGACTTTTGCCAGAGCATTTATCTGTGTTTATTTTGGGCTCGCAGCCAGCAAGAGCCGGGACTGATAAAAACATTCCTTTGAACTTTCTGTTTGGCTTTCGTTTCTGAACGGACAAGGTGGGGGTCCGAACAGGTAGTGCATAACAACTGGGGGGGACGACGACACACTTCACAAACTGTAAGTTAGATTGATCTGAAAATCAATATCCCAGATTTGCTGCTTAGTTGTATTTCAAAGCCTAATTACTCTCCAACAAGAGTTCTAGGGAGTGGACCAGACTAGCTCTAAGAAGCTTAAACTATACTAATTTAGGGATATCAAGTTTTGTAAAACAAAGAAACAATAAAAGGCAGATGTGTATGTCCTAGAGAAGCTGGGATATTACATTGGCCTCAAAGGATAGAATGCCTGTAGGGATGAAATGAAAATCCCTTTGAATGGCAAAATCTCAGGAGAGCTGAAGAACTCTATGCTGACCAATACCATCTATAAAAGAAAAGTGTTTTCTTCAGGATACTGAAGCCTGGAAGCACACTTCGATAGTTTTGATATGCACCTGCTTGACAGAGTTCCCATTTAATTTCCACTTATGAATTTTGTAATTATTTTGTGCAAAAACTAAAACTTCCTTTTTTTGATGATTTATAACACATTTCTCTTTAAGGCGCAAAGAGACCAAAAAGTTTAGTGCCCATCACATTCCACACTGGGAAACAAATATGATTACAACATTATGTGCATACAAAACAGTTGGTAATATTCTGTTTATTAATCCAAAGGACACATTAACAAGGTAATGGTTAGGAACTGAGAGGCCCTGGATTACTGATTTAAAATACAAATTGAAAACCAAGGGGATCAAAATGCACCCTGCTTCAACTGTCTCTGTGTGGAAATAGCTCTAGAAAGAGATTCACAAGGATAGCATCTAACAGTTATTAGAGAGACTGAGCAGTCTTTGCTGAGAAACCTATTAGATTTTCCCCGTAGGTTCAAATCAAAAGCTGATTTGAAATCAATGAAGGATGTGAAGAGGCAATCTCTCAGATAGGAAGAGAATTTTTCAGCTAGACGATGAAGGATCAGATAGTAGTCTAATGCTAAGTGGGCCCCACTAAGGTCAGTTTATTCCTTAACTAGAACATTCACACTTTCAACCCTGTATCTTACTTTTGGCTGGAGATATTTGGTGTATAACTTGTATTAAGCAGGCTGATGAATCTATCGTTGGCAGGATCAATTTTTTTCTTTATACTAGAAAGAGGTAACAGTGGCATGATTCCAGTTCCAGCAGAAAACATGCTGAACTCTTAATGTATGTAAATAAAATGATTGCCAATCTTTGTTCTCCTCAGTAACTCTGGGACTTTTCCAAGTCTAAACTGAAATAATCTCATTAACCTCATCTGTAAATGCAGATGTCCAGTTAGAAAGAGCATTTTAGTAAGTCACAATTGGATTATCTAATTATTTAATTGTAAAGATACTCTGGAAATAATGCTGCCATGTTTCTGCAGCTATTAAGCAGGTTGAACCAAAGCCTCTATTATTAAAAAGGGCTGTCAAGGCTGAGTTTTCCAATTTGCTATTCTTGGTTGGTTGAATGGTCATAAAAAAGAAAATAGAAACTTATAGAAACCAAAACAAGAATTCTTTTTATTAACTAAGAAGCTGTCTACAATATTGTCAAGGTCAGTTGTGAATAATTTTATCATACAGAGCAAAATCTTCTTTTCATTATTCTTTTTCTTTTTAAGCAAATTATAAGCTTAAATTGCTGTATTCCAGTCATAGGAATAAACCTCTGTTAAATCTATTAAGTCCAGTTTTCTGTACAAGGTCATTCTTCTATTATTTTTTCACATTCTGAACAGTTGTATGTTGACAATTCAAACAATTGTTTTTCCCTTGAATGTTCACTGAGAGGTTTAATACATTCCAATATGGAAATTGCAGGGGGAGGGGAGGAATATCTGAAAGTTTATCCCAGGCAATTCCATTCAAATATAAAAGTTGTGTTTTGCAAAGACACTGCCTTAATTAACTCAGTACTATGTAACTGAGGCTGAGTATTTACTCTAACCGTTTTAAGATTAGGTATTGCCACAAATCAGCATTCAGAATATCATTCTGATCTCCACTCCTTTGTCTTGCTGGTTTACAGGCCATTTCATTTCCAGCCTCTACAGGATTCAGTTTAATACATTTTGGCCAAATGTATTTGCCAATCCTTGTGAGATACAACCCATACTGGGCCAGCAATCCATTAACAAATTTTTCATTGAAGGAGCTTTTATTTTCTTTAATAATTAGCATTGCATTTCATTTTCCTGCATACTTTGCAAATCAATCTTTGTATTTAAAGTACAACACACATTTTCAAAGAACAGTTTTGTTCATTTCATTTGTGAACTCACTTCATTTAACTCATTTAACTCTTTGAATTTAAATCACATATCTCTCTCGCATCTGAAAAGGTATCTATAGTCTTATATTTAACAAAACAAAAATAAATCTCCATTGCAATTAAATCAAAATAGGCATTTCTAATTTTACAAGGAAAACAGCTAATTGTTTGGAGCATAAAAGGAAAGGAAATTAATCCCTCTCTTGCCTATCGTGAAAACATTTTTGTGCTACAGCTGGAACAGGGTTGTTATCCTGTCAATCATGGAGAAATGTTAATACAAAAGTGGACCATTCATATTGGAATTTACTTTATGTGATGGAATGTTCACATCAGCAACCAATGGAGTTCATTGTTTACAGCATGTGTAAGCTTTTTGAAATCCCATTGTAATAAGGAATCATATCATATTAATAACACTTTTGCTAATTCAAAATGAGCAAATAGTTTAATAAAAATTATACCATAATAGAATTCACACAGACACAGGTTATCCTAATAGAAATGACAAATATTTTGGCAAAGATGAGTTCCTTCGAAATAAAATGAGAACAGCAAAACAACTATATCAGCATGCTTAGTAACTGTTATGTAATACAGTAATAATAATATTAAGGATGTTTGTGCTATTTTGGACAGATTTCTATCCTGTAATCTTATTTGGATCTACCCAAGAAGGTTACTTGCTACAGGGGTTATAAAATCAGTCACAGGAATTACACAACAACAACCTTCCCCCTTTAAAAATTTATTGCTAATGACAGTGCAGCTCTCTGAGGCAGAGAAATTGGGTGGGGGAGAGAAAACAATGCAAAAATACTCATCTTGGAGAAATTCAGTGCTTAAGAAAATTAACTGAAAGTATCCCTGCATGGACTGACTTTTCCCTCTCCTCTGAAGAGCCTTTATTTAATTTGAAATAAACCAAAAGCAAATGAGAATTGGCTGTGAAATTCAAATAGGGGAAACTCTGGTCACTTTAAATGAGTCTTTTGATATCACAGTCAGACTTTAACTGGGCTTTCCCTCCCACCCTCTCCATTTAGACATATCAATAAATCCTGACAAAGCAATCAGAAGCATCTTCTTTTAACCCAGCTACAGGTTTGTAGAAGATAAAGGAATACTGGTCTCACTCGTACAGCAATAAACAATGTTCCAAGTTTTTTGTCCAAATTGCACCACTCTAAAACTTAAACCAGAGTCTGTTTCAAGACAGAAATTGCTGAGAATTTATAGCATACTTTAAGTACTTTTGTACACAAAAGGCATTATTGGGAATATCAGGGTGATTCACAATCAGGGTTGCCAATCAATTATGGAAAACAAGTCAGTACAGGTAGTCTTCAACTTAAAACCATTCATTTAGTGACCATTCAAATTTACAACAGCACTGAAAAATGATTTATGATCATTTTTCACAGTTACAACCTTTGCAGCATCCTCATAATCATGTGATCAAAGTTCAGATGCTTGGCAATTGACTTCTATTTATGACTGCTGCAATGTCCTGGGCTCATGTGATCACCTTCACGATCTTCTGACAAGCAAAGTCAGAAGGTCATGAAAGCCAGATTCACTTAACAACCAGATTACTAATTTATCAACTGTTAACCTATTCCCTTAACAACTGTAGCAAGACATGTCTTAAATGGAGCAAAAGTCACTTAATAAATTTCTCACTTAGCAACACAAATTTTGGGCTCAATTGTGGTTGTAAGTCGAAGACTACCTGTAATCCTGTGAAATTTATTTAGCCTTGCTTTATTGTTCTGTTTAGTCAGTTGTCAAAAGAAAACCTTTCCCTTGTTAGTTTTTTCAAAAGATTAAAGTAACACAACTGATGCTATGCTCGGTTGGTCTCAAAATGCAGGTTGATCAAATCTCTGTCATCAGCCAGACCCTCTGGGCACCAACCATGAGGCAGAAAGCCTCAGGCATGTTTTCAGATCTGGCTCAGATAGCAAAATGTGTTATTTTGGCAAAGTTGACAATCCTATCTATCATCTAGTTTACTTTCCAATTGCTCATAATTTGGCTTTGATTATCAATAATGTATATTGTAGCGTGAATATTTAAGTGATAATCTTTTCAGTAGGTAAATGTAGCTATTGCCTATTTAATTCAAGTTACAATTCTGTCATTGCCATTTAAATGTGTTACATAAATAATTTTCTCTTGCAGACTACATTTTGTAGGGCCCTATCAACACAGATATTTATTACTATAGGTTTTTTTAAGTGAATAATTTTTCCTTTAAAAAAAGGCGGTTCTTGTTACCTGCAGTTTTTCAATATCTGCAACTAATAATTAGAGATCAGATTTTAATAGTTGCAGAAAGTTTTTGCATATTTATTTTTTGCCATGTCTGGTTACTTTATGCATACACTTAAATGAGAGGTGGACTTTGCACCTGCATAAAGTATGGTTTCTTAAGGTAAGAGTTAGGTCATCTGTGCAAAATACCTGCATTTGTTTTTTCTCCTTGATAAGACATGATGGATTTTGACAGATCATCTTAGCCATGAAGCTTCATGTGGTTCTCTGCAGCAAATGGCTTCTGGAGCAATTCACTTGGCTGCTGATGGAGATGCCACATGGTTCCCCACTCTGCTTGATGTTTTTACAGTATCAATGGAGAGGCCTCTCTGTTGTTTCACCAGAGATCAGTGTTGTCTGCAGACTTCTTGCAACAGCCATAAATTGCATCATTAATTGCTAGTGCAGCCCACCAACCATTCATTTGCTATTAGTTTGCTTGAGGAAGACACAGGAGCCTGGATGAGGAGCTCATGACTAGGTGGACCCAGTGAAATTTGTTAGGAATGACCAAAGACCAAAGGAGCACATACAGATATGTTACATAAATGACTGTTAGAGGAGGAAGAGTGGATATACTCATGAGAGGAAGAGATGACCGTAGTCTAGAATCCTTTCCCATGCCTGCCCAAATTTCCACAGAGTTCAGATCTCATTCTGTGATTTCCTTGTCCACAGTTCTATACCAGAATAGAGATGGCCTTTGTCTTGAGAAAGACAAGGGGCGTATCTATTAAATACTGAATAAGGCTTTCACGGACATGCATATATCCTTCCATGGGTGTTTGTATCTATCAACACAATACAATATACTGTAGATAGTTCTATCCAGGCTCCACATAGAAATGAGATGCAGATGCTAGCTATTATTTCTATCTACTACATCTCTTTACCCGGACATTGAAAAATACCTATAGCTGACCTGAAATCTTCAATATGAGTATCACCTGAAATTCCTAGCATTTATTTCGCAAAACATGTTATTTTCAAACTGAAGAACAGTCAAAATTAACAGTGTAAAACCTACATGGCATACTTTGCCAGAATGTGAATTGAAAAGACCAAACTAATTTTTATTTTGTTGTTATTAATTTTGTTTTAACTCTTTCGCTTTTTTATTACTGAAATAAAACCCTAGCACAATTTCATGTTTATAACTACTTTCTCTAATTGAGATAAAGCTAGAGGTGAGGTATCAATCAATAAACAGAGTAAATGCTTTGTGAAACACTGAAACTGGGTAGAAGAGATGGCTTGATGGATTAGTTAGCTCAACACGAGGACATATACACACTGCATTTCAGGGTAAGCCTTTGCAGCTAATAGTTGGTGCAGCACACTGACCATGATTATTAAGCAGAGGATCCTCTAGGATAGGGCTGTCAAACTCCCAGCCCGCGGGCCGATGCCTCATGCACTGGCCGTGCCCATACCCAGTTCAGCAAAGAGGAAAAAAGTTTTGATACGTCACGTGATGACGCCATGACAATGTGAGTTTGACACCCCTGCTCTAGGGAGTCTGAAGACCTATGCTCAGCACAAGTATTAGTTCCCTCTGCAAATATTGCTGTCTTTCAGAGATCCAGACACATACAAACATGCTTATGGATTGGGTACTTCATAAATAAATAGGTGCTCAACATTTATTCCTATTATACTAGATCAAACAAAACTACATTGCAGAATAATCTGGATAGGTAGTTTTATATCCACATGTTTACAGTCACAGGCAGCATAACCTCATAGTTATATACAGTTTGGCTGAAAATAAGTTAAATCTTTAAAGAACATATAATTTAACTTAGAATAACCTTTCACTCATTTAACTGTTGTGGTGCACATGTGCAGTAGGTTTTTGGCAAATCAGCAAGTTTCTCACAAAGGAAAGAGTGTTCTGAAATGGCCACCACATTGATAATGTTACTGTGGTAATTTAGAAGGTTCCTGTGAAACAAAGAACCACCTACATCTAAGCTGAAATCTATACTCTATTAGTTTACAAATAGTTTCCAGTTTACAATGGTAAAAACCAATAATGTCACAATGCATATAAATGCTAATTGAAGACAAGTATTTTAAAATGGAATAGAAAGTAGCATGTTAAAAACTATCACATACACACAGCAAAGACAAAGATTTTCAGCAGCTGTGTTTTAAGGGTGGGGACAGAAGCAGGAAAAACTGTCTAAACACCAGTCCAGTTTTGTAATTTCTATCATTGGTATGATATTAATCAATTTAAAAATAAAACTCTAAAAGTGCATAATTTTTCTTTTTTCTAAGGCTCTGAAAATAGAACACAAAGTTAAAGTACATACTTGAGTGGCATGTAAAAATCCTGTCCCATGTGCATTATACATGCATCTGACAGCAATTCATTAAAATAATTGTTAAAAAGTGTGGATGAATGATTGAAAAAATTGCACCAAGATTTTTTTTCCTGCGAAGATAGTCTTGAGATTGTAATCAAATAATTTTGTTTTGGTTCTAACTAGTTACTATATCATCAGTTTTTCTTTAGTTTGAATTAACTCAACCAAACCAAAACGAATTAATCACAAGTTAGTTCCCCAAATCACAAAAGTTAAAAAGCTGCTGTTATAGATGAACAGATGAAATGTTGATACAGAAACTGGACCTTTCATCAGAGTCCCATGAAGTGCGGACCATAATTCAGACAGCCAGGGAAAACTGATCTTGCTCTATAGGCTTCTCCACCCAGGCCCCAAGGCCAGCCTTCAGAAATGCTTTAAACAAACACTCTTTGGCAGTTTGATATTCCACAGCTACCTGTTTTGTTTCATGATATATATTTGGCTTATTGACTTTTGAATGAAGATTGGCAGGAAGCTGGATAAATCAAAGAGAGAGAGAGAAAAAAAGAGATGTTAATTAAAAGCACCGTCTTGATTGCTCTAAATTCTTGTAAATTGAAATCCAACGAACTGATTTGTTTTTTTTTTATTATAAAACTTTCCATTAGAATCAATCTCTAAATTGACACCAAATACACACTGTCCTTCCTCCTATTTTGTAATTCCAATATTAAATTGCAATGCTTTCAAATCCACAAATAAATAGCAAGGGTTCAAAAGTTAACCCAGAATCTTACTAACAGAAAAACCATTTGGACTTAAAACAACCCCATCCTTTTCCAATCAATTATTCATTTCTGTTTCATGGTTCATTTCCCTTTAGTGAGAGCTGTTGAAAGCAGAGCAATCCCCCAAAGGTTATTTGAATTACACTCAGCAGGATGAAAACTGGTTAAGGGAGGTGCACTTCATCTCGCAGCCCAATCTTTTCCTAAAGGGCCCATGGGGCTACAGCCATGCCCAGCCATGCAGAGACAGATGCTTTTGATGTAGGGAAATCAGTATAACGGAGATAAAAAACTTTTTTCTCCCAAGATATTTTTATGGATTTTTAAAATTAGGTTTCTTTAAATAGACATGTTAAGTGCTCATAATACTTTGCAGTAGTCACCTTCTTTGTTTTAAATAAGTTTTCTCTGCTATTTATTCTTGTCTTTTTATTTTTCTCAAGTCAATAGAATAATGGAAAGAAGTTATGTCAAAGGCTCTTGTCCTTTAGTTACGATAACTTTCCAAATAATGAAAATATAATTTAATTTGGGGAAGAGGCTGGCAAGTAAAATCCTGAGCTCAAAAGCGGGTTAAATCTGGCCAGGGGATGTGAAGTAAAACATTCCAGAAAAAATTATCCCAATTCAACCTTATGGGAGAGGTGGCTGTTCAAAATGTTACCGGCTGTTCATTCTAAGCTCTCCTGCCTCCTACATGACCCAGAGGGGCGATACATAGTCTGCCCTGTACATAAACATGAACAGGGGGGAAAACCACAATGGAAGAACAAAAACACCCATATAGACCCAACACACATACATTTGTTACAAAGGATAACAGTCAGTGCTGGTAAAGAGGTTGGAAACAATTTCAGAAGCCATGCGCCAAATGTTTTCTTTTGTTAGTAATTTTTGTAAATATTATTACATTTTGCTAATGGGAGGGGGAGGAAAATTTCTATACTTATTAGAAATGAATATGTGAAGATTAGAATTCCCCAGTGGTCAGTATCAACTGCCAAGGATCCACAGGACTAACCAAGGAGTCAATGTTATTATTAGTAGTACTATTAGTATTGGTGCACTATTTGTTAAAGTAGTATTTATGAAATTATTTTCATATAATAAATACATATTTAGGAGCCGATGAACAAATTCAATCTTCATAAAGAGTTTGAGGAGTTTTGATGTAGACTCTTTCCTAGATCATTTAAGCCAAATTCTTAACATGGCAGCTATAAGCAAAGCTTTTCCTATCCTATTCTATGAGATAAATGGGAGATAAGAAAAGGAAATTACACCATGGATAGGAAAATTGTGGCTCTGCACATGTTGTCACATGAAAATTTCCTACTTTTCTTATAATTGTTGAGTCTGGCTGGGGCTTCTGGAAGTTTAGTTCAGCAATATCTGAATAACAAGTAATTCCCTATCAAAGAAACCAATGTGTCTCAGTTCTATATCCCAGGTTGTTCTTGGAGCAGCAGCAACTATAAATTCATATTTGATGTTCATCAGAGTTCATACCTTGAAAACATTCAGCCTCAGAGATAAAATCAGAAAGTAAGTCTAATAGCCATAAAGTAACACTGGACTGTCTATTTTAGAAACCTACCTTTGTATAAACACGCATCCAGCGAGTATATAGTGCATGCTTACAAAGACGGGATGCACGACCAAGCTCATCCTTGCCTGTTGTAGCATTAATAACTTCCAGCCCAGCATCCCCAACTGTCCAGTTCACACTGAAATTAGGTGCTTTTCCTGGCTGACGGGCTTCAGCATTGCTAATACCTGAAATAACCAAATAAAAATATTAGTACCTGGTAGAAAAAATTAGGGTAATACCAAATAGATTGTAGATCTCTTTTAAAGGTGAAATCATTTCCAATACTTAATAAAAGCTAGCATATAAGATCACGCATGTGGGCACAAAAGCTGATTTGTTGCTCTTCTATTAACTATGCTTTCAGTTTACTGTATTTTTCGGTCTATAAGACGCACTCCCCCCAAAAAAGTGGGTAGAAATTTCTGTGCATCTTATAAAGTGAATGTTGCCAAAGCCCCACCCACCTGCCAGCCCCCACCTTTTTGCCTCTCCCTCCCAGCAATTTGCCTCCTTGCAGCAAACAGCAAACAGCCTGGTCAGCTTCAGCAAAGCCTAATTTAGCACGAACAGCTGATTGGTGGTTGGATCAGCCTCCTAGAATACCACCGATCAGCTGTTTCAGGCTGCGCAGATTGCAGCCGCCATCATTGCTATCGCCGCCCATCGCCGTCGCCACCTATTGCTGCCTCAGCATGCCCCATTTTCAGCCTCAGTGAGTTCTGTTTTCGGCCCATTCCAGGAGGCAGGGATTGCTGCTGCCACCACCTATTGTCGCTGAATGGCAGCAACAGCGATTTCCGCAGCCTGGAACAGCTGACTGGCGGTGTTCCAGGGGGCCGATCCAACCGTCAATTAGCTGCTCATGCTAAATCAGGCTGTGCTGAAGCTGATCAGGCTATTTGCAGGAGGCAAATTGCTGAGAGGCAGAGGCAGATTTTTTTCCCCTCCCAGAAAGGTAGGTGCATCTTATGTTCCAGAGTGTCTTATAGTGTGAAAAATTTGGTATACATATAAGGAGAAAAAAAGTACACGATCACTTTCCAGAATAGGTTAACTATATTTACTGCAATAAATATTTCTTTTTCCTGGTGCTAACATATTACAATTACAATCTCCAGCATGTAATCATCTTTTATTTATATATTCCTAATCAATCCACAAAATATTTTCTTAAATGATAATAATTAGATTTGTATTTATTTGATTCAGTAAAGCTTAATGCTAGAAAAAATGGATATAAATCTGCCCCTTAATTCTCTTTTATGGGGGGAGGGGGTTTCATATCAATTAAGCACCACTTTGCAAAAGCCAGATAAGTTAACGAGAATGTATAAAGGTATTTCAAATGAATGTTGGAAATGCAAATTTAAAGAAGGGACTTTCTATAATTTATGGTGGACCTGTGATAAAGAAAAGAAATATTGGAGTAGGATTCATATTCTAATACAGAATATTCTCAAAGTGAATATAAAGATAAAACTGGAAAGTTTTCTTTTGGGTTTAATGGAAAAAGACTTGGAATTTTTTTTTTGAACTTGGATCTTATATATGTTCATGGCAGCAAGTTTACTTTATGCATAAAAATGGAAGTGCACTTCAATCCCCACAATGGATAAATGGTTGCAAAAGCTGGTGGAATTAGAAGAGATGGCTAAATTGACTGCTTTGATAAAAGAAAAGAAAAACGCAAGTACTTTTGTTTCTTTTTGGAAACCATTTCTGGACTTTGTGTTTGAGTTGGAAAAAAATGAAATTTTGATTTTGGGTTTTACCGATTAGATAGATTGGTTGTTATAGAAATGGCTAGTTTATACTGCTTTGTAAAAATAAAAAGTTGAATTTGATGTTACTATCTTTTTCCCTTCTTTTCTACTCTTTTCTCTTCCCTTTTCCCTCCCATATTTTTTCTATTATTTGCTTTTGTATTTTTGTAATTTATATTGTAAACTAATAAAAAGGATTTTTTTTTAAAAAAGACATGGTAAAATTTTATTTAATGTGTAATTTCATGATTCTTTGGAGAAAGCTTTTTTATATAATACAGCCGTTTATACAGCTTGTGTAAATACCACTACTAGAATACTTAAATAGGCTTCTTAGGTCTCCTGGTATTAAAATATCAACATTTTATTTTTCTTCTTTAACAAAAATCAGCCCCTAGCAGTCTTTTCGCTCACTTTGCACTATGTTCTTCAGTTAATCTAAAAAAACCATGAAATTATTCACAATGTGTGGCTCTGTGCTCAGTTACTAAATTAATTAAAACTTGGAGCAACATTCCTTTAATAAGGCATCAATGTTTGTAGTCATGTGCAAAAATAATAGGAGGCTTCCTCATACCCATCAATTCCACCATGTTTATCCCTAGTTTTGTACTAAACCATAGTCAATAGCAACAGTCTAGTTGATTCCAAGCTCTTGACATAGATTTACCATTTATTAAAGTTTTTGTGTTAGTTGCAATATTTTGAAAAAGCTGACAGCATTAGGAGAGATTCAATTTTTCTTTCATTTCATGCTTACCACTGAGTAATGGTCTGTTAAGTAGGTAGAGAGATGGTAGATCTTCTATCTCTGCTATCCGCTGGTATGCTGCTCTGGACAAATGATCTCCATGATACAAACTTCCCAAGATAATGCTTGAGAGGTATATTGGCTCTACAAAGAGGCTAAGTAAAGCTCCTTGAATACCAAGTACATTCCACCTAAAGGGAAACAAATAATATTATCTTTTATCATGTCAGCACTCAACAATGCTAATACAGTAGGCATGTAAAACTTGAAAGGACTCCAGATTTAATCATATTAGCCAAATAAAATTAAAAGCAATTGAACTATTCCAAGTAGTATACTCAAGTTGGGAAATGCAGAATTGATTTTTATACATTTTGAGTAGCATATGCTTTTAACATTTTCTTCCATATGTCTTGTGATACAATTCTGATTGACTTGTTTAAGTTTAAAGAAGGATCAAAACAGTAGAGCTGTAATTTTCTGAAACTCATGCTTTGCGTGAAAGTCTCATTTTAGAATTTCCAATTTAATAAGACTGAAGTATAATTAGATATTTTGTGTTAAAATACGCTTCAAATCATTATTTTTAAATCACGTATCATTGAAAAATATTGCAGTCATTAAATATCATTTTACAAACATATAATCTGACTGAATATATCAATTGATTTATAAGGAATAATATTTGATAAAAGAAATGCATGAGTAAATAAACATTCTTCTTCTGGAAGTAAGTGATATTTCCAACTTAAAGCCCTCAACAGACAGGAAAGTATCAGGGTGGGTTCTGGATCCCGTTGCAACCGGCCTGGCGTCCTCTACATGAATGCGTGCAGCATGCACACACACGTGCATGTATTCCAGCGATGCTCCAGCTGCTGGGCAGAGCGTCATGCAAGCGCTTTACGCGCCGTGTGCGTGCGCAGAAGCACCAAAGTGTTTAAAGGACAGGTAAGGAGCTTGGGCGGGAGGGTGGGCCCTCCGTAGCACTGTACTGGAACGGTCCTACCCGGTGCTCTGGGCAGGCTCTGCAACTCACCACTGATATATACCAGTTTTTGATTCAGGTGCTGAAAACATGCGTGCCCACACCCATAATTCAATCCCCTCGTGCATGCGTGCATGACGTTCCTGACCTCCTGAAACCTGGGGAGGGCAAAAATGGCCTCCCCCTGCCCTCCGGAGGCCCTTCAAAGGCCAAAAACCAGCTGGCCAGCACACCCAAGTCATGCATTGTGTACCCATGAGCTGCAGAAGGGCTGGATAAGGCTGTATGCAATTACCGACAACCACAAAAAATCTGTGGGATCATTTTGCTTTTTAAAAAGGAAGTATAGTAACAAGTAAAAGTATAATAGTATTCCTCCAGGAGACTTAAAATATCTATGTTACTTTCAAAATTCTCTCAAAATGAAATACGGTTGAAAACTAATAATGTCCCTCCTATGTCCCTGAGCCACAAAATGCTGTCCACCCCAAATTGAAATATCTCATTGTAAAAAGGTAGCTTACCTAGCTATCTTATCACTGCAAGACATAGTAAGTAACCTCTCTCCCTGAAGAACACCATCCCATGTCTGGATTGTAGTTGTAGAACGGACAGGGATCGTTCCTTCCCCAGATTCAATTTTTGTCCGTAGCTGACCTCTTGCTTTCCGATTTGGGTGTCTGTCTCCTTGATCTGAATCATGCAAGCCACCATAGTTACAAAACAAAGCATAACATATAAATATTAATTTTAATACAACTATAACATACATACATACATACATACATACATACATACATACATACATACATACATACATACATACATACATATGCAGGTCTTGTTGTATTTGGGACTTTTCCCATGTAAGATTGAGATTGTCTTGGCAACATTTCAGCAAGGTCTCACTCGCTATCTTCAGGCTGGGTTTTGGGCTTATTACTTATTACTTATTTATTTATATGGCACCTTTCATATTTTTATAAACAACTCAAGGTGGCAAGCATACCTGATACTTTTCCCAAACAACCATCCTGTGAGGCGAGGTGATCTGAGAGAGAGTGACTAGCCCAAGTTCCCCCAGTGGGTTTTCATGCCAGAGGGGGACTAGAACTCACAGTCTCCCAGTTTCTAGCCTGGTACCTTAAGCACTAGACCAATAATATTAAGCATTATTTTTATTTCTTATTTCAGCCAGGGAAGTTACAGAACAGAAAAACAACACAAAATATAGTGCAATTAGAAAAGTTATCATGTGCAATAATAATTTTACACAATGTTTTACATATACAGAATTGATAATATTATCTAGTCTTCATTGTTATCGTGGCATTTCATGCATTCAAGAAACTTTAGGATTTTTTCAAATTACCTATAACTTACATATTCCAATGCAATTTGCATACAGAATTAAAGCCACAATAAATATGCTGTTGTAGGAATGAATGGATTGCACATTATTACTATTCTTTACAATTGTTCCATGCAGTTATTTACAATTAAATAAATAAAATAAATAAATTCTACACAGAAGTAAATTGTTGTGTATTTTGCATGGGTGTTGAATAATTACAATGAAGTCATAGATTAATTCAGAAACATATTTTTGTATGAAGGGCCAAAAGTGGTGCAGGTTTTTTGTACTGTTCTGTTTTATATGACGGGACTTAGTTGATTTTGATTTTAGAAACTAGAAGAACTCTCTTTCACTTTATCAAAATAATCTCTACTGTTTATACCTTCTTGGGCAGCTTCATGTGGTGAAAAAATCCGAGCATCACCACAAGGGGAGGTACTAATATAGAGATGAAACTGCACATTTTCATCCAATTTAAAGCCACCTTGTTCTGACTTGATAAAAATAGATTTTTGCTGGTCTTCCTTATTGCTGAAATAAAGAGAGAAAATATTATTCAGGTTGCATGAAAGTACATACTGTACATCAAACAAAACCTAAAATTTAGCATAACTAGATCAAAGATGTTATGGTATTGCCATATTTATTATAATAAATCAAAGGGACTACTGAGAGAATTGCCAATAGAAGTAAATTATTCTGCAGATAATTAAGATTTTTTTGCTTAAGTAATTTAGCAGCAAACTGTACATTCAGTCATGGATTATATCAAAAGAAATTACAAACAGCTGTTGTTCACTTACAACTTAGAAAAAAACTATAAACAAATGGCTGAAATGGAGCCTCTGAAACCAACCAAAGAAAAATCAGAAAGAACATTGACTCATAAAGTTCATGACCAATGTCTATAAATTTCTCTTAACACACTGAATCCACTACTCACTTCCAAGTAGCAAAGTGCAGAAGCACTCTTATGTCAGAGCCATTTTCACGATTTTTTGAATATTTATACTTACAATGGACCACATAGAACTCATTATATTTCTCATAAAATTATTTTTCTGCACTCTTCTATTAAAAATTCTACCACAAAACACAAATTCATCTATTTTCCCTATTTTTTTCAACATATATATAATCTCTGTTAACTACATTTTCCACAAGTTGACCATAATGCAAAGCCATTACATTTTTCAATGTTCTCACAGAATGTATGTCTTTATTTTTTTTAAAAAACTTTGTTAGTCCAATATCTATTTGCTTTAATTCTTGTAAGGCTCATCCTAGAGACAACACAAGTCCAATCGAGTGCAATTATTCATTTGGACAGAATCTTGCCAAACTAAAGCTATAATTTCTAACCTACTAGATATATCTTGAGTGATTCTAGGGTGTGGCTACCCTGAATCTCTTCCCCATCCATTTTGGGATTGTGGAATCTCTGGGAAAGCTCTGTATTGCTTTTTGTGAGATGGGACAAAAATTGAAATAAAGTTATATGATATTATTTATACAGATTAAAGATCAAGATAGCTAGAAAAGAAGAAATACAACAGTTGAGTTATTTGATGAAGTTTAAAATAGATACATTGTTTATCTCCTAATGGACTTTTGTTAACATCCAGTAATCAACTATGGATCTTCTTCGGGCCGTCTAAAAGGGATGGTCCCCTTTCACAGAGCTATTAAATATATACAGCTCCAAGTATGGAGACATAGGTCCAACATGTAAACCTGCCCAGTTGGATTTTGTATCCTTAAATCAGGATTGAAATGACCAGGCTTTATAAATTAGTTTATAGATAAGAGGTGGGATATGGGAAAATAATTTGTTGTATTTTAAGAGAAGATGGTAAGTTACTAAAATTGTTTATACTGAGATGGAGACAGAAGTCATTTCTTCATATATTTATTTTCTTCTTCTTTATTATATTCTTAATTTTTTTCCTTATTTACTATATATATATACTATATAATATACCTTATTTCTTCATTGTGCCTTCTATTTTTTCTTTTGATTCTTTTATTTTAGTTTGCATTTAGTTTGCATTTTTATTGTTGTAATTGGGATGTAACGGGGATGTAACTTCCTACTTTAATGTTTACCAATATCAATAATAATAATTTATACTACACCAATATATCATTTTGATGTACATTTTAGCCTTTTATTCATAATTAAATCTGCACTACCACTTCCATTAGGAAATTCATCAATTTTATTCGACAAAATTAGATGCTCCTTCATTCAGATTTTTTATTTACTTCCCATCCCCCACAACACAAATAAATTGCCTTTCTTCCATTCACCTCCCTGATGATTTATTTTTTCTCTTACATTCCAGGTCACAATGTTCCACATGCCTTACTAATCATCAGACAACCACATCAATATTGACTTCTGCATAATCATTGTGCATGCATGACTATGTTTTAATCAAAGTGTTTTAGTAAATTCACAAAAGCGTACACTAGAGTAGTGATGGCGAACCTTTTTGGCACTGAGTGCCGAAACCGGAATGCATGTGCATATGTACGTGTGGGAGCACTGGAAACTTGAAGACCAGCTGGCTGGTGTGCATTTTTGGGGTGTTTTTTGGCCCATTTTCAGGCCACCTTTAGGGTCATTTTTCAGCCTTAAAAATGGCCTGAAAACAGTCCCCAAAACAGCCTGCTTTGGGGGCATTTTTGGCGTTTTTCGGTGCTCCAGTGCCCGTGAAGAGCAGCTGGTGCTCACATGCGTGCCCACAGAGAGGGCTCTGTGTGCCACCTCTGGCACAAGTGCCATAAGTTCGCTATCACAGCACTAGAGAATCACAAAATGCACCACATGTATCATTTCATATTAATGATAAGTATGTAATAATGTCTATTTGGGGAGGACATTTTGGCCAGTACGCCGCAAGCATGTTCTCACTATTCAATTTAAGCCAGACTATCTTGCAAGCCAACAGGTTCTTGCTTGCATGCATCAAGTAGGAGATATATGCAACATATAGTATTGAACTTAGGATACTTACATTGGACAATTTGGTCCACATGCCTCTGCTGTTTCCATTGTTTCCCCTTAACATTTGTCTCAACAAAAAGAAACCTATAATATACATTGAGCTAGCATACATTGACTGGTCTAAAGGCATCCAGTGAGCTTCTGTGGCTGAGAGTAGACTTGAACCTGCCTTTCCTCAGAGCTAATGCCAATTCTACACTTTAATTATTATGCCACAGTAGCTCTGATTTCTATAGTAGGCTTAAAAAGACTTGTGGTTCTTATGCAATAATTTTTATAGGCAATTGAAGTAAATTGGTAAAACTGGTATTAGTTCTGTTTGTGACCTATAGATTAATTTGAATTTCCTTTATATCAATGAAAGGCCACATTAAATATTGAGGAATTCAGAATATGCTGTTTATAATGTAATTTTCTGTTTATAACAATTTTCAAGTCACTTGTCTCCCTCTCCATTGTTATTATGATTAAGTTTGAAGTAAATTTCTTTAATACTGTTGAATATATTCATACTTTCCTTTAATTTGTTTAGTACAATAACACTATAAATAAAGAAAATTAAGAACAAATTATCTGTTTTGGTTATTTTACATTCAATTTGCTTAAAACCTAAGTTTCTGTTAAACCCAATGTTAAAATCTTTCTATGATTTTTCCAGTAGCTTTAGAAAATTTTATGTCAGTTGTGCCACTGTCTCTATGTCCTGTATTTTCAGTGTAGTACATATCCAGAAAGATATTAATTTTATAATATGCATTACCAATCTTAATTCTCAAAAATTCTTCATGAGGAGTTCTGCAAAATAAATTCAACAAGAAAACTTCGTCCTTCGTCAAGCACAAAAGACTTTCATCTCATATGTGAAAATCAGGGGAAAACTTTAGCATAAATAGTCTTAACCACCTTGTGGAAACTGGGGCCAAACAGATATCTACTTACAATAGATGTAAGTTCGACAACCAAAGACTATCCCTAAATCAACTGGTGATGCTACGAAAGAGACATTATTTTCTCTATTACAGTGTTTTGTAAAGTGTGGTCCTAGTATCAAAATTATTTAGAAGATAGAAAATTGAGGTGGATGGGACTTTGGAGATCTTCTGGTCCAACCCTATAGTTCAAGCTATACCATTTCAGACCATTTGTCATACAGCTATGACAAATGTCAGCCTATGTTGAAAAATAATGTTATATTAAAGCTTCTAGGCTATTACAGATATAATTTTTTCCCTTTGGGGATTTAAGATGACAGATATTAAGGTTCTTATTTCCTCAGAAGACAAGCAATCATACAATTTGCTTCAAAATATTTCAGACACTTTAATATATGATTGGAATAGTTTTAAAAATTAATTGTAACATCTCAAGAAGAAACACATGAAGCAGTCTCAAAATTCCACCCAACATTTACCAATGGAGCCTTGTCAATTTATGACTGCTGGTGTATATTTCAGTTCCTGCATATGTTTTTACTTCAGCCATTCATTCAGTATGGCTCCTCTATATTATGAATCATTTTAAAATAATGGGGACTACTTTTATATAAGGACTTTTATATTCTATCTATCTATCTATCTATCTATCTATCTATCTATCTATCTATCTATCTATCTATCTATTTATCTACCTACCTACCTACCTACCTACCTACCTACCTACCTACATACATACATACATACATACATACATACATATTATATACATATATAATTATTAAAATGTTATTCTACTACAAATAATGCATTCAATAGTTTCATAGAATGTCCATATAATTATGCATTATAGACAGAAAATCTCTTGAGAAGAACCTCATGCCATAGTCTGTGCAGAGCAGGCATTATTTATTTCATTAAATTGATGCTTTATTTTTTATTTATTGAATCCTATCTTTCAGTTAAATTAGCACTCAGGGCACCTAACAATAGTTACAACCAGAAGTGGTATTCTACCAGTTCGCCCGAACCGGTAGCAGAAATCGTGGGTGGCCCTGTCTACCCACCTCGGCTCTATGGCATCCCATTTAGGCCTTTTTTTCATTAAAAGCACATGCGTGGAAGGCTGAGCATGTGCTCACATTTGTGAACTGGTAGGGAAGGTAAGTGAAAACCACCCCTGGTTATAACATAAACATCTTAAACAGATGTTAACAATTAAAAATTTAGGGAAAAGATATTATTTCACAAAATCCAGAAAGAGTGAATATAAATCATTTCATAGCTTGGGGGCAACAGAAGAGAAGATTTCCTGCTTGCCAAATAAATGAGCTTCAAATAGTAGGGAATGGCATCTCCTTCTGAGGCTTTGTATCTAGTCAAGTCTCACAACAAAAGAGATGTCCTTCAGATTGTCACCAACCAGCATGCTTGCCAAGGATTTAGGCTTTAAACAGGCATCCATAGTATAATGTCCCAGTGCTAAAATCATGATAAATATGATGACTTCATTAGGAAAATCACAATTACCTACACCAGAAGTGTCAAACTCGATTTCATTGAGGGCCACATCAAGGTTGCATTAGACATTGGGGGAGTGTGGTGGTGTGGCCAGCTCAACATCAGTCATGTTGAGGGTGCCTGTGGCAGCCCAAGCCCTCTGCTAGTGAAAACGGCTCCCGAACTCCATTTTCGGTTGCGATGGCATCCTGCAACCCTCTGCCACCGTAAACAGAGCTCAGTTTTTGCTGGCAGAGGCACCGCAGGTCAGTCCTTGGCTGTCTCCAGGGCGGCCCCACGGGCCAGATCTAAGAGGGAAGACCTCAGGGGGAAGATCTAGGCGCCGGCCCTTGAGTTTGACACCCCTGACCATGTTTCCTAATGTAATGTCCTCCCCTGCTTTGGCCTCTTGCAGATACTCATAGCTTTGAAAGTTATACTAAAGTTTTAAAATGTATCCTATAAGCAACTGGCAATCATGTACTGATCATTCAGTAACACATTATATTTGTATCGTTAACTGATTAGCAGCCAAACTGCTGCATTTTGCACTGACTGCAATTCCCAGAAATTTTAAGCTGTCTTACATAGATATAGCCAAGCATAAATTAATGCTTAAAGATTAAAATTATTTTATAAGTTATTGAAAGACTGATGACCCCCACACCTGTCTAAGAGTAATCTAAAAATCTATAGAATGCTGCTCTTAAAACTGATAATAACACAAAATGAATTCCTATCTGCATTATCTCAGAGATGGAAAGAAGCATTAATTCAACTGCTATCATCTGAAAATATGAGATCAAACCATTTTTTTCCAGAATTAGATCTGATGAGGTATATTAGGTTTTCATAAACATTTATATGATCACAATATTCTGTGATTGATAGAACCTGACTCTGTAGCATAAAAGTGCTTTGAACTTACCTTAAATGTAGTTCAAGTTGTGTATAAAGAAATTTAAGTAGGCATCTCCGAGCTATAATTTCTGCATGGCAATCATTCAAAGCAAGACCACGGTCACTCATATATTCCCCATTAATACATTTTGTTCCTGTAGAAACACTTATAACCTGAGCGTCTTTCACATCAGTACCTGGAAAATCAGTTGCAGGAGAAAAGACTTATAGAAAGGTTTTGTTCCCTCCAGCCATCTTAAATATGTAGTCTAATGGACACTATCTAATAAAAATAATTATTTATTTAAATAATTAAATTACAAGTAAAATTTCAACTCTAAATAATTCTGAACTTTAAAGTAATCACAGATATTTACATAATCATAGATATTTAATACATAGACAATTCTGTATGGATTGCCTTTCAAATTTTGGAATCATATTAAAATGAGCAAATTATTAATTTGCATAGTCTGGATTTTATACATTATATTCTCAAACCATACAGCTATGTGCATTTCATGGATGGACTGAAAATATCCATATGATTAAGTCATTACTAGACTCAGATTACACTGACTAAGATAATTATTTAATCCAAACTATACATATTAGATACAGTGGGGCTAGTTCAGTGATGGCTAACCTTTTTGTTGCTACGTGCCAAAAGCATGCATGCCCATAATGCATTGCATGCCGACCCTCTGTTTTCCCCGACCCCCGCATGCATGCAAGACCCCCCTGTACTCCCCTCCCCCCTGCATGTGTGCATGACCCCCCCGCATGCATCACAACCCGTGTATGTGCGCACAACCTCCTGCAATCCCACCACCTCCCACGCATGCACACACGACTCCCCCATGCATGCATTGCAGAGACCCGAAAACCAGCTGGCCAGTGGAAGGCATGCATGATGGAGCTGAGCTGGGGTGATAGCTCATATGCCGCAGAAAGGGCTCTGTGTGCCATCTGTGGCACGCGTGCCATAGGTTTGCCATCATAAGGCTAGGTGAAAGTTTGTGAATTTTAGAGAAAGAATATTTAGCTTCCAGCCTTGCAGTCTTAGGCATTTTTTGTTGTATGTGACTTCTAACAATTAAACTATGTGTTGAATTTTTCATGCAATTTAGGATAGGAGATTTGATTGTCTATGGGCAACATCATTTAAAGTATCAGATTCTAATTTGTGGAATTTGAACAAATATGAAATGACAACTATAAATTTAAACTGGAAGTGTTTTTATAACCATTCTATTTACAAATTTTTAATCAATGCGATTAAAATAAATACATTTGTTCATTTCAATTGTTAGCTAACTGAAATATATATGGGCATGAATAAAACACAACTTTCTAGAAGTCAGAGAATTTAGGACCATTACTGATTCCTTTTCTCTCCCTTGTTCAATTTATCTCTCTCTCTCTTTCAATATATAATTTGTTTTACTAGTGTAACAATCAGTTCTATTTATGGGACAGTATAGTGTTATGGATTATAGGTGCCATGCCAAAAGAACGTATTTAAGTCAGTGAATTCCAGTCCATTGGGGTCAAAATACCTCTATCCTTTTAGTACTGAACATATCATGGATAAAATATACATGATTATAATATTTTAACAGTGAAACTGTCAATTATTCATTTAAGCTATATTGTATATTTAATAGCAATGCTGTTGTTAATTTTTTATTATATTAAATTTGGGATTATATAGTATTTGATTATTATAAATAACTACTTCATTTATATGATTAAGCAAAAGCCAAAAAGGGCTTTAAAATTAAAAATAAAAACAATGATTTGCATACATATGTACACATGCCCAATTAATTATTAATTATAATAAATTATTAATAAACAACATTTAGAAATTACAATTAAATATGAATTACTAATTATAATTTTTGGCATGAAGAGATTTCACATTATTAAATATGGGAAAGAAAGGGGAAATATCGATTTACCTTGATCACTTTATTTTGTATACAAACAAGGGGATAAAGAACCCAGTTGCATGGCAGGTTGGTCTTGTTTTGTTTTTACCTGTTGTCATGACAACACCGGCTAGCACTTTTCTACGTGCATGAGGTGATGTAAAGTTATCTGTCAAATCGCTGAATTTCTCTACGACCAAGCGTGCAACAGCATCAGCTAAAACCTGCAAAAATATATTGGTATGTTGGACAGTTCAGAAACACAAATCTTTTTGGACTTAAAAATGAACACTAAAAACCTGTCCTTGTAATGTTAAAATGAATTTATCCATTTGCATTGCATTATCATGCTATGTTCTATGGCATCCTTTAGAACAGAACAGATAATCAGAAACTGGAATGATGACCCAGATATACTGTAAAATTAAAAGGAATTAAAAGGAATTAAAAAAGAATGAATATCTATCTATCTATCTATCTCTATCTATCTATCTATACATACATACATACATACATACATACATACATGCATATACATATACATATTTGTACATACATATACATATACATATTTGGGCATACCAGGGGTTGTGACACTAAATACATACCTATTTCCCTGGCTCAGCTGATAAAGGAGGAGAACCTTGTGGCTTAGTGGTTAACACATCTGCCTAATATGTAATACAGCCCAGGTTCGAATCCCAGTAAGGGTATGGCTAGCTGATGAGAGCTAAATAGCTTGAAATAGATATATACTAGTCTCCCTTTATTTATTTATCAGCACAAATACAACACATACACATACACATACATATACATACATACATATACATATACATATATATATATTCCGTAGTCCATATCGCTAGAAAATCGTAAAAGGATAAAAACTGATTTAAAGGAAGATTCTGCTTCAGCAAGGTCAGTCCTACTTCATATAATTGAAGACATTCATTATGATTTTTATCAAAACCACAAAATTGCTAAGTTTGTACAGTATTTCAAATATCTTAAGAATAAAAGATTCCTTTAAAAAAAATCAAATGAAGAGTTTTAAAATCATCACAGTAAACTACGTATTAGATGTGAGAACTATGAAATACACATTGAATATAAACAATAAATGCTAAAAAGGAAATAGCATAACAGAAAACTGACAGTTATTTAGTTAGTTACTAGCTGGATCTTTCATGTTGCTGAACAAAATCCAGAATTGGCCAGTTCAAATATAACATGTTTAAATAGGGGGTCAAACAATAGGAAAGAGAAATTACTTTACCAACTGCTCCCTAATACCTCCCAGAACATAGATAAAAACTATTACAAATTCTCCATTTTTTAACCATTCAAATAATCTCCCCTTTTAAAACAACACAATATTATTAACTGTCAAAAAGAAAAACTGATAATTTACTGCTAAATCCATTAAAATAAATAGTGTATTTCTAATTGTTAGAAAATACTATTATTTTAGATTTCATATTCTAAGAACCGTAACTTGATTTTCCATAATATCAAGCAGTAAGCACCAACTGAATTGGGCTAATATACATCAAGTTTTTCCTAGAATTGTCTATTCTAAAAAAATTTACATTTAAAATTGCAAGAATGCCATAACATCCAACAACACTGAGTATACATAATAAACTTCGTGATTCCTTTATCTCTGATTTTATGTAGATATGTATGTATGTGCCTACCAGTCAGCCTTGACTCCTGGCCACTCCTTGGACAAGTTTCTGCAGTTTCCTTGGCAACTTTTTCAGAAATATATTTGTATGATGATCAATATCAAACTATTCATATTATTTTTTCAAGTATTAATAATGGGAAATATATAATCATGCTATGGCACTATTATGAAAATGAACTCCATACAATTTTAATTTCCCCCCTTCATTCTTATTCACATAATTATTCAGCAGTTGGGGGTGGGGTGGAATTCTATACATCTTGATCTTTTGGCTAATGAGCAATGGAATGTTTCAGTATTTCCAGGGATTTGGGCCTGATTTGAACAATGAAACTGCCTTGCTCATTTGCTGGGTTTATTTTTATGGGAAATTTGGAGGTTGTAGAGGCCAACCAATCTAGAACTGCAGAACTGATATGATATGCTCTGGGCTGTCTTGTGATGACTCAGTACATTTGAAAAAATAGCTGGATAACTGATGAATAGGACAACTGTAACACAATGAATTTAATTAAAAAATGGGCTTGAGATTTTAGAATTTTATTTCTTTAGGCCCTATATTATTTGAAGGAGCTTTTCTTGTGCATACTTAATTCCCCTTTGATGAGTCTACTTAATGTGTCTTTACATAGATAGCAACTTGGGAGCAAACTTTCTGATATATACCTTTTCCTCAACCTGTAAAGTGTGTCTCCCAAAGGTGCACTGTCTACTACACTCCTTCCCCCACCCCCCAATCAGTTACAAAATCTTTTCAGAACTTTGGTTTTTCATTGCTGCTATGCTTAAGGTTTTACATATTTCTGATATTTTATTTTTATTATTTTTAACTCTAATGCTTTAATATAGCTGTTTAAACTTAATTTATTTAGGCTAAATTGTATCTCATTCTTATCCATTCAATAAACAAGTAGCACACTTTACAAACAAATTAAATTAAATCTATGAGCAAAGATGCACTGAAGTAGAATATAGACATTTCTTTCCTGCCTCAAAAGTCTCACGAAGATTTAGCAAGACAAAAAGACACTGGTGGCAACATCTCCAATGGTTCAGACAGCTCTTGGTTCAGCATTCCAGGATTCTTGGCCTTACCTCTGCAATCAGCCGGTGGCCATGTAGTACTAAGAGGCATTACAGAAACAATGAGAACAAGTGTTGTTTGTAAAATTATACAGAGGACTGCCATTTATAGCAACATTGGACTCTATAACCCTAAAGGGATCCAAATGTCCCAAAATTCTAATATGTCTAGGAACAGAGACAGGGCAGTTTTACCTCCTAAATGGATAACTAACATTTGATCTGGTGATGGTACAAGCAGTGTCCTTCATTATTATCATGTGCAGTCAGGGAAAACAATGTGTTTGAGAGCTATTCTTTATTTAAAGAAATAGCAGACATTCACATCTATGGGGGAAAAGATGCAATGGGTGACCGAATACCAGTGTTGGCATGCAACACTGCAATGCATACAAAGCAGCATACAAAGTGAAATGCTTATAAGGAAGTGACTACAATCATTAGATGAGTCATCTCAAGTCTTGCCTATCTAGAAGCAGTTACGTGCTTTACCAGTTGATTTTAGCAAGGCATTATTAAGTTATTCAAATTACCATGGCTTTCTGGCAAGCAACATTGGTATGATGTTTGTTCATATTGACAAAACAATATTATAATAGTAGTTCCACCCTATCTTAAACATGTTTCATTTTGCACAAAAATAGAATTTATCAAATCATACCTAAGGCTCAGGATTACTATGCCTATTTTCTTAGCAATATAAGATATTCTCAGGAATTAAAAATCATAACTTTTCCTCAGCATTAAACACAAATATAATTAAGAGACCTGGCAGAAATATATTAGTAGTATACAAGAATGTTATAGCTTTCCAGATATGTTTAATTGGAATTACAATGAAAACAATCCCAGCACTGTAAACATTTGCATCATGAATACCCTGTACTGTTTTTCTCACCTGTGGCAAGTGTAACTGGAGGCCTTCACTAGGAATAGGTTGGTGAGATGGTGTTTGGTCCAGCTGCATATTAAACAAAGATGCGAGAGCTGACTGAGCTGCCCGAGCCTTTGCCAGTTTTTTGTTCCGTCCAGAACCTTCAAACGTTTGGCCATCCACTGACACAGCCATTACAAAATTCTTGGCATGACTCTCTCCACTTTCTGAAATAAATTCATACTTTAACCCTGGTCGAAGTTCATTTAGTATCATCACTGGATTCTTCCCACTGGTTGATGCATATGGTGATGGGGCAGGGAGAGATGACTGGATAAAACTACTAGCCACAACAGATGAGAGGCTGAAATCTGGACTGGAGGTAAAGGAACCATCTCCATTGGATTCCAAGTAAAAGGAATGGTCAGACTGAACTGGATTTTCAAACCCATTGAAGAGGGTGTCTGAGAAATCGGCTTGGTCAGAAGTAAAGTCTGTATTTACCGAAAGAGTTCTACCCATTGCTAGATGAGCTTCTGATGCATTAGGAAATTGCACAAAGGACCTCAGAGCTTTCTCAGCCGCATGGAGTTTTGCTTTCTTTTTTGTGGGGCCAGACCCTTCAAACATCTGCCCATTAACTTCTACTGCCATCACAAAAATTGGAGCATGAACTGGTCCAGTTTGGGAGAGGAGCTTGTACTGTAAGCCAGGCTTGATTTCATTTAGCTGCATCAGGGCATTCTTGGGCAGCACTGGACCTGGAGTTTTCTTTTTCTTCTTTGGGCGGAACTTGGAATGGCCATTGCTTCCCTCGTCCAACGGCCGCTTCCTGCTGCTAGTGCCTCCACCATTAGGGAGCTGATTCCCCTCCCCAGCACCTTGCACAGTCCCATCTTTAGGTGGAATGTTGTCCATGTTGCGGTTCTCTTTAATATCAGTGCTGCCTGAACCTGTGGTGCCCAGAAAGAGTAACTTACAATGCCTTCATTGCAGGACCTTGTAAATGTAAAATTTAGAGATTCCTTTATCTACCTTTGCAACAGGTTAAGTGATGTGTGCTCAAATATTATTCATTGATTAACCATATACACAAATTATTTAAACATTTTGTGCTCATTCTAAAAGCAGAGAAGCTATTAAAATATTAAAGTATATTTTAAAATATATTATAAATGATATTCTTAATTCTAAAATGAAAACAAACTATCAGACATCTTCCACTTGCAATAGCACTTAGACTTATATACCGCTTTACAGTGCTTCGCAGCCCTCTCTAAGCAGTTTACAGAGTCAGCATATTGCTGCCAACAATCTGGCTCCTCATTTTACCGACCTCGGAAGTATGGAAGGTTGAGTCAATCTTTCTAGAATCAAGCTATTTGCTCATCTCTATCACAAAGAAGAAATTTTTTCCTTTGGAAAAAAAATGACTGACAATTTAGTCCTTCAAATTGTAGTCCTGATACCAGACTTTAACTTTCAGCATTCCTCTAAGGAGCCTTATATACATGAGCTCCTCTACACAGATGGATATTTACCTGGCCATTAAGTTTTCCTTCATATTAATGCTGAATGTACTAATGAAGGCATTTTAGAATTCAGCCAGAAATTGCCATCTTGCTCCTTTGAATGTATGAGTGGTCCTTCTGATAGCCTGTTTTCCCGAAAATAAGACCTCCCTGGATAATAAGCCCAATTGGGCTTTTGAGCACGTATGCTAAAATAAGCCCTCCCCCTAAAATAAGCCCTCCCAAAAATATTGCAACACAGCAGCAGCCATGAGGTGACCACCTCGCCACTTCCTGCACCTCAAAAAATAATAAAACCTTACCGAAAATAAAGCCAAGTGCTTACTTGGGGTCAAAAGTAAATAAACCCTGTCTTATTTTTGGGGAAGCATGGCATATGACTGTTTCAAGTAAAATTTAGGACACACTTTTTTTTTTAAAAAAAGAGCCATCTTTATTAGGAATATATTTTTCTGATATCTATAACTATGCTTGCTTGGAGAACTAACTACCAGGAGTTAGTCTGTAGTCTTTTAATTGGGTATTTATTTAGAAACTTCAATATCTATTATGTATGCTGAAAGCATAAACTGGAAAATAGAGCTATACAGAAACTAGTCTCTAACGAAGATAGATACATTCCATGAAAAATGAAGATAATAATAGTCTCTGATTCTTTTAACAACACATACACAAAAAATGACCTTCAGGAATCCTAAAGCCACTGCAGGATGGAAAGATAGAAAAAATAGACTAGTACAGGAAAAGCTTTTTCAGAACTCAATCTGTAACCACACTTTACTTAATGCATGGAAAGAAAGAGGAAGAATTTGAAAGGAGGAAAAGATATTATCCTGGCTGTCTTATAAAACTAAATAAAGTGTATAAAAGAAATACATCACACTTTGATTTCCATCAAAGTACAATCTTTCATGACATGAGTAGATATTTCTCAGTTTAATTTTTTAATACTAATGTATTACCTTGATAAAATTACGATGCACACACGCACACACACAAACATATATAGACATACATACTGTACATATGGGGTGGGCGAAAGGGAAAGAGGCAAAGACATAGAAACAGAGAGGATAGTTTTATATCAACACTTTCTTAGGGAAGAATGGATGCAAAATGGGCATGTTAGGGAGTATCATAAATGAAAATTCCCTGGTTTTGTGATTGCTTTAAAAAACAAATTTGGAGCAAATTTGACAGAATGAATTAGTTTATGAATGTATGTCATTATGACATGACCACATTCATACTTATTTACCATCTCTATTTTAAACACATCCATTATTTCTACTTATTTCCTTTCAATTTGAATCCCTAGAATCCCTGAATATTATAAACTGCTGTTAATCTGTATATTATAAGGAAAAATATTGCAATTTAATTTGATCTATAGGTATTAAAGAGGCAAAGATGTATAATCAGACTGAAAAAGGGTAAATAACACAATTCAGTTATATGCATAATAATCCCCATTCTATTCTGTACAAGAGAATGGAAACAGAAATTACCACTACAGGACAAAATATAATGAGCAAAACATGTTAAAACTGCACACATGCCTGGAATATAGGACTATGGGGTTATAGGGGAAAAATCATAGGCAGAAGAAGAGCGTGTCACAGAATCAATATATCTGGCATGAAAAAAATAAAGCTTTAATTACCCAACAGATTTCCTATGAGTTAGCATTACTATCAGCTAATGCTAGATTATACCATGAAAACATACAAATGGACTTAGAGTGAAATGAAGTAATTAACATTAACTAGAATATCTAATTTAGATAAACTTAATACAGGTAATTATGTGTAGATTTAACATAGTATGAAACATTTTTTCAGCTATCACCCCAAACTCAATGTATAAAAGAACAATCTTTCCAACACAGACATCATAAGATATTATGACATTATATAGATTGGATTAGGTTGTTAGAATTATACTAATGAAATATATGTTAACGATTGGATAAAATTAAAAAGGCTCTATAAAAAATAAAAAAAGATTACATGAAATAGCAGAAAAACAGACTAATATTTAAAGGCAGATGTCAAAAGCATACAATATAGGCAGGTCACTAGACAAACAACGGAAGTTAAATATTATTGGACAGGAGAAAGTTCACTTCCTCTTATTTCCTGGAGTGCTTCCTAAGAAGAGTAGGATATTCTACTCCAACTGCAACCCCCTTTTCATGCTTTTTAAAGCTTATTTAGCGGCAATTCTCTAATAGAGATTTTGGCTTCTTGACGCTTTCTAGGGCTATTGTCATGAGTTAAGCTCACACATAGCTCTACCAGCTCTGGTAACCTCGCCATTTGTAGGCAGGTGAGGGCAAAGAAGGAAGGCTCCTTTTAATTCCGAAAATGAGTCCCAATGAAGAAAAATTAGGGCACTTCCTGCTGCTCAAGTGTCCTCTCTCTTATCGCAGAGTTATCTGTCACTAGTTGCTCTGTGATATTGAGCAAACAAACAAAAAGACCGCAATGACCTATTTTGAGGATTTAATCTGTCAAGTTGGATATACCTCTATTAAATAAATAGTTTAAAACATAATCTTGAGTTAAGTAGTCTTTAAATGCTGCAAAGGATTGCCAACAATTATCTTCAAGCTACAAACCTTACGATACACACTACAGTACTGCAAAAATGATGTGAATTTTATACTTACAGTATATATAGTAATGCAGACCGTAATCTTCCATGATTTTTAAATATATTTTTTCTATGTTATTATTCTTTTGTTAAAACAAGATACTGTATTAAATGCCAAAGCCTTAATTGTAACCCAGTAATTCATTGCTTTTTTAAAAAAAAAAAAAATAAGACACCACATTTTTAATTCGATGTACCTAATTCCTGCAAGGAATCCAGTGAAAAGTGATATTGGGTTTTGCTGGAGAAAAATATTCTAAAGATTTAAAATTTTTAAATGCCTGCTACACATGCAAACATTTGATCTCCTGGATAACATATTTAAATTTGTTTTAAACCTAGTAATTAAAACATGCACACACCACTTCACCTAGTTGACAAAGCTGATGGAATGGCTATTAAATTTTCATTTATAACATCCTCCAACAAAAGCTTGATAGGTTACTCCTTTCGGTGCTCAAAAGAACAAAAAATTAGAAGAAGTTGGAGAGAAAGAGATTGGTAAAACATAGAAGTTAAAAAGCAAGAAATAATACTTTTACAATAAAGGAAAATAAAATAAAGTTTTGCGTTTCTAAAAACAATTTCCTTTGTAATATGTTTCACTATATCCGATATTTTACCTCAAGGGACAATCTGACAGATCGTATTGAGATAAAGCACATTTATATTCATATGATATAATTTGGAGATTGTACATGTTTAGAACATTTTTGTCCCAATAAAAATTTCAATCAAATAGTTTGAAAGTTTCAGATTGTTTCAAGCTGGACTGTCAAATATGTGAATTTGATTATCACTGGACCAAAGGAATGTTTTTACCATCAACCTTTTGAGTTGTTAGAAAATATTTTTGAATTTGTTTTGTATTAAGATAAATATGCATGTCCATAGGCCCTTTAAAATAAACAAGAGAGAGATTAATTAATATTTCAGCATTTCTATAACAGCCCAATATTTAAGGTCTTTTTCATTTAATACAGGGCAGGAATCCGAGAACAATCCGGCAGAAGAGGCCAATTCATATTGCTGTAAGTCACAATAAACATTAAAATATGAAATTAAAATATGATTAGAAAATTTAACTAAATAAGAACCTGCTCTTCTAGTATAATTTCTTACCAAAGTGGACAATAGTAGCAACAACATCATTATAGAAATTAATTGTACAAACAGCAATAGGTTTTTGTAAATTGTAATTGTAAAATAGCAATAGCTATTTTAAAGTTTAAAAAAGGAAATTGTGTTAAAATATAAATCTTATTTAGCCTACAAAAGTCTTTTTTCCTTTTCAGTATTTATTTGCAACCCCCTTCTCTCAATATTGAATGAGACGTTTTCATACATGCAATTTTAACAGGTAAGTTTAAACCCACAAATATAGTTTACCATTATGCTATAACATAGAAAAATCTACTGATATATAAGTGAACAAAAGTAATTCAGTGTTAACGTTTAAACCAAGATGCACATACACAAATATAAAAAATGGAAAACCTAGTGGTATCATGAGCCTATTGATTTTGCAGAAAATATATATGATTCTCTCCCTGGTAATAAGAGATCTCTCTTTATAAATCCTCTGATTTTGCAGCTTTTGTCAAATGAAGGACAAAGTCATATTTACAGAACAATAGCAATCAGTTAAAATATATTATTTAATACTATAATCTAAAATAAATATATTTAATATTTCTTTTGGCATGTCAAAAATAAAATACAAAACTCATGACACACAAACAAAGAGTACTCAGAAAACTCACTTTTTAAAATAAAAATGAAAAATATACATTAAATTTTGCATGCAATGGATAGGATGTGGAGAGCTATTTTAGTTACCTCAAGGAAAGTTCTATTTTTAATGATATAGCATAAAACTGAAAGTTCCCTTTATATGGCATGCACAACCCAGATTAGTAGAGGATCTAATAGGATCATTCTGTTCACTCCCATTCAGCCCTATAGTCTAAACGGGTTTTGTCTCAGAACTTGGGAGAATCTGCTCCTTACTGAGACAGGAAATAAAATCTAGAGCCTCATATCTTTTTCTAGAAGCAGAGAAGATTCTGGAAGGCAAAGCTCATCTAATCTAGAATATACATATGCATAAAAGGAGTAGGGTTTAGATCCGAAGACCAAGTTCACCTCTTTGCAGATGTTGACCCCACATCTAGTTGCTGTTGGCTTACTGCAAGCTACCTAGATCTCTGTAATAAAAATTAGTAGGTGAGACAGGGTTTCCTTTGTAACACAGAACCCAAATAAGTGATATTGGCATTTCAAATGTATTAAAGAATCTTCTTGTAAGAAATGTTTCTCAAAATATTTTATTTTTTTCTCAGATGTACATAAATTAAATATGGGAACAGGGATACTATACATCTCTGCAGTTATTTCACATCTCTGCAGAAAGAAAAATGCTAGCTAAAGCCCTGAACAACAAAAGACTACAGTAATCATAGCTTCTATAGCAAGCTTTGTGAAATCTTGATAAAAATGGCTGAAATATTTTTTTTAAATTGTAAGAACATAATAATTGTATTATGATGATTATATAAATAAAATATAATTATGATTATCATAAATATTGTATGATAATCAGATGACTTTGAACGTAGTAGTTTAACAAAAATGTTGCTAGTTTCACAGAAATAAATGATGATCTACAACTTTTTATATTCAATATCTTATGCTTGTCTAGAAGGGGTAAAACTGGTTTTAAAAACTAGAAGAAACAGAAAACCAGGTATAACAAAGTTTAAAAAATAAACAAAAACATAGTTATGCATATAATTTGATCAAGAATAAGAGCATAATTGAATGCATGCCTACTTATAAACTCAAAGAGTTCAATACGAATGTTCTTTAGTAGTTAATAGAGCCCTTCCTCGAGGGAGATGGGAGGTCTAGAAATAGGTAAAAGTATAAGTTTCCCTTGTCCAGTTGTGTCCAACTCTAGGACGTGATGCTCTTCTCTATTTTTTGGCTGAGGGAGTCAGCATTGTCCATAGACATTTTCTGTGGTCATGCAGCTAACATGGCTATACGCTAAAGGCACATGGAATACCATCACCTTCCCATCAAAGTGATACCTATTAATGTTATCACATTTGCATGCTTTCAAACTGCTAGGTGGGTAAGAGCTGGGGGAGGATCAGGAGCTCACCCCATTGTATGGCATTCAGCTTTCCAGCTGACAAGCTCAGTGTCTTTAACTGTTGAGACATCATGCCCCCTGGTCTAGAAATATGAAATATAACTAACTAACTAACTAACTAACTAACTAACTAACTAACTAACTAACTAACTAACTATATAAATGAATGAATGAATGAATGAATGAATGAATGAATGAATGAATGAATGAATAAATAAGCTAAGATTAACTAATTTACCAAATTCAAGGGGACCTAATTATCAGTGAATATGCATTCTTTATATTCATTCAAACCAAAGCAACTAAATCTTTAAGTGAAGGAAATAGACCACATATTCAGTGGTACTAATGTACACTTCAGAGACTGCTCCTTGTGCTTAAATGCTGACACTGTATCTTACTGCATGCAACAAAAAATAGAAAAAATCCTCATTTCATTAAAAACCTGAAAGGAGATTTTCTCTCTATGAAAGGGAATTTAACAGAAGTACTCTGCAGAAACCATACTGAGTACACCTTACTCATATTTTCTTCATCATCTATGTTCATCATGAAATAGTTGTTCAGGCTTCTATACTGGTGCAGATGACTTTTTCCTGAAAGATAAAACAGAATAATTTTAGTATGTTTTAGTAAATAATATTTGGTATTATCAGCATGAATATTTAAATATATGTTACAATATATATTATACAGCACTGTGTTTCATACGAATGTTTATGTTCACATAAATTACATTCTAATACTTACTGATAATTGGAATTATCCCAGATGAATGTATGTTTTTTAACTTAAAATCCCGGTCTGTTTTTAAGCAACTTAAAGCAAGGTATTTTTATTTTACTTTATATTATTTACTTATTTAAAAACCCAATTGGTTGGGTATGTATCTTTTCCCTTTAAATCCTCACAGTAACTCTCTGACCATGATAAAAGTGAGTAAAGATCAATCTGTCTGACTGTGGTGAAATGGGAAGATACTGTACACCTTGATCACTTTCTATCCTTGCCTTCAGAGGTTGTAGTATCAGTTCAGAAGCTTTCATCACTGGAACCTTTCAAGAAGAGACTGGACTGCCATCTCTCAGAAATGTGTAGGGTCTGGAGGAGGAGCCAACATCACGACGATACGGACATGCGGTCTTGATGCTCCGAGACTGCAGCCGAAACTTTTGCTGCTGGGTGGTCCAATTGGACCTAACCGTCCCGCAGAGACGGTTTAACAGGAAGAATACATCTTGCTGATCTCAGGGACATCGCAAAGTCCCTGATCAATCCAAGAGAAGTTCTTCAAGCCAACGACAAAAAGTCCAGCCACCAGGCTGATGAAGTCGGGACAGAAAGAGAAAGTGTTTCCAGCTGGTGAGGAATTTTTACCATTTTAAAAGAGACTGCCTATAAAAAACTTAAAGTTAATTTAAATTTGAGAACAGAAGAAATAAGCGGCGGAATTGAGCTTTGAATGGTTTTGGACAGTGGGTTATTTACTTTTTAAATGTTATTTTCATGGATGGAATTTATGCAAGCCTTTTAAACCGAATGGATTAAGTTTTCTTCTTCTTTTTTATTATTTTTTGCAACTTATGGGCTAAAATTCTCCTTCTTCATTACTGCATGTGTTTTTCCCCTTTTCTTCTCTATTTCATTTAAGAATTTGACTTTTTTTAACTTGGAATAAAAAAGATACAAAAAGTAACAAAGAACATTGTAACTACAGAGGGAAAGATGGCACTGCTACTTAGAGGCTGGAGGTTTGTGTATTGGAAACAAAACACTTTTACTTTCCTCACTGATTATTATGGCTTGGCACTTCAAGGTCTCACTGTTTTGTCTATAGAGAATGATACGAAGAAAAGCATACAGATGTTCTTTTGAAGTATATCTTTAATCAGAGAAAAGTGAAAATAAGACCTTATTGTGAATTTATGCTTAATCTTGTAAAAACCTTCCAAACCAGAGCAGCCGTGTTTGTCAGCTGGAGATAATAGCACAATGTCAACAGCAGAAAGAAACTTTAAGTTTGCAAAAGATACTGTTAGAAATTCAGAAATTATCAAACACATTTGAGAGGATGGAGAAGAAGTTGGAAAATCTAGAGCATCTAACAGTAAAATATGATGAAGAAGTTGGAGATGTTTATCAAGTGGAAAAAGTGGATGTTAGAGTCCTAAAAACCGAAGAGAAAAATGATTACAAAGAAATTAAATCTGCTGATATCTATGGTGATTGGTTTGTGTCTGGAAATGGAAAGATTGGAATACAGAAAGAGGAATTAAATGGAAGGGAACTCTACCCAGATGGCAAGATGCAGAAGAAGAAAAAATAAAAGAATTTATGGATTTAAAGAGAGAAATTTTGTTAGCAACATCGTTGAAAACACCACTGACAATTAAAGATAAGCTGATTAAGGAAACAGAAGGTGGGAATAGAAATTACATGAGAGAGAGATACACTTTCTGCAGTATGTAAAGAAGGAGGATTCTTTGTGTTGTGTCTGTTTTGAAAATTAAAAATTATATGTATGTATGTATGTATTGTGTGTGTGTGTGTGTATGTATATATGTGTATGTATGTATGTATATATATGTATGTATGTATGTATGTATGTATGTGTGTGTATATATATATATATATATATATATATGTGTGTGTGTGTGTGTGTGTGTGTGTGTGTGTGTGTGTGTGTGTGTGTGTGAAATGTGCAGGATCTCCTGTTGCATGGGGGGTTGGACTAGATGACCTACAAGGTCCCTTCCAACTCTGTTAATCTGTTATTTATCTGTTATTTATTTATCCTCTAATTACAAAGCAGGTAGTATGAACTATCCTAGACTTCATACATTTATGGCTCCCTATTTCATTAGCTCTTTATTTATTCAGTCATAAATTAACTGAGCTTGAATCAACAGACCATGGTTAGTACTTAGATAGGGGAATTTTACCCAGGGAGATAGACTAGACTGGGTACTTGAAAAAATGACACTGATTCACTTAAACATAATATTTTCATACATTTTTGATAAAGTGTTTGCATTTAATGTATTTATCAATGTAAAATATCAATACAATTAAAGAAATATATTAAAGTTAGCACAAATAACCACACATGGGGAGGCAACATAAGGCCCAGAGTCTCCTTAGCAATGAGAGGGGCAGCATATAAAATTAATAAATTAAAAATAAATTAAAATATTATACTCCTGTAAGAATAAATACTTAGAATTCTGTCTAAATGAGAAAGTTAATAGCTTAGAAAGGTTATCTTAAAAATATTTTATTTAGATACGAAATGGCTTATTGTGGGATAAGCATGGAATCTTAAAAGTTGCTTAAAAGTAGCAGAGTTAAAACAATGCAGCAATAGTAAAAGTATTAGCAATACCAATAGCAATAGCAGTTAGACTTATATACCACTTCATAGGGCTTTCAGCCCTCTCTAAGCGATTTACAGAGTCAGCATATTGCCCCCACAGTCTGGGTCTTCATTTCACCCACCTTGGAAGGATGGAAGGCTGAGTCAACCTTGAGCCGGTGAGATTAGAACCGCTGAACTGCAGATAACAGTCAGCTGAAGTGGCCTGCAATACTGCACCCTAACCACTGCGCCACCTCGGCTCTTCCATCTACAGTTCTTGATGAGTTGTATTTTCCTGTAAGAACAGGTATACAACTTGCACATTATCCTGGATTCACCCTTCTTGTTAGAGTAGCAGGTAGAAGACTTTGCAAGGGAAGTCTTTCACCAGCTTTGGTGGTCCACCAGTTGTGTAATTACTAGAACAGGGAGGCACTGACAACCATGATTAGCAGCCTTGTCATGTCCTGGTTAGACAACAGCAATTTGCTCTCCTTCAGATTGCCCTTAAGTCCTCTATAGCTGTTGGATAATGTAGCTGCTATTTACTGCCCATTGGAAAACAATTTAGCAGCAGTTATGTTGCTGGAACTGTACTGGCTGCTGTTGAGCTTCTGGATCCAATTCAAGAGATTGATCATTATCTATGCAACGTATCCCATAGCTCCAGTTTTTCTTATCTTCAGGGTCACCTATTCTATACTAATTGTGCCCATCCAATATTTGTTAGCCAGGAAGGAGCTCTTTAAGTTTCCCTCTTACAGCTAGACGGGAAGGAGCTCAAAAAGTAACTACTTGGTAGCAGCCCTCCCAATCTGAAAAAGCTTGTCCTCCCCCAAAAGATCATGATGGCCTCCTCTTTTTAAGAAATAGCTTTAAAATTACACTTTTCCTCAAAACCTCTGATCAACAAAATACCGATTAGGTTGATAGTAGGAAAGTTTTGCGTAGTACTGGTTGTTTTTAGTTTATATTACTATGTTTTTATGATTGTAATCTATCTAGAATCAAGAAAGTATACAGCAGACAAATAGTTCCAAAAATAAATAGTGAAAGAATAATGAAGCTATGTAAACCATGCATGATCCCATTGTATGTGAAATTATATGCAAGTTATGAAACAATAATAAATTAAACAAAAATAAATTTGTCTGGGCATGGCTGCTACTCACAGGCGGTTGATGAATAAGGTCTCATGGCTTTATACATAGCTATTTTAATACTTAAATATGACATAGAAAATCTAAAGCTTTATTTTGAGAAAGCAAGTCCACAAATGGACCTATGTGATTTAGGGAGACTGACATCCAATTCACTCTCCTAAATGCAGATCAAATCACAAAATATGCTCTAATAGCAATAGCACTTACTTAGATACTGCTCCATAGTGCTTTAGAACACTCTCTGGGTGTTTTATAATGTTAGCATATTGTCTCCAACAATTTGGGTCCTCATTTTACCAAGTTTGGAAGGCTGGAAGGCTGAGTCAACCTTGAGCTGGTCCCGATCAAACTCCTGGCTAAGGGCAGAATTTGCCTGCAATGCTGCATTCTAGTTATGGTGCCACCAGAGCTCCTCACATCCTACAAGTGCTGATATGACCATAGCAGCCATACATTTTTTTAAAAATGCTGTTGTTTACATAAACAACAAAATGAAAAGAGAAGATGTTTGATTCAACTAATAGGATGCGATAAATCAGCTGCCCACAGATGAAAGAGGTAAAGATGAGGCTGTTCACTGTATTGCTACAACTTCATTTGACCTAACATTAATCTTTCATCACTTATGCTTTCCTTTTAGATCAGCACCCCACAATCTTTTGGGAAGTTTCTCTGGGGAAAGGGTTTTTCCACAGACTGGAGGAGGCATAGTTTTGTGCGCTGCCTGCATTCTGTGAATAGGCCTTCACTTGTATGTGTAGCCCGCTTTCTGGCATACCACAGACTGGTGCTGGTTCACGGACGGGGGTTGGGGACTCCTGCATTAGATAGTACTTTTTTATCTGTCCATTCCCTTTCCAACATATGTCTCCATTTTAAAAAACAAACTCAGATTCATTCCCAATTAATACTGCTTGTATGCCTTCAATTACAATTAATTTTATTTTATTTATTATTTCAATAGAAAACTTTTGTTTTCTATCTAAATCACTGTGTCTTGTCTTCATTTGTCTTTTTTTCTATATATTAGCTTACAAAATGTTACAGGACCCACATTGTCCCAATACAATCATTTAATTCATATGTTCTCCTCCTAAACTAGAGGAAGACCCACTTCGGTCAAACTGTTAGGTTAATTTTTATCCACATTCCATTATTTTCTTTCTTACCTTGTATTTCTTTTTCTGCCCTCATGATGTGTAGTATTGCTGTCCCTAGAATGAAAGGAGGCAGAGGCATTAGGGTCAGAGTTGTGACTGACTCTGCCTCTTGTGATTTCCCTCAAATTAAATGGGCATTGTTGGAAGTTAAGGACATAAATCAGCTAATGCAAGATCTCTGTTTTTTTCAGAGGTAGGTAAAAAGACCAGGTATAGCATGGCTGATGGACTTGTTACTACTAATACAGGTTTCAAGACTGTCATCTTTAGCAAGAAACCTCCATAAGAAAAGCTTCATGGCTCCAAAAGACCCTCCACAAGACCCTTTATTACTATTGAGAAGGGTTGATAATGAAAGGGGAGGATGTTTTTGAAAGCTGCACCAGTCCCCAGAGAGAGGAAAGTTTATAATACTCTAACACAAGAAGGCAAAGAAGGAAGCAGAGACACCTACGGTATATAAGCCTTCCAGTTATATACTGATGTCCCCTTATTTTATCAGAAACAGGAAGCAACTCAATCCCCACCTAAGCAATCTAACTTACTCTACAAAACCATGAGCACAGAGGAGAAGGTAGGGCATTATACAGTAGTTCTAACAGTCTGAGGATATATCTGAAGAAGCATTACCAGTCTGGTCTACTACCAGTAATAGCAAAACATTGTTCCGCAAGGGCAAGATTTTAAAATAGTAAGGAGAAGTCAAATAGCTTTCACAACTATCCACTATTCTGTCCTCTAAATACTGAAAGAACAATCATATCCCATTCCAGTTGGAAGGAAAAAAATGAGAAGAAATTTAGGAAACTTATATGAATGCATACGTGTTTTTTTTCTTTTACTGAACTAAGACTTAAAACTAACTGCAAGAAATCTAACAGCAATAAAAGGGGGGTTGGCTTTGTTACTAGTCAGAAATGGGGAAAAGAAGGAGTGGGTTTATTGCTAAGAGATAAGAGGTTAAGAGATCATGGGGAGAACACAATGCTCCATTCCTATTCTGCATCAACCTGTTTCGCCAAAGGAAAACTGTATTCAAATGGGATTTAAACAGAAGATTTGTCACAATAGACTTGGAAATTCCATTTGTAGCAACTGATCCTCAAATACAATAGGTACTGATTTGCAATTTATGTCCTCTGAGCATACAGAATGGTCTGGCTAAAATTTGAATCAGCAAATTTGACTATCTGAAATCTCCAAATTTATCTCATAGCTTAAAAATGGTAGACTCATTGGGAAAGATCTAATTTTAACTGAACTATTACAGTCCAACATCAACTGGTAAATCCCAATTTTGCATGCATGGAAAGCCGAGACGGTATTCAGCCGGTTCGCATCGGTTCGGGTGAACCGTTAGGGGAAATTTGGCCTGGTTTGCCGACACTCACTCGCCCTGCCCGCCTGCTTGACACTAGCCCCACGCATTCCCAGCCCTATATATGTTGCCTTCACTTCACCACATGGCCCAGCTACTCGCCTCACCAGTTGCCTCCGCACCTCACCTGCTCTGCTCAGCTCACCAAAGGTAAGTAAGCATGCCACCCGCTTGCCCTTCACTTTGGGTCAGGGCCTGGGGCCCCAGGGATGCACCATTTCCTGAGGCCCTGGAGCCACTACCCAACTTGGCTGGATCAGGGGATGCACCATTCCCCAGCTCTGGCCTTGCTCCGGAGCAGCCACCCATTCACTACCCACTCTCCCTTCGCCAGTCGCACATTTTCCCCATTTCCCCTCCTTCGGAGGCCCTGGACCTAGCCCCACTTCCTCCCCCATGACCACCTCTTTCTTTGGGCTTACCTTTCTCCCATGGCGGCTGGTCCAGACTCCGGAAGGCAAGCTCTCTTTTTCAGTGCGACTGCGAGAAGCCTCCCTGTTTGGACATGCCCAAGCAACTCCCTCTGGCACAGCTTTCCTTCCGGAGTCCAGACCAGCCACCTCAGAAGGTAAGCCCAAAGAAAGAAGCAGTTGTGGGGGAGGAAGCGGGGCTAGGGAGGGGAAGGAAGGGAAGCCTCTGAAGGAGGGGAAAGAGAACTGGCGAAGGGAGAGCAGGGTAGCATGCAGGAGGAGGAGGCCTTTAACAGATTAGGCCAGCCCTGGGCAGAAAATATGTAGATAGGTGGAAATTAATTTTTTTCCTACCGGGTTCTGTGGCCGTGGCTTGGTGGGGGGGGTGTCATGTGACTAAGTGGGTGTGGGTGTGAGTGATGTCAAGTTGGCCATGCCCAATCAGCCACATGACCCCCCCTAGCCACACCCACAGAACTGGTAGTAAAAAATTTGAATCCCACCACTGATGGGAAGCATATTTCAAATGTCTGTTCTAAATTTATATAATAATTCTGATTTTTAAAAAAGATACTTAAAAAATCTAATCTTTGCCCAATTAGTCTGATAGGCATCATAAACAAGCTCTATTCTAGAAATCTCCATCTAAAACTGGTGGATTGATTGATACATGGTATTATCATAGGATTGGAGCAAGCTGGCTTTCTTTAGGGAAATGAGATCAAGCCTAGACTTTCCAAGTGTTGTCTAACCAAAGGTGCATTTCTTTTTCCCTATATTGGGAAATAGTAACCAGAAACAATTATAGGGGAAACTGTTTGCCCTTGCCACCTCAATCAATTGACTACTTGCCTTTATCAATGTTCTTTTAGAATAATTCCATGTAGATTTTCTGTTCTTGCTGCCCATGTATCCATTGATAAAGAGATGAAAAAAGTATGTAAGTGACCCCCACCCTTTATGTTCTGTTCTTCAAATGCTCATAGATGCAAGCCCTATGCTAGCCAGTAGAAATTCTCCTTTAGGCAGAACACATGGCCATTTTTTGTACATTCCTAGCACAGTACTTATGGGGAGAACCTTTAAGAGTCTTGAACACTGCATAGTAGGAATAACGAACTGTAATAACAATGAACTTGACATCAACCACACTAAAAAAATACGTGTTTTATCTAGAAATGTTGTATTATTCCTTTAAACTTCAGATCAAATAATTTAAATATCACAGGATTTCCTCTTCAGCATCAATATCCAGGAAAGATTTTAAAAATAAAACAGCTGCAATTTCATCCTGACATTTGAATTGAATTTGAATTTATTAAAATTTATAGGCCGCCCTTTTCCCTGAGGGGACTCAGGGCGGCTTACAATCACAAGGGAGGGAAGTGCAACATCAAAAACAAAAAAAAATGTGAACAAAGAAAAAAAATAGTAAAACACAACTTTCGTTCAACAATCAAACACTCGGGCGGGTGAATTAGAAACCTATCCCCAGGCCTGCTGGGAGAGCCAGATCTTGAGGGCTGCGTGGAAGGTCTGGACGGTGGTGAGGGTACGGATCTCAGCGGGGAGATCGTTCCACAGGGTCGGAGCTGCAACAGAAAAGGCTCTCCTCCGTGTGGTCGCCAGTCGGCATTGACTGGCAGATGGGATTCGGAGGAGGCCCAGTCTGTGCGATCGAATTGGTCGAAGGGAGGTAATCGGCAGGAGGCGGTCTCTCAAGTACCCAGATCCACTACCATGGAGTGCTTTAAAGGTGGTCATCAGTACCCTGAAGCGCACCCGGAGACCAACAGGTAGCCAGTGCAGCTCGCGGAGGACAGGTGTAACGTGGGCGAACCGCGGTGCGCCCACTATCACTCGCGCGGCTGCATTCTGGACTAACTGTAGTCGCCGGATGCACTTCAAGGGCAACCCCATGTAGAGCCCATTGCAGTATTCCAGCCTAGAGATCACAAGGGCTCGAGTGACTGTTGTGAGAGCCTCCCGGTCTAGGTAGGGCCGCAACTGGCAGACCAGGCGAACCTGGGCAAATGCCCCCCTGGTCACAGCTGACAGCTGGTGGTCAAAAGTCAGCTGTGGGTCCAGGAGGACTCCTAAGTTGCGGACCCTATCTGAGGGGTGTAAAATTTGACCCCCCAGCCTAAGTGTTGGTACATTAGCCAAATTATTGGGAGGGAAGCACAACAGCCACTCGGTCTTGTCCGGGTTGAGTACCAGTTTGTTAGCGCTCATCCAGTTCCTAACGGCCTCTAGACCCTGGTTCATCACGTCCACCGCTTCATTGAGTTGGCACGGGGCGGACAGATACAGTTGCGTATCGTCCGCATATTGGTGGTATTTTATCCCGTGCCTCCGAATGATCTCGCCCAGCGGTTTCATGTAAATGTTAAATAGTAGGGGGGATAAGACCGAACCCTGTGGCACCCCACATGTTAGGGGCCTCAGGGACGATCTCTGCCCCCCAACCAACACCGACTGCGACCTGTCCGAGAGGTAGGAGGAGAACCACTGTAAAACAGTGCCTCCCACTCCCACCTCCCGCAGTCGTCGCAGAAGGATACCATGGTCGATGGTATCGAAAGCCGCTGAGAGGTCAAGGAGAACCAGGATGGATGCATAGCCTCCATCTCTGGCCCTCCAGAGATCATCGGTCAATGCGACCAAAGCGGTTTCTGTGCTGTAACCAGGTCTGAAGCCGGACTGGAAGGGGTCAAGATAACTAGCTTCCTCCAAGGCCCGTTGAAGCTGGAAGGCCACCACCTTCTCAACAACCTTCCCGATAAAGGGGAGGTTGGAGACAGGACGAAAGTTGTTTAAAATGGCTGGATCCAAGGATGGTTTCTTCAGGAGGGGTCTCACCACCGCCGTTTTAAGTACGGCGAGGAAGTGCCCCTCCCGAAGGGAGGCGGTCACGACCGCCTGGATCCAGCCATGTGTCACCTCCCTGCTGTTGGCAACCAGCCAGGAGGGACACGGGTCCAGAATACAGGTGGAGGCACTTACAGCTCGAATGGCCTTGTCCACATCCCCAGAGGCAACATCCTGGAACTCAACCCAGAGATGATTTGCCAAGCGGTCCTCCTGTGTCTCGGCTGGATCTACTGCGGTGGAGTCCAAGTCCGACCGAAACCGAGCTATTTTGTCCGCCAAGAATTGAGCATAGTCCTCAGCCCTACCCTGCAAGGGGTCTCCCGCATCCCTCCTGTTAAGGAGGGAGCGGGTTATCCTAAACAGGGCGGCTGGGCGTGACTCGGCGGACGCAACCAAGGCAGAAATGTATGATCTTTTGGCAGTTCTTAATGCTCGGACGTAGTCCCTGGTGCAGGTGGTTAGAAGTGCTCGGTTCGCCTCGGACTTATCGGACCTCCACTGGTGCTCTAGGCATCTCCTCCGGCGTTTCTTCTCCCGGAGCTCCTCGGTAAACCAAGGGGGCCTCCGGGATCCACTGACCCGGAGGGGCCGTAGTGGCGCAATCCGATCAAGAGACTCCGACGCCGCCGAGTGCCAGGCGCCAACCAGAGACATCAATTAGGATACACAATACAAATGTTATAAATTATTTAATTTATAAATCCCTGGCCTAGAAATATTGCTCTGACGCCCCTCTTGAAATAATTCAGTCTAAATTCTTAAGGGGTTTATTTGGTGTGCCTCTATGTACTTCTAATCCTATATTAAAGTTAGAAATATAGCAGGCTTTCACACAGGTCTCTAAATGGCTCATTTACTTCAATTATTCACTTCAATTGATTCATTTTAAGAGTGCTTGGGTTTTTCTGACTCTTTCTAACAATTTTATATCTACATGATCAAGAAAATTAAACTGCTTAAGTCTTGTGATTTATCCTTATCTTACATATTGAACTTGAATATATTAGGTTTTTACAAAATCTGATCAGAGATGAAACAAACCTTTGACATATTCTTCCAGAAATACCTTTCTAATCTGAATATATATTACTCACACTTCATCATTAGATGCTTTATGGCAGCCTCCTATCACATGTTCTGTCATATAATGGATAAGCCAATGACATTGAAAAAATTTACACAATTGTTTTTGTTGTTCACACTAGACTAGACTGATGTAACACTGTAAAATACAACTTCCCACCTAAAGATCTTCTTAACTATTTATTTATTTATTTATTTATTTAATCAATCAATCAATCAATTAACTAAGAGAAACTTAAGCATTAATTTTAAAAAAGTCGACTACCTTCTGATAAATTTGTTCCAATGTTGAATGGCTCTTACCATTAGGAGACTTTTTTCATGTCCATTGAACTCCTTTTTCTTCAATTTCAACCCATTGCTGCTTTCATGGAATTGTACTTAATCAGTCTATCATACATGATTGCTCTGAAAACAGCCATCTCCACACAGTATTCTTTCATTCAGAATAAACAAACTCAAAGCCTTCAGTCATTCCTCATTTTTTCCCAGGCTCCTTATCTTGGTTGTTATCTTCCAGACATTGTCTAATTTGTCACTATACTTACTATAATGTGGTACCCCAAACTGAATTCCAAACACCCTTATGTCATCTGATCAACACACAATAGAGAGAGAAAAAATTCTCTTGTTTTTGTCACCATACTCCAATTGATACAGCTCAAGACTACACTGTATGTTTTGCTTTGCTTTTTTAATTGCAGGTATTTTTTGGAGTATAAGACGCACTGGAGTATAAGATGCACCAAGATTTTGAAGTGGAAATATTTTTTTAAAGTTTTTGCACTCTACAGACCTCCCGAAAACGGGCCCATTTTTTTGTCCAAAAAAAGGGCATGCATAGGCCTTTAGGAGGCTTATAGAGTGCTCCTGGGGGCTGCAGGAGCAAAATGTGACCTGTTTTTCACTCATTTCTGCCCTCCCCAGCCCCCAGAAGTACTCTGGAAGCATCCTATAGGCTATGCATGGCCATTTTGGTGAAGGGTGTGGAGTTTTGGGAGGCACAAATTGCTGTATTCAGTGTATAAGATGCACCCAGATTTTCCCTCTTTTTTGAGGGAAAAAGGTGCATCTTATACTCTGAAAAATATGATACATACTATAGTCTCACGTTCTGCTTATGACCCATCAGAACACCCAAATCTTTCCACACATAATACAGTTTCCTCATCCCATAATGCCTTTGATTTTTTCATTTCAAATGTAAGTCTTTTGTGTTTGCCCCTGTTGAAATTCATGTTGCTACTTTCTGCTGATTGACTCAGTTTATTAAAATCTTACTGAATATCTTATTACCTCCTTTAAATTGTTTGATAATAATAAGAAAGAACTGGAGAATAAAAAATACAAAGTCCTGAAAATGGAAATAGAAGTGTGGCAAAAAAAAGCAAAGATATCTTTGGTGGTTTCCAATTTCAAACCCCTAGCCCGATGATGCAAATTCCCACCAGAGCACTGGCCCTCCCTCCCTCCCTCCCTTTTGCTAATTGCTATGATGGACAGAGGTTCTTCATATTCTAAGCTGCCAACAACACACTCTAGATTCTATAGACAATCATCTAGCAGAGCCACATTAAAACATTAAATATTTTAAAGTAACCCCTTTATGGATTTATTGAAAACACATTCTGCCAGGGTGTCCTTCTGCCCTGAAGGAGATAACTGGTTGAAAAGATTGTATCACATAATCAAACCACACTAAGCCATCCAATATCTCCTCATATTCTGTCTATTACAATATTTATACCCTAGAGCAGATGGTTGCCTGCTTACTAAATTCAAAAGGATGGCTAGGCTAAGACTATGAGAACAATCAGCAACGTATGGATGTCAGTACCTATTCTTCCCCCCTGCCATCAGAACTGATGAAGCTTCTTGGATAAAAAGTGAAACATTTTTGTCTTATTCCTCAAAGGGAAAAAAAATCCAGTTGCCTTTTGAAGAAGAAGAAAAAAGCACCTTCGAGACAGTTATGACCTGGATGATCGAGAATATCCACAGATATTTGGATCAGGAACAGTTGGTGAAGGGATTTAAAAAACTGGGAATGAAATTGACTTTTTCATCTTTGGAGCTAAATGCATTTTTCATTTCATCCACCCTTATGCTACTTATTATTTTTGTTGCTTTTTTTCAGTGTAACCAACTCAACCTTTTTATTTATAGTCAAGTATGAGAAACAGAAGGCTGAAACAATTTTAAATGGAATATAAACTACAGCTCAAATTAGACAAAAACTACAGCATAATGTTCTTTAAAGACATGTAAATCTTACAGTTTACTTAAAAGATTTGTGCCCATTATTTATTTAATGAATTTATCAAATTTATTTGCCATCCACATAGCAATTGAAAGCAAATCTGAGCAGCTTAACAGATATTAGTGTCTATAAAACATTCCTACTAACATTTAAAATCACTAATACTTTAGAAATTGGCATAAATGCCCACTGGAAATTCACAAATGAACTCAACAACTATTCCTGTATATCCCAAGCAATGTGAATTAATTTTTTGTTCTCCCTTTTATTATCTTGCTCAAAAAGCAGAATAATAGTTGTTCAAAAAGGTTTGTTATGAGCAGCTTAACTTCACATTATTGTGGGAAACATTGTTATAAATATTTTAATTTTTATTTGATAATGGTTCTGCCATCCCAAATACTGTGTTAGAACACAAGAAATAGATTGGGAAACATGGAGAGAGAAATGAAATATAATAACAATAATCATTGGCTTAAGATCCAGAAGGAACAGACTTGAATACTTGGCCCTATCTAACAAAATGGTGAGAAAAGCAAGGTTTTACATTTATACAAGAAAAACCAAATGCACAGGTATAGAATAGGTGGCACATGGCTCAATAGCAGCAACTGTAAGAGGGATCTTGGAGTTCTAGTGGACAATCACTTAAATATGAGCCAATAATGTGTTGCAGCCACCAAAAAAGCCAATGTAATTGTAGGCTGCATTAACAAAGAGATAGACTCAAGATCATGGGAAGTGTTAGTACAGCTTTATAATGCCTTGGTAAGACCACACTTGGAATATTGCATCCAGTTTTGGTCACTCTAAATATAAAAAAATGTTGAGAGTCTGGAAAGAGTGCAGAGAAGAGCAGCAAAGATGATTAGGGAGCTAGAGGCTAAAACATATGAAGAATGGTTGCAGGAATTGTGTATGTGTAGTCTACTGAAAAGAAGAAAAATGGATGACATGATAGCAGTGTTCCAATATTTTAGGGGCTGCCACAAAGAATAGGGGATTAACCTATTTACTAAAGCACCAGAAGACAGAACAAGAAGCAATGGATGAAAATTAATTAAGAAGAGAACCAACCTGGAACTAAAGTGAAATTTCCTGACAGTGAAAGCAATTACCCTGTGAAACTGCTTGGTTTTAGAAGTTGTATGTAGGTACTCCATCACTGGAGGTTTGGACAGCCATTTGTCCAGAATGGTACAGGGTCTCCTCCTTGTACAGGAGATTGAACTGTTATTCTGTTATGTTGATATTATGCCAAGTGTGATAGAATGTTTCGACAGCTGTGCCAGGACAATAACGAGCAGTTTATTAGGTTACTTTTACACACAGAAGTTCAATGGCTCTCAAAGGATACATGCTTGTCTCATTTTGTTGCATTATTTGATAGTGTCCTACAGTTTTTTGAAAGTGATAATGAGGCTGGTCTCTATGAACAGTTAAAAACCGTAAAGAATGATGCCTTTTATTTGGCAGACATTTTCAAGAGATTTAATGAAATTAATTTGCAGCTTCAAGGAGCCAATATAACTCTTATAAGTTGTAAAAATATTGTGTCATTATTTATCGAAAAGCTTGATCTTCTCCGTCATAATATTTTAAAGAGAGAATTTCATCAGTTTCCTGAATTGTCCTCTATAAACAATGATGTAACTCTGGGGGATATTGAAAGGTTCAGCAGCCACCTCAACGAACTCAAATTGGATATGGAAAAACGATTTCAAGATATTTTAAACTTAAAGGTGCATGACTGGATGATAAATCCTTTTACAGCAAATGTTGCTGGGGTTGATATAACTTGCCAAGAAGAACTATTAGAACTTAAATATGATGAAGAGAGTAAGTGTAATTTTGGCAGTGGCAAAATTCTGGCAAAATAAAAAAATGCCTGCGTTATATCCAAATATGTGGAAAATGATGTTCAATTTATTGATACCTTTCCCTACCACATAACTTGTAGAATCAGGCTTTAGTGCTGTTAATCATATTATGAGCAAACAGAGAAATCATCTGAATATCACCAAAAGAGGAGACCTTCGTTTGTTCCTTATGAAAATCAAACCAGATATCAAATATTTAGTCTCGTATCAGCCTCAAAGATCTCATTAATCACTAGTAAGGCTAATTTCAATTTACTTTATTGTTTTCTAATTAAACTTTATAAAGTTAAAAACATTATAAACATGCATAAAGTAGAAATAAAAAGATAAATGTACATACATTTCTTTTTTTAAAAAACACCCTCCTTTCTAAAAAATATTCCGCACTTGCGCAAAAACTGGTGGGCGGTAAGGAAATTTTTCCATCAAGAAAGATCCATTAGTGGGCGGTAGGTAGAAAAAGGTTGACTACCACTGGTCTAAACAGATTGGTATGAAAGTCATTAGGACTGGATCACATTATTATGGACATCCTAAGACAAGTACATTCGAATCACTTACTAATACTAGTTTTAAAAACTTGATTTTTATTGACTGTAATTAATCTGATTTTGTCAATGCACTTTAAGAAGTTAATCTAAAAGCTCTTTCTGTGTGTTTTTAATAATAACAGTTTTTCTTGAGAGAAATTCAACAGATATAATGACCATGTGATTTCCCAATTTCCATTGTTTTCATTTCTCTGCCACTTTATGGATAACTTGCTTTTCAACTCTTCTATTTTTGTTTCCTCAGTCTATAAAAAGATAGTGTCACTAGCTAAAAAGTGAGAAAATGAAGGATGAATATGCAGCATGTTTTCACATACTCTGGGGCTATTTCCTCCTCACTCGTTTACTAGTGTTAAGAAAAGCACCCCAAGACTGACTTAATCTTGCAAATACTGTTATAATCCAGTGCTAATTAACTGAATTGCTCCAATTAAAATCTGATTTAAAATCAGATCTGATGTTGTTTAATAAACAAAACAATTGCATTCAAGGACTGTTTTATTTGATCAATGCCTCATTTTGACATATCAGGTTTTTAAATAATATTTAGTATTCAATATTAGGTGTTAGGGTTACTGGCTGAAAGCAAGTCCATCATTAACTAACTGAACAGAGCATCAAAAAGGGTCTTAAGATGGATAATTTGATGGGGTGTTCGTGTACATGTTTTGTGTGTGTATAGAATTGAAAAGAGACTGTGATAAAAATATGTTTTGAACATTGGACAAACTGGAAGCTCATAGATTGATTTATTGCAGTGTTATATAGATAGCTGTAAAATGTTTATGACATCCTTTGGATCTGTCCCATCCTGGTCAATGGGAAAAATCCCAGACTAAAACCAACAACTCACAAAAGCATTATGCCAACCTTCTAAACCACAGTGCAGTCAAGCTAGTTTCAAAATCTTGAAGTTATACTTAAGCTATAAAGTATTTATGCAATAAAAATATTATTCCATCTAAAGACAGGATAGCATACAATGTATTAACACTATTCAGTTAGATAAAAGAAAGATAAATTGTCTTTCTTTTTTCAAAAATATTGTCTCCTGTCAGGGATATTCTCTAATCAAATAGGGCTACTATACTGTTTATTAATTCAGTTATAAACCTTGGGCTATCAGATCTAGGGTGCAAAAATCCAAATTGCCATTAAGCAAAGGAGAGAGTTAGAAGTGGCTGTGTCTGATATTTACCATCCAGTGGTCTTCCAGATTTTTATAGCCTAGACATAGTAACTCAAGAGGTAGCATGGTTGCTTCCAAAAACATATTGCTGCACCGGTGGCTTGAATCTGCCACAAGTCCATCTTTCATAATAATATTTTATAATTAAATACTGTTACTTTAAGATATCATCTCCTGTATTTTGGCCACACATGCAAAATAAAATAAAAATATATATTTTCAGTTTTTTCTGAAACAGCAATTATTGAAAAAATACATGTAAAATCCCAGTAGTTAACCAATTCCCTATATCAACTGCATCCGGCCCACAAAAGAATTGTATGTGATCTCTAATAGCTGTAATCAAACAAAGCACTTTGATGTGTAAAACAAAACAGGGAGTTTTTCTGCAGCTTTGAAAGAGGTTGCAATATGGCAACCTCCACCCCCAGTCTTTAAAACACTGGATACAATTGTATTAGACAACCACTACCCTATTTCCAACCTTCCGTCTTTAGGGAAGACTTGCCACAAAATGCACAGGCATTGGTTGCATTCATTTTGTTATGGAGAACATCCCTTTTGGTCCCGTCAACCATCTTCAATATTGTACCTTGGGTAGTTTATACCATCCTTCTGGACATAATGCAGGGACTGGGGATTTACAGCATTGTGCTCCAGTCAACGGACAGTTGTAAGTGGGGGGAGTTTGATGCAGTGCCCTCAAACGTAAGGAGTAGCACATTGCTCAGTGCTCTCCCTTCTGCTTTTTAGCATCTGCATGAAGCTACTACATGAAGAATTTCATCTGTTTATTTGGGGTACAGAATCATCAATTATGATATCCAACTGCACAGTACTATGGTCAAAATCTTGTCCCTCTACCTAGAGGATATTGCAGGCTGAATGGGAAGAAACAGGCTGAAGTCAGGCCCAAACAAGACAAGAGTTGCTGTTTATTCATCACAATTCTGTCAGTTCTTCTCTGAAGGACTATTGCTGTCCCCAAGATAGCAAGTCCATGACTTAAGATCCTCCTGCATGAGCAAGCGGAGGTTCAGAAGGCTTTCAATTAGCATAGTTGGTACACTGGTTATGGCTCTATTGGAGAGCTTTTTGTGACAATAATTTATGTTTCCATCACCACTCAGTTAGACTACTACAAGCGTTTCACATGAGGCTGGAAAAGGCCATCTGGAAACCATACTTGGTAAGAAATGCAGTGGCCTATTTGCCAAGTGGAACTAGATTCCCTTATATTATATCTGTGGTATGATTCCTGCATTGCTTTTGGGGTATTTTGAAGTATTTGTTTTAACCTATAAAGCCCCAAATGGCACCAAGGGATTTTCAGGATTACCTACTTAACTAGAATCAAACTGCCTAATAAGAAAAAATATTTTTAGTACCATACTATGGCGGTTGGGAGGGCACTGAGACCAGGAGGAAAGGCTTCTCAGTAATAACCATAAAACAACTTGCCCCCAGAAACTAGATTGGCTTCAATATTAACAACCTTAAAGAAGTAACTAAAACAGAGCTTTTCTGAAGGGCTTTTTTAGTTGAATTTATTGCTGAATACCATATATATATTTATAACAGAGATGGTATTCATCAGTTTTTGACCAGTTCTGGAGAATCGGTAGCGGAAATTTTGAGTAGTTCGGAGAACTGGTAAATACCGCCTCTGACTGGCCCCGTACCGCATCTATTCTCTGCCTCGCGAGTCCCAACTGATCAGGAGGAAATGGGAATTTTGCAGTAACCTTCCCCTGCCACGCCCACCGAGCCACACCCACACCCACCACTGATTTATACTGTTATACGTTTTTAATATTTATGATTGCATTCCAATATTACAATATGGACATTAATACTGTATACTCTGAATGGGGCACAGTGTCATTTTCTACCATATAATAATAGTATTCAGTAGAATACAAATCTCTTGCCTATGTCTATATACATGAGATTCCTCAAGTCATTTATAGTTCTACTGTAGGGTTCTGTCTTACTGGAATAATGTAGGAACTTTGTTTCATGTTTCATTCTCTTCCTGTTTTGAGACAGACAAGAGGAAAATGAAGGGTTATAATCAGCAGACAGGAAGTAACTTACTTCCCTCCAGGATTTCTGTCCTGTAGCTGGCCTTCTGGAAGCAACAGATTAATAAACAATGTATTATATTTTTATTTCTTATAAAAAGAAACATTTTTTGTATTTCCGCTTATGACAAGAAATAGTCAAGAAAGGAAACTACAGTGGGACAGGCTCCTTGTTTTCAGGCTTCAGTTGTCACTCTTTATGACAACAAAGAAAGAAGCACTGAATGTGCAGAAAAGAGCAGAGCAGATGTGGGGAGGGTAAGGAACACTGTGTCCGAGAAACAGGCAGGTGAACGACCAGCAGAAAGGACTGAGGATGTGAAGTTCACCTATGATTTGGGGATATGTTGCCTTTGGCCACGTGTCTTTTTACTGTATAAATAGACTTTTTGTACAAAGCAAAAAAATAATCACTTCTTTTGAAGATCAATTTTATTTGAAATTTTACCCAAAGTTTCAATCCTGAAGAACAGTACGGCTATTATTTCAGATATGGGAGGCTAGATTCTTTGCTGCAAAAGCAAGCAAAACAAAACTCACAGATCTAATTTTACACCGAAACAACACAAGCCCATGTTGTTCCATGTTGAAAGATGTCAGCAGGAAGCTTTACGATTAGCAGAATCCCTGAGACTGGTGTTATCTTGAGACACAGAGCAAACCTGATATATTATCACCTCTATTCCACTATTAGTTGGGAGCACATAATGGGAGAACAGATTTCACCAAATACTTTCTTTCATACCTCACTCCTAAATTTATACAACTATAATATTACTTTAACAATGTTCCTTGTTTGTGTCTAGTGACCAGAAAATTCAGAACAAATCAGTCCATAGAAATGTTATGTTTGCTAATCATAAATGTAACTTCTTTATTTGTAACAAAATTTGAAAATATCATAGGCAAAATAAATGAAATATTTTATATTATCAAGAAAATTTGATTTAAGCATTCAGTAAATTTCAACTTTAATTAAGCAAGTAGGATTGAGGACTCTCTTAATTTATTATTTAATTAATTGATTAATTAATTTTATTTATAAGCCACTTGATTTCAAAATGATTCTGGACAGCTTACAACTAAAAACTAACTTATTAAAAGAAAAAACAGAACAGTACAGAAATGAAAAGTACAAAAATAATCAAGTCAAAATAAAATAAAACATTGCGCAATTGTTTAACAAGTTGCCTTAGCTAGTAGACTTTTCCAATTGGAATTCTCAGTGGCTAAAATGCTGAGCTTGTCGATCAGTCGGCAGTTCAGCGGTTCGAATCCCTAGTGCAGCGTAACAGGGTGAGCTCCCATTACATGTGCCAGCTTCTGCCAACCTAGCAGTTCGAAAGCATGTAAAAATGCAAGTAGAAAAATAGGAACCACCTTTGGTGGGAAAGTAACAGTGCTTTGTGCGCCTTTGACATTTAGTCACGCCACCCACATGATCACAGAGACGTCTTCGGACAGCGCTGGCTCTTCGGCTTTGAAATGGAGATGAGCACCGCTCCCTAAAGTCGGGAACGACTAGCACATATGTGCGAGCGGAACCTTTACTTTTAATATCATGTCAAATGTGGGACTGCTACAGAAATTTCCTGTCAGTGAGAACAATTAATCAGTGCAACTGCTTGCCTCCAGAAGTTGTGAATGCTCCATTCATTGAAGACTTTTAAAGAAGAAATTGGGGGGAAATGGTCTGGAATCATCTAGGATCACCTGCTTAAGCAGGGGGTTAGACCAGAAGAGCTCTATGGTTCCTTTAATGCTATATTGTAATGGTTCTGAATTGAAATTCAAATGACATTTATTAATAAATAAATTTTCAGTTGGTTTCTCAATATCTATCTTTTGAGATGTAGAAACTAAATATTTGGGAGAAAAGATAAAGGGATCAAAATAGAGCTCTATACTGTAAAAGAAAAATGAATGAGTTATACACTAAAGATTAATTGTGTTAATCAAGATTATACGTATTTAACATGTATTAAAGAAACTATTTCCTTCCTGAATATCTATGAAAATATTACATGAGAAAGGGACTGAGAAAGCCTAAAATGCTAAAGCAAGTATTACAAAGAAGAGGTTCTTCGTAGAGGTGATAGTTCTTTAATTTATACAAGGTGAAATCCTCCTCCAATGTTTTACATAACAACAAACTACTGTTGTTATCTATGCCCTTTTAGATGACGTGTCCTTGGAAGAAAATGAACTGAAGGTTATTGTAGAAGCCTCAATAAATAGAACCACATAGATTTCCTTGCATTAATCTCTGGATCTATAAGAGTGCCAGCAGAACTAGATTAGCGAAGGGAATAAGAAATGATATTAAACTATATTTGGGTTTGCGGAAATACCATCCCAAGAAAACATAAATTGAGATTTTAAAGAGACACCTATAACAACAAAAGAAAGGGAGAGAGGAGGAGAGGACAAGAGGAAGAAAGAAAGAGGTAAGGAGAGGAGAGTGGAAGGGAGAGAAAGAAAAGGAGAGAGGATAGGAAGGGGAAGGGGAAGAGTAGGAATAGGGGAGAGGTAAGGGAAGAAGGAAGAGAAAGGAGAGGAGGAAAGAAGAAAGTAGAGAAGGGAGGGAGGGAGAAAAGAAAGTGAAAATAAGGTGGTATTAAAACAGGTGGATGTGATGGTAAATAAAGCAACCCAAACTGTATATAATAGTCTTTTAAATGGAATAATAAATGTATAAGAATGACAAATGTAAAGAAGAACAATAACTATATGAGTGTATACCTATAATTGTATGTAAGAGAATAAATAATAAAAAACTTTTCCAAAAAACGAGTCCCAGCAGAGCTGAACATTTAAAAAAAATGTTATACAACAGAATGAAATGTCAAAAGTTGAAAGGCACAGAAGTACCACAATCCAAGAATTCTATGACAGTAAAGATCTGCTGAGGAATTGCTATCATTCCTGGATCATCCTGCATTCTGAATAATACCTATGCATACCAAGCTGGTAGAGAACTAAGCTCTAATAAAAATGCTTTTCATTTAAAAAAAAACTGTGCTACAAATAATATTTATTGCAGCCTTGCCCTTGCATATCAAGGGCAGAGTCATTCACCTGAATTGCAGGTTAGACAGATTCCTGCATTATGTATTTTAATTAATCTTTGAATGTAATGGTATTGTTTCTATTATTTTGAGTTTAAAGACAGGCACAGTCTTTAACAACTCCACTCATATATGACAGAGAAGACAATCTATCAATTTTTCCAGCCTTAAATACTGTAGATTTTTATTGTCAATAAAAGCATTTTAAACTTGGCTTAATGGCAAACTGGCAGCAAGGTCAGCTTCTTTAGAATAACTATAATAAATTCACCATTAAGCTGCCCTCTTCAAATGATAAGCCACAACTTTCTGCATGAGCTGCAATTTCTGGCCTAATCTCAAAGGCAGAAACATATAAAAACCCTTGCAATGATGTAATCTTAAAATGCTTTTAAACTTTTGTTTTGTTTTGTTGGTTTCTTCAAGTCAGTGTGTTGACTCCTGGTAACTGCTTGAACACATCCTTGCAGTTTTTCTGGCAGGACTCCAGAAGTAGTTTAACCCTGCCTGCTTCCTAGGTTGAGAAAGAGTGTCTTGCCCAAAAGCAGGTCTAGAATTCACAGTCTCCTGGTTTATAGTCTAATGATTTAATCACTAAACCAAGCTGGTTCCCAAATCTTAAGGTTACTACTACCCAAGCTATGGAAAGTAATAACCATTAAAGGCAAATCAGGTGGAGCTAGAAAAGTCACTTAATAGCAAGAATTTAAGGTGACCCCTCAGACTACTGTATACACAAGCTATCTTACAGGTGTAGAGTAGTATGCGCATACATTTCTTTTTATCCTGGAAAAAGATTATTAGCTACAATGCCCCTGTCTTGCTGGGATGCAGTTTCGGCTTTCTGGCACCTCATCCATCCCATAACTGTATCAGACATAGGTCAAAGGGCAACATCATTTCTGCCTTTGGGGATACCTAATTTTATTTTTAAGTATCATCATCAAATACACTTTTGACATCTCATTTCTAATAATCAACCCAATGATAACAGAGTGGTCAATGCTTAGAATACACTACCTGACTCTGTGGTTTCTCCCCCAAACCCCCAAAACTTTAATCTTAGACTGTCCACTGTCGACGTCACCCCATTCCTAAGAGGTCTGTAAGGGGCGTGCATAAGTGCACCAACGTGCCTACCATCCCTGTCCTACTGTTCCATTTTATTTGTATCCATTTCATGTATTCATAATCATGTTTATATTTATATCTGTTATCTAATACATTCCTGAGACAAGAAAGAAGGAAGGAAGGAAGGAAGGAAGGAAGGAAGGAAGGAAGGAAGGAAGGAAGGAAGGAAGGAAAGAAAGAAAGAAAGAAAGAAAGAAAGAAAGAAAGAAAGAAAGAAAGAAAGAAGCTGAAACCTTGTACTATTCTCCGAACATACATATCTCCCTGAAAGCAATCACAATAAGGTGACAGAAATAAACATGCACAAACACAAAGGTAATATTAGGATTGCAGCTAAGTATAGAGAAAATCAGGAAGCAGGATATAGACAGCAGATGATATAACTGATCTTGCCAGTAAAACTTCCTATGCTCTATCCCAGGGGTGTCAAACTCACGTCGGCACGGCAGCATCATATGACATATTGGAACTTTCCCCCCCCCCTTTGTTAAATCGGGCGTAGGAGTGGCCAGTGTGTGACACATCTGGCCTGCGGGTGGGAGTTTGACAGCCCTGCTCTATCCTTTTGGCTCTACTACAACAACCTCTATTTGGAGGTACAGATTGATTTTATTAGTAATGTAAATATTTTTCTATTTTGTTTATTAATAAAGTCAATCTGTATCAACATATTAAGTAAGAAATTAAATTTGATGTGATTCTTGTTATAAAAGATCTTGCAATTAAAAATCAAATAGGTAGAAAATATTGCTCAAGATGCTGTTCAAGTCCCTTTTTTAAAACAGTTCAAATGTTCAACAGTTCAAATAAACAAACTGTAAAGGGAGGTGTTTATCATAGATTGAGAGATTTGGGAATAATGATGTGTTTTATTTATTAGCAAAAACTGGAACATTATGTTAGGGAAATAAAAAAAAATTAAAAATTAAAAATGTCTTTATTCCCACAAGCCAAATTTGTTTTTAATTTTTTCTTTCATTTCAATAATGGTTTAAAAGCTATAAACTATAAACAATATTAAGTTATTCCTAGTGAACAGAATGGTTTAAACAATCTATTCAAATCTAAAAATATTTAATTGAATTTGTAATTAATCATACTGAATGGTTCTTTATTCTTTAAAACCAGAGTGAAAAGGTATCTACTCAGATGGAAATTTGATTTATTCATTTGAGTCCTGGAATTCAAAGCTTATTAAACATGCCCCCCAAATAGAGAAAGACTAATAAATACTACTCAAGAAAATGCAGTTTAGTATCTTCCGTAACAAAATATTTTGCAAAATTAATCAATAACAGCAAGTAGTAAGTAAACAGTAAATAAATCTAGTAAATTTCAGGATTCTAGGAAGGATGCCTTTCTGAAGAATGAAAAGAATTCAAAACAATTGTCAAATTAGAAACAAAAACTGCTTTGCAAAAAAAACAAATATTAGGTCCCCAATTTTTGATGTTCGTTTGAACAATGGCAAACTAGATTTGCATTGTTGTCAAGGTAATAAGATGAACATGTCCATGTAGATATTAGAGGTCAAGTATTATTTGAAAGATGAATCATGTTCACAATTTCATGTCATGCCATAAAAACAGAGCCAGAATATAACTGCATACAATTTACTAAAACAAGCAATGAAAAACATTTTTAAAAAAATATCACAGTCTTTTTAGATAAGAAAAAAAATCAACAATAAACTGAATGGTAGTATGAGCCAAGAAGGATTATATTATTGATTTTCAGTTGGTCCTTTATATATCCCAATTAGATATAACTTTTAATGAAGAAACCTAGTTTTCAAATATAAATTTGGTGGAACTGACCTTTACATATGATCTTTACATATGACCATATATGTGAGGTATCAAAGATTTAACCATGAAAATAATAGCAATACCGTATCGCAATTGTAAGGTAATATAGTATAGTGACAGTAACAGCATAGTAAACTTAACTGTATTATTGTTTCCAAAAGTAATTAGACTATATACTTAAAAGTGCATATGTTCTATAGGTTATATGCTATCAAATTAAACAAGCATGACTTAGTTTTCCCCTTTTATGACGATGGTGATGATGATACCCACACACACACACGATAGATATGATAGATAGATAGATTGATTGATTAATTGATAGATAATTAGATATTCATAAAGCTGCCTTATTAATAAAAATGTTGTTCTTTATAAAAAAATCAGTTACAATTTTTACATTGTAGACTTATGCTTAAATGAATGTAATGAGCTCTTTTATTTCAGAATGGGAATACTGAGATTGATAGCATTTAAAGTATTTTAAATTCATAGAATTTTATTCATTGATTGATTTAGCCTATGGCATCTACATAGGATTATGGAATCATAGGGTTGCAATGGATCTTAGAGGTCTTCTAATCCAACCACTTGCCCAAGAGAGGGGACCTTATACCATCCCAGATAAATGTTTAATTAAATTAAATATTTCATTTAAAACTAATACAATTAAAAATATTTTTAAAAATTCATTTAAAGTGACTGGCTGATAATAATAATCTATTATTAATTGCAAAAATAAATTGCGTAATGTGTAGTTACAACCCCTTTGTAAACTGTACCTTACACATGGTGAAAAACATAAGACTATTTACTATACAATATATTATGCAATCTTTCTCTTGGTTTATATTGGATTAAAGAAAAAAATAAAAGTTTCTGGAAAAGCTATATTATCAGAAATTCCACATCTAATTTAGGTTTCATGTGGATTGTAGTCCTGATAACACTCAATCATTCAAAAAAGTCAAATAAATATGGGGGGGGGGGAAATCTATAAACAAAAAGGAGATATGAGAGTATTTTCAGTTGGCGTCGCAATGGAAACAGCTGAAAAATAGCAGAGCTCTACTGAACTCCATGAAAACCAGCCAGCAACTGCTTCCAGGAGACGTTATGGGATCCTAGCCATCTTGGAGGGGTGGTGAAGAAAGGAGAAGTGCTTCATTGACCATGAGGAAAACTACAATTTCCTTGTTAGGGCTGAAGAAAGCTCTCCCAAACAGCAGCAGGGACAATGGCCATTGTGGCAAGTCACAAGTTGTGACAACCAGAACAATAAGATTTGTGCTGGAGCGGTGTGGGAAACTGGGTGAGACAACTTCCAACTTTTATGCTAGAGATCTAACCCAAGTTAAAAATTCCAAAAAATAATCTCCAAGTAGCAAGAAAGTGGAGAAAGATTAAAGATTAAAAACCCAGAGGTGGAATAAATGCTTACTGGAAGCTTTAAAACATAGAAAGCCGGGAAAAGATTCAACAACTACTTGAAAAGTGATTATTGGGATAAATTGCCTTTTTATTTTTAATGCCTCTTGATCTGTTTAACAATCAGCTTTTTGACACTGTTTAATGATGGAATTGGGAGGAGTAAAAAGAGCATTACAACGTGGGGAGTTAAGTGAAAGTGACAATTGTTTAATACAAATAAATGAAAGAAGAGAAAGTAAACAACATCTGGAAGGCCACCAGACCTTGATTCTGTTTTGGTAGGTGACTTGGATGTCTGGAAACATTTAGGGAGTTCTCTGTAAGACAAATTGAACTGAAAATAAATAGATCTCTATTAAAACTGTTTAATGAATGGACTTGAAAGACTGGAGGAAATCAGCTGGCCAATTTGGATTTGAATTACTTAAGCCAGTGTTTTTCAACCACTGTGCCGCGGCACACTAGTGTGCCGTGACATAGTGTAAGGTGTGCCGTGGGAGGATTAATTTATATATAGTCAATATAGGCACAGAGTTAAAATTTTTTAACATTTTCTAATGGTGGTGTGCCTCGTGATTTTTTTCATGAAAAAAGTGTGCCTTTGCACAAAAAAGGTTGAAAAACACTGACTTAAGCTACCTGAAAGAACATCCTACGAGATCAAAAAAAAGGAAGGTGATAGAAGAAAAATGAAAAGAAGAAAAAAATAATAAGAGTTTAAAATTTGGACAATTAGGAAGAAGCTAATTGGAAAATTACAAAGACTGTAAATCACCAAATTCAAGGACTATAAACTTAGGGCATGTGGAGGTACAATTCTGATTAAATTTTAGTAATTTGGGGGTTTTCAGATATTGGGACAATGGAGCCCTAGGGGTGTATGCAGTAATTTTTAATACAGGGGACAATAGAGGTGTATGAAGAAATGTTATCAATGCTTAAAAGTTTATATGAAACTGTGACAAAGATAAGGAGATAATGGGATTGTCCAAACAAAAATAGCAATAGCAGTAGACTTATATACCGCTTCATAGGCCTTTCAGGCCTCTCTAAGCGGTTTACAGAGAGTCAGCATATTGCCCCCAACAATCTGGGTCCTCATTTTACCCACCTCGGAAGGATGGAAGGCTGAGTCAACCCTGAGCCGGTGAGATTTGAACCGCTGACCTGCTGATCTAGCAGTAGCCTGCAGTGCTGCATTTAACCACTGCGCCACCTTGGCTCAAAAATATGTGAGTGTAGAAGACCCTCAGCAAAGGGGAGGGGGGAGACTAACATAACACTCAGAAAACAGATAAGAAACCAGAAGGAGTGGGGGAGGAGACAAAACAAAACAAATTGCAAGAAGATGAAGACATTGAAGGAACAAAAATAATACATATGAATCTAATAGATAATTCTCTAAGAGTTTACAATAAAGCGGGGGGAAGGGAAGTCTCCCTAAAATAATGAAAGGTCTATTGATGGGTACTCAAATGATGCGGCAGGAGACAAAGGATAAGCCAGAGGGAATATCTAGTTCGTATAAAAATGATAGAAAGAGAAATAAGATCCCAAGAGAGTAATATAAAAGAGGAATTAAAAAGTCAATAAATGGATGAAGTCTCAAAAAAAGTAAGAGATGATGGATAGAGATAAAATACCTCTCAATATGGTGAATGAATTAGAAATTAAAAGTAGAAAATATACATTGAAAAAACAGTAGAACATATATAGATAGATAATAGAATTTACTATAATCATAAGCAAATTAAGGTTAGAAGGTGATACTCTAATTGTATACAATTGTAGCACAGCGGCCAGTTGTTTCGCCGGATATGGCATTGGTTACTAGTCGGGCCCCACCCAGGGGCCTAGGACGTTGTAACGTATTTTCATAATATGCGTGCAGATCCAAGTAGTGCGGCTTTTTGCATTTGACTGATGGTGATATTGTCAATTTTTAACTGTTTTAAATGTAATTCCAGTGCTTTTGGAATAGCACCCAGTGTGCCAATTACCACTGGAATTATCACTGCTGGTTTGTGCCATAGTCGTTGAATTTCGATTTTTAAGTCCTGGTATCTTGCGATTTTTTCATGTTCCTTCTCAGCGACCCTGCTATCACCTGGTATTGCGATGTCTATGATTGTGACCTTATTTTTCTTAACCAGTGTGATGTCTGGTGTATTATGCATCAGTATTTTGTCCGTTTGTATACGGAAATCCCAAAAGATCTTGACCATCTGATTTTCGGTGACTTTTTCAGGCTGATGTTCCCACCAGTTTGTTGCTGTTTTAATATTATAATTTTTGCACAAATTCCAATGGATCATTTGTGCTACTGAATTGTGCCGCAATTTATAATCAGTCTGCGCGATTTTTTTACAGCAGCTGAGTATGTGATCAACAGTTTCATCAGCTTCTTTGCAAAGTCTGCATTTGGCATCATCAGAGGATTTTTCGATTTTGGCCTTAATGGCATTTGTGCAGATAGCTTGTTCTTGCGCAGCTAGGATTAGTGACTCTGTTTCTTTCTTTAATGTACCTGTTGTTAACCATAACCAAGTTTGCTCACTGTCCACTTTATCTTTTATTTTTTCCAGAAATTGGCCATGCAGTGCTTTGTTCTTCCAACTCTCCATTCTTGATTTTATGACATCTTTTCTGTATTCTTGTTTCGTCTGTTGGGCCTTCAGTAGATTTTTGTTCTTTACTTCGATTAATAGATGTTCTTGACTTTCTTTTAAATAATCAGCCAGTGCATGTTTTTCTTCTTCAACTGTTTGCTTCACTTGTAATAACCCTCTGCCACCTGATTTTCGGGGCAGATACAGTCTATCAGTATCACCACGTGGATGTAAACTGTAGTGCATTGTCATTAGTTTCCTGGTTTTTCGGTCCAAAAGGTCCAAATCAGCTTGTGTCCAGTTAACTATACCAGCTGTGTATCTTATAACTGGTATTGCCCAGGTATTTATGGCCTTGATTGTATTTCCACCATTCAATTTAGATTTCAAAATTTTCCTAACTCTGTTGGTGTACTCTCGCCTGACAATAGTTTTTACTTCTCCATGCTTGATGTTATCCAACTGCAGAATGCCTAAGTATTTGTAGGCTTCATTTTCTTTGCATTTAATTAATTGGCCATTGGGCATTTCAATTCCCTCACATGCAGTGATTTTGCCCCTTTTTATGGATACAGTGGCGCATTTTTCCATGCCAAACTGCATTGAAATATTGGTGCTGAATATTATTATTATTATTACTATTACTATTACTATTACTATTACTATTACTATTACTATTACTATTATTATCTATATATAAAATATATTGAATATATTTATAATTTTAGGGGATTGGTGATATAATCCCAGGATTGATTAAATTTGGTTAATGATTGGTCATATTTGTATTTTTAAACAATTGGGATATTTGATTTATGGTGGAATATTGAGTAATTTCTAAAATATTAAAATACTAGTGATTTAACAGGGGATAACAAATACTGCATGAAGAAATGTTATTGAAGCTTATAAGTACAATGCAGGTTATAAGTGCAGGTTAAAGTCAGAAACTGGAAGACTAGGTTTATGTATACCTAATTGCATTATTATTGCTAGCATTGTGTAAAAAATATATTGATCCAGTCAATATGCTGTCTTCAAAATATGTATGGATGTTAAAGAAAAAGTACAAATAAAACTATATTTACACATACACACGGACACACACGTAAATGAATATTAGCATTAATATTCATTGCAGGCTGGATTTAAAAAGAAATATGCTGCTGTTGGATAGCAATTTGTGAGGGTACTCTACACATTTACTACTTGCCATCAAGAGTTTGTACATCTCTCAATTACCAAAAACAGATGCAAATTCTATATCTTAAATTGAATAGTTGAAGAAAACATCCTTTCTTTTTGTTTTCTTCAATTGGTACTCAAAAGGTTCTATTGACTCTTTATGCAGATATTACACTGCTATTATTAGTTGCATGTGATTATTTTCTAAAACTGGAATTTATTGTAAACAGAAAGGTCTGTTTGTTTACAAAGTGGTGGCATTTTCCAAGATTATGGCCATTATAAATGGTTACTGAATAATTACAATGCGCAGTGCCAGCTGTACCTAACTGCATACTCATTTTGTGTCAGTAAAATCTGTATCAACCTACATATAAGCTATACTGAGAATTTTCATCTATTAGAAGCAATGCTAAAATATGTGTTGATGTGGAAAATCCCATGTAGAAATAAATGAATTTGATATAATGCAGAATGTGTTTTTGCATATATTTCTGGCAGGACTGCACAATACTACTAATGCAGTATTTAGAAGAGAAGTGGGCCTCATTTTTTAAAATGTAAATATTTATCCATCTATTGTTCCATATTTTTCCAATATAAAAGTTGGAAAAATGTTTATTTAATAAAATTGTGCTGTTTCGACTAGCAGAATAAAGAAAGAAGACAGGCTACAATTCTGTACTTTACATAATTTAATGCTAAATTAATGGATTACCTATCAGGTTATCATCTCAGGATGCAATATCTTTTGGGTTTCACTGATGGTGACAAATAGGGGAAATTATAATTAAGTATATTTCATCTAAATCACACGATAAAATAGCAACTAATTTACAGAAACAGACTTTCTTCTCTAGGAAACTTGTAAGATTTCAAATTATGCCTCCAGAATATATAGCCACTGTAAGTGTACAGCATTTAACAATGCTTTCTTTATGTTTCTGCATCAAGTAAAATCCAATACATTATGCAATACATTTTATAGTTTATTCTATACAATTCAAAGTTATGCTTTTTTTTCCTTTCCCAAAATTTTTATAAGGTCAGCCAAATGACTTCAGAATTAGATGGCTGCTGGCTGAGGTTGATGAGTTTCTTATCAGTAAAAAAAGTTTTGTCTATATTTAGCAACTAGAAGGTTACATATTTTATATGATACATAACAGATGAAACAAACTGCTGTGTACCTATAACTGGAAATGGTTTCTATTTACAAAATGGGAAAAGGAACAATTAACTCTGCGTTAGAATCCACTACACTACTCAGTCTGCTTCCTAATCTTTCAGAGCATATTTTAAAATATCATTATGCAAAGGCAGTTCTAAGACCATAATATTGGATTTCACTCAGAGTATTATTTGTTAATATTAATACATAATAGCTTTAATTGTATATGTACTTCTGGCATTTTATATGTATTTATTCTTTTGATTAATATTAATCTGTGTATATAATTAATATATTAATCATATTATTTATCTATCCAATCATCCATTTATCCATCATTAATATTATCACACCTATTGACCACAAACAATATATAACATAAGATAATATCCTCCAAGTTTGAAAAATGAAAGGGATTACTATTTATTGTATTCCTTAGAATTAGTCATGGCACTCCGGCATTCATTTTTATCGAATTACTTTTCACTTCCACAAAGGTTCAGAATGAAGTATACAATCGTGAATTATTATTATAATGAAAGCTTTTTCTATTCAATAAAATATTTCAGTGAGATATTGCTAAAAATGAAATACTGCAACAACCCAGTACAAAACAATACAAAATGTTTGTGTTGACTAGGTAAATAGTTATATTATAAGCTTAAATGGTATGAAAAATTAGAATTAAAGTGACCTGTTTCTGATGAAGATTTTTGGAGGATATAAAATATTATGCTCATAAAATGTGACTGGTAAATGTTTAATTAATAACATGTATAGAATATTAATTTGCATGTATGTTACAGAGCAAATCTTGACATTTCTGTGTTATTTTAAGTATTGATACATCAAAATATATTATCTTGAACTGTTTTAAAATAATTCTAGATTCTTAAGAAAACTAATCACTAGAGCATAAGAAGCTGTTTTACATTAAGTTAGGCCACTGGTTCATCTTTACTGTCTGTTTGGATTGGCAGTAATTCCACAGGGTTTCAGATAGGTTTTTCTCCATGAGCAGTAGAATGAGAAATAATGAAGAGTGAACCTGATATGTTATGCATGCAAACCTTGTACACAAGTAAATGAGAAGCATGAGAAGTTTGAATCCACGCTCTTCGGTAAAAGCTCTAATTTTCTATTCTTCCACTCTATTACTATGTATAGCTTATTATTATTGTTTCTTAATAACAGGTGTTAAGAAATATGGAGATATACTTTCAATAAGGCTGACATTTGTACTAATTTCCACACTGCAACTACAAGCTCTTTATCTCTTATTTTTCACAGTTATTAAAATATATCATTATTGCTGCTATTCTAGGGTTCATCTTGCTATTCTAAGGTTTCAGTTCTTGCTATTTCTAAGGTTCCTGCTATTCTGTGACTTCTCAAAACACATTAAAAGAAATGTTCGTATATCAAGTTGCCCAATCAAGTTCACAGAAGTAAAATGTTTCGCCTTTTCTCTTGGATGCAACTAAAGAGAATCTCTAAAAAGAATTTTGGTTCACAACTTATGTTTAAAAGCTGTCATTTTATTTACTCATTTCCTTTAAAAAAGAACTAGAAAAGTTCTCATTTCCATTATTGCCCAAATAGAAACCCTTCTAAGAGTATCACAACATAAGTTAATAATTACATCTGATATTTTGCTATATCACTGAAAATTTCTACAGATAACTAAACTGCCAACTAGTTTTAAACAATTGTTCAATATTTGTAAGGCAGCTGAACTGTTATTGTCCATTCTTTAAAAGCAAAAAATAAATGTACATATGTAAGAACAGGAATCATTAAGTATCTTAACTATAGTAAAAATTACAATATCTGTTACTGTGAAAATGACAACAGATGTAGAAAAGGCAATATAAATGGTCAGTTGGTCAATTGTTTTGGTTATTTTGATAGATACTCAGAAGGAAAGAATTAGATAAGATCGGGATAAATTTTATTAATGAAATCATTTTAGGAGTCCACGATGGCAAAAACAGAGTATTGAAGTTATTAAGAATGAGTGATATATTTATTATGGCATAAAGTTTTATTTCATTTGTTTCCTAAGCCATTATTGCTAGTTGTCACCTCTGTGATATATCAACATGGACACAGACATAGAAATGAAATATAAGAAACCCACTATCTTCTGAAAGCCTTATAAATATGCAAAAGAATGGCAATGCTCTACAAAGCAGAAACATCCATATATCTGTATAAATAGTGGCTAGAGCTCAAAGTGGTCTTTCGCATCCTCCGCATGCAGAGGTAGCTCCAGTTTTCCTTCTCAGTATGTCCCAGGCGCCAGACCCATAGGCCTCATTAACACATGTCACATCCTTAAATGACAATATGGCCTGTACCACTTTCAAAGACTGCAGATAGGAGGGTGCTATTTTAATGATACAGATTGCCTAGCCATTGGTAGAGTTCCGGGTATAGGTAAATCCCAAACTCCAACACACCAGACAGGAGGACACTCTGCAGAGTCCGCTTCCTGCCGCTTCCCTACTTGAACCGAATTACGGTGTTTCAAAACAGAATGAAAGAAAACTTGTGCAAGGTTAATCTTGACATCTTCATGCGCCCGACTGAATGCATTCTGTGCCCTCCTGACTTCACCGTCCCCTGAGGTTGTTGCCATGGGGAGCTGCAGTGCAGTCTGTGTGAGTGCGTGGAGGAAGGACCGGGGACGGCCCAGCTGAGAAGAGGGAAGAGATTCTGCGCCCTCTCGCCCTTCCCCTCTACAGCCCTCGCAAAAGGCGAGCCGAGAAGAGGCGACCACACAGCACAGACCTTGGACAGCAGCAACAGCAGGAGCAGCAGCAGGCGGCGCGGTACGGCGGTTCCTCTCTCTGCTTGCACCTGTCGCCCGGCTCCCCTTCACGATAGCCAGGCTCTTCTGGGGAAGGAGAAGGATGTCCTCCGTAGGAATGGAGCCCCCCGCCCTCCCCCCCCCGGACAATGGATGAAGGAGCAGCGGGAGGAAGAGAAGCAGGCTCGCTTACCTCGCTCAGCCCCGGCGACAATGAACCTCGTCGACAGTGCTGTCGGAGCAACGCGCCGCCCCTTCTCGGCCACCTCTGCACGGTGCAGCCACCCACCTTTACCCCGCAGCCGATGGGTCGCTCAGTCCCGGGCGGGCGGGCGCGCGCTCGGCTCCCTTGGCGAACTGGCGGCGGATCCCCGCAAGGCAAGGCAACAGCTTGCGCTCGAGCCACTCCGCTCTTTCCCCCCTCCCGCCACGGACTGCTTTTGCGCTGAGGAAAGACTCACCACCTCGGAGGCTGGAAGGGGGAGGAGCCAAGAGGAAGGAAGCCCGAGACGTCCCCTCTGGGGTGCGCATGCGCGCGCGAGCCTCCGCGGCTGCTCTCTCTCTTCCTGCTTTCCAGTTCAAGCGCGGAGCTGCCAATCGGGAATGGCGTGGCGAGATGTTGTTGTCGCCTCCCCTCCCCTCTTGTTCTCGTCTGGTCCAGACGCCAGCCCGAGGTGGCGCCTTTCTTCCTGGGGTGTGGATATCAACACATACTATTGAAGCCGGAGACGGTCGACTGCTTCGCAGGGACTCTTATGCTGAAGCGCCCGGATGAAAACGAGAGTCTGCCCTTCTCTCGTCTCGGTAGGAAAAGTCTGGACCTGCCCAGGAAAGAGGAACCTCCATATTCAGGAAACCGAATTAACCCCATGCCGTGGGGCAGGGTCGGCGACGGATTTTGCCTTGTAGGGCTCTTCTTGCTCTACTCCAGGAAAGCCACCGAAGGCTTCCTTAGGCGCACCTGCGGGATTAGAGTCGCTCTTGTCTCCTGAAACACGGGCTGGGTTGGTTGCCGCAGACTGCAAAGTAAGGGGAGCGTTTTTGAGGTCCCATTCATGAAACAGACTCTCATTTTGTTCCTATATCTACCCCAAATTTATAGCTGTGGTTCTGGGCACGCCGATAAAGGGGTGCCCCTTTTTCTAAGTGGATCTAGGTAAAGTAATGTGATTCATTGACCGAATGATCTGAACAGCTGCCGATGTGTACTTATTCAAAACCTGAATGATTTGGTGTAGCTAAAAGGCATTGTAAGATTTAAGAAAGAGGATACCTATTTGATTATACATGTAACTACAACAGCAAGAATTGTATTTGCCCAAAATTGGAAATTAAATAAGCTACCAACAGACGAAGAGATAATAAAAAGATACTAGATTGTGCAGAGATGAATAGGTTGACAATGAAAATAAAGGATAAAGAGGAATCAGAGTACTTCAAGACTTGGGGAAGATTTTATGACTGGCTAAAGAAAGCAAGCTAGAAAAGAAAGTAGGGAGAAGATAAAGTACCCAGATGACTATTAAATGGAATGGGGGGGGGGGGGAAGAGAAGAGGAAAACAAAAAAAATATTAAATATATAAGTATATATTCAAGAGCGAGATCAAAAGCAGGGAACATAATTAGGGTAGACTAGCGAAGGTAAGGGAATAAGAAATGATACTAAATTATATTTGGGTTGACGGAAATACCATCCCAAGGAAACATAAACTGAGTTTGAAATACACACCAACAATAATAGAAAAAGAAAGGGAGAGAGGAGGAGGTAATGGAAGGAAGGCAGGGGAAAGAAGAAAGAGGTAAGGAGAGGAGGATGGAAGGGAGAGAAAGAGCAGGAGAGAGGGTAGGAAGGGGAAGAGGAAGAGCAGGAGTAGGAGAAAGGGAAGGGAAGAAGGAAGGGGAAGGAAGAAAGTAGAGAAGGGAGGGAGAAAAGAAAGGGAAAACGAGGTGTTACAAAAGGAGGAAGGGATGGTAAATAAAGCAATCCAAACTCTACATTATAACTTATTAAATGAAATAATAAATGGATAAGAATGATAAATGTAAAGAAGAACAACAATTATGTGAATGTATACTTAAAATGGTATGTAAGAGAATAAAAAAATAAAAATTCTTTGAAGAAAAAAAAAGCATTGTAAGATTACAGTCTTACTGAGTGTGTGCATCCATCTTTCCTGAAATAAATTCAAGAATAATATTACAAAACCTTGAGAAAATGAGAAGTTTGGATGCTTTGAATTTTAGCTATATCAGAGTTCTAATAAGGGCATATTATTGAACCTGGGTGTTCAGATTCTAATTGACGACTTAACGACAGAACATCTGGAAATTCTATATACACTTCTTTAGTGAATTATGTATACAAAATGAAATAAATACTCTGAAAACTAATTCTGACAATAGTTTATGACACGGGCAATCCCTTTCATTTAGTGTTATTAATTTCCATACACTGTACAGTATTTTCAGATTCTAATCAATCTTTGTTCAGTTTATCTATACATAATTATTATTCTATTTGCAATTAAGAAAAAAACAGATGTCCTAAGTACTAAACCTAGTACTGAACCATAAGCGATGTTCCAGTCAACACCAGAAAAGTAATACTGAGACATATATGACATTTCCCTTTTTTCCTTGTGAATTTGCTATGGTATAATAGTTTCTCCACTAGAATTATTGATTATTTAATAAATAGGACATTGCTTAAATGAATGCTGCAATAATCTTTAGAATCCAATCCTGAATATTACAGATTCTGAAAGTTAAGCTGGTGCAGTTGTCAGTTTGCTTAATTTTAAAATGACAGTCCTCACTTGGATGGGAATTTCTTTAACTCTGAAATCTTTTAAATGAAAATCAATATTTAAAGTCTCCCTTGACTTAAACTCAATTTGTAATGATTTCATGGGACTGTCAATGTAGCTTTATTTTAGAAGGATCAATAGAAGAAACAAATTATGCAAGGTAGACAAAAAATAGATACAAGGAAGTTCTATGTCAATAAAGGAATTTAGAGTCACCCAATAAAATACTTTACAAAGTGCATTATACATTTATAGAATGAGATGCTCCAAAATAGTGATAGCTACTACATTAAATGGCTTTAAAGGGTATTCAATCAATGTATGGACAATAAGGATATCAATGGCTGCTTCTCAAAGTGAATGCATCTGCTAAGGGGCAACAAAGGACAAAGGTATGGCCTTAGCCTCCTGTATACACTATATAGATTTTATGCCATTATGGGAAAGAGGCTAGGGCTAGGCTGAGTAAATTTATGTGATTTCATGAGTCTGTGTTACACACACACACACACCTTAGTGACTTATAGAGGGCATGATAAATCACAGTATACCCATTTGCCAGAGTATACCTTGCAAGCAACCTGCTATATGCAGGGGGTTCTTCTTCCTAATGAGGCAGGAGGGGATGCACAGGTAAACCCACCAGTGGCTGGCCAGGTTAGGTGGTCTTAATAGGATGGGCCTTATAAACTTACATTAGCTTGACATTTCACTCTAGTGCACTTAACTTTCAACTTTGACTTCTGACTTCCTCATAAGTCTTACAAATATTATGGGAACATGATGCAAGCTTTTGCACAAGGATGGAACACGGAAGTAATGTGGGTGTAAGGATACTTAAATTAGCCAGATGACAGAATAATGCGGGCATCCTCTCAGCACTTTCTCTGTCTTGTTTTTATGACTAACAGGATTCACTTGTGTATTGTAACTTTTTGACTTCTCCATTGTATTTTTCCAAAATGTATTTCCCTGTCCTCAGCAGGGGGCTTGGACCTTCAAAATGTATACACCTATTGTAACGCCTACTGATTTACGAAGTTTGATTAAAACATCACTGCCAGGGAGTAGCCCAAGCAGTTCAGTTTTGGTGTGCAACACTCTGAACTCTTGACGCATCAAATAAAGCTGTTTCTCTTGCACCTTTGTGGTCTCGAGTCCTGGTCTTTCGTAAGTAGATTGCAAAACCAAACCTCAATCTGCTGCTACACTATTAAATTAGCTTTGTTTTTAAAAGAGTAAAGATTTATTTTTTTACTTAAAAATAGGAGTGGGAGGGAAATGGTAAGGGAAGTTTTGCCAGGTCCCTGAGTATCCACAGGAGCCATGTAGTCTCCTCAAGGATATAAATTTCAGTACTTTAAACAGAATATTTATTTTAATGTTTAACTTTTGCGCTGGTCTGTGATTGTAATAAAGATTGATTCTGATTCTCCTCCTTCAGGAAAGTGTATAGTTTTTGATCAGCAAAAAAATCCTGGTCTTTCAATAGAAGGAGTCATGGTGGTAGAAACTACAGACTATAAGATCTTGTTTTTCAGTTTCCTTTAACAACAGACTAGAAATTGCACAGGACAATGAGTTCCTCTCCTCAAAAGCCTTCTGCCAATTGAACAGCAGAAATTTGAAAACATCTAAAAAGACCAATGTACTTTGTCCAATTTTTTTTAAAAATACTTTGTAATTGAGCAACTTTGTAGCTTTGCTTTTAATCAGAATGTGGTAGGATTATAGGTGAAAAGCTTAAAATGAAACTGGATTTTCCTAATAAAAGTAAAAGTGAGTGATTACTTTGTGATTGTTTTGGTCTACCTTTAATGGGTTGTCTATTTGTATAAGTAGATTACAAATTTTAGCTTTGAAATTCTTCCAGGCAGTTAACATTTTCAGCTTTTTGAAAGTATTAAAAGCATTCTGTCTTTCATCAATTCTTAAAATCTTATCACAGGCTGTAGTAAATGGTTTACTATTTACAGATGAGCACAATTCAGAGCACACTGATGATGTCTGCTTGAATAGTGAAGAAACATTTGCAACCAAATTGCCAAGCTTGGAACTTAAGCCAACAGCCCATCGTTTATCATGTTATAAATTTAGAGGTGGATGTTGTAATTATAATAGGAGAAATAACTTCCGATTTCTATCTATCTTTTAAATACAGAATTGTTACTGTCTATTCTTTCATCCTAGAATTGTGGTAAAATAGAATTAAATGAACATATTATAACATATAGACTAAGGAAATATAATCTACATAGTCATATGATGAACATTTAATATTCAATTTACTGTAAGACATAATAATTCTCCCGTACTTCATAGAACTATTTAGAAACCTAAGCTGATAGTGTCATGTGAATTCTTTTAAAAAGTAGGGGGGAAAATACTGGTTTGAAAAAATTAGATCATTGAAGAGATGTGGCACCCTACTGAATAAAGCATGATGCGGTGGATTGAATCTATGAGCAAGGATGTGATGTGATGGACTACAGTGAAGAGGCAATTTCCCAGGAAGGAGAGACCACATTCCAAGGAGCGAGGGCAAGGCAAGACACAACATAGCCTGGAGCTGGATCAGAAACAGGATGAAAGTTATGACAGCCACTCCCTAGAACCTCCCAGGATATATCTATTAGGGTGAGACATCTTCATGACAAAACAAAGGAAGTCCAGTTGCCTTTTGAAAAAGCACCTTTGGGCAACCATGACCTGGATGGCTGAAAATCTCCATAGACATTTAACTACTAGGATATCATTAGTTTAGATCTGTACAGCATCGGACTTTCCTTTCGCCACCAGATACAGTACATCCCCAGCTGAGCATCCTTTTGGCTTTGGCCCAGCCGCTTCACTCTTTCTGGCGCTACTAGTAATAGCCCTCTGCTCTTCCCCAGTAGCATATTGGACGTCTTCCAACCTGAGGGGCTCATAATCTGGCATCACATCTTTTTGCCTTTTGGTACTGTTCATGGGGTTTTCATGGCAAAGATCCTGGAGTGGGTTGCCATTTCCTTCTCCAGTGGATTATGTTTTGTCAGAGCTCTCTGCTATGACCTGCCCATCTTGGGTGGCCCTGCATGGCATAGCTCATAGCTTCATTGAGACCCTTCGCCATGACAAGGCAATAATCCATGAAGGGGTGCTTTGAACTATGGTGCTGGAGAACACTCCTGCGAGTCCCTAGGACTGCAAGGCGAGCAAACCGGTCAGTCCTAGAGGAGATCAACCCTGATTCTTCAGATGCTGAAGATGAAACTCAAATACTTTGGCCACCTAATGAGAAGGTAGTTCTCACTGGAGTAGAGCCTAATGCTGGGAAAGACTAGGGGCAAAAGAAGAAGGGGGCGACAGAGAATGAGATGGCTGGATGGAGTCACCGAAGCAGTAGGCATGAGCTTAGGAAGAAGAGGGTAATCATTTTGCTCAGTAATTAATTGACTTCCTAAGACAGTGATGGTTAACCTTTTTGGCACCAAGTGCTGAAACTGGAGCGCATGCCAGAGCCCAGAAGAGAGCACATGCGCACCGGCCAGCTGCTCTCTTCCACGTTCCAGCGTGAGCATGCCAGCTGGTCTTTGTATGAAGAGCAGTTGGCCGGCATGCATGTGCAGGACTCACAGAACAGCCCAACACATGTATTCCAATAGAGAGAAATTCCCTGAAGATGTGTTCCAACATGAGTCTGAAAACCCGGAACCCGAGTTTACCCGAGTAAATCTCGGTGACCAACCCAGATTCAATCTCATATGAATATGCAAGGTCTATCTTTATCACCAAATAACGTGAAAGTAAAATTATGGTTATGCCAATAGTACTGACACATCTTTTTAAAACAAATTGCCGAGATATGTCCAGAAGAGTTGTTTAAAAATCTCCTTCCTCCATATTTTAATATTACAGTAGGATTCACATGGCGATATACTTTGTGCTATTTAAACTGATTTGCTATTTGATTGTGGGAAGATAAAAGTTTTACACCATATAACATGGAATTCTTTGGATTGTAGCCATTATTGGAAGGAAGTCTTATTGATTAAGTATGTATAGCACCAGAAACCCACTGGAGTATATTTAAAAATACATTAAATCATGATAAAGCTAAATAGCATTATTTATCAATCAAGAAGGAATCAATTTTTTTCAAATGTAGCAAGTGTCTCCAGAATGGCATGAGAAATTGTTCCTTATTTTCTGTGTAAAGCTATTTCTTTCTAAGTGCCTCTGACTATCCTCTTTGCCGTTGTCCTTTGGAAAATTGGCAAGCATGGTTGTGCATATCCTTGCTTGCCAGACAGCAGTTTCTGGATGATCAATCATGGCAATATTTTAGGCAGATAAAAGTTACAACCTGAGTAATTTTGCATTTTTTCCCAAGTACAGAGCAGAGTTGGTTTGGAAGCAACGGTAATTAAAATAATGTAATTTTATGAAAATCAACTTTCTCCTGGGATACCTGCTTAGCTAAAAGTAGGCCAAGGTCTGCTGACACACCCTCTTTTTGTCCCTATATAACGAATTGGAGGGAGGATTCATTTTCTCAGTGAAAAGAATTGTCAAGCCAGCCTCCCTCAGCAACCAAGAAAGAAACCACTTAATTCCATTTCGCAGAATTAAGAGTACTTTTACTGGTTATGAAAAAATAGCAACTAAGCAAAGCAAGACCTGAGGCAAAAGCGTGCAAAATCATAGATATCAATATGTGACCCAACCCCCTCCCCCTGGTAACCCCATCCCATAGTCCAATCTGCAAACCCCTCAGGTGTCATGTGAGTTCCATCTTCAAAAAGCATCATCAGGTTGGTATGCAGGACAGTCGGCCTTGGCGGGCCCAATCACTATCTCCAGCATGCTCAGTAGAAGGCGAGAACAAAACTCCCTTTTCACAATCTCTCCTGTACTTAAACTTCCCTTCCCAAATACCAGGGGTGGGTTTCTCGCCCCGTTCCAACCGGTTCAGTTGGAACGAGGCCGGTGGCATCCGCGCGCATGCGTGTGGCGCCGCCGCACGCATGCGTACTAGCGTCTGTGCGATGCTCCAGCTGCTCCCGGAACCGGTTGAAACCCACCCCTGCCAAATACCATGCCTCCCGCCCCTCGCCCCGTTTCAATGGCAGCCGAAAGCAAGTAGCAAAACAGGCTGACAAGAATCCTCATGCAGTGTTCTTGGAAATGATTAAGTAGACATTAGTTGAAATATTGCCCGCTCAAGCTCTTAGTTTTAAGCTACAGGTTGGAACACCTAACTGTGTAGAAATCTGGGCATGAATCAGCATTCCTAACAGTCAATTCTGCTAGCAATGTACTTCACTTTCTGAAAGAAAGCAGATCTTTGGAATGTTGCCTCACATTATTTTTTCTTAGTCATCTTTACTTTACTTGTGGTACACATACAAGAAGCTCAGATCTGTTTATACACTTCTTAGAAATCAGTCATAAATCTTAATTCTACCACATAGAAAACTAAGAACTTTTTGAAGTAGCTGGTTGGCATATTTATTAAATAAATATAATGAACATAAATTAATATACAATGAAAGATTTAAAAAGCAACATATAAAGATAGGATCCGAAGAGGTCATATTCAGATTTTTATCAATTCATTTTCATTGCTACTACAATGAAAACTCCAAATAAATTGAAATGAGCTGAGGATATTCAATATCTATCACCTGCACTTTAGGTCAGAAGAGAAACTGAAAGCTCAGGACAAGAAGCTTCTGTGTGTTGTCCTGTGTTTCACAATATCATATCTTAACCAAAATTATCTTAACCAAAATTTCCAAAGTTTATTTAAAGACAACTGGTGATGGGCACATGATCGGTCAAATGTGGTGCAACTTTAAATTGAAAACAGGCTGTATCCTCCTATAGTCAAAGGCTCACTTCTCCCTACATCTACTCCTACCTGTTCAAGTAACAGAAATTTTTGTTAAACATGTGAATTTGGATGAAAAGTTATAAAAGAAAAAACATGTGAGCAAGAACAAAATGAATCAATGTTGCTGAAAAATCTGTCAACCATTATATTAGTTATTTTTTATTAGTGAAAAAAAATCAACAGGATCCACATTCCAACAGAAAATAAATGTTATGAGACTAATTGCTATGCACTAATGTTGTTTCTTTAATATGTATCAGGGACGTGCAGTCAGGGGAGGCAGGGGAGGCGGGGCCTCACCAGTGTCATGAGAAAAAGAAAAGAATTTTTAAAATAATTAAAAAGGCTAAGGTAGTTGCTGCCAGACTCCAGAGTCACAGTGACTCCGAGTCTGCTTAGTGCTAACTGTAGGGGGAGGCGAGAGAACTATGGGCCTCCTTTGCATAGGAATTTTTCGTCTTTTAACCCTTGCTCAGAGTTAAGCAAGGGTTAAAAGGCAAAAAATTCCTTATGCAAAGGAGGCACGTGATTCTCCCACCTCCTGATCTGGGAGCAGCAAATCATGCCTTGCCTAAGTAAGTTGCTTTTTTATTTAATTTTTTACATTTTCATCAAGGCGGGCGGACAAGAGGAGAGTTGAAATCCACAGCTGGAAAAGGTATGTGGATCGGACGGAGGGAGGGAGAGGGATTCAAAATTATTGTAATTTAATTGTGGGGTCGGAGGAGGCGGTGGAGTGCGGCAGCAGCAGGGACATTCTCGCCACTGTGTCCAACAGGCCAGGCGTCTCGTGTTTATGTCCCCAATAAATGCGAGATGCCTGGCCTGTTGGACACAGCGGTGGTGGGCTGGCACTTGCTTTCTTTTGCCATGTCACTCACACATGCATCCAGCACGCTGGAGCTCGCCACACCGGGGGAGGAATGGGCTGGGAGGGCTGGCTGGCTGGAGAGGGGGGAATCATGGCCGCTCAGGCCCCGGCAGCAGGGTTTTAAAGTGGCGGCAGGGCCCTGGCAGCAGGGCTTTAAAGCCCCAGTGCCGTCCGCCATAGAGTGGGACCGGGTCCCGCTCTATGGCAGACAGTGCCAGGACTTTAAAGCCCTGCCGCCGGGGCCCTGCCGCCAAGGCAGGGCTTTAAAGTGGCGGCAGAGCCCTGGCGGCAGGGCTTTAAAGTCCCGGCGCCGTCCACCATAGAGCATCCTTGATGTGCTCCCCAGCGATCTCCACCGCCTTCTCCCTGAAATCCACGCCGATGGTGGCCTCGGTGCTGGCAGAGAAGGTGCCGCCGGCAGGGACTCAGATCCTGCAGTGCCAGATGTGTCCCCCTGCTTAAGCCAGTACATGTCCGGGCCTGTCTGAAGTTTGCTAGAGAGCATTTGGATGATCCAGAAGAGGATTGGGAGAATGTCATATGGTCAGATGAAACCAAGGTAGAACTGTTTGGTAGAAACACAACTCATCATGTTTGGAGGAGAGAGAATGCTGAGTTGCATCCAAAGAACACCATACCTACTGTGAAGCACGGGGGTGGCAACATCATGCTTTGGGGCTGTTTCTCTGCAAAGGGACCAGGATGACTGATCCGTGTACAGGAAAGAATGAATGGGGCCATGTATTGTGAGATTTTGAGTGCAAACCTTCTTCCATCAGCAAGGGCATTGAAGATGAAACTTGGCTGGGTCTTTCAGCATGACAATGATCCCAAACACATAGCCCGGGCAACGAAGGAGTGCTTCGTAAGAAGCATTTCAAGGTCCTGGAGCGGCCTAGCCAGTCTCCAGATCTCAACCCCATAGAAAACCTTTGGAGGGAGTTGAAAGTCCGTGTTGCCCTGCGACAGCCCCAAAACATCTCTGCTCTAGAGGAGATCTGCATGGAGGAATGGGCCAACATACCAGCAACAGTGTGTGCCAACCTTGTGAAGTCTTACAGAAAATGTTTGACCTCTGTCATTGCCAACAAAGGATATATAACAAAGTATTGAGATGAACTTTTGATATTAACCAAATACTTATTTTCCACCATAATTTGCAAAAAAATTCTCTCCAAATCAGACAATGTGATTGTCTGGATTCGTTTTCTCATTTTGCCTCTCATAGTTGAGGTCTACCTATGATGTCAATTACAGGCCTCTCTCATCTTTTTAAGTGGGAGAACTTGCACAATTGGTGACTGACTAAATACTTTTTTGCCCCACTGTATGTATGTATGTATGTATGTGTGTATGCATGTATGTATGTGTGTATGTATGTATGTACACACACACACACTCTTTTCAACCAAATGGTATTCAAGGACGCTAAAGCCAATGACACCGATACAATGAAATATTCCGCATATTATTTCATATCATTTTATCATATTTTATCGTTAAAACTCAGCTAAAACTAATTACAGTGTATGTAAAAAACAGCTTAGGAGCTCATAAAAATACCTTTGCCTGCTCTCAGAAAAAGTAAAAAAAAGTAACCTTGAGCATAGTTGACCAGTCACTATCATACCACAGGCACCACAGCAACTCTCCATAGTTGTTACCAATTCAGTCTTTCTGATTTGCCAACATCCAGGCCAGTAACCTAACATGCTTGCAAGAATTGACAAATATTGTATCTATTCACATACTCTGTTAACATATCAATATATTCTTTTCTTACAAAATTGTCGCTCTGCATACTAAATGCAAGTTAACTTGAACGCCACAGAGAAGATATTTGGATTCCATCTTAGGCTAAAAAAGTCATTTTTTGTTCACTCAGAGGGACCAATCTGTTGAATTGTAAAATGATTGAAAAAGAGTGTTCTGGTGCTTCATGGAGTATTTCGATTTTCCAACAGTTTCAGAAAATGATCAGCTGGACCTTTATCATTAAGGCGTTCAAGCCTCAAATGGCACACACAGATGTAATTGCAGAACTAGAGAATGCACTGCAGAATTGAAGTCAGGTGACTCTAACCCTCCTGATCTAATTACTAGAGAAGCAGGTTTCCTATCAGAGAACTCCGGACCATCAAACATGAGACTGAGCTGTCTTATTTCAGAATAGTAATACGTACTCATATCTTTTCAACAAAGTCAACCTAGTAAGACATAGAGTTCTGGTTACCATCAAGACAAGAACCTATTATACTTGAAAGTTAATTTTGTGTTCATGATCAACGAATACCTTTAATTCCTTTCGTTCCAAGGGTGCTCAAGGATATACTCTCTCTGAAAAATAGTATAAACTATTTGAATCATGTTTACTTTTTTTATACTTTCTGTTTGGGTAACAATAACTATGCATGTATCATGTCAACATAATTCCTAATAGAGGAAGTGTTTAGCCTTTGTTATTTCTAAGTAAATGCAAGAGTGGTAGAATTATTAGTTCCCATAATTTGGAAACTATATTTTAATTGAAGTCTGAAATCACATTTGCCATTTTTAGCTATGAGTGGGATGATACCAGAATTGCCAACATGATTTTCATAATAGGGATCTTATTGACCCTATGATATGTGACGGGTTTGTGAAGCTATGTTTGTGAAGTTATGTGAAGACCATATACATTCTAGATATATCTTTCTGAATTGTCCAATTCTGTGTCTCTGTTGACTAGCCGCCTCTCCTTTCCTTTCAATTTTGCATCATTTTTACTTTTTACTGGCCTTTTTACTCCCATGAAAGAAATATATTAGAAATCATTAATAGGCATCAGATTGGAATATTGTCTAGAGGAAAACAATGTTCAAACATTTCCTTCACCAAGCCAAGATAAGAAACAAAGCCAATTTATATGAGAGGAGGAGGGGGGGAGGGAGAGAGAGGGAGAGAGAGGAAGCTTGCCAAATGATATGGCCTATGCTCCAAAAACATCTGGTTCTCAAGAGAATTATTGTATGCTGCCAAACCCCAGCTAACATTTTCTAAGCACTAGTAATATAAATAATTTGGTATTAATAAATATCAGGTGAATGGTTTTGGCAGTGAAGTGCAGGATCATAAATGGATATGAACAGACAATAGTGAGTTAATGAAATAGAAAGCAAAATATTTTGGTAAACAAGTTGAGCAGGAGATGGGCCAATTTTTTTTATTGAGAGAAAAGAAAGTAATGGTCTTTAAAAGTAAATGTGACATGACTTGGCATTAGAATGAACATGGAGGACAAAGGAGGAATAAGAAAATCCTGAGACCCAGCCATGTAAAGGAGAAAATTAGTGAGACAAAAGAAGACATAGGTTTGAAGAAACCAAATATTTTTTGCCCAAACATTTTATTTTTCACTCATAACATTGTGATTAACTTTAAAATAAAGATTACCTATTGAAGATTTTGTACTAATTTCTCCTGGAACACATTTTTTCAATTACTATATATGCATTTTATATTCGAAAACTTTTCCAATATAAGGAATAAAGTCAAATATTTTTAAGTACACAATGTAGCTTAAACATAATTATAAAATAAATGTAATGACTTTAGAAATTAGGAAAAAAAGAAAAATGCCCTAAGTGAAGTCAAAATATTTATCTGCCTAGCCAGGACTCAGGCTGTGTTCACAAGCTTTTCCACGGATTTTTAAAACAGACTAAAAACATTACAAAAGCTGGCTACAAAATACAGGAAAATGAGTAAAAACTGCTAAGAAAAAATAAATGCACATGGAAATCTTATGACATTATGTTATATTTATGGAAATAGTAGAATAGTAGAGCCGAGGTGGCGCCGTGGTTAAATGCAGCACTGCAGGCTACTTCAGCTGACTGCAGTTCTGCAGTTCGGCTGTTCAAATCTCACCGGCTCAGGGTTGACTCAGCCTTCCATCCTTCCGAGGTGGGTAAAATGAGGACCCGGATTGTTGTTGGGGGCAATATGCTGACTCTGTAAACCGCTTAGAGAGGGCTGAAAGCCCTATGAAGCGGTATATAAGTCTAACTGCTATTGCTAACTGCTAGAATTAAAAGATTTTAGGAAGATGATCAAAATAATATTGTTTTTTGTTAATTATGCAAATGAAATTTATGCAAATAATTTCCCCATTTTTTCCCTTATTTATCTGGACTGAAATTGATCAGAGCAATAAAATAGTAAGGCAGCCTTAATCTAATTATCATCTACATTATTTATTTCTCTTTTAAAAATGTATTCTTGGATGAAGCAGTACTCTAAAACTTTTTGCATCAAGAATTAATAGGATTAATTATAATTAATTAATAGGATAATTAATAGACAATTATGGATAATCCAATCCAAGATATAGAAAAATGGAGAGGGAACATGAATATACCTACAATGGGAAACTATTGAGATAAAAAGACAGGATCACAAATTGGGGGCATGTAAGGATGTATAATTATATAAAGATAATGATGAGAATAGCGAGGAATTGTAACCAGGTCTACACTTGACCAAAATTAGGCTGATTGGGACGGATTAAAAGCACAATGACTATATATGTATACTTTTCTGTTATAATGTTTTTTTTACTAAAAAGGAGAAAAATTAAATATGCATATCGAAAAGGAATGATAAATACCATTAACATAAAATGGAGCTCGCTCAGAAGCTGAAATACACTAAGTAAATGAGATGAAGAGTGGGAAGTAGAGAAGAAAGGTAAGGGAAGAAGAGATAGGAGAGAGGGCAAGGGGGAGAAAGAGGAGGAGAGAAAGGAGGAGTGGAAAGGGGAGAGAGGAGAAGGGGAGAGGAAGAAGTAGAGAAAGGAAGGACGACAGAGGGAAGAAAGGAGGTAGGAAGGGGGAGGAGAGAGGGAGAAGAAAGTGATTGGATAAAGTACAAATATGGTGTATGGAGAGCAGAAGAGCTAATAATTGGTTTTTGGGAGTTATTGGTAAGATGAATTGATGTAAACATTTAATAATACAATATGATGTTGGTTATGTATTAGTATACATGTGATTATATGTTATGAAAATGAAAAAATAAAAAACTTTAATGAAAAAAAAGAATTAATAGGCAGAGATGAAATATTCAGAAGCTTCAAGCTTACCTGCAACCAATAAGGAAATTATCAAATCGTTGCTGCAAAAATTCTTATTATGTTCAACTAAAACATTTAACAACACCAATGCTGAATACAAGTGAGCATTTGATTGTTTAGCTCCATGGATATATTTTTTAATCAAGACCCAAAACTTACTAACAGGAAATCCCAGGGCTACAGGCTAGACTGGGAAGTTAAGAAAAAGCAGCAGGGATGAAGCATTTCCATACTGTTGCAATAAAAACCACACAGGTTTGTTGTGCTTCACTGAAGAGTGAGCATGTGCATCACTGACTAATAAACATACTGAATAAAAACATGGTTTAATGATTTTGTTAAATATCAAAACATGGCATTTAATAAAACGTGGAGAAGATGATTTAACTGAAAGAAGTCAGTTTAGGATTCAGGTGGGCAATGGATTATCCATTGTACATATTCATTTATGAAATCTGTATGCTCCTGAATCCACATATTCTTAAGGCAGTTTAAATAAGATCAACAATCAAAACATTCACTGTATACATCTAACTAAAATATCTAGTTAAACAACATGAAGCAATAAAATATATATACTACATTTCTAAATAATAACTTGCCCATCTTAAAGAATTAAACATTCACATTAACATCACCATAAAATAAGAAATTGGTCAATCTTAATCCCACAGCCATATGCAAATACTCTTACCCAGTGACGTGCGGTGAGGTTTATGGCTGGTGAGGCACTGACGCAGTGGTGGGTTTCAAATTTTTTTAGACTTGTGGACTTCAACTCCCAGAATTCCAAAGCCAGGCATGCTCAGTTCTGATTTAAAGTGACAGCATTTGCTTTTCTCCTTTGCAAAAGTTTTCTTCATTCTTTTTCTTCTCCCTCCCCTCCTTCCTCCCTCTCTCCCTCCCTTCCCCCTCTAAAACAGACACACGCACACAGAGAAGTTGGATTGGACTATCTCTCCTACCCCCTTCCCTCCCTCCCTCTCAAACAAACACAAACACAGAAGTTGGATTGGATATATTTTCCAATGGCTTGAAAGCAGCTCCTCTGCCATACTCGCCCCCCATTCCCCTGCTGCCTTCCGATCTGAGCATTTTATTGCAGGCAGAGTCACGTTGCCTTTTCAAACTTGTAATCAGTGAAGCTGGGCTTATATAGTTTTATTCATCTGTGTGTGTGTGTGTGTGTGTTTGAAAAGGCAATGTGGCTCTGCCTGCAATCAAACTACATTTGGGGAGGGATCTACACTTGAGGATGAAGTTTGAATTCCTGCCCCTCCCTCCGACCCACATGTACCTTTTCCAGCAGTTTCAGAGAGGATTTCAACTCTGCTCCATCACAATTTCTAAGCCCAGAGATTAAAAGAGCATGACTTTTCTTGTGTCAGTGGGGCGGGCCACATTGGAGAGACCGCCCACGTCCCAAATTTGGCTGCACAAAGCGAATGTCCAGGTTCAGGGCTGCTGCTGAGCCTTCACTACTGTTGCCGCCGCCCAGCTGAGAGCCGGAACCAGGAGCAGCCACTGTCCGAGGCTAAACATTTTGCCACACTAAGGAGCACTGCACAAGCCAGCATGGATCGTGGAACAGTTGGGACCATTGTGGGTGTGCATGGTTGGTGGGGTAGAGCTGTGGGAAAGTTTAAACAGTGGAGGGGAGCCCTGGGTAGCAGTCTTACCACAGTTCAGGGATCTAGCCCAGAAGTGGCAAGAGAAATGTTAGATAATACCCTCTCATAAGAGTCCATAAGTAAAAAGGAGTGCAGATGCCCTCACAAGTGTTTGTTGTAGGATTCTTGCAATTGTGTGTGTGTATCGGGGGGGGGGGGGTGTGTTTCAACAAAATGCTGTGAAAAATAGTCACCAAGATCACCAATAACTCAAAAAGGTCAGGCAGATCTGTTTACCTCCCAGGGGCACTTCATAAGCTAAACAAGTCTGCTGATCAACAGCCTTTCTATTTCACTTTCAGTTAAGACAAGTATGGTTGCTCAGACAATAAATTACCCAGTTTTCATAATCATCCAATATATTTGAGTTAACTATATAGTCCTCAACCTATGACTGCAAATGAGACCAGAATTTCAATTGCTAAGTATTGTGGTCATTAAGCGAATGGTTCTACAAGCTAAGGTATACTTAGTTCTTTGCAAGTGACTTCTCCATTTTGCCTTTTTTTTTTTGTAAAATAAATGATGACATGATGGAATATGTCATGTTTTGTTCCTCGAGGTTGTATTTACCTACTTTGAAAATGATTTGTCCTGATACATAAAACCATAGAATTCAAAGAGGGTGTATTTTCTTTTTCACATTACTGTATTTAATGGTCATGGCAATTTGTTTAAACCATCATAGCAAAAGACTGTAAAATTGGGTGTGACTCATTTAACAACCACCTCATTTACCAATGGAGGTCATAGGTCAAGGACTGCCTGTACATAAAAAATAGAATGGTAACTGCACTTAATGTTTCCTGTGTCCAAAACATAAAGACCTCAACTTTTAGATGGAGGATTAAAACCAGAAGAAAACACCATTGAATTTATACAATTATGAATAAATTAAGAAATGTGTGAACATTTTGTGGTCACTATAGTATAAGAAATGGGGAACCTAGCATTTTTATGGCAAAGGTTGGTTTGAAAACATTTGCATAATGTGGAGTTACATAGAGACAGTTATCAGATGATGAGGCATTATCCAAATTTTCTGTCTAATGAAAAGTGATAGAACAAGCTGTTTACCTGAAGAAATCTATAATGCTGATGGAAAGAGGAATCTTTTCGAAGTCACACTTGATCATACTTCTTAGGATACAGTATAACATATTACATCTTCTAAGGGCAAGCTAACTCTTCTGCTATGGGCAATGCTTTGAGAGATTTCTGAATGCTCTTCAGGGCAAGAGCAAGAGACTTCTCTTCATTTTTTTGGAAAGCAAATAAAAAAATCATAATGTTGCATCACAAGCGAAAATACACACCAGTCACTAAGTACAGTACCCAGATGTTGATTATGGATGCTTTGTTAGACATAGACAGGCACCACTCACAAAGTATCCAAATGTAGATCACTTGAGTGCAGGACGTTGTAAATGCCCACTGCTTTTTTTTTCAGTGTGTCCAACTTTGAAAACTTTAAGACTTGCGGATTCCAACTCCCAATTCCCCAGCCACATCCACTCATTACTCTCAAGACCCTATTAATAAATTTTATGCCCACTTATTACTGTTGGGTGACTTTTTTAATGTCATAACACAGCTATTTTATGCCAAGGAACAGGATCTGACCAACAGGTTTAAGAGCTGAAAAGTCTTTTATTATTTAGCTTATAGCTTCTTCAAGTCACAGTTTTGTAGCTTTTTACATAGATCAGACATTATTTTAGATAAGATTTAAGCATTTCTATATGTTATAGCAGGGGTGTGTAGCCTGTTAGGATCTGGGCTGTAGTGCTGGAGGTGAGAAGTAGGCTGGCAAACGAGCAAAAATTTGTATTTGCAGCTGCTCCCCAGCACTAGCATCACTGCCTCAACTCCACCTCAGATAATCAGGCTTTAGATTCTCATAGGAGTTATAGAACGCTACTGTAAATTGTATATGCAAGGGATCTAGCTTACACATTCCTGCTCCCTCACCACCCCCGTTTGTGGAAAAACTGTCTTCCATGAAACCAGTCCCTGGAGCTAAAAAGGTTGGGGACCACGGTTGAATTTCATAGATCTTATAAACTGTTTATAAGTAATGTCCATTTTCAGCTACAGTAGATAATTTCATGTCTGTTATGCCAGGGATACCTAACCTCTGGGCTGTAGCCCGGTACTGGGCCACGGCCCATTGGGAACTGGGTTACAGAAACTGCCAATTTGTGCAAATGTGCATGTGCACAAAACCATCCCCTCAGCAGCTACTACTGGCTCATGGAGCTGGAAAGATTGGGGACAACTGCATTATGCAGGACAAACACTGATGTCTTTGTGCAAATATACATACACATACATATAAACCAACTTGAATGTAGACATCTAATACGTATGGTCTTTAAGTGTGTCATCACATTTCAAATTTTAAAGAAGTGATTTTGACTATTTTCAGAGCAAAGCACTAGGTATTTTATTAATCACAACAATGTTGCATTTACCAAAACAATTCTCTAAAGCAGTGGTTCTCAACCTGTGGGTCGGGACCCCTTTGAGGGTCGAACGACCCTTTCACAGAGGTCGCCTAAGACCATTGGAAAACACATATTTTCGATGGTCTTAGAAACCAAGACACCAATTTTATGGGGACCTGTATTAAAGGGTCGCAGCATTGGAAAGGTTGAGAACCACTGCTCTAACGGCAGCTATTTAACTGCTCACAAAAAGAAACAAACAAAAAAGTTTACATTACTCAGAAATAGAAAGTTGGTGATTTATACATTACATTACAGAAGCTATAGAGAGGGAAATAAAAAGACCTGAACTATAATTAGGATAAATTTGGGAAATTAGAACAGTCTTACATCTACAGAGTTCCACAAGTCTCCAACAAAACAATCCAGAGTTGTAACTAGTATTCATAGTGCACAAATTGATGTCGATCACCTTATTTCTATGCTCAGCAAACAAAGTTACTGGGTCCGGTTTCTGAAGGTTACATTAAGCTACCTGTATAGATAAAACCATGATGGAGTCAATTGCTGGAGTTTTCAAACATCCTCGGTCATGTATTAAAGTGGTTCTTCCTCGTTCTCCTGTTTTAGTCTTTTGGAAAGATGCTGACTAATGATTGACAGAGGGTTGGCTTTGAACAAAGGATTCGATATTGTCTTGTGAAACTGTGCCATTTCCTCTTCCCTGGGGGAAGAAAAGGGGGAAATGTATCAATTAATTTGCTGGCATTACATTGGGGTGGGGTGGGGTGGGGTGGGGGGAGACGACTGAAGTGCAAGGGATGCAAAAATTTCCTAACAAAGGATACACAATATTTTAGTAAAGCAAAATATTTCACTACAATATATTAATGTATTCAGATATGACTAACTTGACATAACCAAATGAATAGCATATCTACACTGAATACTGTAATCCATAAGAAGAGAGCTCTAAGAATTACATTTTAAATAAATTCTATTGCCAATGCTCTCAACATATATTCTTATAATAAAATAATAAAATTAAAGTCACACTAACAAGGAACAGCTGAGCTCACACACTGTCCTGTCTGTAAAAAAAATGTTATATTAATGTACTTTTACAGAATAGTTCCCATTGGTGTCTTCTTTACAGAAATTGTTTCCACTAAATTAGAGAGCCTGATTTTGTGAATCTCTTCCATAGCCATATCATTCCATTTGCCCAGAAACAACATGCTTTTGAGGGTTATAAAGCCCTCTAAAACAAATGGGATGCGATGTAGAGGGCAGAAATGTGTATGGCATACCTTCCATTAATTGCTACTGATTTTTTAGGAGCAGAAACTCTTTTCCCTATGTCAGCTTTTGCCTTTTGCTTTCCAGATATATTGAATAAAGCCCAACCAGAATATGTTCAAATGTTGGCTGGAGATTATGGGAGTTAAAATCCAAAGTACTTGGAGGGCACAAGATTGGGGAAGACCATTCTAAGAGCAAAACATCACCTAGACTATCCCAATTTGTTTCCAATTTGGCTACAGATAGTCCTCAAATTACAACCATAATTGAGCCTGGAATTAGTCATATGTCGTGGCAGTCATTACACAGGTCGACACCTGACTGTGTCCAGTTTTACAACCTTTTTTGTGGTGGTTGTTAAGTGAACACTGCAGTCACTAGAAGAACCTGTTTCCTTCAAGGGCATTTTTTGTTAGAAACCAGAATTAAATTGCAGGAACCATTACATGTATATGCTGCACACTAAATGCCAAGTAAAGGAACATCACTAGTCAACATGTATTAGTATTTTTAATGCACTGCTCAATGAGGGATACTGTCAGTGGGCTACATGATGGTTTGATAGCAACAAATTGCTAGAGAATGTGAGACGGTATAATTTTGAATTTATTTTTACAGCTATTTTGCTATTGTCTTGCTACTGATTAAGAATGGAATCTGCACAATTTCATCACACTGGCAATATCCGGGTGCAGCTACTTTTCTCACAGCAGAACCACAGAATTTCTCTGCAATTGTAACACAGTAGATTTTGATGTCATTGCTCAAGAGACTTCTTTCCCTATCAATACTTACAAGACTTTGCGTTTCTGGGCTGATTTCATCTGGTTGAAATTTGTCAATACTTTCTTCTTCTTCTGCCTAAGAAAACAAAAATAATGGTTAATGCACTCTGCCCATAGTTTAGTTTTCTAAAAAATATCCATCACTTTTGAACAATTTTGTGCTATTTTGAATTCCAAATAAATAGCATTATTGTGACAGGAAGAACCATGTTACTTCCAACTTTGAAAATATCCTGGAACCCTCATTTTTCTCATTCTACCATTCTTTAAGCATCTACTGACTTATCAACTGAGTAGCTGCTAAATTACACAACGGAAAAACATTTTTTTAAAAAAATATATAAATTAAGTTTGAGAATTTACTTTAAGACAAATTAACCAGTTTATTGAAAAATGATCTGTAGATATACATTCCTGGAATAAAAACCTTAAAGCTTCACATTTTCAATTATTTACAAATATTTATCTTAACCTTTATTAGTTAGGATAGTCCTGATTTTAGTTAAAACATGCCTTCAAGAGTTTGCCCTTCTCTTTTGAAGCAAGTATGTGTACCTTCGCATCCTTTCAGTCAACAAAGGATCAGAAAATTTTGAAAGCACATCCTTAGTAAGAGCTAACAAATAAGTATATTCGTAATCTTTTTTAAAAAAAGTTTTTTATTGTTTTTATTAAACAAAAGAAAAAAAAGAATCATCTTTCATTACATCTTGCAGAAAGATTATCAATTGGTTACAGGTACATTTCGTGCATTTCTTCCACAATCATTACATATATTTCATTCAGGTTAATCTGGGAATTAACCCAGATTAACCTAGGGAAAAGACCTATAAATCTTATTAATAAATTTCTGTTTAGAGATGGTTATAAAGGTACAATCTCTTTTGGGCCTGAGGAAGAGGAGAGGTGAGATAAATAGTAAATAATTTTTAGTTAACTACAATAATAACAAAGAAATGTTAATGGATAATATTTAATGATACATACAGGTGTGTTGTACTAGTAAAAGTAAAATGGACAGAAGCGTCAATTTGTGAGTTTGGGGGGGGGAGGAGAGGGAATGTTAGATATCCTTTTAACTGACTTTCTTTTAGAATATGTTATAAAGATGTAAAGTTATGGCTGACTGATTGAGATCGTGAAAGTATGCCAGTAGGTGGTTGTGTCTTCAAATATAAATGATCTTAGGAAAAAAAAAACCCACATTTAAGTAACTGTATTCAAATGAAAATTGTGGTATGGTGACAGTAAAATACATAAATTCTAAAATGTACAACAACCTATATTCGTAATCTTGAGTGAGAGGTTTTATTTTTACTTTATGTGACTAGAACCTAAGCAAAGCCTAAGACAGTGAAGCTTTCTTATATAAAGCCACAGTTTGCTTAAATGAGGAATCAGAACCATCTATTACAGTACTCAAAGCACTTACACTGTATTACGCTGTTTGCAGAACTTGCTTACTGTCACCAGATCTGAAAGTTCAGGCAGAGCATTCATCAATGGATGCATATCTCCAACAACTGGAGTTGCTTTCCTCTTTGCCTCCGCTTTGTGTTGCTGCTTTGCCAACTTAATGCTCTCAATTTCTATTTAAGGGAGAAACATCTATTAGGAAAGTACTTTAAAATTCTGTTAAACTAATTTTTACATTGTGTACTATTGCCTGAGAAGGAAGTCATGTAGTATAAATGCAATGGTTAAAATGATTTTATTAGTGAAAGTATAGCGTTTTGTCAAAATGTCAATTTTAAAATGCAAAGCTCAAAAAAATAAGAAAATGCAATTTAGTCAGCAGTAAGATTAATGGAACAATTAATCTTACTATCAGGTGCTATCAGTGAATAATCCAAAGAATAAATAAATGAATCATACAAGAGGAGTAAGGTATGTTAGATATGTTCACTGCCTTGTAAAAAAATAAAATAAGAAAAATAATATAGGCGGGATACAAATAAATAAATAAAAAGAATGAATAAATACATGCACTAGGTTTTATGGCTTGGGAAAGGAATAGTTTTTGAAGTTGAAAGTTCATATTTTATATTCTTCTTCTCTCTAAACTAGGCAAATATAAGGAACACTTTCTTGTCATATGTTACCATTGGATCGTGACCCGACAAATGCGCACACGACAAAAATGCGCCGACAAAACCGCGGCGCTAAAACCACATCATCAACGTGTCAACAACAGTGCGCCAACAGCGCGTTGACAGAAGCGTGATTTAAGCTAAGGTAAGCGTTAGGTTTAGGATTAGGTTTAGGGTTAGCGTTAGGTTTAGGGTTAGCGTTAGGTTTACAGCGCGCTTCTGTCTGCGTGATTCTGCACTCATTCGTCGGCGCGGTTTAGAACTCGTGGTTTTGTCACCACGGTTTAGTCAGGCGCACTTTTGTCAGTCGCCCTTTTGTCGGTGAACCATCATTGGATTAATGTCCTTAGATGAGCATCTGCTCCAAGTATGCCAACTTTCAGAGAAACCTGACAAACATATAAAGAATTCACCATTTTCAACAGGGCATCTACATTACAGGTTGTCCTTGGGTTATCATGTCAATGAGGATCGAAATTTCCACTGCTAAACAATATGGTTGTGAAGTGCAAAGTAACATGACTGCATTGCTTAGTGTTTGCAATCCGAACAGTTCTGGTTGCTGTTGTAACCCCAGGATTGGGCAGGTCATAAAGTGAGCACCTCACATGACCATGAGGGCCCAGACAAACAAATTGGTTGGGGAAGTGCTACGAATGGGAGAGTGCTAGAGTTGGGACAGGCAGTACAGAGCATGAGTGGGTGGGTGCTGCGGACAAGTGCTATGGAGCACCGGGGAGGGGGGCAGTTGCTAAGAAGTATGGGCAGGTACCATAGGAGAGCATGCCACACGCACTACAGAGCCTGTGTTGCCACGCAAAAAAGTGGTGTGGGCAACTTGCAGGAGCAAGTTGCAATCTTCTGCCAGTTTCCCTATGGACTTTGCTTCTGGAAGGCCAGAAGGAAGGGTTATAAATGATGATCATGTGATGTTGGAATACTGCAACCATCATAATTGCAAGCTGGTTGCTAAGCACCCAAGTTGTGATGAAACCGCAATGGCAAATTTGAGGGCCGGTCACAAATCTCCATTGTTCAGCACTGTGTAACTTTTAACAATCACTAAATAAAGGATCATAACCCAAGGACTACCTATAAGAATTTACTACCGTGAACAACTCACCATATTTATTTAAGTTTTTTACAAAACTTTCAGTTCTATCAGAACTTTTCTTTAAATAGGCTTTGAGATCAAAGTTTATGCCAATGGGTTTATTTCAACATTGATGCTACTGCTTAGATTTTTTTAAAAAAAATCAAACAAAAACATTAAATACTTGAATTATAATAGTCTGGTACATAATAGGTATTCTGCAATCTCTCTTGGTTCACCCTTACTTTTTAGGGCAAAGCTATTGCAAGTAAATGAAACCATGTCCTTCCTGAACAAAGGAAAAGAGTACATAGTCAGAAGCACTCGCTCCCTAGTACTGAAAATAGACCTATGATACATTCAATAATGAATCGTGTATTGCCCTTTTAAAGTGTTAAGAAACAGGAATCTAAAGCACTGGTTTTACTCTCTCTACTTGTAGCATCAGCTTTCTTATATGCAACAGACAAATGTATTTTCTGTTCTTTCTTTTGGAAAGATTTGTATCTGACCAATAAAATTTTCAAGCAGAAATATTCTATGCAATTACTTCATCCAGGAAGTAGCTAAAGTTTGTTCGGTCATGTTGTCAAGATATTTATTCTCTCATTAAATATCAGTAAATTGGAAAAAAAATATTACTACTCTTTTAGCTTTGTTCTGACCTAATGATCCTTTAAAGGTTTCTGGTAATTCAGTAAGAAAGAAAGACAGAAGAAAAGGGGCAAAAAAGAAATATTTATTCATTCAGGGCTACAGCAATGGAATGGCTGCACTTTTAGCCTGAAAAATACAAGCTCAAAAGCTTCAAAGTGCTAAAACAATCAGTCACTTTTACTGCAATGTATTCAAAGACCTGGTATAATTTTAAAATTTTCTATTAATGTAATGTTCAAAATTAGACGGAAAAGTAAATATCTTGAGCTGGAATATTAGTTCAATCTGGTTGTCTTTTTCTTAGCTGAAGACCTACCCAACATTATCATGGATTCTCTGTATGAACTATTGAGTTGCAAGCGTTGTTAATTCAGTTAGTACCGGTACATTACTACTTCCCTGGTCATTTTATTCCTTCATCCTTGAGTTATGTTGTTTTGACATCTCAATGTACACCCTTCATTTGACCTGTCATAGTTGCTTTTTATAGATGCTTATGAAAAATATGGATTTCCTTGGAAGCACTTTCTTGGCTAGTTGTCAGTATTTTCAGCTCTGCAACACTTCTTTTTTTGGTCTGCAGTTATGAAGTTGTGTTGCTTCAAAGCTTTCCAAAAATGCCACTTACTTAAAGCTTGCACATACCTAATTTGTGAATTCTTTTTCTATGAAATCATTTTAGGGGTTAAGCCAGAGAGTACATTTTTAGTGGTCAAAATTTGAATTCTTTTTCTTTCTTTTTCTTAATTTAACATGATTTATTTGTGACTGGACTGGAATACATAAAACTGCTATTATTCCATTAGAATGAACTTTAATTTTCCAGTTGTCAAAAAAAGTAGGACGAAAACAGAATGTCTCTCCCCCACCCAAAAAAACAAGCAAAAAACAAATCAACTGATGAAAATATATTAGTTTTGATAGTTACAGAATTACATTTGCTAATCAAGTAATTAAATATCCTAATTAGTTTACTACATTGATGTGTAAGGAAGTAATGTCAAGTGTTTCGTAGGCATATAATTGTAACTGATTATTGCTGAAGTAAAAGAAATGCAACATTACATCAATTTCCTAATTAATTTCAGCTACAGGAGATAATAAAATTTTATTTTCACATACATATTTCTTTCTTATGCATCACCAACTCAGTCTTTAAACTATACACCCACCCTCGGCAAGTGCCTGAACAAATCCCTGCAGTTCTCCTGGCAAGGTTTTTGGCAACTTCCTAGGGCTGAGAAAATGATTGGCTCAAAGTCACCCAGTTGGCTTCGTGTCTAAGGTGAGAAATCATGATCTCACAATTGCTAGTCTACTATAGTATCTTAACCATTACATCAATTTGGTTCTCTTCTTTCCAGTGTACCTTTATCAATAAAGGATCACCCTGTGACAGTTCAATTGAACTCAAATCAATTACTTGGTTACACTTTTTGCAATTTTCCTATCCTATACTTCCCCCTTTCCTTCAGTAGTTCAGCTGTTTCCCAAAGAATAGTACGTACAAGGATAATACTTTTTGTCAGACTTTCCATTTTAATTTCCTCCCAAGCTAACAAATTGTAGGGAAATCTCTGCCCTCTAAAAACAGTTCAGCTGTTATTAAGCCTCATTATTTTTCTTCTCCAAACATTCTCTCTCATTTAAGTTCAAATCATAGGTATGCTAATGACCTTCTAAGATTGAAGTGTGAATTTGGTTCTATAATATGTACTATGTTATTGTATCATTATTATTCATTTTATTGTCCAGAGATGAAACCTCAGTGAGTTAACTCCTTTTTTTATCTTGATATGAAACATTTCACTGAGGGATATTTGTTTGCAAAATCTATATAGCACAATCAGTATTTGGTTATTAAAATGTCCTCACAGGAAACCATTTTTTTAGCAGATTTTTTTTCTTATTTTTTACAGGAAACCATTTTAGTTGTTAACTGGCCTTCCCGGATTCCTCTTATGAAGAGACTTTAGATGTCTATGTTCCTTTGTTCATTCTACTTCCTTTGTGCTGAATCATGAAATCCCATATTTCTTGTCACAAGTGGCTCATTATTTTATTTCTTTTCCACTTCTGCCCCATTTGCTTTATGATAGCCAAAGACATTACATTTGCCTTTCCCTTTTTTAGGACTATCTAAAATGTATAATGAAGTGCAGCGTGTGAAGGTGAGGAAATGAAATAACTGACAATGTGGATTCAAAGAGATCTTAGATCTGACTGAAAAGCAGTCAAATGGTATTATAATCCTAAATAAGCAATACAACTAATACCAAAATATTAAACATTAAGTCAGCATTGTCTTCAATTTTTTTCCTGGAAACAGAAGTATTCAACACACACAAAACCACACCCTTATCAATTAAAATTGGGACAGCTCCTTGGAAACAGGCAAAAGAAGCACCAACGTCACCCCTTGCTTTCTCCATGTATTGAAATTATATTTCTCCTCTAGTGAGGAATTGTCCAGCTTCTCTATAGCCCCAGAGAATTTTAACTATCAAATACAATACAGAACACCTGGGCCTGGGGTTCTATACTCTCGCTAGATTTATCTGCCTGTCCCAGTCGGAACCCTAACCTTCTTAACAGTCACAATATGGCTCACTCACATTATTATTTCTTATGTAATTTTTAAGCAAGATCTTAGATTTGGTGGCAAAAATATTAGAAATTATAGAATTATAATTTATAGAATTATAGAAGGGGCATTATTTCTGTATGGTTTATTTCTGTAATTAAAAGGCATTACATGACAATCTACAATATAGTATTTAGCATTTGTATTTAATATTCACATATCTAAGCATAGAACGATTTATATGTATTTAAAAAAAATAGATAAGTTTTGAAATAATTTGAACCATCAGAATTATACATTTCATTCCATATATATATATATATATAGTCACAACCCCTGGTAAGCCCCAATTATGGGAGGAAGCTAACTGCTTCCATTATCTGTCAATCAGCTCATCACAAGAGTCCATCACGACAGAAACCCAATATTTTTACTGGTGCCTTTGTTATATTTGTGTTTTTTATTTGTGCTGTGTGTGTGTGTGTGTGTGTGTGTGTGTGTGTGTGTAGTTATATATATATTGTTATATATATATTGGGCCTTTGTTAGAAATAACTGTTCAGACAGATTCTTGTTCATATTTCCAGAAGCATATTCTTATTTGGCATACTGTACCTAACAATCCAGTTATCTGTGAAAATCATTAAAAAAATACTAACTTTGCAGCCATCTCTCCTTACGCATCTTCATTTTTTCTTTCTTAGACATTACTTTTTCATCTTCATCTGAAACACAAGAGAAATAATAATGTTTCTTTGCATCAATGAACAATATATTCTCTATATGCACTTCAATTTTAAATCTGGACACTACATAAATAACATGATTGGGGTGCTAGTCCATAAGCACTGGGCTATAAATGATATCTTTAATAAGGTTTTATGTGAAAACAAAACATAATTTTTTTTAAAAAAAGACAACTATTATTGTAATTGCTTTTTATCTTCAGAAAAGTGATAGAAACCAATATTCCTTCTGGATGCAGAAAATTCAGTGTTTTAATGGAATAGGTGAAATTGATTCAGAAGGGAGATACTGATCAGAGAACATTCACCTCATAGTATGCCCCTTGCAAGTTTGTCCTTATTCTTTCTGATAGTATAGGGAACAGGCAAATATTCCCCTTCCAATATGTACTACATTAATGGGATATGAATGGCTACCTCAAACTGAACTTGGATGTTTTAAGAAAGAGGGCATAAAACTCTGTAAGATTTTGTGTTATTTATATTCAGAAGCAAACTGCAACATTCTTAATAAACCTCTAATTTGTATCCTTTTGCTTGCTCAGGTATCAAAACAGAAAGCTTGCAAAATGGATTTAAAACCTTGGTAAATCATTCTTGTCCTTTCCTGATATTATTTTTAGCATTGCTATCATCTGCTGCATGAAGAGGACACTGACAACCACCAAAGCTTGCTCTTTTTTTCAGTCAATATTTGTGAAATAGCATTTTCATTAGCAACTTATTGGATTTCCAAACTGTGTGCTTCTTCCAGTTGAATGCTTCAGCATATATTCTGATTTGGCATGGGCAGATATGTGTGAAGGGCAAAGTCATCCAACTTTAATATAAATTCAAAGCATAAAATGAAAGCCATAGCTTGTTTCAACTACATTATAGTCCAGGGGTGTCAAAATCAATTTCATTGAGGGCCACATCAGCATTAGGGTTGCCCTCAAAGGGCCAGTTCCATGTAAGACTATGTTGACTGGGTTGCTGGGACAGGATGGGCATAGTTGGGTGGGCATGGCTGGCTCGATGCAGCTCACTGGGTGCGGCTGACTGGGTCAGGATGGAACAAGTCACTCCGGCTAACTCGACATGAGGACAATTCGGTGCCCCACAGGCTCCTCACTTGCCCAAACTGCTGGCAGCCAAATGCGTGCATGTATCGCGCGCACACACACACACACACAGTCACACACACACACACCATTCTACGTTTGGGTACTTTTATCCACACAGGAAGGAGAGAGCCCTCTCCACAAGCCCTGCCATGATTGGTAATTTCAAGCGGAGATGTGGATAAAAGTCTCCAAACTTGAAATGGTGTGTGTATGCGTGCGCACACACATGTGTTTATGCATAAGCACAGCACGCCAAAGGAGACCTTCTTCTCCCAATCCCAGACCCCCTCCCTGCAAAGCAGGAGACGGAGGACAATGTTGCTGCATGAGAAAATGCAGCGGTGAAAGCTTGCAGGAAGCAGTTTCTTCCGAGTGCAACTTCTGCCTTGAACAGATCTCTGGGAACCAAGAGGAGGGGGCAGCATGCTCCCTGGTCCTTTATGAGGGAGCTGGTCCTTCTCGAAAGGGAATCCCCATTTCCAATCGTGTGGTAAGGATGCTGGCTTGTTGGGACAGCCTTCCCTCCTCTTCCCAGAGATCTGTTAAGGCAGAAGCTGGACTCAGAAGAAACTGCTTCCTGCAAACTTTTCCCTCTGCACTTCCACATGCAGCAGCACCATCCTCCACTTCCTGTTGGGGGGGGGGAGGTAAGGCTGGGAGGGGGGATTCAGAGGTCTTCAGTGGAGAAAGGCGAGACCAGGGCATCATCCAGCAGAGGAGAGGGCAAGTGCCCAGCCCAGCCCTGGAATTCCCAGACCACCAGAATCTCACAGCCCAGTCCAGCTTCCCCAAGGGGGCACCCAGCCGCACTTACCTCCTCCACCAGACTTCTGCTGCTATGCTTGCTCTCCTTGGCCAGGTTTCTCATGGTAGTGCAGGAGGGCAAATAGCATGGGTCAGAGGGAGGCCCACTCCCTCTCCATGTGAGTAGACCCAGCTTTATAAGCAAAGCATCCTCAGCGATAGGATGGAAGACCGCCAAGAGGACAAGGCAACGGCGAAAGGGCTGCTGGTGGCCAAGTGCTAACGCAGGACTTCTCTCAGATCCTCCCTCACATTCCAATCTCCCTCCCTCTCTCTCTTCCTGCCTCCCTTCCTTCTCATTCCCATTTCCTTTCTTCCTTCCCCCCTTCCTTCTTCTCATTCCCATCTCCTCCCTCCCCTTTTTACCCAGGAAGGGATGAGGGGAGGCGGAGAGGGTGGCAGCGTTGCTGGTGGTGTGGCTTTCCCACATGGAGGGTGGGAGGCGGGGAGGGGTGTCCTGGTGAAAGGAAAGTGCTGTGGGGCCAGTGGGCAAGGCTGGGTGGGCAAGCAGCTCATGGAGCCGACAGAGGCGCTGGTGGTGGGAGTGGCGCTGCTGCTGGGGCTATACTACATGCTGATCTACAACTTCATGGCATCTACCTGGCCTGGAATATAGTCAGATCTGGCCTGTGAGGACTTGGACTTGGATTTAATCTTCGTAAATGTCAACGTCCACAAGGCAGTGACTGTTGCATTGTGAAGGCCAAAGGCAGAACGTCATGGATTACAGAGTTGTTTATCCGTGTGTTGTCCTGCCATTGGATTCTCAGCTTGTTTCACGGTTCCGTCGCCATGGGAATCAACACTCCCCATTTATCCGGGCTTGTGACCGGCTATGGTTTCCCAGGCCTGTGAGGCTGTCCTGAACACAGCAAGGGGCTGGCCCTGCCTCCTCGGCCCCTGCCCACCCAAGCCCAGCAGAGCACTTCCCCTGGGTGTGCACACAGGAGGCAACAAGCATATGAGGGCTGGCATCCCCGGTGACCATCTTGCCCTGCAAGCTGACTGTGTTCTGAGTGCTCCCCTTGCACCGAGGATGCCAGCCCCATGTGCTCACTGCCTCGGTCAGGGCCAAGGTGGTGATCTCTAGAGTGGCCCCATAGGCCAGTCTTAACCCCATCATGGGCTGGATCTGGCTTGCAGGCCTTGAGTTTGACTTCTCTGTTATGGTCCTTCCAATTTGATTTTTAGTAACAATGAAAGAATAGAGTATTGCCACATTAGAGACACAAATTATTTGTGAAATGCACTAGGTCATCCTCTAGTTCCATTCGAATATTGATGATTAACACTTGGGAACCATGGGAACATAAATATAAGACTAATATAAGAATAAGAAACATAAGATAAGGTACATGAGGGGCTGCCAGAAAAAGGTGGGGGATCAATTTATTCTCCAGAGCACTTGAGGGCAGGACAAGAAACAATGGTTTGAAGCTCGTTAAAGAAAGATCCAACCTGAAACTAATGAGAAACTTCCTGACAGTGAGAAAAATTAACCAATAGAACAGCTTGCCTCCTGGAATTGGGGGTGCAGCATTTCAGGATGTTTTCAAGAAAAATTGGACAAAAATTGGAACCTCAATGGGTATATCAGTCCATGTTAAGGGCAATTGTCACTTTGGCAATTTATTTCTAGTCACCCTGCAATTCTTTGTTCCTTAGTTGTCAGGCAAAGGGAACTGAGTTTTGTCATCTAATGCTCAGCAATCATAACATCATAATTTGATTGAATTTATGACTAAGCTGGTATAGGATTTGGTCTTGATTTTCATCCTGGATAAGTGAGATGATTTGCTTTTCTCAGTGAAGATCTGTCCTGCTCAGGAGAGTTTGCCAGTATCTATAATATCTCTTGCATGGCTCTTAGTGTCACTGAAGACCTTATGTCCTGCCATAAAACCAGGTGGCATTCCATGGTGGGATGGCATAGTTATATTAGTTAAGCCAACAATGTTTTCTTGTAGAAAGGAAATATTGACACTTTCTATTACTGCACTAGTATTAGAGAATGTAGTGTATCATTGTACTATTATATAGTGTATATTTTAATTTTAAAAAATTGACTGTATAAAGCATTTTCCAAAGATCTCAATAGTCTAGAGAACTGATATCGCAATTTTATACTATAATGATTATAATGCCATGCCACTATAATGACTCCATTTAATCTTTCATTTAATCCAGAAGTGTCAAACTCAAGACCCACAGGATGGATCCAGCCCGTGATGTGGTAAAGAGGTCAGTCCACATCCCATCCCATCCCGGTGAGTTCGCATGCATGCAGGAGGCGGTGGACACACGCATTGCTTTAGCCCAGCCCCCACCGTCCTGGCAGGCACACAAGAGTTGGGCACACACTGGGATGGGGTGGGCCTGTGTGTGCGTCTGCCTCCTTCTATGCGCACATGTACCTGTCAGGATGGCATAGGCTGGACCAACGCGGGACAGCCCCTTACAGTTTCAGGACAGTCGTGCTTACTGGCGTTTCAAGTGTGAGTGGGTGGGTGTGTCCTGCAGCAGGGGCTCTGCATCTGGCCATCCAAGAAAACAGTCATGGTGGCGGCGGCAGGAACATGATGCGGACCACCGGATGCACCTGCTCCATCCCATGTGACTGGGACAGGGCAGTTGACTGCCTAGCGCATCCAGCAGGCTGGACCATGTGCCTCTCCCCTGCATCTCTGCCTCTGGCTACTGCTGTGGGCCAAGACAAGGTGAGGCGGGGGTGGGGCGGCTGCTGCCTACTCTGTCCTGTCTGTTTTGGTTTGCAGTTGGAGAGCAGGTCACCACTGATCAACTCTTTAGCTCTCTCGGTCTTGTCCTTGACCCATACATGGAGCGTGTTCCCCTTGTGCACCCGACACACCTCAGCATTGCTGTGGGATGCCGCTACCACTGTGGCAGCCAGAGCTCATAGAGATCCATTAGGCCACTGCCATCACTGCCCGGAGCACCAGGCCCATCCAGCACGAAGAAGGAGAAAAGGCCAGGTAGAAAGCCCAAGTAGAGGTAGTAGAACAAACCCAGGCCCAACAGGCAAAAGGTGCACCCTTTTGTTCCCCAATGCATCTTGGCCCCACCGCTGCTGCAGATTGGCAGACCCACTGAGCCCAAAGGAGGTGAAGTGGCCAGGTAGAAAGGCCATGAGAAGGGAAAGCCAGATCATCAGTGCCGTGGCTGCCCAGGCCCAGCTAGGATCGCATGCCTCCCCTTGGGCCATGTCCCTTGAGGACAACCTCAATGCTGATGTGGCCTGCAATGCAATCAAGTTTGACACTCCTGATGTAATCAATTTAAGTTTTACAATTAATAAGTGAGCGCGTGGAGACAGGAAGAATAGAATACTCTCCACCCGCCCACCCCACTGTCCACAAAGTTGTCGTCTCCTGCTGAATAGCATTCTTTCCTAACCTGGGCACATCGGCTCAGGGAGTTCTAGCTGTGGTTGTGTAATCCATAGAATTATGGGGGGAACCAAAACTGGGGAATCCACCTTCACATTGGACAATGCAAAAGGTATTGAGACATTAGTAGGAGAGTATTAGCCTTTCAAAACTGGCAGAATGATTTAGAAAATGTTGGGAGAATATTGGGAGAATTTGGCGAATCTTGAGAGGAGATGGGCTTTTGGAATGGAGCAAGCAGAACAAGAAGAAATATCTAGAGAAGTAGTGTTCAAACTCTTTTCAATTTTTTTCCTCCTGCGCTATTTAATTTATTGCCTGTTCCTTTCTCGCCTTTTTCCATCTGTCCTTTGTTGTCATATGGTCATATTTGTTCGTATCTAGTTCACACTGATAGTGTTGATAGTATGAGAACCAACTCTTACAAGCAGGAAGGAAAGGAAGCAGAAGTTCCACTGCAAGAACAAAAGTCTGCTTCCATATATTGGCAGTAGCTTGTAAATTCATTTTCAAATATTTTTCCTTCTAGAAAGGCCTGGAAAATATTTTTCTATCAGTTATTAAATAGGCAAATGAAAATCATGCTTATCCTTTTCAAAAAAAATTATTAGAATCAACAAGGACATTAAGGGATGTTTAGTTCTCCAGAATCTTAATCAGTCAAACTGTAAGAAAAGCAAAGAATGAAGAAGCAAAAAAACATTTTTTTAAAAAAATTGGCTGCATCTCGATGTTACAGCCTCTATTGCTTTAAACTCAGACCTAATGATATCTATACACAATGTCATGTTCGAAGACCTGACTGTTTTATTTCCAAAAATGTAAGCCTCATGAAAACAATTCATTTTGCAATCTAGTTACCACAGAAACTGCAAAATATTAGTATTGAATATAACAAATGTTTGATTCAAATGGTAGGAATTTAAAAACATGATTTTAGAGGGTAGATTTGAGATTCTTGAAATAGCAACTTCTAACTCATAAAAATTCTACAAGATAAGAGCTAACTCTATTATAAAAATGTACCATATTTTTCAGAGTATAAGACACACCTTTTTCCCTCAAAAAAGTGACTGAAAATCTGGGTGCGTCTTATGCACTGAATACAGCATTTTTTGCTTCCAGAAACCCCGCACCCTTCACCAAAATGGCCGTGCATAGCCTTATGGAGGCTTCCAGAGAGCACCTGGGGGCGGGGGAGGGCAGAAATAAGCAAACAATGGGCTGTTTTTTTGCTCATTTTTGCCCCCCTCCCCCGCCCTCTACAAGCCTCCTAAGGGTTATTCATGCCCCTTTTTTGAAAAAAAAATGGGCTGTTTTCATGAAAAACTGTCTGTTTTGGGGAAGTTTGCAAAGTGCAAAAACTTTTTTTTTTAAAAAAAATTGCTTCTTCAAAACCTTGGTGCGTCTTATACTCCAAAAAATACGGCAAATAATCTTAATGACTGGAAAGTAATAGATTGGAGGATGCAAGTTTGCCAACAATGAAGGCATCCATATGACAGTTAATTAGTTAAATAATATTACAGAATAATACTGTATTGGATTATCAGTATTATAAGATCAATAGCAATAGCAATAGCAATAGCAGTAGACTTATATACCGCTTCATAGGCCTTTCAGGCCTCTCTAAGCGGTTTACAGAGAGTCAGCATATTGCCCCCAACAATCTGGGTCCTCATTTTACCCACCTCGGAAGGATGGAAGGCTGAGTCAACCCTGAGCCGGTGAGATTTGAACCGCTGACCTGCTGATCTAGCAGTAGCCTGCAGTGCTGCTTTTTAACCACTGCGCCACCTTGGCTCTTATCAGTTGTCCAAAAACTTTGTCTTGAACTAAAAGCAGACAAGTACTTATAAGTAAACTTTTTTTGAGGGGGGTGGGGGATATATCATCTTAGGCAAGAATGACATGCCCAGCTTCTAGCTGCTCATATTTAAACACCAAGAGCTAAAAATCTGTTTTTAAAAAGATATAGAGCATTCTTGAACCAGTTTCTACATATTATGAAAATTTCTCGCAAGGGACAAGAAGCGCCACAAGATACTTACTTAGTGTGTGCATGTCTGTATGCATGTGTATCTGTGTGTATATTTGTAGATAGACAGGTAAACTGAGGAACAGTATAACAAATAACAATAACTAAGACATTTCTCAAAAATTAAATAATTTTACAACAGTCATTTTTGCAAGTTGTTGTTTAGGAAAAGATTAGCCTTGCAAGTTGTTGTTTAGGAAAAGATTATTACAGTAAAAATACAGGACATTAAAGAAATCAGCAGTAAGTTTTGCAATGCAGTTTTCCATTCTCTTCTGAGCAATTTTGACATAAATGCACTTCATACATAGTCAGGGAGGGAAGAGTATTATGAGCAAAAAACCAGAAAGATATACTTTGAGAACTGCAGAATGTTCCCAACTTGAGTAAAATCTGTGTTTTTGGGAGCAAGCACTGATTAAAGTTAGGGAGATGAACTGGATCCAGTTCACATGCCCTGACAACCAGGATCACATCACAGACAAGTCTTAATGGGGAGAATTCCAGTCCCCTGAGATCATCTATTTCTCACAAAGTAGGAAGCAGCCAAAGAATCATTGTTATCATGTTAAGCATGAAGAAAAGTATGCATTCAGTTTGATATGAAACTATTTCCACTTCTATCGCTTGATCCAATTTATCAATTTAAAATCAAATCAAATTACAGTCATTATAGTCAAATTTTATCCATTTTTACATTCTTATTCATTGCAACAGCCATGTGTAAAGACACTTAATTCTTACCTTTTATGACTGAAACAGGATTCCTTGAATCAGTGTCCAACTTCTTCACTAGAATTTTTGGATCAATATTCACCCCAGAAAAAATGTCTGATGTCAGAACTCCCTTGCCCTAATAAGAACAAAAATAAAGATGGGCTGTAACCAATGTTTAATCATTGTCTCCATTTTGATATACAGAATTGGAGCAATAACTTCATTTCTTCTTTTAAAGGGGGCATGTTTACTGTAATCCAATCTATAGTATGCAAACACTGCTAGTGTTTTTGCAGAACACTATAATACTTCAAACCACTTGGTATTTTAATTTATGTAATCACCACCCTGTTCTTCAAGCTGATTATTTAGTATATTTAGCTTATTAACTTATAGTGTGTTTCCCCGAAAATAAGACCCAACCAAAAAATAAGCCCTAGCATGATTTTTAGGATACTCCTAATAGAAGCCCTACCCCCCCTCCAAATAAGCCCATTAAGATTGTCAGCCCTGGGGGGGCATGGCCAGCACAGGAAGCGGCAAGCATATGGGGGCTGACAATCTGTACAGCACAGGTGAGTCCGAGCACTGTGACCATAGGTCCAGCCCTCCAAGCAGCAGGTGGAGGCAGAGGCACAGGGGGTAGGCACACGATGCGGCAGCTATGGCAGCCACGGGCAAGCAGACAGACGATGGCCATGGGAGGCTTATCCTGCATGTGCGGCTGAGCTCGAGGACACACAGGATCGAGCCTACAGGAGCTACGGTGTGGCACCACCCCTGCCCCTGGTTGACTTCCCAGTTTTGACAATGAAAGAGAACTGCTCTGGGCAGAAGCAAGGAGATTGTGTACATCAGCCTGTTGCCTGTGTTGAAAGACAGAGATTCCCTTTCTGGAGGGAGAGAGAGAAGAAGGGGGAAAGAAATGGGGAAGGGGCAAATCTAGCCTGTAAAATGAAATCACATCTGTAGTGTTTCCCATGGCTATGCTGGCAACTCAGCATATGAGCAGGAAACCCGAGCGTGGGATTGCCCAACAATGCCTTTCCTCTTTGCTTGCCCGCAGCTGCAACGTGGAAGGTGCCCATGTCTGTGGGCCAGTTTGTGGGCCTCCCTGTGCCTTTGCTTCTGCATGCTGCTGGTGCCCCTGCCACAAGGCAGGTAGTGAGGTGAGGGTGGCACCACGCCATGACACCCGGTCGTTCGGTCCCCTCCTCCAGATTCGTCATACATGCCTCCCATGGCTGGCCACCACTCCGTCCCACCATGTCTTTGCTTGCCATTGGCACAATGGGGAAAGCGACTGTGCAGTGCATCTGGCTGGCCAGATCACATGCCTCCCCCCACTGCCTCTGCCTGCTGCTTTAAGGGCCAGGCTAGCAGTTGCAGCACCGGACTTATTCTGAGTCCATCCATCAAAAGTTATGGAACAGGGTTTAATACCTCTATAAGAACATTAGTTTGTTTGTTGGGGGTACTTTTTCTTTTCTTTCCTCAAAATGTCATTGTAATCATATTGAAATATATGAGGCTGCTGTTTTTGGCATTCTATTCAAGAATGCAAGAATTAAAACATTACTGTTGTTATAATAAAAATGCAGCTTAAATGAAAATCAACTTAATTTCTTTTCTTTTCTAGATATAGGAATTACTTTTAAATATCAGCCTTTCTCAGACTGTCAACCACAGTGATCAAAACTACAAACTGAAAATTGGTTGAATATAAAAGATGGAATCATAAGGCTGGTAGGGAGCTCAGAGGTCTTCTAGTCCAATCCTGTTCAAGGCAGGAGATTTCATACTATCTTGGTCAAATGGTTGTCTAGTCTATTTTTGAAAATCTCCAAATGATGAAACTGTAGGAGGCAAGCTATTCTATTGATTACCGTAAGTGTTCTAACTTTCAGAAAATTTCTCCTTTCACAATAAGATAAGCAATCTTAAGCATATTATGTGCATAGATAATTCCCAAACTGCAGTTCCAGTTATGGAACAGGTTTTAATATTTTTTAAGGATACTTGTTTGTTTTCCGGCTATCCTTTCCAGCATACACTTGTGAAGTTTCCTGTACTAAATAAACACTACATCGAGAAAAGGCTGCTTTGTTTTGTACTCTTCTGAAAGGATCCAGATCTGTCTCATATCACCACCTGGTGGAGGATCCCTATACTATACCTTTTGTCTCCAGTATTAGCAAATAGGAGTGATGATCTTGACAAAATAGTTTCCATTGACAATGGGATGGAAATAAAAAGAATGTTTTGCTTAAGCTTGGGCAGATAGGAAAAACTGCAACTTATCTGAAACGTTTTGTAATGTACAGTAGCTGCCTTTATGGGACATATGATGCAATGATGATTAATAATGGTGCTATATTGTACTTAACTGAAGCTGTCTCCATTATAACCTGATTGTACATTGGTGATTAAAGCGAAGTTTCAATAAGAACCAAGTCCTTAACTTTTTTAAAAAAAAAAACCAACTCCTTAAAAAGTCAGATTAGACAGTTTGGTGTGCACCAAGGTAGGTATCTCATATTCTCATATTAAGATGTCACATTGCACTGTTTTAATTAAACCAGGATTCTCCAAAGTAATCAGTATGGACACCAACGTTTCAATGTGGTTATCCAAGGGGTTGAGAAATGTCTGGGAGTCAACAGGTTAATAAATGATGGAAGGTTAATTGGAGCCAATCTTGGGGGGGGGGTGTCTCTGTAGAGCTCCATGGCAGTTCCCAGTTCTTAAAGTGAGGTGACTGGTGTGAAAATAGTGTTATCCAGTGAGAATGGCTTTAAGTTGTCTCCATCAGTTCTATCACTAACATATTGCTACTGGCCTGTTTTATGTATTTGTTATTCTTAGTATCAGTTAGTAGTATTTTTGAATTTATGTTCATATAATATTTGGGTGTCAATGAATAATCTGAAATTCCATGAACAAATCACTGAGCTTGAGTCTTAAACCATGATGGAACTTTCGCAAAAGAGCCAGCGAATTGCAAATAGGGAACACAGGTTATAAGATATGCCCACTAACGAGAGGATGTGTTGCCACTTTAGAAAGTATGATACGTAAACGATCGAAATTAACAGGGAGGAGGGAAGGGATGGTAATGAAACATTAGGCAAAAATGAGTAATTTCCCTCTTCAGACCTCCTTCAACTATGAACCATCCTGAAATTCTAGAAAATAAGGACTGACAACGCAAATCGCATGCCAAGTGTCTCAGCGGCAGTTAGCTTCCTCCGATTAATAGGCCTTAGTCTTCAAAAGAATTAGGATGCAAAGCACAGAAACGCTTCCCTAATCTAAAAGTATCTGGGCAAGTTCTCATTGATGCTCCTTTCATGGAAGACATACTACGCATCTCTCTTAGAAAGTAACCAGTGGGACGAACAAAACTTCAAGCCCGCCAATCTCACTGCCCATGCGCTTTGCACAGGAGGGGGGGGCAATTAACAAGCATCGTCTCCCCAAGAAGCACGTGTCTCTTGCGCTCGTGTCTTCCTCTTTTCATCGCTTCCTCCTCGCACCATCGCCACCCACCTTTCCGGTGTTAGCGCTGAAGTTCAGCACGGCCGCCGAAAACACCTCCTCGCCCCCACTCTGCTGCGGCTGTGTCGGCTTCGGCGCGGGCTGGTGGAGCCTCCTCCGCCTTAATATTTTCCCCACCATCGCGAGCCAAGAAGGACCAGCAGGCGAGGGTGAAGGAGTTGGGGAGGGGAGCACTCGCTAGCAATTTCCCCCGGAAGTGCACCGCGTGTGCTGTAAAGTCCGCCGCCCCTTTTTTACGGCCACGAGGGGGCGGCAGCGTTGCCGTCTCCTTTACGAGTCCGCCGGGCGGGTTTCGTATTTTGAAGGACAGTGGAGTGTTGAAATAAGAGCTTTGGACACAATTATTCAAGAGATGAATGTGTGCAAAGGGTGTCTCTGTCTACGTGAAACGTCGATGCAGAACAATAAAACGAACAGGCTAAAGCTTTCCCTGAGACTTAGTGATGATTCACTAAGAATCACTAAACAGATAATTCTGTTCCTTTTTTTTATCGGAATGCAGGCGCGGGGGGGGGGAGCTAAATTAAAAGTTGGAACTTAAAACATATTTAAAGTAAAATCGATGCCAATAAAATAGGTGGATTAAAATAATAAGTAGGAACTATTACATCATCGATATTTTATTTACCCCAAAACACCCCAAAGCCGTCTAAGATAAGTTAATAGCTTTGAATACTTTCTAGCTTGCCAAACAGACCAAAAGCCCTGTAGCTTTCATAAAATGAAGGAAAGTTTCCATGTTCCACTACAAAGTCTAGTCCAAATGTCTAATTTCTAATTAGTTGTGAATAATAAAATATGTTGATATGATAAACTCCAAACTTCTAACAGGAACTGCTTTTTGGACAAGAATCTATACCGTATTTCCAAATATAACCAGAACCTCATTTCCTAATTGTTCATGCTAATAAACTTGTTCATATAACAGTAGAAAGGACACTAAGATCTTTATCCTTTAGATCTCCCTAGACGTTTCAGGCATATAAATGTTTAACTTATTGGGACACCCCAGAGAAACTCTTACTGCAGGGAACAAATCTGCACATCATCAATGACTGCATTCTTCATTTTAAAGGCCATCTCAAAGAGGACAGAATCTCTATATCAGATTGAAGTTAACGGCAGGGATGATGATTTACTGTGAATTACGATTGTTTCTTTGTATCTATTTGCATTTTGTATCTATTTTATAAAGTTGATACTGTTTACATAATAATGTCCTCTTCCTCCTCCATGACTAAGGTCCTCGTTAAGATCATCTATTCCAGGTAGAATCTGCCCACCAATGTGTTAGCCAAGATGGAATGCAGTGAATTCTTACTCACTAAGTAATTAGGGAGTGGGGTTCTGTTGGATATGATGAAAGAAATGTCCTTCTGGGTTCAGCTCCAAGTGGGGAAAAAGACACTGGAGACATGGAGGCTGCTTGGAAAGATGGTTTATTGTTGGACAGGACATCATGGCTTGAGCCCTGAACAGAAAAGGTTTTAAGGTTTAAGGTTTTAAGGTTTTATTGGGATTTATATGCCGCCCTTTTCCCTGGGGGGACTCAGGGCGGCTTACAACCACAGGGGAGGGGGGTGCAAGGTCAAAAACAAAACAATATGTGCACAAAGAAAAAATAATAAAACACAACTTTCATTCAGCGATCAAACACTCGGGCGGGTAATTGGAAACCTATCCCCAGGCCTGCTGGGAGAGCCAGATCTTGAGGGCTGCGCGGAAGGTCTGGATAGTGGTGAGGGTACGGATCTCCATGGGGAGCTCGTTCCACAGGGTCGGGGCGGCAACAGAAAAGGCTCTCCTCCGTGTGGTCGCCAGTCGACATTGACTGGCAGATGGAATTCGGAGGAGGCCCAGTCTGTGCGACCTAATTGGTCGATTTAGGGAGGTAATCGGCAGAAGGCGGTCTCTCAAGTACCCAGACCCGCTACCATGGAGTGCTTTAAAGATGGTCATCAGTATCCTGAAGCGCACCCGGAGACCAACAGGCAGCCAATGCAGCTCGCGGAGGACAGGTGTAACGTGGGCGAACCGCGGTGCGCCCACTATCACTCGCGCGGCTGCATTTTGGACTAGCTGCAGTCGCCGGATGCACTTCAGGGGCAACCCCATGTAGAGCCCATTGCAGTATTCCAGTCTAGAGATCACAAGGGCTCGAGTGACTGTTGTGAGAGCCCCCCGGTCTAGGTAGGGCCGCAACTGGCGGACCAGGCGAACCTGGGCAAATGCCCCCCTGGTCACAGCTGACAGCTGGTGATCGAAAGTCAGCTGTGGGTCCAGGAGGACTCCTAAGTTGCGGACCCTATCTGAGGGGTATAAAATTTGACCCCCCAGCCTAAGCGTTGGTATATTAGCCAAATTATTGGGGGGGAAACACAACAGCCACTCGGTCTTATCCGGGTTGAGTACCAGTTTGTTAGCACTCATCCAGTTCCTAACGGCCTCCAAACCCTGGTTCATCACGTCCACCGCTTCATTGAGTTGGCACGGGGCGGACAGATACAATTGCGTATCGTCCGCATATTGATGGTATTTTATCCCGTGCCTCCGAATGATCTCGCCCAGCGGTTTCATGTATATGTTAAATAGTAGGGGGGATAGGACCGAACCCTGAGGTACCCCACATGTTAGGGGCCTCAGGGACGATCTCTGCCCCCCGACCAACACCGACTGCGACCTGTCCGAGAGGTAGGAGGAGAACCACCGCAGAACAGTGCCTCCCACTCCCACCTCCCGCAGTCGTCGCAGAAGGATACCATGGTCGATGGTATCGAAAGCCGCTGAGAGGTCAAGGAGAACCAGGATGGACGCATAGCCTCCATCTCTGGCCCTCCAGAGATCATCGGTCGGAAAAGGTGATCACATGCTTCAATGTTGGTGGAGAAGAAGAGAAGGGCTGTAGGAGGGGCTTGCTAGGCTTTTTATAACATGTTTAGTCCCACTTCTCTGTTTCCTGTTCCTGTGTAAGAAATGTATTCTGATTGGTAGTCAGACTCCCATGGTGCCATGCAGGGGGCTACTCTCTAGGCTGTGTTTTTTATCCACGTATGGATGAGTTCTCAGATGCCATGTGGTCAGTTGAGTAAAGGCCAATATTATCCTGCTTTCCTGTAGCTGCTGGTGAAGTCTTTATTATGTAAAGTGGACTAGCCTGGCTGTCTTAATGGCCCATTAACAGTGGGGATGGGCAGGAAGCTACAGGCAACTATTCTGTCTTTTAAAACATGTTTCTTTTCACATCCAGAGGAATATTCTGCCTTTTCAATATTTCCTAGGATATTTCATTTTTCTGGGAGAGAGCTGGATGATAACTTCCCACAGATGGTCACAACTTCTCACTGGGAAATTACTTCCCAAGTTAGAATAGTGCTCATTCGGTGAATATTTTGTAAAGCAATAAATGTTGTTTTCCAGAGGACCTTTGGTGGGGAGAACTCTACTTAGATGTACAGCATTACAGTGATGTTTATGTATTTATTGTTCTGGGAAGGGAAATTGTAAGTTATTTAGCATCTCTGGTATATTTAGAATAGTAAAAAGGGTATAATAAATAAATGTGTGTAGCTGTGAATTTCTTCATATGCTTGCATTTTGGGCTACTTCAAAAAAACTTGTCTTTTGCCTGGAAAGAATTGAGAACTGAAAGATTTGTGTCTTATACTCAAAACTCTCTAAATCTGAATTACTTTGGTTTGGGGGCATTTTATTACATTCTGATTTGGTTTTGAATTAATAAAAATAATAGTGTTTGTGTGCATATCATGAAAAGTTTCTATTTTAAAATAACCTTCCACTGTTTCATTAAAGCAGACGTAAAGTGAGATTTGGACATTAAGTGTGAAACCTACTGGGTCAGGCTGGACAGCCTCTTAGAGCCCCTTTACTTCTATATTAAAAGCCACATAGACAGAGATGGAACTTGCAATAGAAACAGGAAGCCTGTGCCTAACCACAAGATGTCCCTATGTCAAAAAGCCTATGTCGAAAGCCTGTGTTAAAAGTCCAAGGTTCAATTAAAGTTTGTTAATGACATGTACTCCATAAACAAAAGGAGAAGTAAGACCCCATCCCCTTATAAGGTTTTCTCCTCAAGGTAACCACTAAGAAATGTGTTAAGTATTTCCGTGTTGCAATGCTTTTGAGAATGTATAAGAATGCGTGCTTCGATAATTAAGGTTGTTCAGAACTTTCAGTGCTAAGCCATGGGCTAGCTTTCTGAACCTGGCTGCCAAATAAACTTTTCCTGTATCCTGAGAAGTCTAAAGCCTGTCATTTTCTGCAACATCATAACGCATCTGGCCCGTTCTGTTTTGGCTTCTGCATTATTTTGCATTTTTGTTCTTTTTTATCTTTTATACTTTTATTTAAATATATAGTAACCTCATCATTATTAGTACTGTACCACTGAAAAACAACAACAAAAAAGGAAGAGGATCTGTACAGTACACACAGAATAGAATGAGAACATTGTTCTCATTGACAAATTAGAGATGTTTCTCAGGAAACATTAAAGAAGTGACAAAGTAATTCTGCAATTCAAAATGCAGCATTGGTTTCCTGTTCCATCTGCAAATAATATTTTCCTTTCTTTCATGCAAACACTTCTCACCCATCTCAAAAGTGTTGCAATGGTAATAATTACTTGTCTTTATTGTGAATTTGCTCTTTATTTTATTTTATTCTATCAAAATTTTTCAGACCCACAGTAACTTAAAAAGTAAAACCACATAGAATGATAATTATAACCTCCAATGTAATTAATCTTAAGATAAACATGGTAAGAGCATATCTCAAACAGATATATCTGGAGAATTGCTGCATAACCAAAGTTTTCTTTAAAAGAGTCTCATTTATCATTTATCTGATCATTTGAACCATCCCACCTTTTCTTAAACTTAAAATGAAATCTGAATATATTCATAGGGTTCACTAACTTCAAAGTGTTTGAGATTACAGCTGACTATATCATCATTTAGACTTATCTCAATAAAATATTGATAAAACAATCAAATTGTTGCTTTTTTAATGTTTTCCTCATAGACTATTTTTATTTATCCTAAATCAAGTCTTATAGGAATGAAAACCTACTTCAAATTCCCATTATATTTTAAAATCTTCTTTGCCTTCTAATACACTCAAACACTGAATTGCATACAAATTTCTTTGTATTTAACTTTTGCTGTCTATTTCTTCATACTGCATTTTATAATGCATGCACACAAAGGTCAATCTCAAAATCAGTATATCCAATTTACATACAATTTCCACATGATAATTAAGCAAATGCTATGCATCCTGACATCATAATTCAAATACTATCAGTGTTCCAACTAACTCCTCATAGCAATTCAGAACTTTGAGACAAAGGCAATCAAAGTAAGATTTTATTAGAGAAGTCATATTGGCACATCTGGGGAAAACCTGAATCTGAAATCCCGTGTTTTCCCCCATCCACACTAAAACTCACACCCTGTCCTGTTCAGTGACATTCACATCACATGGCCCAATCAATCACCTGCCACCAAACTCCAGTCACTCCCCTCCAGATGCCAGCAGCACGACCTTGATCTCATGTGAAAGAATGTTGTTATGATTTACTCCCTTCACTACTCTCCCGTTCCCACTGTGGTAAGATGGATCCAAGGCTGACAAATAACAGACTTCCCATGAAAAAAGGCATGTATTGCTAAGTTAAGGTGTGTAGGAAACAGACCAGAGTAGTAATGGGAAACTTAAACTGCCCTGACATCAATTGGGAGAAAAACGTGCCACCAAGTGAAAGGTTCTTGACATGCCTAGCTGACAACTTTATTATCCAAAAGGTGGAGGAGGGAACTTGAGAATCACCTACAGTGGACTTGATTCTTATTAGTAGGGAAGAAATGGTTGAGGGAGTGAAAGGAAGTGGAAACTATAGGAATTTTGTGAGGGTAGGTGTCCTAGTATATCACCATTTAAATATGAGATAGCAGTGTGCTGAAACTGCCAAAAAAGCCAATGTAGTTCTAGGTTGCATCAACAGAGCATTAAGATCATGAGAAGTGATAAAATCACTCTATACTACAATGGTGAGTCCACACTTGGAATACTACCAGTATGTCTAATTCTAGTCACCACAATACAAAAGTGATGCTGAGGCCTTAGAAAGAGTGCAAAAAGCAACAAAGATGAATAGGGGTCTTATAGCTAAACCATATGAAGAACCGCTAAGGGTATGCTAAAGTATGCTTAGCCTACTGAGGATAAGAGAGTCCTAATAGCTCTTTTCCAATTCTTGTGGGACTATCACAAGGAAGAGGGGTTCTATTTATCCTCCAAAGCATCTGAGAGCAGCACCAGAAGCAGTAGCTGGAAGCTTGTTAAAGAGAGATCCAACCTGGAACTAAGGAGAACATTCCTGACTATGAGAACAATGAAACAGCTTGCCTTCCAAAGTTTGGGTACTCCATCACTGAGGTGTTCAAGAGAAGATTGGACAACCATTTGGAATAAGGACTTCTGCCTTGGGCAGGGGGTTGGACTAGGAGACCTCCAAGGTCACTCTCAACCCTATTAATCTATGACTTCCATCACAATTTCTAAGCCCAGAGATTAAAAGAGCATGACTTTTCTTGTGTCAGTGGGGCGGGCCACATTGTAGAGACCGCCCAAGTCCCACATTTGGCTGCACAGAGGGGATGTCCAGGTTCAGGGCTGCTGCTGAGCTTTCACTACCGTTGCCGCCGCCCAGCTGAGAGCCGGAACCAGGAGCAGCCATTGTCCGAGGCTAAACATTTTGCCACACTAAGGAGCAGCATTGGTGCCTGCACACAGAGACAAGCCAGCATTGATCGTGGAACAGTTGGGACCATTGTGGGTGTGCATGGTTGGTGGGGTAGAGCTGTGGGAAAGTTTAAACAGTGGTGGGGAGCCCTGGGTAGCAGCCAGTGATGTGCGGTGAGATTTATGGCTGGTGAGGCACTGACACAATTTTTTTTAGACTTGTGGACTTCAATTCCCAGAATTCGTGCCTCACCTACGTCAGGAATTTTTAGGTTTTTAACCCTTGCTTACCTCTGCTTGAGTGATCATAAAACGCCTAAAGTCAGACTAGATGAGGCATGTCGTTCTCCTGCCTTCTCCTGTAGAGGGCGTTTTTAAAGAGGCTTTTTTAAACAGTTAAGCACTAAGCAGAGTCATCCACGGTGACTCTGGCAGCAACTAGCTCAGCCTGACCTCAGCTCTTGCCTTTTTCCTTTTACATTTTCTTTTCTTTTCATGATGACAGTGGTGAGGCTCTGCCTCCACTGCCTTCCCTGACTGCACGTCACTGGTAGCAGCCCTGATTTTATTTCACTCTCTCTTTGCACTGGGTGATTTTCAGATTGTGCCGGAACTTGGAGGATAAAGCACTACAAACTAAGAACTGTGTTGTTTAGTGTTTCTTTTGTACCTCGTCGAACCAGAACCCAGCAGGCAGAGTCAACCCTTCACAGGTGTCCAATGAAATTTCAGTTTTAGTCATTCTTCCCACAGTGGGAGAAAGAAAGTTCCAACTTTATTTTCAAATTTACAGAGTATAAATTTGGGGTGTGGGATTTAAGTTTAAGTTACATATGGCAAAGCAAGAATGCAAGAATGACTTATTTCCTTCTAAACAGACTTGTCCTGAGAACAAAAAACTTTATAAACATGTACATATATTATTTCTTTATCTAATCAATTATTTGATTTTATAGTTGGGGAAATTATGGTGGATTTTATCCAATTACAAAAGAGAAATTGTATTTGCCAGTGATAAGTTTTTTCTCTCACCTCTATTAGTAGAATCTAAACATACAACAAATATAACCATTCTCATTTCATGAGAACTTATTCTTACTTAACCCTGCAAATGTTGCATCAGAGTCAGGATGTGACCCATCCTCACTGGACTATCTATATTGCACCACAACCTTTATTTAGTGTTTTGCTTATTTTGTCAGCAATTGGTTGCTTTGACATTTGTGCTGAATCTTAGCTGTTGTTTTTAGAAGGGTGTTATGGAACATATTAACTAAAATAGGAAAAGAAAAGGGGGTGGAACTAAATCTTTCCTATTTTTTCCATTATCTTTTAAGCAGTGAGAATGCTTAAGAGTCTTAAGCAAGAATTAAGAGGAAGGTTGTAAAACACAGCTGCTACAATTCTTTCTAGCTTCTTTACCAAAAGTGTGTGGTATACTGAACGTGGTATACGTTTCCCAAAAATAAGACTGGGTCTTATATTAATTTTTGCTCCAAAAGACTTGGAGCAAGGACTTATTTTCCAGTTAGGTTTTATTTTCAAGGAAATACGGTACTAAATGCATCCATGTGACTGACAATCTTAATTGGGGCTCATTTTGGGGGCAGGGATTATATTACAAGCATCCTGAAAAAATCATGCTAGGACTTATTTTTTGTTTGGGTCTTATTTTGGGGAAAACAGGGTAAATATACTTGTTTCAGAAGTAATAAAACATTTCCCCAAATAAATAAGCCAATGCAATTTTATTAATAATAGCTGTTGTGGCCCAGCAGGAGCCGTTGGAGCTGCACACAGACTCCGACAGCGAGTGGTCCTATGAGTCGGCTCTGGAAGATGTGGAGGACCCTGGACAGGGTTCCGACTCTGAGCAGGGACCAGAGAGGCTGGTTGGTCACCAGGAGGCACCTGAGGCATGGAGCAGCGGTGAAAGCCAAAGGGAGTGTGCCCATGACATCAGGCCTTGGAGCAGTGGGGAGGAGACAAGGGAGTTGGTTCTGGATGCCAGGCAATGGCGGGCAGATAAATGCAGAGAACAACTACACAGATACAGAAGATAATTGGACCCAGGTGGTTGTAATTAAGCTCCTCTCAAGAGAGTATATAAGGAGAGACTTTGAGAGGAGACTGTTTGCAGGATTCAACTTCATTACCAACGCTAGAGAAGTTCTTGTGTATATTTCTTATCTTGGAAGTCTGGATTGCTGCCAAGGTCTGGTCAGTGTGTTGATTTACTGTGAATAAATCATCTAGCAGTAATCTTGTCTTAGAGTGCCTTGGTGTATGGAGAGGGGGGTCAGAACAAATAACTATGTATAGTTATCTCTGATATGCATTCATTAATTTTTAAAATTAAAACATAATTTAAAATGTTTTACAACCAATTTTTGACCTGAGATATCCTGTATATGTATGTCTGTAAGGGAGAGGGAGAGAATGTGCATACATTCATACATATGCAACTTAATAAATTTATGTCCTGGTGATACAATAAACCTAGTATGCTTTTAAACTGTTGGATGGGGAACTTGAAGTACCCTTTGATAGTAGTTCCTATCTCCATAGGCAGTTGGATTGTTTGGAGCACTAGTACTGGGTGCCTCAGGGCTTATATACTGCTTATATATTGCTTCACAGTGCTTTACAGCAGTGGTCCCCAACCCCTGGCCCATGGCCCACTATTGGAATTGGGTCGTGCAAGTGGCTGGCTGGAGCACACATGTCTGCAAACACAGCTAGACTTGTGTGAGCAGCAGGCCAGTAAGTACTTGTGCATGTGTGCACCTGTCCACCAGTCCACTGCTCGTACAAGTCTAGCTGTATGTGTGTGTGCCTGCCTGCCCCTTACGCAAAGGGCATGCACAGGCCCGCCACTCAGGTGGCCCAGTTCCTCTCTCCCAAACCAGGCCACCAAGCTGCAAAGGTTGGGGACTGCTACTTTACAGCACTCTCTAAGTAGTTAGTACAGAGTTAGCATATTTCCCCCAAACAATCTGGGTCCTCCTTTTACTGACCTTGGAAGGATGGATGTCTGAGTCAACCTTGAACCATTCAGGATTGAAGGAATCGAACTCCTGGCAGTGGGAGCAGAGTTAGCCTGCAATACTGCATGCTAACTACTGCATCACCATGGCTCTTCTATGTATCTATCATCTTATACATCTATGTATCTATCTATTTTTATTAAGCATTTTTATTATAAAAATATAATAAAGATAAAAGAAATATGTAAAGAAGTAACTTCCAACTTTCATCACAATAAGTATAAACAAATTTAGTAACTCTTTACCCTCTCTAAAGTAATCAACATTTATCTCTCCTTCCCATATCCCATCTCTTATTTATAAACAAATCCACAAAAATCATATTTTCAGTCCTGATCTGAAGTCCATAAAAGACTGACAGAAATAACAACATTGCTTGTTTTAATCTTGATCAAATAAACCAGCTTTATATTCCCTTTTCTTCCAATAGTTTTTAGTTCACTCAAATATTGTCGTAGGGCCAGAGTACCTTCGAGACCGCCTGCTACCACATACCTCCCAGCAGCCAGTAAGATCCCACAGATTGGGCCTCCTTCAGATGCCGTCAGCCAGCCCGTGTCGGCTGGTGGGCCCTCGGAGGAGAGCCTTCTCTGTGGCTGCTCTGACACTCTGGAACCAGCTACCCCTGGAGATCCGGACCATACCCACTCTCATGGCCTTCAGGAAAGCTGTAAAAACTTGGCTGTTCTGGCAGGCCTGGGGCTGTTGACCTCACTGTTGAGGTCCAGCCCCGATTAGAATGAATGTATGAGGGTGTTGCTGTTTTTAAATTGTTTCTTTTCTCGTTATGTGTTTTTTTTCCTTATTTTTTGTAAGCCGCCCGGAGTCCTTCAGGATTGGGCGGCATATAAATATATTTAATAAATAAATAAATGAATAAATAAATAAATAAATTTCTCTTCATTTCTTGTTTGTCCTATTGCTCAGAGTTCTACAAGACTTTAACAAGCCCTTCTGTAAATCCAGTAGGGAAAAATATTATCAGGTCATTCTTTTGGTTTGTAATTTGTACTTCCCATTGAAATTATAAAGCCTTGGTTAATTACTTATGTAGATCCAGTTAAACATCCTTTTCTAAGTCATTCTCTAGGCATCTCACTTGTAAATCTATTTTCAATGCCATCTCTATCTTGTCATGTTCTACATGACAATTTGTTCTACATCTTTTGGATATAGTGTATTGATAATGTTTACATGAGTAGCCTGCTGAGTCCATATCTAAGACTGCATAGTAATCTTATTCAACAACTGAACAATAGCAAATTGGGAAAGGACCTGATACTAGTTGAATTCTTAAAGATAGATTTTTGATTGGTGGGTCCCACTACTATCTTCTTTGTTTACTTATGTAGACTATCATCTTCAGATACCCAAGCAGTGCAGTCAATTTACTACAGTCCTTATAAAAAATAATGTGTTGGGCAGAGAAGCAAGTGAGGTTTAAGGTGGTACAGTCAATATTTGACCATTGAATTGCACTCTATCATCTAATTAAAAAAATATTCCCACTGCCCTAGATGCATTCTCTCTGCCTTCTTTATTAATATAAAAGTAATTTTGATTCAATCTCCAAAGAGAGGGTATGGAAAAAATTAGTAGTGTCTATTGTTTATTGTCAACTATTTTGTCTAATTATGATGCTATGAAAAATACAGAAGGCTTTTTGTACCACTACCATCCCAAGAAAAGCCAAGCAAGTGTGTACCCCAGCTCCATTCTTTTCAGTTTTTAAGTGCTGGCAAAAAAGGGGGGGTTCATGTTATGAAGGTAGGAAATAAACCATCTACGGTGGGTATTTATTGATATTTATGAAAGGACTGCAGTCCCAATCATTCTTGTACATCTACAGCCAAAGAAATGTACATTCTGCACATGTTTGAATTAAATATTCTTCATATTCTTTACTGAAGTGAACTACTCTTCCTCCGTTTTCACTTCCTCTCTACAGAAATATAAGATCAGTACACTAAAGGAAGAGGGTGTGACTTTAGTCATTTTCTAAAAAGAGGGTTGTGGACTTGTTTTGCTTTTATTATTAATACAGGAGTCACTTTTCAGAAGAATAGGAACTCCACATTTTCACAATTAACAAGGAAACCTGATATGAAGCCACAGAGACTGCGTGATGTACGTTTTATAGTTCTTTAAAAATAAATTCTGGGTACTTCTCTCTTTTGAAATGAGATTATTATAACTAATAACTACATTGTGTAGTTATAATTCATTTACTTTTTCTTTTGAAAAATTTATGAATTGGCATTGCTTTTTACTTATTCTTGTGCTGTGAATCCGCTATTGCACTATTTTTGTTTCCCTGTGGTTTTAATATGACCAAGCTTTAATTCTTCTGTTACCAGCAGCTGCAGATGCTTTTCAACATCGAGGTAACCTATCTGTTGTGCCACAAAGACTTGTTTGTTTTTCTTGTTTTAGGTTTGTCTAAGAAAAAGCAACCTATTTCTTGGCTGTTTTCTTAACTACCATTTCTCAATTCTAAATCAACTTCTCAGTTTTAAATCCTGGTATATAGAGGGTACAGAGTGCCTGTTTAGTCATTGCATTGCAAGCAGTCAGTTACCTATCACAGGAATACTTTAATTCTAAAATTGTAAAAAAAAAAAAAAGCAGGGTTTTAGCTGTGTAGTTTATCTGAAGTTCTTAGTGCATCAAGGTACATCCAGATGACAAGACAAGCTTTCTGGAATTATTAAGCATAGACCTACTTGTTTTAAAATAAGAAAGAGCGGCTAGTTCCACCCAACATTCTGCATGTGAGGGAATGAGGGAATACAGCAGTTGTTAGAGTGGTATTTCTGAACCCAGTTCTTTGCTGAAATACTATTCAGAAATGTTTAACTTTTTTCATTACTGTGGAGGAGTTAGCTATTTATAAGCATGTGGTATTAGGGGAAAGAACTGGGAATTTTGTATCATGGCTTGTTTTTCATACTTAGCAGTAAGCTATACCCCATTGTTTCTAGTTAAATTGGGTGTGCAAATAGTATTCATGCAACCTTGTAATTCGCAACTATAAGGATTGCAGTACTTCAGATGTGTTGTTCAGGAACTGCAACAGAATGGATCAATAAGCATAGCAATTTTAATTGAAAACGTGGACTTCCAGGTTGATGTGAGATATGATAGACTTGTTTGGAGGATAGTTCCCCACCTTCTGGTAAAAATCATCTTGCAAAAAAGATGATGTTAATATGAATTAGAGTACTTGGGAGCCAGTGGTATACAGACTTAATAAAAATAAATTCTTCTTTGTTGTATCTAACATTTTCCTGGTGGCAACAGTCATATCATTTACAACAATGATATGACAAAAAGTGCTGTTGGCAACCCTATTGGGAAGCATAATTTCTTAGATATGAAAGCAGAATGTTTGCTTTTATGTGATTGTTAAAAACAGAGAACCTGACAGAAGTAAGGCTGTCTATAATATCTGAATTTCTGTTGTCACAGTTCTTCCAAATCAGTCTCTTTAATCTCCCTTACTTTATTATGCATGAGGCTCAGCACCTATAGTTGTATCTAAATGTAACTTCCCTGATGATTAAACTTAAAGCATTTTAATTTAATAATGATTAATATGTATCTTCCAGTATTTAAGTGAATTGTGCAACAGGCAGTCTACAGATCAGAACATCAATTAAGCAGGCTTTTGTTAGTCTTTGTAAGAAATTTAATTTAATCATCCTAAATGGTACAATGGTGACTCTAGCTGTATTCATTTTAACAAGTTTGCTGGACTATTGTCTAGTAACTACCAAATTATTTGCTTTGGTTAGATTATTTAATATTTGTTTAAAATCACATAGTGACCATCAATTTATAATTTGTAAGCTTGTTAAACAATTATAAAGGTGTTTGTAGGACCCATCATTATTATTAAAAGTAACTTTATAGTGCTGGTGCCAATTTAATTAAAGTTATTGTTAAAGTACTAGATAGCCTACTTGTTGAATATAAAATGCCAGTCAAAATCCTTAAATGAAACTTTCTAGCTATTGATAATGCTATTTCTTCATGTATATCATTATTGGAATCCCTGAAAATGTTCCTTAAAAATGGCTAATGAATGACCAAATATTGTGGGTCCCTCAAACGTCCTTAAAACAACAGTAAAATATTGTAACACAGAACATTTCTGGATTAAGACAAAGCACATAGTCTTTGGAACTTTTAAACCAATGTCTTTTGTCTTTTTATAAATAACTTTTGATCCTGTTTTGTATTCACAGCATATGTAGCCGCTGACTAAAAAACGTAACTGTTGACTAAAAGTTTTGCTTCTCTTCCTCCTTTTATGTTGTGGTTCTCTAGTTTTTAGGTTGCCATGCTCTGGTAACTTGCCTCATTGCTTCAGAAGGGGAGGGAAGAGGAGAGGAGAGTGGTTCCTTGTTTAAGAAATAGCTGTTCTTTCCCTACAGTATTTCACCATAGTCATAATCAATTTTGTCAACTTGTTCCTCCTTTTTTTTAAAATTAAATGTGTCAGAATATGAAACATTGATTTAAACAATTTAATGGGAATTTAAAAACAAGAGAAACCCTTGAGTTTAGTGCATCCTTTCCTTTCCCTTTCCCTTTCCCAGTTCTTTGGTTCCTTTGAGTCAGTGATGATACCTGGAAATTGCCTGGACAAGTCCTTGTAATTTTCTTGACAAGATTTCAGAAATGGTTTGCCATTGCCTCTCTCCTAGGGCTCAGAGAGAATAACTGACCCAAAGACACCCAGCTGTCTTTGTGCCTCAGATAGTACTAGAATTTAAAATCTCCTGACTTTTTAGCCTTAGCTGCACAGAAGTATAAATTAAAAGGACTTCTTTGGAAGCTTTAAAGCTACCAAATTGCATCAGAAAAAAAAACTTGAAATTAGTTTTTTGTTCATTAAAGAAAAAAGTAAAGTATAGCTGGAAGGGTAAAATAAGGGATAGTATTGTATGGAAATATGGTTGTCCTGGATATTCTTTCAACTGTATAAATTGGAGAACTTTAGTCTTGTATTTTATTATAACTACTTCATTGAGAAAATATGCTCAACATTTGGGCTTCTTCAGTTGCTGATAGATGCTGCCTCTATCAACTATTTAGGCTCTTGCAGTTTCATTGTATTTTACACTTAGAAGAGAAATGAAGTGTAATTTTGACATAAAATGCAGATGTCTTTGTCACTAGAATTTTTGCACTATTATCAAATGTTTATGTTTAAATAGCAGTCCAAACAGCTTTGGGAGACCTACCATACTTTCTCCTTTACTGTGGGAGGGAGCAACCCAGAGTTTCCTGTTTCTCATCACGCTTTTAACAATGTAAAATGCAGTTCACATGTTTCACAGGAATGACAAAGAAGAGCAGATGATGATAGTGAGACAAAAAGGAAGAATTCTCCAAAACCAAAATGAATAAAGTGAGTAGGCTGACAGTGCCAGAGTCTGACTGACTCTGATAGTGCCTGCCAAAATAAGTTTCACTTATCTTTCTTGTTTTTCTTCTATTTGAAGAAGTTTTTGAAGACAACTTTGATGCCAATAACTCAGTCTGAATGTGCCAATAACTCAGTCTGAATGTTAAAAGAAATAATAATTTAGCATAAAGGAATAGTATGGGGATCACATGCATTCCTTTCCTTTCTTTAGTACAATCTCATATTTAAAGTTGGTCAGTATGTTAGAACTTGGCAAAACTATTGCTAGCTTAATCAACATTGTTTTTAAAACATGTCAGGATGAAACTGCTCTTTAATCTTAGTTTGTTTCAGCAAATTAGAGTAATGACAAACTTGTTGAAGTTAAACAAAGAAGATAATTTTATTTTATTTTCTGCTTTTTTCCTCGCAAGCATAGAAATAATAATTTAGCATAAAGGGATAGTATGGGGATCACATGCATTCCTTTCCTTTCTTTAGTACAATCTCATATTTAAAGTTGGTCAGTATGTTAGAACTTGGCAAAACTATTGCTAGCTTAATCAACATTGTTTTTAAAACATGTCAGGATGAAACTGCTCTTTAATCTTAGTTTGTTTCAGCAAATTAGAGTAATGACAAACTTGTTGAAGTTAAACAAAGAAGATAATTTTATTTTATTTTCTGCTTTTTTCCTCGCAAGCATTTTACAGATTAAATAGCAATAGCAGTAGCAGTTAGACTTATATACTGCTTCATAGGGCTTTCAGCCCTCTCTAAGCGGTTTACAGAGTCAGCATATTGCCCCCAACAATCCGGGTCCTCATTTTACCCACCTCGGAAGGATGGAAGGCTGAATCAACCTTGAGCCAGTGAGATTTGAACAGCCGAACTGCAGTCAGCTGAAGTAGCCTGCAGTGCTGCATTTAACCACTGCGCCACCACAGCTCCAATTTGCCACCTTGTTATATTTAGAGTACATTGTCCCTCATATTTCAGCCAATTGAATAAAAGTTTTAGCTTTCCTGTGGAATTGAGTTCCTAGTTTCTAGTGGGGGGCTGGCATTATGAGACAATAATCACAGTTTAGCTGTAATTTTGGGCAGAAGTCAACATCCATGGTGTGGTGTGAAGCAAGAATCAGCTTGAGAAATTTTCAAACATTTCCTTCTTCCTTTTTTTAATGACCCCTTAGTAATAATTGATCTAAGAATTGCAATTTATGGTAACATTGTAAGCTAGGTCAATGTCTCCCTGCCCGCCTCATCCCACAATAGAAGAAGCTGGCAGTGTCTGAAAATGAAAAAAAAAACTTACAATGCTGAAGTTAAGAATTCATGGCAAAAATAATATTTGACTCAAAGGTTTCTTCAATTATAACTCACCACTGTACAGAGCTTAGTCACCACCTACATTTCTACAGAATTACATAGGTGTGCGCCACATCTATTACTCAATTTATACTTATAGTGTAGTTACAGTTTGATTCTATCACTTGCTTTGTTGCAAGAGAGTTGCCTGTGTTGTTCTGTTTCCTAGCTCTTCTCCTAAATATAGTCATCTGCTTTTATGGAAATGTTCCTATCATCATAGATTGACTAATAATCAGATCATATTGCCCAGAGGTTCATTCAGTTGAGTTCAGTGGAGTTTCCTCCATTTAAGAAAGTATCCAACCATATCTGTGTCTGTAGTACAAAATTAATACCTCACTTTCCTCTTGTTAGAAGATTGTCCGATTCTTCCACTGAATGTGGATGATTCTGTTAAAATTCTGCATCCATTTACAGTGGTCCTCACTTCCAACCACTCATTCAGCAACAACAGCACTGAATGAGTGGTACTTACAACAGTTTTCATAATTGTGACTGTTGCAGTGTCCACAATGTGATCCCCATTTATGATGCCAGCTTCCGACAAAGTCAGTGGAAAAGACGGCAGAAGTTGCAAATGTGATGCCGTCACTTAACAATCTTCGTTGATTTGTTTAACAATGGCAATTGGAAGTGCTAGAATTTCTGTAGCTAAACAGCGCAGTTACATGACATTGCAGCTTCCCATTTCATCGCTTAGAGACAAAAAAATCCAGTCCCAATTGCCATCATTAACTGAAGACTACTTATAATTGTATAGCTTTTGACTTATTAAATTTTGTACTTTCTGAAAAAGGAATATTGAAAGATTTTATATTTGTCTTATTAACAATTAAATATTTTAATCTATATCAATTGTTATCGACTGACCAATTTTTTCTGTACATTTTTCTTCATGGTTGTGAAATATCTAATATCAAGATAAGAGGCAATAAATCAATCTTTATTATGGTCAAAAATGAACACAAGGAGGGTAAAGTACAGTACAAAAGAATGTAAAACATATAAAATAGAAAAATAAAAATTACACAAAAAGCTAAAAATATCAACAAAATCTAAAAATATTTAATAATAAAAGCAATATATATTGGTAAAACAACAAACTAAATCTATCATACCCCAAAACATTCTATAATAATAGTCTTGATGCTCATTAAAACTAGTTTGTGGCACAGGTCATCTTCTGACAAATTTTAAGTTCTGCTGCATAAAACCTAGCGATACTATATGTTGTAACAGGGTTGGTATTTTTTTATATATTTTTTATTTTAAAACAAACAAACATAAACACACACAAAACATAAAAACCATCCTCCAGTTACATACAGTATGTCGATTGGTTACAAAGCTTTTGTGCTTCCTCACAATAGTCTTCACTTGCAATTTATATAGAATCTCATATCATCAATTAATATATATGTATACAATTATTATCATTGTTAAACATTCATTTGACTATAACTATTATTACATCCTATTCTAAATTTAAAATAAATTTATATTATGGCATTTCGTTACTTCATCCTAAAACCATCCAATAATATTACATCTTTATATTATATTCTATATAAAATTGTTTATCTTTAGTTACAAAATTTTTGAGCATCCTCTCCACAGTCCTCACTTACAATTTGTATAAAATTTCATATTATCAATCTAGTTGTAAAGTACCCTAATGATGCCTGCTTCATAATAAGCGACCCAATATTGTAATACAAAAAGCAGTGATTTATTAACAGCTTCATTAGGCATTCTTCATTAGGCATTTCTTATTCCCAGCCATCTTTTTTGCTTTCTTTATCTGCTTTTGAACTTTGCCCGTATTTCTGTGCTCCTTCAGCCTGTCATAAATCACGTTATCCAATAGCTTCATTCATTTCAACCCAGCTACTGTAATCTGAGATCCGGCTCCGCCGGCAGTCTGCATGGAATGTCAACACAGAGAGTTGACATCCGGCTCCCCTCACTTTTCAAAGGCAATCTGTGCAAGCAAAAACAATTTGAGTACCAGTATGGAATTCAAGGCTGCGTCCTTCCCTCAGGCTTGTTTGGATTTTTTTCATGGAATCTCTCTATAAGACGATCAGCCTGGATATTTCTACTCTTTACCCAAGATGCCTCTGACAGGGGATAGCCCTTCCACTTAATTAAGTACTGGAGTTGCCTCCTGTGCCACCTCGAATCAAAGATGTGTTGCACCTCATAATGGGTTTGGTCTCTTATGACCACAGGGCCTGGGGGCTCCCAGGTCAGTGGTCTCAGAGTGGATCTGACCTGGGTTTTAAGAGGCTACTATGGAATACTAGGTGTACCTTCCCTAGCAGTCGGGGCAATTTCAGTTGCACTGAGACTGGGTTGATGATCTTTACTATGGGGAATGGTCCCACAAACTTTGGTCCCAGTTTCTTGCTAGGAAGTCTTAATCTCAAATATTTTCTCTCCCACCAGGAATGGTCGTTGCGGAGCTCGGTGTTTATCTGCTTGTTTCTTATAGCTAGTTTTAGCTAGCACTTTTTTTGACATTCTCCCAGGCTGCTTTTAGCATTGACATCCAGTCAGTCAAGCTGACTGAGGAAGGGGAATCTCTTGGATACTCAGGCATTGGGACAAAGTCCATGCCGCTCACTATTTTGAACAGTGTTAGTCCTGTGCTGCTGTGAACAGCATTATTGTACTCAACCTTAGCGAAGGTCAGAAGGTCTGCCCAATTGGACTGCTGATAGTTCATGTAGCACCTCAGGTACTACTCTACCATAGCATTCAGTCTCTCTGACCCCCCCCCCATTGGTACTCGGGTGAAAAGCCGAGCTAAGGCCCTGGGATGATCCAATAGACCGCAGAAACTTCCTCCAGAACTTAGCTGTGAACTGGACCCCCTCTGTCTGAAATAATTCTTCGAGGTACTCCATGCAGGTGGTAGATGTGCTTCAGGAACAGTTTGGCCAGCTTGTGAGCTTAGGGTAGTCCACTGCAGGGTATGAAGTGCGCCTCTTTGAAGAATAGTTCTATTACAGTCCAAATCACTGTGTTTCCCCCACTTTTTGGCAACTCTACTATAAAGTCCATTGTGATCTTCTCCCACAGCCTCATTGGCTCTGCTACTGGCTCTGCAGCAATCCAGGGGTTTTTCCTGGTCACCTCTTCATTTTCACGTAACTGTCCACATCTTTCTTTATTTTGGGCCACCAGAATATCAATGTCAACTCTCCATGTTGACCAGTGGTTCTCAATCTGTGGGTTGGGACCCCTTTGGCGGTCAAAAGACCCTTTCACAGTGATCACGTAAGACCATTGGAAAACACATATTTTAAAAAATATATGGAAAACATAAAATAATTTTATGTATGGGGGTCGAATGATCCTTTCACAGTGATCGCCTAAGACCATTGGAAAACACATATTTTTTTTAAAAAATGGAAAACATAAAATAATTTTATGATTGGGGGGTCACCACAACATTAGGAACTATATTAAAGGGTTATGGCATTAAGAAGGTTGAGACCCACTGGTGTTGACATTCCATGCAGAGCGTTGGCAGAGCCGGATCTCAGATTACAGTAGCTGGGTTGAGATGAATGAAGCTATTGGGTAACGTGATTTATTGCAAAGACTGAAGGGAAGACAGAAACACGGGCAAAGTTCAAAAGCAGAAAAAGAAAGCAAAAAAGATGAATGTGAATAAGAAATGCCTAATGAAGACTGCCTAATGAAGCTGTTAATAAATCACTTGTTTTTGTATTACAATATTGGGTTGCTTATTATGAAGCAGGATCATTAGGGTACGTTACACTCTAAGTGGCAGTGTTACTTCTTTTTCCTCTGCTTTTACTCACCTCTTTATATTCCAAAATTAAGGAGAAAGGTTCTTAGAAAAACAATCCAATAGAGCATTGAAAAAAGAAAAAGAAAGAAACTCTTAATCAATAAGTATTTTAAAAAAGAAAAATAGAAAAAGAAAAAACCTAGTCCATTTTAAAAAGTAAGAAGCATTTGTAAAAATTCCATTTATAAAAACAAATTAAAGAAAGATAACACACTAAGTTTACTCAGGCTTAATCTCACCACTTAACCTCTTCTGTCTTTGATTTTAATTTTACTTTTGATCTTTTTGGGTGTTCTCTTCTCTAATAATAAAATTTATCTCACCAATTTGACACACTTTCTCTCCCACTTTCCTTCCATTCTGGAGCTGTCCCAACTTTCAGCAGCTTCAATGGCTGCTTCTCTGTGGCCAGGAAAAAAGAGCTTCTCCTGGATCTACCAGGGACTTTGAGATGTCCCTGGGATCAGCAGGATGTGCCCTTCTCTATCACTGTCTCTATGGGATGGTTTAGGTCCAAAAGGACCGCCCAGCGGCAGAGATATCGACGGCAATCTTGGAGCTCCAATATTGCACGTCGTATCATTGTGACGTCAGCCCCATCTCTCCGGGTTGGTATTTGAGAGCAGCAGGAAGGTGTAAAATTGTCCTGTGCACTCTTTTGTTTTTTATTCAATAATAAAAATGAGAGTAATATGAATGCCTCTATAATACAGCCATTAGAGAAGTACATGCTATACTGTTTTTGTGTATCCAGGGTCACAGGGGCATTGTCATTCTGGGTAGGAGCTCTTTCTGCATCAGCCTTCAAGGACAGCTGAGGGGAAAATATGACATCATGCCAAAATAAAGGGCCTTCAATGATTAGGAACATCAATTTGTTAAGTATGCCATAGGGGAAGAAAATCTCTGTTGGGTTCACTGGCAATAAAAAAATGGGGGCCAGGCTAGGTCCAATTGGTGTTCTATGTCTGCTACACAATCTGCTACACACTGTTTAATTAGCGCTTTGATCTCATCATATCCCATGATAAGTAGAAAATCTGGAGACAATAAAAAGGATATTTTAGTTTTTTCTCAACAAGATTCTTCATCTCTGTCATTGTCACTAGTGCCTATGTTGTGCCGATGTTCTATATTTTGGCTAGGGCTTCTAGCAGTATCTAGCAGAGCAGTATCCATATAGAGTTCCAGAAAATAGGCCTCCCAGTCAGGGGTGTGTTGCTGCTAGCATTACTGCCAGTTTGGTGCGTGCACAATTTTGTATGAGTCCGTCTGACACATTTATGTGTGCATTTGCACATAAATAGGCCTGTGTGTGCGCAAAATGTTAAAAAATGAACAAAAATTAAATTTGTGCAATGAAAAATGTTCTATGCATGCGCAGAACAGAAAAACAAGATGGTGCCACATAGGAGAACCAGTTCAGAGGCATGGCAGGCCTAGGTTGCTGCCGGTTCCAGCAACCCAGGCCACCAAACCACTACCAGTTTGGCAGAACCCGTCCAAGCCGGTTAGGAACCCACCACTGCTCCCAGCTCCCTGGGGTAACAATCCAAAGTGGCCAGGCATTATGTGATGTGAATGAGAATGAGAATAAGTCATTAGATTAAACTGCCTGAATAAGTTGTATCCTGCTGCTTTTTCGTGGCTTTCTTTTTCTTGCACACAGCAGTTGTTTGTAGTATCTTTTCTGCTGCAGGAGATCCTGTGCAGCTGTCGGTGTAGCATTGGATACATAAGTCTGGTAAATGGGAACAGCTTTTTTGCATTGTTGAACCATGGCTGGGGAGTGGTGCTATTATTGCAGTCATTTAAATGCTGCCGGAGCTCTTGGGTTAGGATGTTATCTAAGAGTACATCAGAGGATTGAGAGATGTCAGGGTGACTGGAGGTTCTGTAGTTGATCCGAAGCGAAAAGCTTGGTTTAACTGTGGGGTCCTTTTAGCTCAGCAGTATGTTTTTCCTGCTGGCATTGGTAAGGGTTAGTAGCAATTCTTAATGTGTGTTTCTTAGGTGAAGGCATTTAAGTTAATCAAGATTGGGAGATGATCACTATAGAATTTAGGCATAACTTCTAAGTCCTTAACATGAGGGAAAGGGTCCCTAAAGTCAATTATATAATCAGTTGCACTCATTCTGGAGCCAGACAGACAGCTGAATTTGGCTGGATAGTCATTCTTTAGGGCGCCATTTAGGATGAGGAGGTTTAACCTGCAAAGTTCAATTTTAGATACTTTAAGCAATGGTGGGGAGGAATTCATTGTCCTCAGGGTTGGGAAGGAGGCATCTGTGCTTTGCTGATTCATTTTCTGTTTATCGCTTACATTTACTACATTTAATTTAAATGGTCCTGTATAGATTATACTTGTCTTTTTATATCAAACTAAAGAACAGTCAACATACAACAGTGACAGAAAAAGGTACAATCAATATTATACAGAGAGAAAATGATATAAATGTTTTATTGATTGTATATTATTCCAGTAATTAATACCAAAGTTGAACACCTGGTTGGATTTTTTTTAGACAGACAGACAGACAGATTTGATAACTATGCTGTATAATCCAGTTGAGTAAAATGAACTATAACGGAATGAAATCTTTTTAAAAAAATATTTTTTATCCCTGTAAAGGAACGCTGTAAAGGTTGGAAATGCTCTTTTAAAGTTTAAAAAAGGTTGAATAAAAATTATTTAGAATGAAACAAATCTTAAAGGTGATTTTTTTATACTTAGTGCACTATTTTTTTTACTAAATAATGCTAAATCAGCCTGAGCTGATTTGGTTGATCAGAACATGGTCACAGACTGACTTCATTTTTGTGAACTCTTAAAGCTTCTGTTTTAATTACTTTTTATTTGGTTTTAAAATAGTGTACTTAGTGATTTTATTTAATATCAATTAATAATTTTAATACCCTGTATTAGGATTAATAATTTTAGAAATTTACTAAGCCTTATATTCCCTCAAAGTATATTGAACTGGTTTCATACATGATAACAACTGCTGGAATTTTCTGCATTTCTAAATTATGAGCAATTTCTTCTGTAGAGGAATGATTATGCAATTATGGGCTTAATGTCAAAAACTAACTTCTCATTTGAAAAATAATTCTAATATAGAATGTAATACAACATTGAAATTATTTTTGGATTGTGGTTTTATAAATGGGTTTATATCAAATCCAAAATCTGGGTTTCTCTTAACATAAGATTATAATAGCCAATATTTTTGTGATCTGATAAATTTGCCACATTTCTTAGATTAGTCAGAAATGTTTGCAATTTGAGTTACACTTTATGGGTAATGGTTGTTATGATTACTATGCTACATAATAACCTAATTTTAATATTGATTTATGTTATAATGATTTAAAATGTTAAATGGATATAATATAATAATAGATGTTATATTGCATGTAATACATCCGCACTTAACATCTAATAAGTACTCAAATATGCAAATTTATATTACATTTCTTTTGAAATATTTTAACTAATGTAATTTTCTTTTCTATTTTCACTTTCTCCTCTTATTCTCCCCTTTCTGTTAAATTGCTTGTACTTGTAAAATTAACATGTTAAAAAAAAACACAGAAAAAACCCCAGAAAGTCTCCATCTGTGTGAGTAAAAAACGCCCTTTCACCACTTTTGAAATCAAACTGGAAATAAGACAAAAGCGAGAAACGTTCTTCCTTTTTTGGCTATCATCTGCCACAGACGAAAATCTGAAATGCTCTGTTGTAATGCTGGTAGAGTATGAATGTGCAGCTTGCAACATTTCCTCATACTGTAGTGTTTTACAAATGTCATTGCTTCCTTCATGTCAGCTGGGGCCATGTTATTTCCTTTTTAAATTTGTACTATCTAAAATGACAACACGAATGTGACTAGGAATATTTTTGGGAATAAATTAACTTCTTAGAAAAGATATTCAGAAGAATTTGGTTCAGTTCTTTATATCTTAATGAAATTGTTGGCCATGAGGGTCCTCTTGGTTTCTTTCCAGGTGTTGGATAATAGTTACTTTAAAATGAAGTACAATACAAAAAAAAAAAATGACACCACTACTGTCTGGCATGAGTACATGTTATAATGACTCATATTTTTAAAATGCAAATCCAACTGTTATACAGGCTTTCCAAAGGATTTGAAGTTTTGTAACTTTATTAGTCTCATCTTAAAGCAAGGCAGACAAGAGGTGGGAATTGCAGGTCATAGTATTTTTTAAATTGTTTTTGGCCTTCAGAATTGTGGTAATGACACCAGAAGATGGAGAAAAAACTTTTAGCTCTTTGGGAGAGGCTGTCTTTATTCAAAATATGTTTAATACATCTATTTGTGACATATTTTATCAAAATATTTTTTGTGTGAACAATTGGCCACTGAATTTCCTGCATGTAAACTTGTGAGAGAGCAGAAATATTGGTTATGTACAGCGCAGATTTTGTGGGTTTCCTCATCTTCGTAGTAAAACATGTACTGAACATATTCTGTGGCTTTTAATCCAGTCTGAGCAAGAAGGCGATTATTTGTCTAATTATAAATTATTAATATAAATATAAATTTCATTGGCTTTTTTGACATAGCAGCACACTGCTGCTTTATGCTTAATTTATGGCCTACTAGAATGCCCAAGTCCTTCTCATAGGTACAAGTAGTCCTCAACTTACAACAGTTTACTTAATGGCTGTTAAAAGTTACAATGGTACTGAAAAAAGTGACTTAAGACCATTTTTCATACTTATAACCGTTGCCACATCCCCATGATTGCGTGATCAGAATTTGGACTCTTGGCAACTGGCTCATATTTAGGGATGCAATGTCCCAGGGTCATGTGATAATCTTTTGTGACCTTATGACAAGCAAAGTCAATAGGGAAGCCAGATTCACTTAACAATCATGTTACTAACTTAACAACTGCAGTGATTCACTTCACAACTGATTCACTTAACAACTGTGGCAAGAAAGATCATAAAATGAGGCAAAACTCATTTAACAAATGTATAATTTAGCAACAATTTTGGGTCAATTGTGGTCGTACATTGAGGACTACCTGTACTAATGCCAAACCAACTCCTATTTTGTATCTGTGCATTTAGTTTTTCCTGCTTAAATGCAGAACCTTACATTTTTCTCACCAAACTGCTTTTTGTTGTATAGGCCCTAATATTCAAGTCTGTCAACATCCCTTTGAATCTTGTGCCCATCTTTTGGAATGCCAGAAATCCCCTCCTCCCCCAGCTTTATGTTGTACAAATTTGTTCAGCATCCCTACTATACATTCATTTAAATCATTTATAAAAATGTTGAAGAGTATTTGGCTTAGGGCACAACCATTAGGTATTCCTAATGAGAAGGTAGTCCTTCTCTTTGTTAGACTAGATCAGTGGTGGTTTTCTGCTGGTTTGCACCGGCTTGGGAGAACCAGATGTTGAAATTTACCGAGCTAGTGAGAGAAGGTTCCACCGGTGGACCCCGAAGTAAGTTCTGGAACGCCTGCCCCGTCCGTCTCCCGGTGCTCAGAAAAGTGTTGTGCGTGGAGGTCCCTTACTGGCAGGCAGGCATCCTAGAACCTGCCTGCCAGCAAAGGACTTAAACGGAATCACTTTTCTGAGCACGGGGAGACAGACAGTAGTTTGCACCGTCTGTCTCCCCATGCTCAGAAAAGCACTCTGTGTGGAGGTCCCTTACTGGCGGGCAGGCATCCTAGAACCTGCCTGCCAGCAAAGGACTTAAAGGGAATTGCTTTTCTGAGCTCCAGGGGACAGACAGTAGTTTGCGCCGTCTGTCTTCCCGTGCTCAGAAAAGTGCTGTCCGGGGAAGTCCGTTACTGGCGGGCAGGCATCCTAGAACCTGCCTGCTAGTGCCATGCAAACTTCTCCAGTCCGCTGCATCCGAGCTGGTGAAGCGCCCACAACCACCCGCCCGTCACCAGGGAGACAGCCTGTGCAGGTGAGCCACACAGTTGCACCGATCGCACGAGCACTCCACCAGCTCGGGTGCAGCTGGACCAGATAAGTTTCTCTTCTCAGTAATGTCTTCTCAGCGAAGCTGTGGCAGCCTGCCTGTCCCTTTCAGGTGGGTCCCCAGGAGGGAGGAGGCCAGGGGGAGCATAAAGGGAACCATAGCTCCTCTGTGAATGGAGGGAGAGGAAAAAAGTTGGGATTCTCCCTGCTGCAGCCTTTAAATGGCAGAGAGAAGCCAAACTCCCTCCCCCCTTCACAGAGGAGTTGCTGCTCCCTTTATGTGGATGTGTGATATTTTGCAAGGGCTGGGAAATCTCTCATGCAGTCTTTGAACAAGAAAAATGTTATTTGCATGTTAATGGGGGAAACAGGTGGGCTAATTATAATCTTAAACTATTTTTGGCTTACTATACAGATAATTTAGTGCAAAGCTGTGCACAACAGTATTAGATTTCTGTGGTTTTATCTTCCTTGGTTGGTTTTGAGGAGAGCTATGGAAAGCTAAAACAAATGCTGTGTAACAAGGAAGCGTAAAACATTCCTTTTGATTCATTGGAAAATTAAAACCAAACATTATTTCAAAGGAGAGAAGTTTCATATCATGCAACTTTCATACAAACTGTTTCACATGCCCTTAAATCTTGGGCGGGGGGAGACAATAGTGAACATCTAGGAAGTAGGGTAGTAGTGGCAAATATCTTAGAATAATACTTTGCTGCAACTATTATAAATTGTTCAGCAATAATTTAACTAAATAATTTAATAAAAGAATTGTGCATACTATATATAAACTGTTACTTCTTAGCAGGAAGGCCAGCATTTTTTTCTTTGGATTTTTCCATTTGGCTGAATTTTTCAGTACTCCAACATACTATTCTTTTTTATTGGGGATATATTTATGAATTTATTTTTTTAAGCAACAGGCCAGAACCTGTTCATATTAATAACTAGGATATCTGTTAGACATCAAACTTATTTTAAAAGTATCATTATGTAGAACTATTTTTAGTAGTCAGGATAATGGAAGAATTGCAGGAAAATATTAGATAAGATAGAAATAAGCTAAAATAGGGGTTAATCAACTTCTTGTTTCTTGCCCATGTTTTGTTACAAACTACTCTTAACTGCTGCCTGGTTTTTTTTTAGCAATAATGATTACATTGAATATGATGTTAATATATAAAATATGTGATATGGTTCCAGGATCAGAGCTAGTCTATATTTGAATGGCCTGAAGGTGTGTTAACATTCAAGGAAGTTAAAGCTGCAATCTAGGAAAGGCAGTTCTTGGCCCTCTAAGTACTTGGAAAATAGACCACCTGTGAACCATATGATCGGCATATAGAAGAAAGTATGAAATAGGCTTGTATAAATCATTTGGTGGGATTTCAAAGCATTGGAAAGTTGTGGGAGTACTTTGGCACATCTGCTTCATTGACCAGATCTGGAGGAGTGCTCAGAGCCCTGTAAAATAACTTGCCAAGCTTTAGTACAAATGCTAGGACTGCATGGTGCTTTGGATTCTGTTCCAAACAAAGTACTGAAAAGAATACAAGACTGTAAATATAGTACCCCACCCACAACTGTTTAAAGTCGATATTTCATAAATCCAGGAAAAAGGTGCTGCTGCTGCTTTAAAAAGTACCAAGTAGATGCTGTGGGCTTTACATTCCTGTATATTCAAAAGCAGTGTATAGCCCTAACAAACATTATTATTTAATGAATTTAAGTTGTTGCCACTGCTTTGAAGTTAAATTCAAGTGTATGGATGCCTCTTTCTTTTCTATGTAATTTATATCTCTATCTTGACTGGGAATGCTGACATTATCTTGGCCACTCCCACCCGGTCACATGGCTGGCAAGCCACTCCCACCTGGACACATGGCCGGCAAGCCACTCCCACCCGGTTAAATGGCCAGCTAGCCACTCCCACCCAGTCACATGGCTGGCAAGCCACTCCCACAAAGCAGGTCACACCCACAGAGTAGGTTCCAAAAATTTTTGAAACCCACCACTGGACTAGATATACCCAGTTCTTGTAACCGTTCATCATATATTTTAGCCTCCAGGCCCATAATCATCTTTGTTGCTCTTCTTTGTACTCTTTCTAGAGCCTCAATCCTTTTTTGTATTGTAGTCACCAGAACTGGGTATAGTATTCAAAGTGTGGTCTTACTAGTTCCAGTTCCTTAATGCTATGTATTTTACATTCTTTAAATTAAGATAGTTATTTATTAGTGTAACCCACAGTAATTTTAATGTGACTTAAGTCCAATTTAAAATAGTCAACACAAGCGTAAACAAATACTATGCATCCTTCCATTTCTTTTCAGGAGTTCCTCCTCCACAAAGTATCTTCTTCCATTTATTATTTAAGTTTTAGGCCTGCATTGTAAAGATAATTGTCTTGTTTCTTATATTTCATTGCATGCTATTTACTTTTCACAGGAGATGTTTCCTAAGTACTTCCTTTTGTTATTTGGAGCTCTGCTGCTCCTGTTTACAACAGGTAAGCTGCTTTTGCAATTACTATGCAATTCTGCCATATTGCCTCAGTCGTTATAATAAGGAAGATGGTTAAGATCATTAAAATAAAAAAAGCCCAATTCTTTAGATTCTGCTGAAGAGTCAATATTTCCCATCACATTCTAAGAAGAAGCCACAATCCAAGACACTATTATTCAGTCATGTGGATCTCAGTTAATACTAACAGAAGCAGGAGAGCTATGAATAGAAGAGCAGGATTATCCTAGAGAAACTCCATATGTTCCATCTGAAGTGTTTTCCAGACTTCTTTCAAAGGCAGTCAAACGTGCTGTATCTCTTGATGAATTCAGAGAGCAACGGGCATCAACTATGTTGTAGACCACATATCTCCAAAACTACTGTATTCAACATTTTCCATGTGTACAGGTAGTCCTTGCTTAATGATGGTAACTGAGACTGGAATTTCTATTACTAAGCAATGCAATCATAAAGAATATGACTGCATCACTTAGAAAAAGCAATCTTGATAGTCCCAGCAAAAAAATATGTATCATTAAGTGAGGAGTTCAACTTGTCACTTCCTGCACGCTTCCCACAAACAAAAGTCAAGGGGAAGTCATTTGAAAGTTGCAAGTCCCAGATGGCTCATAAGGTGGCCTGAGAATGGGTACAATATGGAGTGAGGCAGGGGGTACTTTAGTGAGTGCATATAAATTGGGGAAGGGTACTGCAGTGCTGCACCAGGTGTGTGCAAGCTGTGCACATGCTATTGTCAGGGTCAAATCAAAATATGGGTTGTTATTTGGAAACCTGACATTAGCACCATGCAAGTACATGTGGGTTGGGGAGAGGATGTTGCGGCAAAAGTACACTGCAGAGTATGAGATCCCTGGGATCTCAAATCATAACTACGACTAAGACTAACTCAGCACCATGGCAACTTCAAATGGTTACTGAACAACTGGTTGTTAACTCAGGAGTAACTTTGCTAATATTCTCTCAGTGGCTGGTTTTAAAGTAGAATAAAATATGAATTAAAATATAAGAATGAAGATGTGGCATAAAAGGGACAGTTAGAAGCTTGCTTAAAGGGACAGGGAAATGTTATCAGCCTCTAACAACAGGATGTTCTAGCCAATGTTCCTATGTCAAAAGTCCAAACCACAAGGTTCAGATAAAGTTCGTTAATGACACATAGTCCATACCTTTAACAAAAGGAGAAGTAAGATCCTCATCTACTTATAAGACTTTCCCCCGAAAATAACCAATAAGAAATGAGTTAAGTATTTCTGTGTTGCGCTGCTTTTGAGAATGTATAAGAACATGTGCTTTGATAATGAAGGTTATTCAGAATTTGCAATGTTAGCCATTTTGCTAACTTTCTGAACCTGGCTGCCAAATAAACTTTTCCTGTATGCTGAGAAGTCTAAAGCCTGTCACTTTCTGCAATGGTTTGAGTATTCAAGAAATGAAGATAGCTCTGACAGCTACATTACCATCTAATGAACAAATTTTTCCAGATAATGTCATGGAGCAATTAACACATTCTTCACTTGATGCACTTTAGGCAACACTGTTGTTGATTATGTTTGCATCAGGATATAATTCAGAGAGAAGGGCAAAGAATTTGCTTAATTTCCCCTTTACATGGATACTTCAGGATGAGTGAGTTTTGAGAGGGTGATTTTAGCTGTGAAGTTGGCTGATTTGAAAATGTTATTCCAAATGTGCATCTTGTCTTCGACTTACTTCACAGGTGTAATACCGTATATGGTCAAAATGGTTATCAGTATCTTACCTAACCACCTTACTCAAAATGTGAAGGAAACGGGCCTCTCTAACATTAGAAAGACACTGAAGCTAGTGAAAATTCCTTAACCCCAGCTCAAGCTTTTAACCCTGGTGAATCTTTTGCATGCAAAATAATGAAGAATGTTAATAAAATTTGTGGATGGATTCTACTACTTTGCCTGCCATGAAAATTATGAGTATTAGAAATCTACCCATAAAAAAGATGGAGAAATCTTTTCATTGTACATAGAAACAGAAATCTGTTCCTCTCACTGGAAAACCCTATCATGTCACAAACATGATTCCAGCAAATTATGTTCTGCTTCTTTATGGCATATAGAGTTTTTTAAGGCGGGTACAGGTTGCTTCCTCATTGACCAAATATCAGAAGCTGAGGGAAAACTTCCATTAATTACTCTCCTTGACATGGGGTGGCTATGGCTGGGGAGCAGTAGAGCTTGGATAGATTGCTAGATTGCTTCCCTGCGCAGCCTGCTGACCACCGCTGTTGTTTAAGAACATTAATATGATACAGTTGCATGGATCTTCGATTTTCCTGATAAAATAAAGGTACTATGTTTCATGACTTGGTTTTAGATATTTTTTTCTTATGAACTAGAAAAGCTTATTTTGCCTTCTTTGACACTGTGTTCAGCTCCACCATAACCCACTGTTGCAAATGGTGGAGTGGAAGGTCAACTTCCTTTACTGCAATATCTCCAAATGTAGTATATAAACAGGTTTTTTGGATTTTTCAGGAGGTTGCTAGGAGGCAGGGTGGTGGCTGAGGTAGGTAGTCTTTGTCTCAAAACAAAGGTTGCACATATAGGTTCACAGGCCCATAAAAGAAAAAAAAATCATAATCTCATTACAGCTGGTCCCTGATTTACAACCATTCTTTAATGATTGTTCAAATTTACCATGGAACTGAAAAAGTGACTTATGACCGTTTTTTCACTTATGACCATTACAGCATCCTCATGGTCATGAGATCAAAATTTGTGCACGTGGCAAATGGCATGCATTTATGATAATTGTACTGTCCCAGGGTCATGTAACCTCCCCAGTTGGCTTCTCTCAAGCAAAGTAAATGAGGGGAAAGAGATTCATAAATGAATCATGACCGTATGATTCATTTAACATCTGAAGTGATTCGCTTAACAATTGTGGCAGAAAAGGTTGTAAAATGGGGCAAAACTCACTTAACAATAATTTCTGGCTCAGTTGTGATCCTAAGTTGAGGGCTTAGAACAGTTGGAGTTTGGGGCAACTAGTAAAATGCATTTTCAAGTTGTAAGTTGCTGCCAAGGTGAGCTATTTTCATATCTGGGGAGATTCAGGGTACTTCAACTTCGTATGTTGTTATGTCTCTTTTATAACATTTTCTTCTTCTTCTTTCTTAAGCATTTTCTCTCCGATGTACCAAATACAATGTAAAAACATGTCAGGACTGCATTGAGTCTGGCCCTGGTTGTGCTTGGTGCAAGAAACGGGTAGGTGTGTTTTTTTTTTTTAAAGAAAGAGAAACAAAATACAAAATCTTACATTTTAAAGTGTCTTTCAGATGTCTTTTTAAAATTTGTTCCTTTCAACTGTCATTGGGTGTTTGAGGTTGCTTTTTGATTTTTTGCTTTGGGTGGAAACTTTTGCTCACCTCAAATTCTGTTTTATGAAAACACTTGTTGCTGCTGTCAGTGCTCTCAAAAAAGAAAATATTACCTTGAAAATACTAAAAAAAAATATTGTATCTTTATTTTAACCTTCTCTGACTCATCTCTCAAAATACTACTTTACTGGGGTTAAAGGAAACAAAGCATGCTGTAATGTTCTTTCTTATAGCTGCTAGTAATGGAACTCAAATCCAGGAAGCCCCCACTGGCACTTGCACAATATCTGCCCAGGATCAATTCTCAATGGAAAACCAAATGGGTCGCCGAATGGCCAGTTATAGGAAGACATATAAATGACCCCAGAAAACAGGTGCCAGGCTTTGAACTACCACATCCACAACTGATAATCTTGAATAGGATTTACACACCACATGGTGTCTGCCGGACTCTCTGTATAAATGAGGCATAATACCCTCCCCTCAGTGTCCCACATCAAACTGTAGATCACACAGTTGCTAGCTGAAAGCTGGGGGCATATATTAGTCCAGCATCAGATATTTTTAATATAAACAATGCTGCACTTCAATGGTTAGATGGCAACATTGATATTTGAACATAAATCTCTTTGTGATTTATATTTTATTGGGTTCTGTTAATCTATGGTAGTTGAAATGTTAATTTATATTTTTAGTCCATGTATGATATGCCATACACTAAATAAATAAATAACACTAATGAAACCAATGGATTGATAGAATTTCAGATGGAAAGAGTTACAGTTACCATGAGCATTTCTATATCCTCAATACTCAAACTTTCCTTAGATAATCCACTGTAGGATTTTGTGCATCTGCAGCAATTATGGTTTTGGGTTCAGAAAACAAATGCTTACCATAGTTAGTTCCTAGAGGGCAGAAATAACTATAACTAATTTGAGTACATTTCTATATTGTACTTTTTTCCCCAATCTTTCCTTACATTCACACCTAATGTTAATCCCAAGGAAAGAATGCATGCACAAACCACAACAGGCATACAGAAATAAATGTTGTTAAAATGAGGGATCAATTTTCCCTCTTATTGTGGAACATAATTAAATTTTGATTGGGTACTGTCTTCATACTCAAAATGCACTACAATATAAATATGTTTGTGTTTACAGTGCTTTAGGTATTCTGATTTGGTGGTGTAAATGCTAGGGAAACAGAACGTATGGAAAATCTGTAAGGTTCTTCTAATTCTCGTCCATTTTTAGTTTCCCCACTAAAAAGTGGAATTACAAGGAAGATATTAAAAATAGGCATTATTGATTCCAGAAAGAATAATTATATTCAAAGGTCTTGTAAAAGGCTATTCTCAATAGACCAAAGAAATAATAATTGTTTTCTGCACACTTGGTATTTTAGCATAAATTCCATACATTTATATTTTCAACTACTTCTGATCATGCCCATCAAGACTTTGGTAAATCGAAGATTCTAAACCATTTTTTACAAGAGAAAAATAAAAATAGCTCAGTCATACTGGAGCCATTGCAGAATTTCTTGCTAATGATATCAGCCAGTTTTTGGCAAATTTTGGCCAGTCTGTCAAAAGGGAAACATTTGGCATTAGCCCAATTTGGCATGCCTATGTTATTCTATGCAATTTAGGATATCTGAGGTATAGGTTTGCAAGGCAACATACTATTGACCACACCTCACTGACCAGGAGGCAGATGCAGAGGACCAATATATTCCGTAAATTAGGCTAGATGAAAAAGCACCCTCGAATAATGCAATCTCATCCCACTTCTTTATTGTTATCAAGGAAACTATATAGCCAAATCATTAAGTTCTAAGAACTGAGTTCAACTTGAAGTAGGTACTATGTTCATATTGCTGTGAAATACCAAGTGGATTAATTATTATTTAAGAAATAAATAGTCCCAATTCTACAAGTATTTCAAAGGCATGGCTCTTTGCTCAGATTTGATGAAAATAATTGACATCCATTTACTTTGTTTCTCTTGTTCCTATCTGGGTTTGTTTCTCTGCCATCATGTTTTGTAGTTTTATGCTTTTTTGTACTGTTACTTGTTTTTTAAATGTTTTAAATATTGGTGAACTGCCCATAGTTGCTGGGATGATGATAATGATCATAATAATGATGATGATTGTAAGACGTACGCCCTTTAACAATGAAATATTATTTTCCTCTATCTGAAATATATTAGGTCCACCCAATATCTCAAGCTTATTAATTGTTTTTATGTTTTGATTGTTATGAAACATAGAATTTCACAAAAGCAGGGGAACCAGATTCAGTTCGATGTGACACAAAGCAGCAGCTCCTTGAGAAGGGATGTGAAGGAAATATTATTTTCCCAGAAAACTTTATTGACCCAGTTTCTTCTGCTCAATCAAACACAAAGAAACAAATCTACCCAGAGGTGGTGCGATTGCATCTAAGACCAGGTATCTCAGAATCTGAACCCTCAAATTAGAAATTTAGGAAATGGCTAAAAGGATGATTGCAATTTTAGGATAGGAAGCATATGACACATGTGACTTTTCCCACCTCTTATCAGGCATTTTTAAAATAGAAAATTAGTATGATCCCACTTTTGATTTTTTTCTTACCCAAAACCTATGTTTAGACAACATGACTAACTATATTTTCCAAGGCAATTAATTCACCATGATAATTCATGATAATTCGAATGATAATTCAGACTAACTTCAATTCTATTGATTTCAATTTTTTACTTTAAAATTTCCTACTTTTCACCATAATAAAACACCATATGCATCTCTCAAAATATTTATGTCAGATCTGAGTATCGCATATAAACGTATGCAAATAAAAGAGAATGTGAGGTGTGTGTTTGTGTGTGTGTGTGTGCACACGCATGCTTTCTGTTTCTCTACCAAATATTCCATATTCCCCTTTTATTCTGTGCGTTTTTCACTTTGCTCCTCTGCTCCTACTCTCACAAACTCTACTAGTTAACTTCAGTGGTGCCTTCTTTATCATTCTGCCACAATTTGACCACTATGTTGATATATTCTGCCCTTTCATGTACTTTCATCGGTTTCTCACATATCTCACAATCTACTTACCCTACAGTCTCCTAGTTCAGAAAAGCATCACTAGCTTTGTGAGATGAGGTAAAATTGGAGCAGATGTTCAATATCTTCTCTTTTATCAATAGAACAACCTGCTGTTTTTAATGTGACATTCCAGCGTGGAGAAGATTACCCAATAGATCTCTATTATTTGATGGACCTCTCATTCTCTATGGCTGATGATCTGCAAACAGTGAAGAAATTAGGAGGAGATCTCCTTAAAGCTCTCCAGGGTATTACCAAACGAGCTCGGATAGGTATGTACATTATTCTAAAATATGCAACTGTCTTCTATCACTTTAGCTGATCTTAAAAAACATCTTAATAAGAAACATACTGGTACTCAACTAGTGCTCAATAAGACACCACTCTGGAACTCTACGGCTGTTGACATTAAAAAAATATATTCCAAGTGGTGATAGCACAAATGGCTTAATATTATTGATAAGAAAATGGCATGGCAGTGTCCATGAGTGACCAAGAACTAAGATTGACATAATTCTTATTTTTTCAAGTGTTTCCAGCTACTAAGATTCCACTGAGATATTCTATACTATGAGATGTATTTATCATATCTCAATTGACATCTCTTAATTTTGCAAGAAATAGCCATTTTCAGAATTTTAACATTAGATGAAAATATATTTTATAGCAAGCTTTCCTTTCTTTTGATTTGTGGGAATAAATGAGAGTAGGATTCTGGTGCAATAATTCTGTAAGGAAGGTGTACATTATTTGGAGTTTTCTGGATTAGGGGCCTTCTATGCTACTATAGTTTCCACTCTTCAAGCCCTCAAATTTGGTCTCACAATGGTCTGCACTTGTCCCCACTTCAACCATTTTGAATAACCACCAAGGGTAACCAAAGAAAATGAGAGGGAATAGTATTCTGGTGGCAAGAGTGCCAAATCAACTGCTTAATGGCACTGCATGTACTTGCCCCATCCTCACCTCAGAAGGATTATCTCCACAGTGAATAATAAGGTATATCCCTGGGTGAAACGCCCAGTGTGACAGTACCAAGATTTGTAATTTGTCAGCAATGGAGTAGTGGAAATATCAAAAGGAAGCCAGCCTGCCTCAAGCACCAAAGAGCTCCAACATTGCAATTTGTAAGTGGAAGTGACATTTGGGCTGGAAAAATACAATGGCATGATAATATTGAGAGATCAGCACTGAAGTCTTTTGAGATAACTTTAAAAATCTCCTCCTTGCATTGTGCTGCAAACCAAGGTTCTACAAATAAGCTACAGGTTGAGAGAATTTAAGAAAGTGTTCCTCATACTACTAAATGAAATAGTGGAATTCACTTTTCCATGCTATGCTGAGAGCCTTCGACTTAAATGGTTTTAAAAGAATATTAGATAATTCATGGAGGATAAAGCTACAAATGGTTGGTAGACATTATATGCCTTTTCCAGGAGTTAGCATGGATTTGAATATCTGTTATCCTCATGTCCTTCTCTTAGATGTCCAATGAGATTTGACTGACTGTTGCAAGAAACAGAATGCTTGGCTAGGTAGGCCCTTAGTGCAGTCTAACCAAGCTCTTCTTAAGACAATTGGTATCTCCAAAACAAGTCTTTGAAGGACAAAAGTTAGTAGAAAATGAGAGGGAATAGTATTTCTAAGTGAAGGGAAAAGCATCATATCATTTCTGTTTTGCACAACAGCTGTGTACAAGGAAAATAGCTATTCCTTTACAAAAGATAAGATAAATATATATTTATCCAAATGTATCTGATTATTAAAGAATAATCCTTTATAATTTTAATAATTGTATGCATAGTCCTATTTTTCCCTATATTTTTATTTTTAATGATATTTTCCTGAAGCGGTTTATGGTTCTCCCATACCCACATTTATATTGAACAAGGTTGACTACTTTTCCTTAATATTTCCTTTAGGTTTTGGTGCCTTTGTCGATAAGACTGTCTTGCCATTTGTAAACACCCATCCAAAGAAGCTCCAGAATCCATGCCCAACCACAGAAATCAAGTGCCAGCCACCATTTGCTTTTAGGCATGTGCTTAGCCTCACTGATGATGTACAGAGTTTTCAAGAAGAAGTAGGGAAGCAGAACATATCAGGGAATCTTGATGCGCCAGAAGGAGGACTTGATGCCATGATGCAGGCTGCTGTCTGTGAGGTAAGTCCCACTACTGTATAGAAATAGAATTGATTAAGGAACTTTTTGGGTTAAAAATGGAAGATGGTTTCATTAATTTATTATTTCCAGTATATGCTACTTTTCCACAAATTCTATACAAATGATTTTTCTGTTCAGGCCCATATAAATGCTGCTATTGACATGACACTAGTTATTAAAACTAATATTTGTCTTCTGCCTGGGCTGATTTTTCACCTGAAATGAACTAAAAGAAGCCAAAATATTTGACTTCAAATATCATGTCTTACTGTTTCTTTAAGGCTTCTTAAGATTATGACATTAACAGCATAAAAATTATTAGAAAGTAAATTCTTTTTATGGTACCTGAGATGGGGTTGCTCTGTTCTTGGTTTAAACAAACACACTAGCTGAGTCAACTAAGGAGTTTTGGGAAGTAAAATGCCTCACTTTTTTTCATATCTCTGCCACTAAATCCAGCCTTGGGGTAAGTCAGGAAAAATAAATTTTCACGAAGAACACTTTTGGTGGAAGATATCAGGAAGGAAAATGCTGAATATCCTTCCTTAGCAGCCGGACAGGTGCCTGTTAAAGCTGTGACACTAAATAGGCTTGCCTGTTTTAGATTAAAAAAATGATTGATTCATCATGTTCCTTTCTGCATCAATGATTTTGTAAATTTTTATAATTTCTACTGCTTTAAAATTTGTTTTGCTTTAAAATCCAGAATATAATTGGCTGGAAGAATGTGACTCGCTTATTGGTCTACACAACAGATGATGGTTTTCATTTTGCTGGGGATGGTAAGCTTGGAGCCATCTTAACACCTTTTGATGGACAATGTCACTTGGAAGACAATATGTACAAAAAAAGCAACGAATATGTAAGTATACAAGTAGCTGTCAGCTAGCACTGCTATATAATAAAGTTTTCTTTTTCAATCTAGAAGTAGACTTGAAAACAGCAGCTGGCCTGCACTATTTGCCCTCTAGAAATGAGAATCAAGATGCCAATCATTTTGACAATAAAAACATCATTTACCAAATTATTTGCAATCCAATAAGCAATAATTATATTAAGAGCAATATTTTATATTGTTTTATTTGCATCTAATTACACAATTGTATATATATTTATTTCTATTATATATTTAGAGTAATATGTACTGTACTTGTACCTCCATGTATGCACACACACACCAACATACAAAGTGTGCTGCCTACAAGAAATCCATGGAATAAAAAAGAACAAACAAAACATTAAAATGTAGTAAGGCTATAAACATGTCAACAATTATTATAAAGAAGACGTGCCAAACTTGTGTGAACACAGAAGCTATTTGTGTTCATTAAAGCTGTACAGGATTTTTCAGGCTTCCCTTCTGGAAGCCTGGGGGAAAAAATGAGTGGCTTTAATGAATAGCTGAAAGTGGCTGCTCTGTCCGCAGCACTTCTTCTAAGCCCTATGAACAGTAAGCATGCCCACTACAAACTCATTGTTCTGTTGGCCGTCCCATAACCCCTTTTGAAGAAAGGATGGCAAATGACAGAAGACCTTGATTGTTTAGGCAAGAGTAGTGAGGGTCAGATTCTCAGAGTGATCATCTGTAAACCAAGAGGTCTCATAATCTGATCTTCTGTTACTCAAAGCCAGGATTGCTCTCAGAGTGATGCTGCTTGAACTACCAGTCACATGACATGGTGCAAAAGAGAGACAGAATAAAATAGTGGAATGCAATAGGGCATCCATACAATTATGAATGCAGTAAGTAAGCATTCAGCAATTATTCCATTTTTTTCTATCTCAGTGGGCTTTTGTGGCAAGAAAAAGTGGGAGGAGAAAAACAAGTGGGAAAATATAAGAGTTGTACAATGGTAAGTAAACAATACCTGTATGGCCCAAATTAAAACAATTCAGGCTGAGACTGAAGAAGGGTGGTTTCCTGTCCAAAAGCTAAGTCTGAATTGGTGAATGGGTTAGATTATCATCTGTGTTGAACTGAGTTGTCACACCATTTTCTTGGTTCCATAGGATTATCCTTCTGTTGGTCAGTTGATACAAAAACTTAAAGAAAAGAAAATCCAGCCCATTTTCGCTGTTACCAGAAGAGTCTATGATACATATGAAGTAAGTAAATCTCCAATAAAATAGAAGATTTTATAAATTGTGTCACATGAACAAAGCAAATGTTAGTATGGTATCATGCTGCATGAAAGCTCATAAGATAATGCTTTTGGCATATTTGTTTTTTACTGGTAGAAACTGAGCAAGATGATACCCAAGTCTGCTGTAGGACAACTGCAGGAGGATTCAAATAATATAGTTCAACTCATCCAGGGTGCTTATAATGTAAGTGTTATTAATAGTATTATCTTACTTAAGTCCACTTCTAGCTCATAGGCTAGTATATATGATTTCTGGAAGCTGCCTGCAGCTCAACACATGTCTCTAGTCATCACTGACTTCCAAGCAGGCTGACAACCTACTTACTTACTGGCAAGCTGCAGAAGATCATTCTTGCAGTGAAGAAACAGAAAATCTTGTGGTTTCTCATTTTCTCCCAGTCTAGTTCTGGGAGACTAATATATTTTGTCAGTGTTGGGAATTTTAAAATAAAAACATAATAGCTTCCCCTTCCCTCCCCATCTAAGAGCTTAAAGTTAGTCTATGTATGCATAGGAAGTTCTTTTTAAAAAATAAAATGTGTATTGTTTTTGAAATAACAATAAAAAAGAAAAAGGAACAAATCCAAAAGGATATGCATTACTATATCAAAAGGCTGCATAAACAAATACATAATAAATGCTTAAAATAAATACAAAAACATAACAGAAAAAGCTAAAGTAAAGAGCTACAATTCTCTATGTAATTATTTAATACAAACATTATTTGTATTGGATAATTGTAGTATATATGTGGGGTGTGTGTAAGGAAGATCTATGTGTGGATTTGCATGCATCCATCATGCATAGGTGCGGCCCCAAATAATTTGGTGTGGTCCTTGCAGCGAAAAAGAGTGCTAAATCAGCTATTTATTTAACCCCTTTGAAATATATTTAAATTCCTAAGAAAGTATCAGCAGAAGAAATAAAAGCAAAACAACTGTTGACTACGATAGCTGTAGCTGAGCTGACCATTTTGCTTGCCAGGCCAGAGAATAATACATTCATTACAGGGAGAGAAAATCCAGCCATCTTCTAGAAAAAAAAATGTTGCTGTCACTGCCTCTTGGTTTGGGAGACTACTACTTTGTGTAAGAAAGTAGTAGTCAGCTCAGGGGTGGGTTCCTGCCAGTTCTAACCTCTTCTATAGAAGAAGTTCCACAAATCTACAGTGCCATTTAGAACCGGTTCCAGCTCCCTCTCCCTCCCTGTCCACACATCATCAAGATGAAGAGCGAGAGGAGGAATTCTGGGAGTTGAAGTCCACAAGTCTTAAAGCTGTCAAGTTTGAACACCCTGGGGGTTTTTTTCTAAAGGTTTAGGGGTGCAAGGGTCTTGTAATTGACAGCTTTAAGACTTGCACACTTCAATGCCAAAAGTTCATGAGCCAACATGACTGGAGGAGGAATTCTGGGAGTTGAAATCCACAAGTCTTAAAGCTGTCAAGTTTGAACACCCCTGGGGTTCTTTTTTCTAAAGGTTTAGGGGTGTAAAGATCTTGTAACTTGACAGCTTTAAGACTTGCGTGCTTCAAATGCCAGAGTTTCTGAGCCAACATTTTTGTTGCTAAACAAGAGCATTGTTAAGTGAGTTTCACCACATTTTACAAGTTGGCCATGTCCACCCAGTCACATGGCCAGCAAGCCACTCCGACCCAGTCACATGGCTGGAAAGCCACTCCCACAAAGCAGGCCACACCTACAGAAGAGGTTCTAAAAAAATTTGAAACCCACCACTGCTGAGCCTGCAATACTGCATTCTAATCACTGCGCCACCATGGAGTAGATATATATGTACCACTTTGATGGGAAGGTAACAGCATTCTGTGAGCCTTTGGTATATAGCCATGCTGGCCACATGACCACGAAAGTGTCTTGGGACAACACTGGCTTTCTCGACCAAGAAACGAAGATGAGCTCTGCACCCTAGAATCAGATACAACTGGACAGGGAAACCTTTACCTTTACCTTATAACACGGGTGTTGAATTTGATTGTGTCATGGGCTGGATCCAGAGGTGGTATTCAGCAAGTTCTGACTTGTACTGGAGAACCGGTAGTGGAAATTTTGAGTAATTTGGAGAACCAGTAAATACCACCTCTGACTGGCCCTGCCCCAATCTATTCTCTGCCTCCTGAGTCCCAGCTGATTGGGAGGGAATGGGAATTTTGCAGTAACCTTCTCCTGGAGTGGGGAGGGAATGGAGATTTTACAATATCCTTCCCCTGCCACGCCCACCAAGCCACGCCCACAGAACCGGTAGTAAAAAAAAATTTGAATCCCACCACTGAGTCCGCTGTATCAGTGGATCATCAGTGGACCATCACTTACAATAAGATATGTCTTCAAAATGAGAGACACCAAAATTCTTTGGGGTTGATTAATTTTATTTTTATTCTATATGTAAGAAGTGTATCATTTTGAACTTAATAATATCCTGTTTTTCTTCCTCTGAATGCAGTAATAAGACACTGCTTCTAGTCTTTCATCAAGTTTATTTTTATTTCATTTTAGGATTTATCTTCCAAAATTATTTTAGAACACAGCTCTGTGCCAAGCTCTATCAAAATCTCATATGATTCCTTCTGCCTTAATCAAATACATACAAAGAACCAAGAAAGAGGGGAATGTGACAATGTAAAAATAAATGATAAGGTAGGTGGTAACTCATACATTGTTTCTGTTGAAAAGTATTTTGACTGTACTGTACATGGAAAGAAAAGGCTAGTTTCTCCATTACCAGAAGCATTTATGTCCAAAAAGTTTTTCATTTATTTACATGCTAATGTATTTTGTAAGCCTGTTCCCGAAAGCTAAAGATTCCATTGAAAACTTTTTTTTCTTTGAACTTAAAAGATACTATGCTCCACTCAAATCCTTCCCATTCCTTCTTTAAGAAAAAAAAAATGAAATTGACATAAAATTGTGGGACCCCCTTTCTTAAACGATATGCCTGAATCCAAGGGACAGATTCTTGACAGAATGTTACATCTGGAGACAATCTTCATTGAAGTTGCTTTTGTATACGTTTAGTACAGAGGTGGGTTGCTGCTGGTCCCTCCCTCCCTCCCTCCCTCCCTCCCTCCCTCCCTCCCTCCCTCCCTCTCTCTCTCTCTCTCTCTCTCTCTCTCTCTCTCTCTCTCTCATCGGTTACTAGCAGATCATTCTCTGACTACTTGTATGAGGGTCCAAACACAGGAAGCATACTATCTCCATAGATCTTCAACTTTGTAAGTGGCCCATTGAGACAGATGTACCTCTAGAAAGATAGTCTTGTAATGTATTGTAAACAGGAGTGACAATAATGTTCAACTTCAGCCCTCATGCAAGGCCAATAGAAATAATCTCTTACTAACTTAAAAGTTCTCTCTGGTCCCAAATCACCATGGTCATCATGTAAATCATCGAGCACTGTCTCTCTATGCTTTTCAGTTGGAAACAATTGCCATTTATCTTCAGAACTATCTTAGGGGACACCACATTGTATAGTTGCAATTGATCCCATTCTTTATGCAACAGTTGGGCTTCCTTCAGTAAATCGGTCAGCAAAAATGTCAGCTGGTCACTCTTTAGGGCCTTCATAGTCAAGTCGTACAAGGAGGTCTTCAGCTTGATCTTTCCTCAAATCTTTCTTTATAAGAACAGGTAGACCTCCATCTCTCACTTGTATTGGATTGCAATATAGCTTGGGGGCACATATGGCAATGACCCAAATAGCTTCTGCCCCTATTGCTCCTCTAGTTCAATGTTCAACTGCTTGGCACAGGGCTTGTATAACCTCTGGTGTCAATTATTCATCAGCAGTGGCTTTAGAGTTGTAAGTCCTTCTTGATAGGTTGTCTGAATCGCTTTTTTCCATTCCTGGTCAATGCTTTAAACTGAAGTGGAATCCAAAAGGGGCAGCCAACCATTGATGTCCTCTGGCATCAGGTTTTGGTTATTAGGTCCTTAGGTTATTAATTTGGAGCTTTACAACAATAGTATTTCCAAAGTTCATATGTCTCTGTTGTAAATATCTTTGCAACATCTATTGTTGAATAATCCTTGACAACACAGCATTTTATTTAACCAAATGATATTCATAAAAATAATTTGTAAATAATTAGATAAATAATTAATGAAATACAATGTCTCTACTAATTATTTTAAATGTCATTTGAGATTAGATGGGGCAATCATCTTTTTTTTCTTACAGATTACCTTCCAAGTGCAAATTACAGCAACATCGTGCATTAAAAATCAGACTTTTACTCTGCAGCCCCTTGGTTTCACAGACTTGACCACTGTACATATATACAGTCGGTGCAACTGTGAATGTGACGAGGAGTTACCAAATGAATCTGATTGCAATGGACAGGGGAATATAAACTGTGGGATTTGCAGGTAATCTAACTATTTTAGCAACATAAGTCAAATATTTGCTGTTAGGTAGTCCTCAGGTTATGACAGCGATCGAGCACCAGTTTGGTCTAATGTTTAAGGCACAGGTTAGAAAGCAGAAACCATACATTCAAGTCCGCTCTAGCCATGAAAACCAGACGGGTGACATTGGTCTCTTAGCCCACATCATCTGACAGGGTTATTGTTGTGTGGAGGAAGGTGTGTTTGATATGTCTTTAGAATTTCTGTGTTAACCAAAGCAGTCACATAGGGCAACATCATATTGCTGTATTGCTTAGTGACAGCAGTCTCAATAGGTGCAGTTGCCATTGTAATTCCAGGACTATTTAGGTCATTAAGCATGAAGAGGTGGGAATTCTGGGCAAGGAGTACAGGGTGATGCACAGATGTCATGAGGCAGTGTGCAGATACTGCTGGCAGTTGATATACACGGTGTGTGCTGGCAGGTGTGTAAGGGAGTGTGTGCTATGGATTATGGGGTCCCTGGAGCTATGTGAGCTTGATTGTTCTCTTGCAGACATTTCATTACCAAACTAGGCAACATCATCAGTGCGAGAAGGTAGTGGAAATTGCTCTCATTTGAAATATTAGTGGCTAACCCTATCAGTGTTGGTGGGAATGGTCTTGGTGGTTCCTTGATTAGGCTGTTATTTACCGTTAGCTTAGTGTTTGACTGAGTTGGTGGTGTCTTGATTGAGATATTATTTATTTCTTGATTGTTGGTTTAGTATTAATCTTGGTAATAATTCCTGCTCATCTGGCTTGCTGGTGATGAGGTGTTTGGGTCTTTTTAGCTTTTTGATTGTCTCTTTTGAATTTGTATGTATATGCTGTTTGTGTCTATGTACTATTGATATCTGATTTGTCATTGTCAGGGTTCCTGGAATTCTCTAGCATTTTTTGACTTGGCTTGGTCTAGGATATTCAGTTTCCCAATTGAAACCATGGTTTAGTCTGTCTATGTGTTGTAAAAAAATAAGGAGTTTTCATCATGTCTTCTGAATGTTAGTTGGTGTTCATAGATGTATCTGCTAGTCTTCTGCCTATTCAGTAATGAATTCAATTTGCAGTTTAGTTTTCCTTTTTCTAGCATTTCTCCAGGAAGTAACCTTCATGGGGTTTCTTGGCCCTTCTCTGTGTTCTGGTGTCATGTTTTACTCTAATTGTTCCTTGAGGTTTTGCATACAGTGTGCTGATATTTGTTTAGTCTGAGGTGGGCAACCATGATCATGAGCTATATAATTTTCTGCTTACTTTCTTGGGCTATTTTCCATCCAGCTGTAAAGTTTATTAGAGATTTGTATTTCACCCTGGTGGCCAGGGCATGTACCTGGAACCACGAACACCATTAGTTTAGTTTAGTTTAGTTTAGTTTAGTTTAGTTTAGTTTAGTTTAGTTTAGTTTAGTTTAGTTTAGTTTAGTTTAATAAGATTTGTATGCCGCCCACTCCCTTGGGACTCTGGGCGGCTTACAGGCAAGGTAAAAAGAAACATTTAAAAGTTAAAGATAAGAAGATACAAATTAAAATTCCACATCATGCATTCCGTCTAAGTGGGGCTGGATATTGATCAACAGCCCCAGGCCTACCGGAACTGCCAGGTCTTGGTGGCTGTACGGAAGGCCGGGAGAGTGGTAAGGGTCCGGATCTCTATGGGTAGATCATTCCACAGGGCCGGCACAGCTACAGAGAAGGCCCTCCCCCGGGGGGCCGCCAGCTGGCATTGTCCGGTCGACAGCACCCGGAGGAGGCCCAACCTGTGCGATCTTGTTGGTCGTTGGGAGGTAAGTACCAACACAGACAAAGCAAGCCACTAGTGCATAAAAGAGAGCAAACCCCACTCCCTTCTGGTACTGATGTTACCTTCAAGCAGACATTTAGTAATGAAACGTCTGTAAGAAAACCAAGTCCAGAGAGCACCAGATACCTCACAGATCTACGCTGATGTACACATATTGTCTTTTATTGCTATGGAGTATCTCAAACCTCTCAAACATAAGAGCTCCTCAGGGGGAGAAAAGTGATAGGAGGAACTTGTGAGAGTAAGTTGCAACCTTCCCTCCTCACTAACCTGTTGTGGGAAGCCAGCAAGGAAAGTTGCAAATGGTGATCATATGATTATTGGGTGGGGGAGGTGCTGTAATGGCCATAACCTCAAGAAACAGTTTTAAGTACCTCTTGTTCAGTGCCATGGTAACTTTGAATGGTCGCTGAAAGTTATTGTAATTTAAGGACTATATTTTTATGCAGTTTGTCTATAAAAAAAACTGTTCTCATAGAAAAAAGAAATGCCTGCTTGAATTTTTCAAGGCAAGGAACTTAACTTGAGAACAATAAATAGTAATAAAAAACATTTTTGGGAGGACTCATGGTCTCCCAGTTTCTAGACTAATGCCTTAACCCAGTGTTTCTCAACCTTGGGAAACAACCAGTACAGCTGGCTGGGGAATTCTGGGAGTTGAAGTCCCCAGGACTTAAAGTCGCCAAGGTTGAGAAACACTGCCTTAACCATTACATCAAACTGGCTCTCTGAGTACCTGCCTAGCAAGTATTTCACACTGAATTATTTTTTTTATCAAATCCACAAATCTTCTGGGTATTTTTTTTATTTTTTAACACATACATACTATACAGAAACTTTTTAAAAATGTAAAACATAAACTTATGAAACAAAGTGGAAATAAAAAAGTCTGATTGTATATACTTAGAAATGTAATACTTGCCTAAAGCCTTTGTGATTGTTGCAAGTGAATTCAAATAGCAGTTTACTAACCTGAGGAGAATTATGTAATCTGAGCAGCAGAGGCATCTATGGGCTGGACTAAAAAGAAATTCGTTATGTAATTCTATGCCTCTCCATCCAGAAGTAAAATCCAGTGGGAATCCTTCTTTGATGAGTATATATGGATGTAGACTGTATAGTAACAGATTATAAATATAGGTAAAGGAAACTGTAGTTGAAAATAAGGACGATCATGCTAATGTTGCTTCCTAACGCTATTCTTTGATGTTGAATATTTCTTCTCTTATGCCAGGTGCAATGCTGGCTATGTTGGAAAGAATTGTGATTGTAAAACTGGAGGTAAAACCAGCAAGGAACTGGAAAAAAGTTGTCGAAAGGACAATTCTTCAGTCATTTGTTCTGGCTTGGGAGATTGTGTATGTGGACAATGTATTTGCCATACTATGGCAGATACCCAGAAGCATATTTATGGTCCCTTCTGTGAATGTGATAACATAAACTGTGAACTTCACAATGGTCAAGTGTGTGGAGGGAAAGGTAAGTGACTGATGAAAGCTGAATATGAAAATGCCAAATTTATCTCCTCTTGCCTTTGATACTATTATTCCAGACATTTTTACTATAAGCTGTAAACATGATTCCCATGTTATTTTTCTGCATTTTACAAAGAGCTGTATAAATAACACTTCGATCCACACTGTATAATTGGGAAGTAAATCAGCTGATAACCATATACCTGGGATGAATTGTTGTGTTTCTGTAATTAAATATTGACCATTTCCTTTAGAATATTGCTTAACTCAGTTTTTGAACATCCAATTTGCCAAGGACAAGCTGTTCTTGCATTGAGGGTCACTGCAGTGTTTTTCATATAATGCCCAAAATTCCAGGGCTTCTGTACTTGAAGTGTGCCACTTGGGAATGGTTGGCCATCTGCCGCAAACTGCTGGTCTGCATTTTAATTTAATAATCCTTTCTAGATAATGTGAGTGTTATATGTCAATGAAGATGCAAAGAAATGCTTTTGGTCCTAACCTCTCCAGTTTCTCTTTTCAGATAGAGGTTCTTGTGACTGTGGGAAATGTAAGTGTACTGCACAATATGATGGCACTGCCTGTCAGTGCCAATCTTCAACAGAAAAATGCAAGAATAAGAATGGGAACGTGTGCAGTCTCCGTGGGCAATGTCAGTGCAATACATGCAAGTGTAATGGACGCTATCAGCCCCCTCTCTGTGAGGAGTGCCCAAGTTGCCCGTCTCCCTGTGCCAGATATATGTAAGTGATATGCAGGAATTGTCCACTTTGATCCAACGCCTTATCATCACTTAATTTCACTTTGCTACTTGTAAGGTATGGATCAATCAGTCTGACATCAATACCTGGAAGATTCTGGAAAAAATAATCAAATACTTAAAAGCCAGCAAAGCTATTACTGGAAGCCAACATGAGTTTGTGAAAAAGAGATAATGCCAGACAAATTTTAGTGCATTATTTAACAAAATAACTAAATTAGAGGACTAACACAATGCTACAGCCATAGTATACTTGGACTTCAGTAAAGCACTTGACAAAGTAGACCACAACCTACTTCTTGGTAAAATAGAAAAATGAGGGATTAATAGCATCCGCCTGATGGATTCATAATTGACTAACCAACCACATTCAACATGCCATCCTCAATGGAACTAGATTTAAGGTTCTGTCTTAGACCCAGTATTCTCCAACATTTTCATAAGCGATTTCGATGAGAGGATAGAAGGGTAACTCATCAAATCTACAAATGACATCAAGCTGACAGGAATAGGCAGCACTTTAGAAGATAGGCTCAAAATCCAGAAGGATCTTGACAGACTCGAATGCTGGGCCCTATCCAACAAAATACAATTCAGTGGTGAGAAAAGTTAGGTTTTATACTTAGGGAAGGAAAATCAAATGTACAGATAAAGAAAAGGTGGCACCGGGCAGTAACTGTGAGAGGAATCTAAGAGTCCTAATGGACAACCACTTAAATGTGAGGCAGCAGTGTGCTGCCAAAAAAGGCAATGTAATTTTAGGCTGCATCAACAGAGGGATAGTATCAAGATCACATGTAGTGTTAATGCCATTTTATACTGCTTTGGTGAAACCCCACTTGGAATACTGCATCCAGTTTTGGTCACTATGGTAGAAAAAAGTTGTTGATACTCTAGAAAGAGTACAGAGAAGGACAACAAAGATAATTATGGAGCTGGAGGCTAAATCATGAGAAACAATTGCAGGAACTGGGTATGTCTAATCTAACGAAAGGATGGACAAGGGATGATATGATATGAGAGCAGTCTTTCAATACTTAAGGAGCTGTCATAGAGAAGAGGTGGTTAACTTATTCTTCAAAGCACCTGAGATCAAGACAAGAAGTAACCAATGGAAATTTATTAAGGAGAGATGTAATTTCAAACTAAGGACAAATTTCCTGACAGTGGGAATAATTAATCAATGTAATGGCTTTCCACCAGAGGTTGTGGATGCCTCAACACTGGAAGTTTTGAAGGAAAAAAAAGAACAGCCTTTTCTCCAGAATGGTATAGGATCTCCTACTTGAACAGGGAGTTGGACTAGAAGACCTCCGAATCCCTTCCAACTGTTATTCTGTAATAATGGGATCCTAAAGGAATATGGCATCTTATTCTGACTTCTAGATTTACTTAGGGGTCTTTGTGGAAGGTCACTGTCTGTCAGGTGTCCTCTGTTCAAAACTCAAGAAAGAAAACCCCCAACTCCATTGATTTAGAGAAGAGGTACTTTTACTAAGTTTGAAGTGATAAGCAGCGAAAGCAAGGCAAGCGAAAGATGCAGATTGAAAGTCACCCCAAAACCCTCCCACCCCAGGGTCCAGCACTGTGAGTCCAATCATTGTCTAGTATGAGCAGAGGCGGCCCAGATCGAGCAAACCGGTAGTAGCAATGGCGAGAGGCTCTTCCCACTTGCCCAGATGCTTCTGCACATGCATGAGCACGCCCAAACTGGTAGTAAAATTTTTTTGCAACCCTCCACTGAGTATATAAGGTTGTGGAAAAGCTCATCTTCAGGTATTTTTCCCATTTGGAATCCCAGGATGGTTGGCCTTGAGAGAGTATAAACACCTCCCTTCAGCAGTGCCATATTTCATGAGTACAAACCTCCCTTTCAGTTCTCAAGGGACTACACCAGCTCACTTTCCCATCCCAAATACCCGAGGCCTCCCTCCCCATTACTATGACAGCCAATACCAAGCATGCTGAAGAAACCCATGCTGGAGATCCAGCTGACACTGTCAGAAATCCTTTGAGAGTAAAAGTATCCAAAATAAAATTGAGACATGGGGAGCTGCAGTAAACATTTTGCTTGCACACTTATTTCCTTTAGTGTTGCTGTAAAGAGAAATTGGGCTACTATCATTTATTTTTTAGATTATATCTGACTTTTCAGTACAAAGGAAAATACTGTAGCTAGTCTTCATAAGATCATTGTTTGTTAAACTAGATTACATATTAAAATTAGCTAGAGTTTAAGGTTTGGAAACTTATTTAAATTATAATTAATTATCCTACTTCAGACATATTTTGCAAACATGAAGCTTTCTGGAAAAGATTTGAATGCTGGGAAGGATGGAAAGAAAGAGAAGAACAGGATAACCAGTAGCAAGATGGATCAGGTTAGAGAAAGATTATCATAGAGAAAATATGTGTGGTTGCCAAGAGTTGACATAGACTTGATAGCATAGTCTAGTTAATAGTTAATAGTAGAAAAGATATTCTTCAGAATAACAGGAAAACAGAGTTGGAAGGGACCTTAGAGGTCTTCTAGTCCAACCCTCTGCTCAAGGAGACTTTATTCCATTTTGGACAAATGGCTGTCTAATATCTTTAAAACCTCCAGTGATGGAGCACCCACAACTTCTGGAGGCATGTCATTCCACTGATTAATTGTTCTAACTGTTAGGAAATTTCTCTTAGTTCTAGAGCTGTGACGGCAAACCTATGGCACTTGTGCCACCGGTGGCATGCAGAGCCCTCTCTGCAGGCACGGGAGCAGTCATTCCAGCTCAGCTCCAATGTGCACATATGTGCTCTTCCTGCTGGCCATCTGGTTTTTAGGTCTCTGCCACACATGCACCGGGGTGTGTGTGCATGCGGGAGACATGTGTGTATACACAGGATGCAGGGGCGTGAGGATAAGTGGGAGGTGCATATGAGGGTCATGCACGCATGGGGGGGCAGAAAAAGCATGGGTAATGCACACATGCGTGAGGGGGGGGAGCATGAGGGGGGTCGCACATGCATGCGCGAGGGCAGGGGATTGTGGGTGTATTGCATTATGGATGTGTACACGTGCACGTGCTTTCGGCATGCGGCGACAAAAAGGTTAGCCGTTACTGTTCTAGAGAGATGTTCAGTTAGGAAATCACTCTTAGTTCTAGATACGTTTCCATCCATTGCTTCTTCTCCTGCATTCAGGTCCTTTGGAGAATAAGTCAACCCCCTTTTCTCTGTGGTAAACCCTTGGATATTGGAACACTGTTATCATGTCACCCTTTGTCCTTCTCTTCATTAGCTATCAGTTAAATGCTTTGAATAAATTTTACAGTATCAATAATGCAGCAAAATTATTTTTCTATAGTTACATCTTTTTATGATTTTTAAAAAACTGTGTTGCTAACAAATTCAAATTCACATTGTTCTCTTAAAAATCAAAAAGCTTTGAAGGCATGATAAGATCTGAAGCAATTCTAAAAACATATTTGATCACTCAATGTGGTATACTGGTTTGTGATTTAAGATACAGAACTGAAGAAGTTCATCAATACTTAGACAAATCACAAGTCCAGCATGTAGATACTGTTATGGGTTTATGTTATGTTTTATGTTATGTTAAGTTATTATGTAATATATTCCCAAGCTATCATGTTGAGAATCAATATGATCAATAGTTTATCATTTCTGATTTATATCCTGTTTCCTCAAAAATAAGATCTCCCTGCATAATAAGGATAATCGATCTTTTGAGCGCATGCCCTAAAATAAGCCCTCCCCAAAAATAAGCCCTCCGTGAAAATATTGCAACACAGCAGCAGCCATGAGGTGACCCCACTCGCTGCCTCCTGCACCTCAAAAATAATAAGACCTCCTGGAAATAAGGCCAAGTGCTTATTTCAGGGGTCAAAAGAAGATAAGACCCTGTCTTATTTTCAGGGAAACACGGTATTCTACTTCCATTCAGATTACAAAACATAGGAAACTCTATGAGACAACTATATAAGTGCCTAATTTTCAGAGCTTCCCTAGCTGCTCCATACGGTACAAAAAGATGTAAACTATTTAATAAACATGCAAGGCATAGTTAGTTATGTGTAATTATAGCTTTTCCCTTTTGATGTTGTTGATTAGCCTTTATTTCCTTCTGAAATATCTAGGTATGCACAACCTTAGCAAATAGAAATTTATTAGTAGAGCCCATGCACACATTACAGTCTCTTCCCATCATTATTCAACACCCAGGGAAATGTCCAATCATCCTAATTTTCTCAAAAGAAAAATTATTGATCTTATTTTTTAAAATATGGTAACAATACATATTCTAATGAATAAAAAGTAGAGCTCAATGTAATAACACATACAAATGCACAATAACAAATTTAATTTAAAAATCCCAAAGTGCATCATTTTTACTATTCATGTTTTGGTCTTCGTATTAACAGAGGGACAGTGAGCCAGCTGTTATATTGTCAATCAGTCCTCAGTATAAAGGGTTAAGCAGAACTGATCTTAACTGAAACTATTTCCATTGGTTTCCCAACTTATAGAGCCGAGGTGGCGCAGTGGTTAGGGTGCAGTACTGCAGGCCACTTCAGCTGACTGTTATCTGCAGTTCAGCGGTTCTAATCTCACCGGCTCAAGGTTGACTCAGCCTTCCATCCTTCCGAGGTGGGTGAAATGAGGACCCAGACTGTGGGGGCGATATGCTGACTCTGTAAACCACTTAGAGAGGGCTGAAAGCCCTATGAAGTGGTATATAAGTCTAACTGCTATTGCTATTGCTATTGCTATTGCTATTATTCAGGAATTGGCATAAATAAAATTCATTCCTGTCTATAGATTTTGGTATTAAAAATATAAAGATGGAGTCTCCAAAAAATCCTAGGCTCCCGGAGAGATGTCTGCTGTACAACTAGATTGTATTGCTCCACTTCAGGTTCAGCTTATTTATATCATAAAATGGTTTGGAAGGAGTCTCATTAGTATATTACCTCAGTGTCTATTCTCCTCAGTAAACAATACCAGTTGACCAGGGACAGTTAATGTAAACCCCAGAGAGATCTCATCTATTTGAGGTTAGCTCAAATTTGTCATCCTCCTGATGCAGAATGTACATAGTATGTATTTTAATAAGTTTGGTTTCTCTCAGCTTTACATCCTCCTCACTTACAATATGCTATATAAAATATAGATGTGTTTTAATGATACTGTTATGAAACTTTTTAAAGAACCTTTGCTTCTTGTTTGTTTTTTAGTTCTTGTGTTGAATGTCTTGCTTTTGGGAGTGGTCCATTTCAGAAGAATTGCTCTGATAGTTGTTCAAATATTACTCTTGAAAGTGAAGCGCAACCAAAAAGTATACACTGCAGGGATAAGGATTCAGAGAATTGCTGGATCTCTTACACAATGCTTCCTACTGACGGAGAAGAGCACTATTCTATTACAGTCAATCGTGAGAAAGGTATGCTTAGTGCCACGTCACCAAAAACTAACATCTGTTCTCCATTGTAATATCTCTTGACTAGAAATGACATTAGTGCTGTGTAATTGTTAGTCACAGCCAGTAACAGAAACAGATCTTGGCCTTCATTGTGTAAGTAATGGGAAAAGAGGTAACTTGTGGCGCGGTGGTTAAATGCAGCACTGCAGGCTACTTCAGCTGACTGCTAGATCAGCAGTTCAGCGGTTCAAATCTCACCGGCTCAGGGTTGACTCAGCCTTCCATCCTTCCGAGGTGGGTAAAATGAGGACCCGGATTGTTGTTGGGGGCAATATGCTGACTCTGTAAACCGCTTAGAGAGGGCTGAAAGCCCTATGAAGCGGTATATAAGTCTACTACTATTGCTTGTATTATTCAGCATTTTGAGAGGGCCTCCTGAGGATTTTTCTTCCTTGTGATAGAAGACCCTATAGTGAGTCAGAATTAGTTAAGAGGTCTCCCTGATGAGATGGCGAACCCTGCCACTGACAGAATATATGGCCTTTAAAGAGTTTCTGGCAATCTCATATGGAGATTCAGGATCTGTTATTTATGTGGGGAATTTTTTTTTAAATTCTGCCTCATCTTTATCCATTAAAAATGTTTACCACTAGCATGTAATATATGCAAATAGATATAATAAAAACATTCATAGCACTCAATCAAGCACACATAATTTAATCATGTTTCTTTCTTCTCTTAGAATGTCCCCAACCGCCAAACATTGCAGCCATAGTGGGGGGCACTATAGCTGGAGTGGCTCTTATTGGGCTCCTCATTCTCCTGGCTTGGCGGCTAGTGGCAGAGTTGTTTGATCGCAGAGAATATCACAGATTTGAGAAGGAAAAATCCAAGGCCAAATGGAATGAGGTAAAGTGTTTAACTCTTGTGGAGAGATATAAAGGAAGGAGAAGACCTACTTATGTCTTTTTCTTCCTGTATTTGAGTTATTAATCAAAATAATTGATTCAGCTTGAGGTACATGGGCAGGCCTTTGGTGTAGATTCTACCACAGTGTTTCTCAACCTTGGCAACTTGAAGATGACTGGACTTCAATTCCCAGAATTCCCCAGCCAGCGAATGCTGGCTGGGGAATTCTGGGAGTTGAAATCCAGACATCTTCAAGTTGCCAAGGTTGAGAAACACTGTTCTATCATCTTCCTGCTGTTTAGTTTGGATTTTATCAAGTTGTTAAGTGAGTGTATGATTGCCCATCTGAATCCTGATCTGCTCTTGAAATATTAGGTTTTATTAGCAGCTAAAAGTTTCTGATTTTTTTATTGACAGGCTGACAATCCTCTTTTCAAGAGTGCCACTACCACTGTCGTGAACCCCAGATTTAATGGCCAATGAAATGAAACTTCAGCAACAATGCAAAGCACAAAGAAACTCTTCAGCAGAAAAACAGAAGATGAATCCATTTGCTTTTCTTAAATCAATCGTTATTGCCGTATAATATTAGTTATTTTTGAGAAAACCATTCTGTGGGCTTTGCAACATGATTCTATTCCATTTTTTAAAAAAGCGTAAGCATCAGAGAACTTTACTACATATCTCAGATGAAGCACTCAGAACAACTAGGCATCTTGCATTCATCATCCACACAAACTGTAGAAATTTGAATTTTCATATCTGAAATTACTTAAAACTACTATATTACTATATAGTATGTAAATAAAATTGCCAACTGCCACTCAGGGAGTTCTTTTAATTAACAATTTTGCTGTTTATGGGGCCTATTGTAAGGTGAGGTACATAGTGAGAAGGTAATGAGCTTTTACCACAAACTGGCAATTTTTCCAAGTAAGCACTATGTTGAATTCAAAACATCAGTGCAGAGCAGCCAATCAGCATTCAGTTCCTTTGCTTTAAATTGCTGAGTTTACTACCTCAGCGGGCTTTCAGCACTTAACACATTTCTAGTATTTCTCTTTCTATACATATCGCCTATATGTACCTATGTGTATGCTTGTCTTTTGGTTTACAAAACCAGATGAGTAGTCAGAAAATATTGGGGGGTTTTTTGGAGGGGGATATTTGAACATTGTGGAAGAGCCTCAAATGGGTTTGGCTCATCCATGATTGTAGGTCAACAAGCTTTGTGAGGTCTTGTCCAGCAAACCCAAAATTTTGTTTCTGGTTGTAAGGGATAAGTCTGAAGCTATTATCAAATGAATTGGAAAATCTATAAAGACTTTTATTCACTTGATGCTATATCAGGGATCTGATGATCTGGTAACTTTGAGGAGCAGATTATGAACTGAGGATGAGATTCCTTGTGCCAGATGACCTGTCTGGATATCAATCAGCCATCAAAGCCCCAGTAATAGGATTATTTTAAACAATAACATATTGGTAAAAATGTACTTGCATTTCTCTTCCACTGTTCAGAATGTCTTGTTAGTCAAGAAAAATGAGTTTTTCCAAAAGTATTATCCAGTGAGTGATAAGACTGAGTGGTAACTTCCACTTTCCAGTTTAAACTTAATAACTATATCAACTGATGAATCCTTCTACTGAAAAAATACTGACAAGTCCACAAATTATAATCAGATAGCTTTCTTTGGGCTGTTGATTAGCTCTATATTCAAAGAACACGCTAAGTCATAAATCAGGCAAACCATTGGCAGGTGTGAGATCCACAAGAAAATATGATTTATCATGGATGGTGGCTGGCTGGGGTTTGAAACTCCCCAAAACTTTTGCTGCGGGCTGGTCACCGGCTGGCTAGATATTATGATTTATGAGATGCATGAACAGAGTGTTATCCAGGTTTACCAATTGCATTAAACCATTTTTACTAGTTTGGTTACATTGGTTGAGTCCATAGGATATAAGCAAGTGCAAAGCCAAGCTGTCAGCCTTGGCTTCGCTTGCTTGCTTTTGGCTGCCATGGAAATGGGGAGGGGGCATGGTATTTGGGTGGGGAATAATTGGGACAGGAGTGATAGTACAAAAAGGAAGTTTAGTTCTCACCATCTTCTGCACATGCTGATGGCCATTGTTTGGATCTGGTCAAGGCCAACCATCCTGCATACCAACCTGATGATGCTTATTGGAGATGCAACCCACATGAAACCTAAGGGATTTGCAGATTGGGCAATGTGATGGGGGTTGTTGGGGGGAGGGGTTAGGCAAATGTTTGATATGTATGATTTCGTGTGTTTCTGCCTAAGACCTTGCTTTACTTCGTTGCTATCTTTTCATAACCAGTAAAAGTACTTTTAATTCCACAAACAAAGGAGTTGAGAGGTTTCTTTCTTGGTTGCTGAAGGAGGCGTGCTTGACATTAAGCAAGGTTTCACTTTCACACTCATCCCAGAGCTAACACCTTCTGAGGGGAGTGCAATAAAACAACAAAACCTTCAAAGAAATTTCCAACCCTGGCAGCAACCAGGACGACATGGGGACTGCCGGATCCTCGTGCCCCTTAGAAACGGAGCGGATGGTGGAACTGAATTTGGAGGAAAGATCCATCTGCCCCAGGTGGTCATTGGGAGTGGGACAGAGATATGACCCTGAGGAAATTCCGGCTGGAGTTACTACCAGCCAACATCGGAGACCGGCAACTGTCTGGCAAGAAGCCGAAGAAGAGGCTCTAATAATGCCCCTGCGATAAAACTCTTCCAAGAGGCCTGGGAGAAACATCATTTTTGTGAGAGCAGGGTTGAAAGAAAGGCTGATTTCCCTGATCAAGAAGAGAGATGCACAGAGGATCTGTCTCACCCAGAGCGGGCTGGGGGCACACAGCAGAGCTGATCAGGATGGGGGAGCCCCAGCAACAGCAGCAGCAGCCGCACAAGCCCATCCAACGGGGGGGGGGGGGGGCGCAGATGCTGAATGGCAAAAGTTCCTCCTCTTGGCGTGAAATTTGGAGGTGACCCCAAGGAGCTAGGATTTTTCCTGGTCCAGGTCTGGAATTCCACGCAACAGTTTGGAGAGGATCTCCCCAATGAGGAAGCCAAGGTGAGTTGTTACCATGGCGTTGGAGAATAAGGAGGCAGCCTGGATGGTCGCTCTGCATAATGATGACTCCCCCCTGCTGAGGAATTATAATGGGTTTATGGCCGCCCTGAGAAAATGCTTTGATGACCCGCTGACTGAGTAAGGCGAGAATCAAGATGAAAACTCTTACTCAGGGCAAAAGCCCAGTAGCTGAATACATCCAAGAGTTTCATGAACTGTCAGTGTATATGCGCGGATGGTCTGAAGAGGCTTTGATGGACAGTTTTATGGATGGCCTAAACCAAGATATTTACCAGAACTGTGTTAATGAGGGGGGGCGCAACCTGCAACGCTAGTATGAATTGGCAGTAGATGTGGAGATCGACCTAGCCAGAGATAAATACCGGAAAGACTGTGATAAAGGTAAAAATCCCCCTCTCCCCCCCCCCAGAGGAGCCCCAAAGTGAGGAAAAAGTTGGTCTGCAAGCAAGCCCCAGTCTACTGCTTGTTTCCAATGTGGGAAGGAGGGGCATCGTGCAGCAAACTGCTGCTCAAAAATTGGCCTTAAACCCCCTGCTGCTGGGGAGAGGAAGCCAGACAAACAAGCGGGGAAACGAAAGGACACTGCCATGAAAGACCTGTTGAAGAATTCCCTCCAAACCAGGGGGAGGAAGAACTCTCCTTTCTCTTGGGGGAAAGTGAAACTGACTCCGATGATCATTTGGTAAGTCCCTGATCAGGCCCCATGACCATTCCAGTAGAACTTAAAGTGCCCTCTACTGGAGCCGAAGCAAAGATGCTGGCCCTTTTAGACTCTGGATGCATGGGTTGCATAATTAGCCCAGAAGTGGTGGAGAAGATGGGCTTAAGACTAAGGACTTTAAAAGTGCCCATTGCCTTTTGCCAGTTGGATGGGTCAGTAGCTCGGGGGGCTCCTGCTCATTTTGTAACTGAACCAGTAGAAATGTGGATGGGGGATCACCAAGAAACCTTAAGTTTCATCGTTGCACCTGGGATGGATCGGCCCCTCATACTAGGTTTATCCTGGCTATGGAAATGGAACACTTATATGAATTGAAGGAAAGGGTGGTTGCTCATCCATTCTGCAAAACCCCTGAGGGCAAGGAGAGGTTCTCCCACATAGCCAATGCTGAACCAAATCTAGTGGCTACAGCACAGGAAAAAATTGAGGGGGAAAGAGAAAATCCCTAAAGAATATTGGAACCTAAAGGATGTTTTCAGTGAAAAGGCTTCTGATAAATTGCCCCCCCTCACCACCACCACACTACTGATTGTAGTATTGAGATCCTGCCAGGAGTGAAATTCCCAAAACCCCAGATTTATTCGATGACCCCAAATGAAATGGAGGAATTACGAAAGTTTATTGATAAAAACTTGAAAAGGGGGTTCATAGAACCAGCTATACCATGGGTGGCCACGCCTGTATTGTTTAGAGAAAAGAAAGATGACTCCTTTCGTTTATGTATGAACTATAAAAATCTTAATGAAATTTGCATGAAAAATGTGTACCAACTCCAGCTCATGAAAGACGTGTTGGCCCAGTTGGGAAAAGGAAATTTTTTCACGAAGTTGGACCTAAGGGAGGCCTACTACAGAATCAGAATCAAAGATGGAGATGAATGGAAAACTCTTTTCAACTGCCCTTTGGGATGTTTTCAGTACAAAATACTCCTGTTTGGTCTGCAGAGGATACCAGCAATCTTCATGCAATTAATAAATGAAGTTCTGCATGAACACCTGTACAAGGGTGTGTTATCCTACCTTGATGACATCCTTATCTATACGGAAACACGTGATGAACACATGATTTTAGTGTGATCACTCCTCAAAAAACTCCGGGCTGCTGAACTTTATGCTAAATTGTCTAAATGTGAATTTCATCAAGAGAAGATAGATTACCTAGGGTATCGTATCTTCCACAATGGCATCAAGATGGATCCAGCGAAAGTCCAGGTGGTCACTGAGTGGGCACCTCCTCGCATCCATAAGCAATTGCAAAGTTTTTTGGGATTTGCAAATTTTTATCGTCAATTTATTCCCTCGTTCGCTAGCATTGCACTGCCCATTACAAATCTCCTAAAATCAAAAGGAGACACCAAGTCTAAACCAGGTAAGCCTTTGAACTGGATATGGATGCACCATTTGTCATTCAAAGCCAGTGACATGGTGCTGGGGGCAGTATTACCTCAAACAAACGCTGATGGAAAATTGCAGCTGTGTGCTTACACCTCGCATAAGCTTACTGAGACAGAGAGGAGATGGGCTATATGGGAAAAGGAAGCTTTTGCTCTCAGATGGGCTCTGATAACCTGGTGACACTTCCTGGAGGGGACAAAACACCCTTTTGAGGTATGGAATGATCATAAGAATTTGGAAGGGTTGAAGACCCTGCGTAAGCTATCACCTAAACAAGTACATTTGGCACAGCACTTCAACCATTTCAACTTTACCCTCAACTACATCCGGGGGGGGGGGGAGAGAACTTTATGGCTGATGCCTTGTCTAGGCTTCCCCAGTACAACAGCTCTAGGCTGAGCGTGGTTCATTCAGTCATCCCAGCAAAAATCTCGCTGCCCCCATGGTTACCAGGAGCCAAGGCCCGATGGAGTTAGATGTCATGATGGACTTAATGAACAAACTCAAGGAGGGCCTTGAGTCCGATGACTGGTTCAAGAAAAATTCAAATGAATGCACCATGAAAGGTAGACTGGCTTGGGTAGGAGCTAAATTGTATGTTCCTGATAACATGAAACTGATTGTTCTTCAACGGCCCCAAGAATGGCGGGCCACTTTGGATTTCTAAAGACTTTGCATTTGATTAAGAGGCAATTCTGGTGGCCTTCATTGAAAAAAGTCATTGAGTCCTATATAGCCAGTTGTCCCATCTATGCGGCCACAAAAAGACCACCGGGGAAGCCCCAGTGTCTTCTCCAGTGTTGCCCACCCTGAAGCACCATGGAAGGAAATATCTATGGATTTCATTGTAGAATTGCCAGAGAGTCTTGGAAATACTGTAATTTGGGTTATCACTGACCTGTTTTCCAAGCAAGTTCATTTTGTGCCTTGTTCCAAGATACCATCAGTGAAGTCGTTAGCTAAATTGTTTATTTCACATGTATATCGGTTACATGGAGTGCCTGAATGCATTATTTCAGATAGGGGGTCCAATTCACCTCCCTCTTTTGGAAGGAGTTCCTAAAGTTGATTGGCTCCATCCAGGGGCTAAGCTCCACCCACCATGCTCAAACTAATGGGGCTTGTGAATGGACTAACTCTGTTCTTGAGCAGTACCTCCAATATTTCATTAATTGTCAACAGGATAATTCGGCTGAACTGTTACCACATGCTGAGGTGGCGTACAATAACTCTGTGTACAGCAGTATCGGCATGACTCCTTTTAAGGTTGTGTTTGGCCAGGACTTTGTTCCGATTCCTGAATTGCCTTGGGAAAGACTGCAAATTTTGTCCTTATCTGAGTAGAGTGATCAACTTCAACAGTTTTGGCCCATGACCCGCAAAGCTTTGGAGGCAGCCCACCAGGCTCACAAGAAATAGGCAGATAAGAAGAGGGCTAGATCGAAAGAATACAAAGTTGGGGATAGGGTGTTTTTGTCCACCAAGTTTCTGCAAATCACCCAAAAATTGAAGAAACGGTGGCCTAAGTATGTAGGTCCATTCCCCATTGTGAAAATCATAAATCCTGTATCTATAAAATTGGAGTTGCCTAAGAGCCTTCATAGGATTTACCTTGTGTTTCATGTGAACCTGTTGAAACCTGAGCACACTTCTTCCTTTTGTCCACCTCAACCTGCACCCCTGGCCTCTCTTCTTATTGAAGGAGAGCATCATTTTGAAGTTAGACATTTTAGATTCCAGGAAACATAGAGGTCGCATTCAGTATTTGGAGTCCTGGAAACATTTCCCCCCTTCCCATGCTGAATGGGTCGACAAATCTCATGTTAGAGCTCCCAGACTTTTGCAGAAGTTCTATACCAAGTACCCTGATAAGCTTTGATGGGTTGACGTGTCTATGTCTTTATTGTTGTATTGTATTGTATTTTTTTATGAGACATGGTAGCAGATGAGATATTTGAAAGCTGTGAGTTTCATTTTTGATCTATTGACATGTAAATCCTAAATTTTTGTTACTGTAGACATCAATTGCTAGCATGATAGCACAAATTCTGGACATTACATGAGGAATAGTATTGTCACAACTCATTTTAACACAATTTAATTAATAGAATGGTATATTAATTAAACTGAACAACCCTGTAGTTCTACAGAAAAAGATTGGTTTGATCAGGCAAGCTGTATGCAGTAGATGAAACAAGGTAATTGCAGTCACTTTAGCACTGTATATTAAAGTTTGTCAATTCACAAGATACTAGGCATGACCATCCCCAGGGAGGGAAATGGTAAGACAATGATTGCAAACTAAACTCTCCCATTTTATATTAGCACTGCACAACGTATCACATGTATAGATATATAGGGAGCAGAATTTGTGATGTTACAATATATATAGCATTCTTTTAATAAAATTTTGGCTTACTGCAAATTCCAGGCACTTCATAAGGTACTTGATAAATGTTGTTAGTGCATCATTGATATCAATAAATCTTTTACTGATTTAAAGCCATTTCAATTTGTAATAATGTAGCCATGCTTGCAATTCTCAACTATACACTGATACCAATAAAGCTCATGTACATTTCAATTTGTGCTCTTATATGCCTTACGTGTTGAAGTAGTCTGAGATGTGAAAGGGGTTATTTGGTATCAATTTTATTTCCCCTTAAATTATGAACAGATAGAATTTTCATAGGTTTAAAGGCAAGCAGGAGAAGATTCAGCTGGGATTGTATACAAGATTCAGGTATGTAATCAGAAATAAAACAGATTCATAAGTACTTCCAATTTTCCTAATACATACTCTCTGCTCTCTGCTCCACTATTCATCACAACTTTGGCCCCCACCGCACCTTTCCAGCCTCTTTCTGCTGGCTCTTCCACCTACCAATCATTATAGCATCTTCTCCGTAGCTTGGTTCCCTCCCATCTTTCTAGGATTGTCTCACTGATCTGCTCATTTCCTAATTTTTCCAATGTCCATTGCCCACTGGCCCACTGCCTTCGGAGCTTCTGAGAGTATGCATGCTCATCCATTAATCTTCTTGGAGTACTTTTGTGAACTTGAAAACTCTTCTGATCTCGGAATTTTTCTACCATATTTTCCAGGCATTTGCCTGCTAACCTGCGGATCTTACCATCCTCCTAGAACCATTTGCCTTAAAATCCATTGAGCGTGACATTGAGATTTAGAACTTTGGATGGGACTAATACAGTATCAGGCAAGGTGAATTTCACTGTTGCCACAAAACCTGAAAGACCCTCCAGATCATATTTTGAGGATGCTCAGGGAGATAATTACAGAGAAGAGAATTTTCTATTGTAATTACTGAAACTGTTCTAGCAGAAATAGACAACTGGATCCCAAGACACAACTTTATTTTTTTCACCATACTAGAACTTGAGAAGAATGAAATACCAGGATTATATGAAAATATTTTTTTAAAGATGCAGAAACAATTTAATTAGATAACTCCAAGCATTGCCATAATGATTATCTTATAGATGAGATAGTAGAACAGTCTTAGAAATGCCGTAGTGTCTCCTGTCAAAATGTGTTGATGATGTAGCTGAGATATTGCAGATTTCTTGCAAAATGAAACACAGGACAGCAAAGCAATGATAAAATGCAAGGCAATTTCAAATCTAGAAGTGAATTTCTCTATATGAATAGGAATGTAGGTCTTGGATCCAGCATTCATCTATATCATATGTGTTTTTATATTTGGAAGACCAACTTCTGAAATAGAGACTAATTATTCAGAAAGCATTCATTTCTATCTCAAATGATTACTGAAAGTTTTCCACCATTTTTAAGTATGTCTCCAGAAATCCTCTATACGAAAGTCAATTTTGGATAACTTTCCATTTCTGCACAGATAGATGCCACTCACTGCTGCTGCTACCATGGTGAGGAAGAGGCCTCTATTGATCACCTTTAACAACAATGAAAAATTTGAATTTTAGTAAACGATCTGAAAAAATATTGCAGGGGGAACAATTGCAATTATTTTGCCAACATTTTTAGTAAGACTTAAATTTGGCTATTTAAGGTTATTTTTCTGAACACACATCAATGCCAGTCCCAAAGAAATTTAGGTTTGAGTTCAACTAGCATTTCTTGCATCTTTAATTACCATTTTTATTTCTTTGTTATATTGCTTTCTGTTTTCATCTGTCTCACCATGAATCTGGCAAGATGTGGCACAAGGGAATCTGATGGTGCTGAGCAAATAACTATCCTACTTCATTAGTTCTCTCAGAACTGTTTGGTGAAGTTGGGCTCACATTCCAGGAAGGAAGGGAGTCCTGGAAGGAAGAGATTTCAGGGCAACCTTAGATACCCTGCTTATCCTGAACAGCCTCAGGACTCACAAATTCTAGCTAGGGGATTATATGAAGTGGTTGTCCTGGGTGTGTATCTGGTCATGCTCTCCATCCTGATAAACAAAGAGGGGATGAGTCGGGTACGACTTATAGGTCTACTGGGAAACTATTTGCATCTTTACAGTATATATAATTTGATGGTACTAGATATTCCAAATTTTCATTTTTATCCAATCTAAAGTGAAGATAGATATACTTCTCAACTTTTTTCTATGCATTTGCTACAACAATAAATGTTTGATGTAGCTCAGGAAAATGCATCTGAATTTAATTTACCTTATTCTGCCATTTCCATCTTTGCACAGCTTCATGGTATCGGATTCTGGAGAATGTTACCTGAAGGAGATTACAAAATCAATACCCGACCCTGGGGGTATCCCAGGAAAAAAAAGTGGATAATTAGGAGAAAAAAATACATGAAAAATCCTGCAGTATTAAGTGTTAGAGTCTCACCATAGTATACAGAGGAATGATGATAGAGGGCAGGAAGGCATGAAGCCAATTGTCTATATGCTTTCGGAAAATGAACCACCTTGAATTCACACGTTCCCGCATCTGAAATCAGAAAGAGATAGATTTGCATTTGGTGGCATTGCCTATAATTCAATGGCCAATCAAATATTCTTTAACTTACCTCTATATAATTATACATGGCTAAATCTGAAATTGCATGGTCATCAGGTACCCTCAGCTTCGAGAACATTGGAAGGCAAATGCCTAAGGAAAAAGCAGGGACAACACAGACCTTCTTCAGAGAGAAACTTTGATATGCCACAGAAGATGTAAATAGAAGTTGTAGCTAGTTGCCATTCCCCAATAAGCATTGGTTGTGTGCTTTTTCATGTTTTATTTATAGCTTTATGAGCATACAGTGTCTAAAGATACAATCTGTGAAGTGTTTATAGTAATATTCTACTGCAATCCTTGTCAATTCAGATTCTGCAAGAGATTGCAATAAAAAAATTATCATATTAAAAAAACTTTGCATGTCACATAATACCTGTGCTTGCAATGTTGGAAATTTTTATAGACCATGACTAAGTTGCTGGCCTGCCACTTTGCTGTTGCTGATTAATAATGTCTACTGTATAATTTTGTAACTGTTACTTTATATTTGAGCCTCCTCATGTCACTCACTAAGAGACATTTTTTCAAAGTTTTGTATAAAGTTGTCTATATTTTATACAAGACTTTTAATAGCTTCACTATTCAATATTGTCCATATTTTTTCATAGTCAGCCTTTTATTTTAAAAAATGGAGCGAGATTACCTTTACACAAATTAAATTTAATTAGCTTTAAAAGTTTAGTATTTTAATTTCAAAAGTTTAGTATGTGTGCCTTGTAAGTTTTTAAAATGTATGAAAGGAAAGATTTTAAGAATGATAACCTTGCAAATGGTTTTTTTCATGAAAGGGCTAATTTTTTTAGTTTAAATGAAGAAAAACTTTTTACATAAATCATTGGATCTGGGTACTTGAGAGACCGCCTTCTGCCGATTACCTCCCTCCGACCGATTAGATCGCACAGACTGGGCCTCCTCCGAATCCCATCCGCCAGTCAATGTCGACTGGCGACTACATGGAGGAGAGCCTTTTCTGTTGCAGCTCCGACCCTGTGGAACGACCTCCCCGTCGAGATACGCACCCTCACCACCGTCCAGGCCTTCCGCGCAGCCCTTAAGACCTGGCTCTCCCAACAGGCCTGGGGATAAGCCCTTAATTGCCCCACCCGAGTGTTGAATGTAGAATGCATGTTGTGTTTTTACTACCTATCTTGTTTATATATTGTTTATTTTGTATTGTACCCCCTCCCTAATGGTTGTAAGCCGCCCTGAGTCCCCTCAGGGAAAAGGGCGGCCTATAAATTTTAATAAAATACCAAAAAAAAAAATACCAAAAAATTGCTCATTAGCATCTTATACAGAAGAAATTTGTGATAAGACTTAGGTTTACTTGTATGTGTTTAAAAAAATCAAGAGGAGACCCTGGATGACTTATAAAAATTATCATGGTAAGTAGCCAATTTATGGTGTGCTTCATGTTACAATTCCTTCTTATCACTGCTGATGGAGGAAACAATTGTTTTCCCCACAGAATAATCCTTCAAACCTGTAGATTGTGATACTGGTAACTTAATATCGGTTAAGTTATCTCAGAAAGATGCTTTCCATTTCAGGAGTAAGTCCTTATCTCCTTCACACATACATGGAGCACCTATCTGACTTTACAATCTCACTAGCACAGGGAGGTTGGGAGAGTTGATTTTTTTTTATTTATTTTTTTTTTGCAGAAGGAGAAGACACACCCTAAATGGATGAGGGAATAGATGATAAAGATACTGAAGTCATTTCACATAAAGCCATTTTAATTTGCATTTGCTAGAATATTGTTTTTTCTATCTCATAGCCACTTACAGAGGTCATTCTGAAATTGGTCCATCAGCTCATCAAAGACTAGACAGTCTTCAAATCCCTGGGGGGGAAATGTAAGAAAAGTAAGAACCTAATTTTAAGTAGTAAATTCTAATTCCATGGGTATTGCATTGGGGAAAACATAGAAATGTATGACCTAGTTAGTAGGTGCCAAATTACTTTTACAGTTTTCAAATAATAAGTTTATCACACCTCAGGTAACACCTCAAACCTTTATGCTTTGTTCTTTCTGGCCCGTTAAAACAATTAAATGTTCAATTACAAATATTTAACTCAGAATTAAGAAAGCAGAAGTGATTAACTCAACTTTAATAAATCAGAAATGGAAGGTATTTGAGGAGACTGCTCAAAGGCTGACCTCAGAGGGGCCAGGGAGTTTGGCCTGTTAAGTATCACTATTGTTCACAATAATTTTTCTATTGCTAGATTTAAAGAGAGATCAGTACATAAGAACATCTCTGAAACTTGTTTTTACTGTTTTTGGTGAATTTGCTGTTTTGTTGTTCTTAATCATTCTGGGCACAGCTCAGACCTATTTAATTCTTTGTAATCTTTTGTCCCACCGCTATGATTGCTCTTGAAGCAGACATCCTTTGTCTTCTAGGCTTGCTAGCTTTCTTAGTCCTAGTTGTTCTTCACCAGGATTGCCACAAGAGTAATTCCCAGAATCATGCTTATGATATTTGTCTAACTGACTCCTTTCTGCTGTAATACCTATCTCCACAAGTTGGCAGAACTAGAATCTTTACTTGAGTCATCTTCCTGCTTCATTTACCTAGAAAGACCCATTTGCTGCATCAAAACCGGACTTTAAACCAGTTTAAAATTTTGTTCTATATCTGATGTAGTTTTTACAGCTAGTTTCCTTATTACTGGTCCTGAAGATAGATGTGAACTATGTCCTCTGTATTTCCCACTGTGGGAACTAGAGTCAAGCAACGTAGAAAATTTTCTAGGAAACTATTATTACTACAATGCCCATATATAGTTGTAGTTTTATCCACCCCACCTAATACGTATTAAGCTTCTGATCAGTTTCCCTATGATAGTTATCACTGCTTGTTAAAGAAATACCTGAGGTACTTTTATTTAATTTAAATTTGTATCTAAAAACAGATTGTATCCTGTATAAAATATACTACTTTAAATCTCTGCATTTCTCTTTTCTCTGGAACTGGTAATTATAGCCGAGGTGGCGCAGTGGTTAAATGCAGCACTGCAGGCTACTTCAGCTGACTGCAGTTCGGCTGTTCAAATCTCACCGGCTCAGGGTTGACTCAGCTTTCCATCCTTCTGAGATGGGTAAAATGAAGACCCGGATTGTTGTTGGGGGCAATATGCTGACTCTGTAAACCACTTAGAGAGGGCTGAAAGCCCTATGAAGCAGTATATGTCTAACTGCTATTGCTATTGCTATAACCATTCTTCCTCTATTTCTTTTCCACTTCATACTTGTAATCTTCCATTGAGGTCTAGATTTTGCATCTGCATCTCAAACATAGCCAGTCCTGAAAAGAAAAAACCCAAAATCTTGGCAGCAGAAGCTACACCAATACTCTACACTCACATCCTGAACTTCCTGCCATATCACTACTCTAGTGCTATCTTTCATTACTTTTTGGTGGCTCGTTCTTTTCCACTCTTCCCATGCTAGGAGTAACATACAATCATTTCCTTTGTATGCAGTAACCCTTGTTTTTCTAAGCCAAAGTCCCATGATACCTCGGTTCAAATTCCTCAAGATAGCCCCAAACTAAACCAAACAACACAACTAGGAATTGAATCCTTCTGATGATTCAGGAACAATAGTCACTATAAACAGCAGACAGGCACTGAGCAGCTAGAGGTTGATATAGAACTTATAGTCCCTCCTACTCCAAATCCATTGTGTTCTTTTCCCACATCTCCCTCTCTTTAATGAAGTCTTTGCCTTCCTGTTCTCATGCTCACTTTGTTAATGGATGTGGCATGTTTATATTCTCTACATTCCTGCTCCAAGTCTCTCCTGCCCTAAGAAAATCCTGACACCATCTCATAATCCCTTTGCCCTAATTACTTGGCAGCTTTCCCCTTATTCTCATCCCCTTTTTCCCTTGCTGTGTGAGCAAATGCAGAGGAAATGGGCACTACTTTTTTTAAAATTGGCCAGCTCCTTATCCACTCTTTCAGATCAGCAATGAGGATACTTCTGCAATTATCTGAAACTGCTGCAGAAGGTGGAAGCTGATAGCTGCAAAGAAGCGCTCTTTATTGAGAAACACAAAAAGACAAAAATTTCAGTTGCAAATATTCTTTGACTTACAGCATTCATGCCTTGGCCATAAAAGGGTACAACAGCATGTGCAGCATCTCCCATTAGCACGCATTGAGAGCCAATGTGATACGATGAACATTTCACAGAGACCATTGCCTGAGCTGGTAGCACAAAGTAATCTTGCATCAGTTCGTGCCTGAAATTTCAAAGTGCTGTATCACTGATTAAATGCTAAGTAAACATTAACATTTGATAACTGATTGGAATATGGATATTTTGAAAGTTGCAAGGAGAATGGGAAGTGGGGTTTTGGCATAACCATTTCTTAGATATCCAACAAGTAGCAATGTATACATAAGTTCAGAACTTCAAAGAAAAATTAAAGATCACAAATACATACATACATGCTTACATACATATTGTATATTTCCAATGAAAAAAATTATATTATAATTTATAATAAATAATAATAATAATATTATATTATTCAGATGTATGACTGAGCTCCTAAGGATTTTCTGTATTGTCTTAAACTATTCTTATTGTTTATCTGCATTACCATATAACATTGAAAAAACACCACTAATTAGTTATTAATTATTTAATTTATTAATTATTATCAAGTCCTAATATAAAGCAAAAATTCAACAAAATATACAAGTTAGAGTTGAAGGACAACTGGACTTGGTAGGTGGTTGTTTTGATCTTTACTTGCTTTTTAAATATTCAAACAGACTTTTGTTTTATTTTTCTGATTTAAAATTTTTATAAACCATCCTGGATTGCAGGACAATTTACAGAAAACCCAACTCAGAATCTTTTTTTTAGAGTGAAGACTAAAGTAATAAGTGGAAATTAATGCACAATGGTAAGCATTGCACAAAGAACAGTATCAATGGCTTTCATGTTTATCATAATCTCTCCAAGAGCTTGCTCTGTCATGTGCAGTAGCACTGATGCTTAGATGCTTTTATTCCTAGATTAGGACTTGTTTTGTTTTGTTTTGATTTGATTTATAGTAGACAGATTGAAACTTACTCTCCTATTAGAGGAATTGAGTCTGGAAAATAAGTTTTGAAGAAATTCAGCACTTGCTCTCCTGTGGCAAGCTTTTCAAAATCATCAAAGGGCATGAAGAGTGTACAGGTGAATGATTTATCCTATGGATTAAAATGGTTAAATTACATGAAAACTTGAAAAGAATTTTGATTCAATCCAATCCTAAAACTAAGTTCCTTGCAAAATAAAGAACACACACACACACACACACACACACACAGGCACACACATTCAGTTTTGTCACTTATTTGAATACACACACACATACATATATACATATATTCAGGAGTGGGTTCCGGCCACCATTACTACCGTTTTGGTTGTAAAATTTTTTGCTTTAATGGCAGATTGGCAATGAGCTGAAGGTAATCTCTTAGGGACATAGGAAAATGATGCTGCCTGGGCATGTTAGCACTATGATTAAATGCAAGTGGAGAGATACCCACAAATTTTTATGTGTCATCTTGGTGAACCTGCAGATCATTAAATGGATGAGATGTTAATCATATTTCAAGGATTTAGAGTCTATTGGTTTAGAAATGGAACAGGCATTCAAAAATGAAATATTTATTTATTGACCGAGTGCCTATTGATGCTCCCTCCCAAGGATGGTCCAGCTATTCCATCTCTCAGCCTGGGGGGTGAAATTATACGTCCCTCAGAGAGGGCTCGCAATTTGGGAGTCCTCCTGGATCCACAGCTGACTCTAGAACATCATCTGTCGGCTGTGACCAGGGGGACCTTTGCCCAGGTTCGCCTGGTGCACCAATTGCGACCCTATCTGGACCGGGAGGCCCTTCGGATAGTCACTCACGCCCTCGTCACCTCAAGACTGGATTACTGTAACGCGCTCTACATGGGGCTGCCCTTGAAGAGTGTTCGAAGACTTTAGCTAGTCCAGAATGCAGCCGCGCGAGCGATTGTGGGTGCACCTCGGTACACCCACGTTACACCTATCCTCCACGAGCTGCACTGGCTTCCCATTGGTCTCCAGACACGCTTCAAGGTGCTAGTCATTACTTTTAAAGCCCTACATGGTATCGGACCTGGTTACCTGAGAGACCACCTTCTGCCAGTCACCTCCGAAAGATCCCACAGACTAGGCCTCCTCTGGATTCCATCTGCCGGCCAATGTCGGCTGGCGACTCCCCGGGGGAGGGCCTTCTCTGTGGCTGCTCCGGCCCTCTGGAACGATCTCCCCATGGAGATCCAGACCCTTACTACCCTTCCGGCCTTCCGCAAAGCAACTAAGACCTGGCTGTTCCGGCAGGCCTGGGGCTGTTGAATTATCCAGCCCCATCCAATGTTATGACTGTTGCTGAATTTTTAATTTTTTTTTATTTTTGTACCCCCTTTCCTTTCTTATTGTTAGCCGCCCTGAGTCTCTCGGGAGTAGGGCGGCATACAAGCCAAATAAACCTAACCTAACTTAACCTGCTTGCCCATTTTTGAACAGCAACCATCAGCAAACAAGTGCCTATGGTGTAAAAGAAAATGACATTTTAAAATACCAGCTCCAAAACCGTCTGTTAGAAACTAAGAGTGTACAAAATATTGATACCATCTGAGCCACAGGCAGAGATAAAGGATGGACTAGGTCAATGTAATCTATCAAGTCTGTGAAGAAAAACAAGTTGAGCAATGACATAATCCCTAATCCAATCAGTTGAAACTAAAGCCAGAAAAGATAAGGGTCAACAAAGAGAAATCTGATCTTTTCTAACCTCTGAACCACACATCTTCTACTCTGAATTACCAAAGGGTGACTTATGTTTGTTTTATTGATTTTTCAGGCAGCTCTCTAGTGATATACTGTATAATATAGCAGGAGAACATCTAAAGTCAGGAAAGAAAATAAATCTTTAGAACAGCTTCATTACTAAATCACGCCTCTCCAACCTGGATGGAATAGCAAAAGCTCTTTTTCAATAGCAAAGTTGGTTTTGGCTGTTATTTTTTCTTTTTTAAAAAAGGCTATTTTTTGGAAGGAAGAATGGGACACAATAGGTAGTAATGGCTAATATTTAACTCTATCTGTTACACTCTTCCTTCACTACAAAAAAGGACCATTCAAACCTTGTTCTTTTCTAGAATATGCTGTACTGCAACATAGAGAAAATAGAAACTTCTGAACTCTTGTATAATAATCAAGCTTTTAAAATAACAATTCTGATGATTGAAGTTAATTTCATATCTTAGTACAGCATGCAGGTGATGCTTCTTTTCCTCCACTTTGTGACTCCTCCGAAAGTCACCCTTCAGGCTGTAATGAACTATGCTGGCAATGCTTTCATATAAGAGTAAATTATGAATGAGTAAATCCACTCAGGCAGTTCAGTAGTTGGAGGAGTCAGAAATTACCTGCCAATAGCAATAAGAGAGGATATAAGAATGGGAATGAACTACATGAACCATGAATGGAGTGTAGAAATGGAATTTGTATCAGTAAAAATTTAGACATGCAATTCCAGGCATGTAGTCCATAATAATGTATGCTTCCAGGAAGTCAACATTGACTGAAACTGATTGCCAGACCAAATCCAAATTCCAGAATGTCAAAGATGAAAGATGCATTTAGGGTTTCTTACCAGGTTTGGCAGTGCAATCATCATGAATGTGTTCCTAGGCCAAATGTGAAGATAGTTTGGCTCCATTGCAAACTAAAAGACCCAAAAAAGTAATGGAAAGATATCTGTCAATGCCAAAGTGTCTCATGAACTGGGAACAGGAGAAACAAGTTCACGGTTAATTTTAACTACCTACATCTCCATTTTTGGGAGGAATTTTCAGTTCCAGGTATCCATGTGGAATATATACTTGGCTGTAATCAAACCGTGTTTGTCTCATAAACTGCTTCCTAACTGTGGAAAAGGCTCCATCACAGCCCACAATTAAGTCACAGGTGACTTCTTTAGTCATTTGGTCTGATCTTTAAGAAAACACAAAAAGTTAGCACCATTAGTATGCGTGCTCAGGTATTAATAAATATTGTGGTATATTGTGTGATGATTGAACATGACTTCTGTTTGCTTAAATGTCCCTTGTAACACTAAGTTTAAAAAATGTACTTTTTCTCCTATTTGACTCCTTCAGATTTGAGGGAAAGGAAGTAAGTGAAGCTATTTCTGAAATAAGAATGTTGACATCCAAAAGTAACTCTAAAAAAAATCAAAAATCCTGCCTTTTAAAATTTATATTTTAATGTAACAAATGATACTCTACCTGTCATTAGATTTTATTGTCAATAAAATCAGGTTTTAAAAATCAGGTATAAATTTCTGAGTCCTATATTCCAATTCCTATATTATTCATAATGGTTTGTGTGTGAGATGATCTTTTCAAATTCCCATTCAAATATGTTTCCATACATTTCATCTTGTATTTTTATTACAAGAAGAGACTAAATAAATGCATAAAATTGGTGCTTTACATTAGGGTTTATTTATTGAAAAAACTCGTAATCTCCTGAAAATATAAATCATTGCTCAAGTAAATAATAATAATCCTGAATTCAGCAGAAGCCCCTCCATCCAAGAGGTTATATTGCCAGGAGTTGATGAAGTGCAGCCTTCTGGTTGTTGATTAAACATTTTGTTATGTTTGTTAATTTAGGTTAAATTGTTAATTTTTGCTAACTTGGGGGTAGGGAACCTAACAATTTTTCAATTCACACAAATACAGGTCCCACAACAGTTGGAAAGAGTCAGTGTGGCCTATTGTTTGGGTACTGGTTAATGATTAGAGTGTGCTGGGAAAATCGGAGCCATTTGATTACCCTGAAAAGGTCAGTAGCCCTGAGTCTACATTGCAGTGAAGCAGTTTGTGCTCAAAGTATAACTTAACATTGGGATACTTCTCAGCAGCTGTAAATAGAGGAAAAAGAAACAACATGAAATCTAAACATATATATATGTATTTAGTCAGCTACCAATTGTGCAAGTTCTCCCACTTAAAAAGATGAGAGAGGCCTGTAATTGACAGGTAGATCTCAACTATGAGAGACAAAATGAGAAAACAAATCCAGACAATCACATTGTCTGATTTGGAAAGAATTTTTTTGCAAATTATGGTGGAAAATAAGTATTTGGTCACCTACAAACAAGATTTCTGGCTCTCACAGACCTGTAACTTCTTCTTTAAGAGGCTCCTCTGTCCTCCACTCATTACCTGTATTAATGGCACCTGTTTGAACTTGTTAGCAGTATAAAAGACACCTGTCCACAACCTCAAACAGTCACACTCCAAACTCCACTATGGTGAAGACCAAAGAGCTGTCGAAGGACACCAGAAACAAAATTGTAGACCTGCACCAGGCTGGGAAGACTGAATATGCAATAGGCAAGCAGCTTGGTGTGAAGAAATCAACTGTGGGAGCAATAATTAGAAAATGGAAGACATACAAGACCACTGATAATCTCCCTCGATCTGGGACTCTATGCAGGATCTTACCCCGTGAGGTCAAAATGATCACAAGAACGGTGAGCAAAAATCCCAGAACCACATGGGGGGACCTAGTGAATGACCTGCAGAGAGCTGGGACCAACATAACAAAGGCTACCATCAGTAACACACTATGCCGCCAGGGACGGCACGTCTGCAGTGCCAGACGTGTCCCCCTGCTTAAGCCAGTACATATCCGGGCCCATCTGAAATTTGTTAGAGAGCATTTGGATGATCCAGAAGAGGATTGGGAGCATGTCATATGGTCAGATGAAACCAAAGTAGAACTGTTTGGTAGAAACACAACTCGTCGTGTTTGGAGGAGAGAGAATGCTGAGTTGCATCCAAAGAACACCATACCTACTGTGAAGCACAGGGGTGGCAACATCATGCTTTGGGGCTGTTTCTCTAAAAAAGGGACCAGGATGACTGATCCGTGTACAGGAAAGAATGAATGGGGCCATGTATTGTGAGATTTTGAGTGCAAACCTCCTTCCATTAGCAAGGGCATTGAAGATGAAACATGGCTGGGTCTTTCAGCGTGACAATGATCCCAAACACACCGCCCAGGCAATGAAGGAATGGCTTCGTAAGAAGCACTTCAAGGTTCTGGAGTGGCCTAGCCAGTCTCCATATCCCAACCCCATAGAAAACCTTTGGACGGAGTTGAAAGTCCGTGTTGCCCAGCGACAGCCCCAAAATATCCCTGCTCTGTGTGCCAACCTTGCGAAGACTTACAGAAAACACTTGACCTCTGTCATTGCCAACAAAGGATATATAACAAAGTATTGAGATGAACTTTTGATATTGACCAAATACTTATTTTCCATCATAATTTGCAAAAAAAATTCTTTCCAAATCAGACAATGTGATTGTCTGGATTTGTTTTCTCATTTTGTCTCTCATAGTTGAGGTCTACTTATGATGTCAATTACAGGCCTCTCTCATCTTTTTAAGTGGGAGAACTTGCACAATTGGTGACTGACTAAATACTTTTTTGCCCTACTGTATGTATATGTGTGTATATATATATACATATATATATGTATATATATATATATATATATATATATTCATTCTTCACAAGAATAGTTCACAAGAATAGTTCTGTAATAGTTTTATAGAATGTAGCACATTTTCTAATCACTTTTTCTCACCCAGTCCATTCACTAAGATCCCTGTAGTTAGATATGGATAATTTGCAGAGGTGGGTTGCTCCTGGTTTTACTACCTGTTCCCTTAGTGCGCGCTTTGCTAGCCATTTAAAGCAAAATGACTGGATAAACTCTCTGTCTTGTAGTTACTGAGATGTTTAGCTTGCCTGATCTTGTGGAGGTATACCTTGAAGGAATATTTAAAACTAAGAACCTGGCAGCCGGTTGACAGACAGCAGAGAGCTAATGGGTTTTAAGAGTTGGTGTCTTCAGAGACTTTATTGAGGTGTTGATTTTGAGTCCCTCTCTCTTTCTACACAGCATGCATTTACTGCTTATAGTCTTTGCTCATGCAAAAGATGAAGATACTCATTTTACAGTAAATAGCCATTCATCCTTCTTATATTTTGATTCTATCTGTGTAATGATGATTCTACCTCAAACACCACATAATTTTAAATATGATAAATTGGGAAAGGATCAAAACAGATTAAGCCACACTTACCAGTTAATAACTCCTTATTCAAATTTGCTCTATCTATAGAGAGAATATACTGTTTAAAAACAAACAAAAACAAAATAAGGCAGAGAACATTTTATATGTTTAACTATATGAATATAGCCTTGTACAATACACTTTTCCCAATATTTTAGCAATATAAATCTTGGATTCTTTTCATGAGCAGAGGCCATGGTTACTAAAAGTCCATCCCAAAAAAGTATCTCTGGATGTGCTGGAGGACCCCATATTTTCAAAAACTCTGAGAACAGTGCTGATAGGAATATGATTTCCAGAGTCAATCTTGTTTGTAAAATAGGAAGGGTAAGGAAAGTCACAACACAGACCATAGCAAGTGAGGCTATGAAGACATAAAGGAAGCCAAAAATTAGAAGAAGCATCTCCAAATACCATACATAGAAGGCAATAGAAGAGTATTTTTACCAAGAGAACCATATGCATATGGCTGAAACTTCAGGCAGGTTTAGACACCAGCTGGTGAGACATTATAGCAATAGCAATAGCAGTTAGACTTATATACTGCTTCATAGGGCTTTCAGCCCTCTCTAAGCAGTTTACAGAGTCAGCATATTGCCCCCAACAACAATCCGGGTCCTTATTTTACCCACCTCGGAAGGATGGAAGGCTGAGTCAACCCTGAGCCGGTGAGATTTGAACAGCCGAACTGCAGTCAGCTGAAGTAGCCTGCAGTGCTGCATTTAACCACTGCGCCACCTTGGCTCTATTATCACCCTTACATCAGAAGGAACTGCTTTAGATACTTGGGAGGAATATTGAATATTCACAGGTAAATCTGGAAATGATGAACTCACCAGACCAGAATGGCAAGCATACCTAGTGGTGGCGCAGTGGTTGGAATGCAGTACTGGAGGGCTAACTCACTACTCACTATAGGAGTTCAGTTGTGAGAGGCTCAAGGTTGACTCAGCCTTCCATCCTTCTGAGGCTGGTAAAATGAGAAGCAGATTGTTGGGGAAAATATGCTGACTCTGTAAACTGCTTAGAAAGGGCTGTAAAGCACTGTGAAGTGGTATATAAGTTAAGCGCTATTGCTAGTCAGTGGTGGTATCACTGCTGAAACAATTGGAAAAGAGAATGTGAGAAGCATGAACAAAAAAACCCCTGAAATCATCAAAGCAGAAATGAAGCATACTACATTTGATGCCTTAGGACAGGGATGTCAAACTCGTCATGGTGGTGTCACATGAGGTATCGCGACTTTTCCCCTTTTTGCTAAATTGGGCGTGGGCATATCCGGCCTGCGGGCTGAGAGTTTGACAGCCCTGCCTTAGGATTTTAGATGGACTTGAACTGGTCATTTTAAATCAGATGATTACATTATACTCTTCAGGATACAAGATCATATGAAGGATCAGAATGCAATGATGCTCCAAAAAGGCAGTGCTATTTATCAGGGGTCTCCAACCCCCGGGCCATGGCCCTTTACCAGGGCTTGGGCCTTTTGGCTATGGAAGTGGCAGGTATGCGCATGTGTGTGTGCATCAGAGGTGGTATTCAGCCGGTTCGCCCTGGTTTGGACGAACTGGAAGGGGAAACCTCACCTGATTCGTCGAACCAGTAGTGACCTCTGGCTGGTCCTGCCCCTGCCCCAGTTTCCTGGTCACCATTTGCTCATCCCACCCACCAGCTCTCTGCTCGCCGGCCCCACCTGCCCGCTTGACGCTTGCTCACTCACTTAATGCTCTCTCTCCCAACACTTGCTCACCTGCTCACTTGCCCCGCCCACCTGCTTGATGCTCACTTGCCCCACCCACTCAATGATTGCCTTAAACATAAAATGGATCTACTGGAAAAGGAAGAACTGGCACAAAAAATTAGAGGCACTAAACAGAATTATTTTGAAAATGCAAATAAACCAGGCAGATGGTTGGCATATAAACTGAAAAAAGAGAGAGAAGCAAAGAAAATATTCCAATTAAGAGATGAGCAAGGACAAATTCAGTATGGAAATGCTGAGAAAAAGAAAATTATACAAGACTACTATGCTAAGCTGTATGAACAAGAGAAAGTGGAAGAGGGAGGAGTCAAAAAGTATTTAAGGACACTAATCTTCCCCAGATATCAGATGAAACTAGAACAATGTTGGAAAGTAAAATAACAATGATGGAGCTAACGGAAGCACTTAAAAAACAAAATAATGGAAAGGCCCCAGGTCCAGATGGATTACCAGTGGAATTCTACAAAACATTTGAAGAAACCTTGTCTCTCCCACTCTTAGAAGTTATGAATGAAGTGATATCTGAGAGCAGAATGCCTAAATCATTGTCAGAAGCATACATTGCATTGCTACCTAAAGAGAAGACTGATTTAACCCAAACCAAGAACTATAGACCAATCTCGTTATTAAATTCAGATTATAAGCTATTTGCATCTATATTAGCAGAAAGACTCAAAAAGTACTTAAATAGCTTCATCCACTCTGATCAAAATGTTTTTGTTTTTTTACCAAAGAGACAAATTAAAGACAACATGAGAATGATTTTGAATACTTTGGAATACTACGAGGCCCATCCCGAAAAACAAATGGCCTTGATGTTTCTTGATGCACAGAAGGCTTTTGACAATGTGAATTGGCAATTTATGTTTTTACAATTGGAACAGATTAATTTTGGTAAGAAATTTATTCAAACCATACAAATGGTATATCATAAACAAACAGCAAAGATAATGGTAAATAGAGAATTGATAGACTCTATTGAAATAAAGAGAGGTATGAGACAAGGTTGCCCACTATCACCGTTACTTTTTGTCTTAACATTAGAAGTTTTAAATAGAACGATTAGAGAAGAAGAAGAAATAAAAGGAATGAAAATTAAAAAAGAAGAATACAAGCTACAAGCGTTTGCAGATTATTTGGTTTTTATTCTTGAAGATCCACTAGAGACAGCACCTAAATTGTTAGAAAGAATAAAGGAGTACGGAAAAGTAGCAGGTTTGAAAATAAATAAAGACAAAACAAAGATTTTGACAAAGAACATACCATTAAGACAAAAGGAAGAGTTGGTGGAAGCTTTGCAGATTCAAATCACAAGCAAGGTTAAATATTTGGGGATATACTTATCAGCTAGATGCAGCACTCTCAAGGAGGACAATTATACTAGACTAAGCAACAAATTGCGACTGACTTGATGAAATGGGAAAACCTACAACTATCAATGATAGGAAGAATTTCTACAATTAAAATGAACATTTTACCCAGAATCTTATACCTGTTCCAGACAATCCCAATCAGATTGGCCAAGGACTTTTTTGAAGATCTAAATAAAATAGTTTTGAAGTTTATTTGGCAAGGGAAAAAAGCAAGTATAAAACTCAAATTGTTACAAGATGCTAGAACAAGAGGAGGATTGGGTTTACCTGACTGGGAGTTATATTATCAAGCAACAAACCTGATGTGGATTAACAAGTGGGTAACACTAAAAAACTCTAGATTATTGAATGTAGAGGGTCATGATTTACTGTTGGGATGGCATGCTTTTTTATGGTATAAGGGAATTAAAGCACATGGTTATTTTAGAAGACATTATATAAGGGAGGCTTTGCTATTAAGTTAGGAAAATGTTAAAAGATTACACTCCTTAAAAACTCCAGTCTGGATATCAACTATTGAAGCATTTTCAAATTCAATAATATATAAAAAGGAACAAACAGTTAGATATGTTGAAATACTGAATGCAGAGGGTGAACTCAAATCTATCCAAGAGTTGAAACAAGAAGGAATAGAAATGAATTGGTATTCCTATGTACAGATACAATCTAGATATAATGAAGATAGAAAATCAAAAGGTCTTTACAACAAAATGATTGAGTTACATAAAATTTTAACAGGTACTGATGAAAAAGTAATTTAAAAACTATATGGATATTTATTAGAGGTTAAATTATAAGAGGAATAAGTTAAAGAAACCATGATAGCTTGGGAAAAAAACAAGGGATTGATTTAGAGAAATGGCAGAAATTGTGGCCTCAAAATTATAAAATGACAATGTCAACTGCATATAGAGAAAATTTGTATAAGATGTTTTACAGGTGGCATCTACCCCCAACGAGAATTGCAAGAATGTCCAAGAATAAATCGGAAAAGTGCTGGAAATGTCATCAGACACCGGGCTCATATTACCACATGTGGTGGACTTGTATTGAAGCCAAAAGATACTGGACTAAAATTCACATGTGGTTGGAGAAAATGATACACAAACACATAGACCTTAAACCAGAGATTTTTTTACTGGGAATCTTACCAGAAATGTATAACAAAGACTTAAAATATTTGATTATAAATGTTTTAACAACAGCTAGAATTGTATTTGCAAAAACCTGGAAAAATGAAACAATACCAAAACAGGAAGAAGTTATTCGAAAGATAATGGAGTGTGCTGAAATGAGCAAACTGACAACTGAAATTAGAGAACAAGAAGACGAGCAATTTTATAGGATATGGGATTTGTTTTATAAGTGGCTGGCAAAAGCAAAAAAAAAAAAGTTAAAGGCTTTAGCTTTAACATATTTTGACTGGTTTAAAATACCTGGCTCTTTCTTCCATAAAAAATGGTATATCTTTTCCCTGAGCAAGTGTGAATTCTCCTTCCCTTCATGGGGATACCTCTAGACACAATCTGAAATTAAATTAAAAGAAAGAAAGAGAGAGGGGGGAGGGGGGAGAGAGAAAGAAAGAAAGAAATTGTTTTAATGCAACATACAATTTTTGAATTTTCAAAAACCTTATTACATTTGAGGGCGGGGCGGGCGAACATGACCAGACAAAGAAAGTTTAAATCACAGTCTTTGTTTGGTTTGGAAGCAAATTACTTTAGTTTTAACCTCAGTAGATTGCTTTTTAGAATTTTGAAATGTTATGGCAGCCCTTTAATAAAAAGCAAACATTGATCCTTATCAGAGGCTGTATCATCCTCTCAAGCCCAGGCGTGCCCACTTGCCTAAGAAGGTTTGCAACCTGGCTATCACAGAGAAGAAGGGATCAGCCAATTTTCCAACGCATCTGAAGGCAGGGCAAGAAATGATCAGTAAAGAGAGATCCAGTCTAGAATTAAGGAGAAATTTTCTGACAGTGAGAACGAATAACTTGCCTTCAGAAGTTGTGGATGCTCCATTGCAGGAGGTTTTAAAGAATAGACTGGCCAGTAATTTACAGGGGAAACTCGAAAAATTAGAATATCATGCAAAAGTTCATTTATTTCAGTGATGCAACTTAAAAGGTGAAACTAATATATGAGATAAGACTCATTGCATGCAAAGCAAGATAGTTCAAGCCGTGATTTGTCATAATTGTGATGATTATAGCATACAGCTCATGAAAACCCCAAATCCACCATCTCAGAAAATTAGAATATTACATGCAATCAATAAAACAAGGATTGTACATAGAACATATGTACTCAATGCTTGGTTTTGCCCCCTTTTGCAGCAATTACTGCCTCAATGCGGCGTGGCATGGAAGCTATCAGCCTGTGCCACTGCTGAGGTGTTATGGAAGACCAGGATGCTTCAATAGCGGCCTTCAGCTCTTCTGCATTGTTCGGTCTCATGTCTCTCATCTTTCTCTTGGCAATGCCCCATAGATTCTCTATGGGGTTCAGGTCAGACGAGTTTATTGGCCAATCAAGCACAGTAATCCCACAGTCATTGAACCAGCTTTTGATGCTTTTGGCAGTGTGGGAGCTGGAAAATGAAGTCAGCATCCCTATAAAGCTCATCTGTGGAAGGAAGCATGAAGTGCTCCAAAATCTCCTGGTAGACGGCTGTGTTGACCCTGGTCTTAATGAAGCACAGTGGTCCAAAGTCCTGTTGCTCAGTGGTCCCAAGTCCTCTTTTCTGATGAGAGCAACTTTTGCCAAAAGCACCAAAAACTGGTTCAATGACCGTGGGATTACTGTGCTTGATTGGCCTCTCCATTCTTCCTCCATACTCTGGGTCCTTGGTTTCCAAATGAGATGCAAAAGTTGCTTTTGAAATTTTTCAAGTTTCACGTGTATATTTCACCTGCTTGAGCAGGGAGTTGGACTAAAAGACTTCCAAGGTCTCTTCCTATTTTACATTCTACATGTTCTATCTGTAGTGACTTGCCACATATCTTCCTCTTCTTATTATTATTGATAATCCATCCAGAGTCATTGGTCATAAGATGAGCAGCAAATACATTTCATAATTACTTAATTAATAATCAATCTATCTAAAGATTAACAATTCAAGACTTCCCGCAAAATGCTCACTTGCCATATTCTACCCCTATTAATTCTGTTGTGTATTATATTTATTTATTTATTTATTTGTTTATTAGACTTATATACCGCTTCATAGGGCTTTCAGCCCTCTCTAAGCGGTTTACAATTCTTTTTAGCAAATTGAGTCAGCAACTTGCCCCCACAGTCCGGGTCCTCATTTCACCCACCTCGGAAGGATGGAAGGCTGAGTCGACCTTGAGCCGGTGAGATTTGAACCGCTGAACTGCAGATCACAGTCAGCTAAAGTGGCCTGCAGTACTGCACCCTAACCACTGCGCCACCTCGGCTCATATATATATATATTTGTAGTTTTCTCATGCCTGATAATTAAATCATCCGAAAGGGAGATGGAATCCCACTTAAATTCATCTGTTTTCATAGGCAAAAAATAATACTTTCTTTTATTTAATAAATAAACAAATAATCTACCACAGAGAATGTTAGCTTTTTCTTTTTAAGGTCACCTGATCTTCCATTCCAACTGCCTTGAGAGCTTCCCGTCCCCTGTGAGATAAGGCCAAATTAATGCTCCTGCCACGAGTTACACTTGAACTACGGATATCTGAAAAGAAACGAAGCAGATGTTTATTATGTGCCTTGAGTTATTATAATTGCTAGTGTGAAAAATATTCATAATTCCTTATTACTCGCCTTCCAAATATTGATATGCCAGGGAAGAACTATACAATTTTTCTTGTTAAGGATAACAGAAGAATACAAGTGGCAGTTTATTTATAATGTATTTATTTATAAAATTTATTGGCCGTCCATTTAATCTCAGAATAAGTACCTCATGATGGATATCCTCTTTGCGTGTGTGTGTGTGGGGGGGGGGGTAATCAGTCTGTATATGACTGAAAACATGTATAATGAAATCAACCTCATAGTTCCAAAGGTGCTTTTCAGAGGTGAGCGTGCACCAAATTCTTGCCTCCAGGGCAGATACACAAATCCTCTAACTATTCTAAATTGAGGGCTGAATTGGGCACATATCAGAGGTGGGTTCCTACCAGTTCGCACCTATTCGATAGAACCGGTTCGTCAAATCTACCGAACCGGTTAGAAGAGATTCCACCAGTGGACTCAGAAAGCCGGCCACACCTACAGAAGAGGTTCCAAAAATTTTTGAAACCCACCACTGGTCCTTGGATATGATTATTCTACACTATCATGCTCATATTTATAAAACTCAGTGCCTCTGTGAAAGGTAAGGATGACTAATGCGTTTGTGGTGCAATCAGAACATTGCGTGTGTTGAAGTTGTTTTAATGCAAACCAAAGGTGCCTTTTAAAAAACAAGTTTACATCATATTCTTATGCATGCCAGTGCTGTGTGTGAGGTAATTTAAGGTGGTTCTGACAAGTGTCGTCGGCATCTTCATATCTGGTCACATGGGCGGCAAGCCACTCCCACAAAGGAGGCCACACCCACAGAGTAGGTTCGAACAATTTTTGAAACCCACCACTGGCACATATGATAACACTCTGAAAACTGATCTCAGAAATATTATATTGTTTGAATTGCTTGGAAGGCTTGGAGAACTAAAAGGAAAAAATTCCCACTTTTTGAAAAGAAAAACTTGACAATGGCTGATGGCATTTAGGCTCTTGTAGACCCTGATTTTAGCAAGACAACTGGCTGTATTTTTTGGAGTATAAGACGCACCTTTTTTTCTCTAAAAAGAGGCTGAAAATCTGGGTGTGTCTTATATAACAAATACAGCATTTTTTGCCTCCTGAAGCCCCGCCCCTTCACCAAAATGACCGTGCATACCCTTATTGAGGCTTCCAGAGATCTCCTAGAGGCTGAGGAGGGCAGAAATGAGCAAAAAAAATTGGGCCGTTTTTGCCCCCCAGCCCCCAGCAGCACTTTATAAGCCTCCATAAGGCTATGCATGCAATTTTTTTTGACAAAAAACGGCCCGTTTTCACACAAAAAAATTGGCTGTTTTTTGCTCATTTTTGGGAGGGTCATCCCCCCAGGAGCACTCTGCAAGCCCCCCAATCTATTCATGCCTTTTTTGGGGGGGAAAATGGGCCTGTTTTCACAAAAAGCGGACCGTTTTGGGGAGGTTTGCAGAGTGCAAAAACTTTTTTTTCCTTTCAGAAAGCTGTTTAGTTAGAGGGATTGATGAGAATTACATTGGTCAAGTGCTGTGCCAGCAGAAACAAAGTTTTAGGTGCTACAGGTTGTCAGCTATTTCCTTCTCCAGCACATGGATAAATACACCTGGAAACATCTACCTACCTACCTACTCTCTCTGTTTCTCCCCCTCCCTACTGTATTTCTCGCGCTCTCTCTCCCTCTATCTACCTACGGTATATACCTACTTACCTACTCTCTCTCTCCCCCCCTACCTATCTACTGTATTTCTCTCTATCTCTCTCTATCCCTCTACCTACCAACCTACCTACTCACACACTCCCTACCTACCTACTGTATTTCTGTTTCTCTAATTCTCTCTATCCCTCTACCTCCCTACCTATCTACACACTCACTCTCCCTCCCTCCCTACTGCATTTCTGTCTCTCTATTTCTCTCTTTCTCTCTCTATCCCTTTATCTACCTACTTACCTACCTACCTACCTACCTACTCTCTCCCTACCTACCTACTGTATTTCTCTCTCTTTCTCTTTCTCTCCCTCTCTATCCCTCTATCTACCTACCTACTTTTTTTAAAAAATTGCCTCTTCAAAACCTGGGTGCATCTTATACTCTGGTGTGTCTTATACTCTGAAAAATACGGGTATATGATTTTATCTTCTCATGTGACTTTATTAACATATCATGCATACACTTTGGCTTTGGACAACACCATTTCCTTAGTCTTGGAATCACTGATGCTGTATTTCTGCACAGTGTAATATTTGTCACTCTACTTCTACGTCCTGAGTACTGTATTCACAGGCAACATGATTGAACATACAGATTTTTCTTTTGCTTTTAAAATCACACTTGGGGTAAAATAAAGATTCTACTTTTTTTTTTACTGATTGTGAAATTTTGATCAATAAATTTCGGTATAAATTCATGATGTGAAATTTAGAAGCAGGTCCTATTGCTCTAACTTGCAAATATAAGGACAACAGAGATGCTGTATTTGATCTGAAAAATATAAACAATCACTTTATTATAAATAATGCTAATTATCAAAATCTCCTGGTGATTTAATACTATAAAATCTCCACTTCTGAAAGAATGAGAAATTTCAAAAACAGCATTTCAGTAAGATTTGCAGGCATCTATATAAGTAGGATTATCATCTAAAATGTTCATATATTATCAAGTAACAGATCATACCTGATCTTGCTTCATACATTTCTACTTGGAATCCCCTTCTTGCAAAGAAAGAAGCATTTAGAGAACCCACCTGCAACAGAAGCATTGCAGTTTTTCTGAGTCAAAAACAAAAATATGCTGAAAAGGATTTGAGAGAATGCAATATGGTTTTAAAATGCATACTGCATCTGAAGCCTTTTCTGTAGGGGAGAATGAAGTCAACCAAATCCCCCAAAATGATATATTCGTGTGAACCAGGCTCGACAAGGTGTTGACAAAATGTAAATGTTGAGAGACTTTGCTCTGCTAGAAATGTGAAGATTTTGAATATGTCGCTTCATTGTTTCTGTCTATATAAAGAAGTTTCTTTTATAAAAAGAGTAATGAAAAGCAGAGAATAGAGAAACTATTTAATCATTGTTTCTTATAACAGTCAAAAGCAAGTTTTGTCTTGTTATAATATTTTCATGTTTATGTCATGTTTTATTTTACATTTATTTATTTATCACACAATCACTCTCAATTCTGTATTTAAGGCATATTTGTGTCTAGAATTGCTTTCTTTTTTAATTTTTTCAAAACCACAAATTTTACCAACTTTTAACAGGTATATTGTTATGCACAGAAACTTTCCAATTAGAAGAAATTGGCTCTACTAACTTGCTGCCATTCACATCATAGTATCACAGTTAGAAACTTTTAAGGAAAAGACAAATGTCTTTTACAGATCATATTCCAATTTCCATATTGCTTTATCCTTATTTTTTTAGACACAGGAGAGGCTTTATATCTTTTAACAATAAAACAGGCATCTGTTATTGTATCACTTGTCCTTAATAATAAATTTCTCAGAAAGTTTCAAGAAGCTAAGTCCTACACAGAATCAAATTAAATTTACTCCCAATTCATTTTTATACAAAGTAACATTACCCCCCCCCTTACACACACACACACACACACACACACACTTTCTCACTCTCTCTTTCTCTCTCGCACACACAAATTCATGCCATCCCATACTCAGCAGACATGGAACATCTTGTGGTAGCTTTCTGATTTCTGCAGACTGGTGCCAATTAAAAATTTAAACGGTGCTCCAAAATACCAACAGAACTTCAGTAGCTACAATTTACAGGGGAGAACTGCTGAAAACAAACAGATCCAGCATTCCTACAAATGCATTTCAAAAGCCATTGAGAAACCATATGATAATGTGAAAACGAATTATGATATGAAAACAACCCTTTATCATCACAGAATGTGCAACTATTTTCAGCTTAAACAGATTTTTAAAGGTTGAAACATTTTCTGTCAAATAGACAAACCTTGTTAGGTTTCCTGCTTCATTCAAATACAAAAAATAGCCACTATTCAACACCTAGCAATGTATGATTAAAATTTGATTGGCAATTCTGCTCAGTGACCATAATTTTGTTATATATTTATAATATTTTAAAAGATCTTACCAATCCTCCCCCAATTATAGTTACTTTTTTTCTCTGGGTATTAGAAGAATCCATGGTTTGAGTGTCTCTCCTTCGACTAGTCAGAGGAGTCTGTACCCTCTTCTTGCATTCAGCAAAAAATATTTGCGAGGGAGGAGAAAGAGGAGGGTTCGTTCAGTCCTATGACCAACCAGATTTTGTAGAAGCAGATGCCATGTTGACATCAGGTCTTCTTGGGTTGTTCATTCTCTAATATAACTTTCAACAGTAGAATAACAAGATTAAAGATCATCCTCTCCCCACTGCCTCCAAGACAAAATATTTGAATCTGAACTTGGGTATTTGTTATCTATACAGGTAATCCTCAACTTACAACCACAATTGAACTCAAAAGTTCTGTTGTTAAGCAAGACAGTAACTTTTGCTCCATTCTACAACCTTTTTTTGCCATAGTTGTTATGTGAATCACTACAATTATTAAGTTAGTAGCAGTTATTAAGTAGCTTCCCCATTGACTTTGCTTGTCAGGAGATCACAAGAGTTAATCACATGACCCTGAGACACTGCAACCGTCATAAATACATGCCAGCTGCCAAGCATCCAAATTTCGATCATGGAACCATGGGGATGCTGCAATGGTACTGTGAAAAACGGTCATAAATCACTTTTTCCATTGCCATTGTCACTTCATAGTTACTATAAACAAATAGTTTTAAGTTGAGGACTACCTGTAGAAAGGATGAGATAATTCCTAGGTGTACTTATCATGTTTTCCCAAAAATAAGACAGGGTCTTATTTTCTTTTGATCCTCCAAATAAGAGGTTGGCCTTATTTTTCGGGGAGGTTTTATTATTTTTCAGGTGCAGGAAGCAGCAAGCCCACCAGCCCCACCCTCTCCATCCCACCACCTGCTTGCCTGCAGCCACAATGACCCAAGTTCTCCCTGCATCCTGGCTTGGGACTGCCCTGCTTGCTGGCTGCGGAACAGCTGACTGTGTTAAGGCAGCCACATCCCTTCACTAACGCTTTCCAGCTCCATTCTCCGCTCCACGTGCAGGACAAGAAAAGTAGACTGTGTGCCTATGGTAAAAAAAATATATCAGAAAATACCTTCCAAGTTCTCGCAAAAAAAAAAAGAAAAAAAATCTCAAGAAGTTGGAAGTAGTCCCACAAACTACTTTTCTTGCCCTGCACGTGGCAGTGGAGAATGGAGCAGGAAAGCAGGTTAGTGGAGGGATGTGGCTGCCTTGGGGGGGGGGGGGGGGCAGTAGGGATCTCTCTCTTACACACTCACACACCATCCTTTCCTTGGGGACTCTGGACAGAAGCAGAGAAGGCTTCGGATAGAGAAGTGTTTCTCAACCTTGGCAACTTGAAGTCTGTGGACTTCAACTCCCAGAATTCCCCAGCCAGCATAGCTTCAAGTTGCCGAGGTTGAGAAACATTGGGATAGAGTATTTGGGGGGATGTGCGTCTGCGCTGAGACCCCAAGGAAAGAACGATTGCCAGGAAAAGGGGGGAAGGGGATTTTGCCTCTTAACCTGTTCTGAGTCTGTGCTGAGCTTCAGAACAGGGTAAGAGAAAGTAAAATCTCCCCTCCACATTTTCAAGCCGTTTGCAAAAATGCCCCATTCCGATCCTTCAAATGCTGCAATCCTGGAATATGCTGAAGGCTCGAAATGGGGCATTGTTTGCGAACGGCTTGAAAATGTGGAGGGGGATATTCCTGCCTCTCCCCCTGTTCTGAAGCTCAGCACAGACTGAAAACAGGATAAGAGACAAACTCCCCCCCCCTCCCCGTTTTCAAGCAGTTTGCAAAAACGCCCCATTCCATGCCTTCAATCCTGGAATCCTGGATAATGGAAAGGATCAGAATGGGGCGTTTTTTCAAACCGGTTGAAAATGGGGAAGGGGGATTTTGTCTCTTATCCTGTTTTCAGTCTGTGTTGACCTTCAGAACAGGGGGAGAGGGCGAGAGGCAGGAATATCCTTCTCCACATTTTCAAGCCGTTTGCAAAAACGCCCTGTTTCGAGCCTTCAGTAGTGAGAAGCCACCTCTTATAGGCATGAAAATCCATACACTTGGGACATTGGAAGAAGCCCTGCGAGGAGACGCTGCTGCCGAGTGCAGGAAATCTCCCCCCCCCCCTGCAGATCGTCCTTTCAAAGAGGAGTTTCACCAGGACGAAGAGGTGGATGAAGGCGGCGTTTGTGTTGCCTTCATCCTGGTGAAACTCCTCTTTGAAAGGACGATCTGCAGGGGGGGGGGGGGAGATTTCCTGCACATCAGCAGCAGCGTCTCCTTGCAGGGCTTCTTCCAATGTCCCAAGTGTATTAATTTCCACACCTTCTTTTCCTGTTCCGTGGATGGAATTGCGAGCTGTGACTGTCACCATTATGTAAGGAGGGCATTTGGGTTGTGTTGCTTGGCCTCTGGCTTCTTTTGCAGCCTCAATTGGCTGCAAAAGCGATCGGCGTTTGCTGGAGGCAGAGGCCTTAGCAGCACCCGCGAATCAGCTGTTTTGTGAACCAGCTGATCCTATTAAGGGGCCAAGAAGCCCTGAGGTGATGGGGAAGGGAAGGGCTGCCCCCTGTTCTGGCTAAACCCACCCCTTCACTAAGGTTTATTTTCAGGGGAAGGTTTATATTTTTGCCCACCCTGAAAATCTGGCATGGCTTTAGTTTCAGGACATGTTGTATTTTCGGGGAACAAAATCTGGCATGGCTTTAGTTTTAGGACATGTTGTATTTTCGGGGAACACGGTATCACTCAGCTCCTGTTATGAATCCATTTTTTAAAATTATCAGAGCAGGCTGGGGTGTCTTTTTCTTCTTTCTTTTCAGTGTAGGTACTCGTAATCTGTTCAAGAGCCTCCTAGTTATCAGCCACACCATGGAACAGCTTCACAAATTGTGGTATGCTATAATCTGGATTAGTTTAACATGTGACACAAAGCACAGTAAAAGCAATTGTCACTTGTAATTTGTAAAGCAATTGCGCTATTGAATGCAATAGCTGACTCTCCAACTTCATGTTTTAATGTCATGTCATTGTGATAGAATATCTCCCCCAACCCTTATCTACTTCTTTGAACATCACAAGGCCAGCGCAACGAGGGGGAGGGAAGTTGTGTCAGATGCATTCTTGATCTTTTAATCCCCCTCCCAAAACACATTCAATGTTGAAAAGCAACAATGAATTAAACACTTTATTCTGCTTGTTCCTTTTTGGCTATGCATGTAAAATAGGGCAGTAATAGCAAAGAAATACTAAACTTCAGTGTTTCTTTATTGGGAATATCATTTATTTATTTTGACTTCTGAATACACAGTATTTTAATCTTACATGAGAACAATATAATGATTTATAATATAAATTGGTGAAACAAGCATAGAAAAATGCATTTATTTTGAATGATTTAGTCTTTCCAATCACCCCATTAATTTAATGGTTGGAACTGCAATCCCAGGAAAAAACAAAATGTATCAGATTGAACAGATGCAAATAAATTTTTTAAAAATCAATTTATAATGCAATTCTATAATTAAGATTTTGTTTGAGATGTAACATTGGTAGAAAAGTAGGTACCAGAATTTGAGTTATATTTGTTCAACTACAAATTCTTGTTCTGTTTCTACTCTTCTGCAAGGGTAAAAATTGGTATTAAATTCATAGTGCTACCACATCTTCTAAGCATTTTCCCACAAGCCCAATACCCAATCTTCTCAGTCTTTTTCCACTACTGCTTTTTAAAAATGTATTTATATCTCACCTTTATTATTTTTACAAACAACTCAAAGTGGTGAACATATCCAACACATCTTTCTCTTCCTATTTTCCCCATAACAACAGCCTTATGAAGTGAGTTGGGCTGGCTTTCATGGATAAGGCAAGGCCTGAACTCATGGTCTGCTGCTTTCTAGCCTAGTGCCTTAACCACTACACCAAACTTTTGCCAATCTTCTTGATGGTCCATAACCCCAGGTTCTTAACTTTAATTTTGGAATTTACAATAACTGTAAATATTGTATGTTTCGTTGAATTTGGCACAGAATGTCAATGTATGGGGGTAAATGGTACCTGTAAATTACACTGAATTTATACTCTCATTCTATACACATAACTGCAGATAATCAAGGAGACCATCATCAAATGATAAGGCACACAACTGGGTATTAGGTATCTCAATTCCCATTTCATATTCACTTACAATACAGAATGGAGGACAACAGAAACAAACAAACAAACAAACAAAAAATAGGGGGTCCTGCAAACATCCACCCATAAATTTAGACTTAGACTTTCATGCAGGCCTCTGCTGCCACCTAGTAGTCATCTAAGGTTTTGCAGTCACAATCTGAGAGCCCTAAAGGAAAGACATTTGTCCTGAGAGTATTGACTTCCCATTCAAGAACTTGAGCTATCACTGACATCTGATCTTCTAAAACTTTAACATAGATTGTCAAATCACTCAAGAGACAATTGAAGAACTACAAGCCTCACATACACAGTTGGGGATGCTCAGACACAGGCATTGCTCAGGAGCAAATTCATGCTCCAAAGCAGAACTCCTAAGTGGAAACTTGAGGGCCATTCATGTAATCCTTGACTTACAACCATTCATTTAGTGACCATTCAAAGTTACAGTGGCACTGAAAAACTGACTTATAATCAGGTTTCACACTTATGACCGTTGTAGCATCCCCACGGTTATGTGATCAAAATTTGGGCACTTGCCAACTGGCATGTATTTATGACAATTGCACTGTTCTAGAGTCATGTGATCACCCTTTGTAATCTTCCCAGCCAGTTTCCAACAAGCAAAGTCAATGAGGGAGCCAGATTCACTTAATGACCATGATTCATTTAATAATTGCAATAATTTGTTTAACAACTGTGGCAAAAGAGGTCATAACATGGAGCAAATCTCACTTAACAACTTCCTGGCTTGTTGCTGGTTTTGGTAGCAAAGGGTCATGAACAAAAAACACAATATTCCATTTGTGGGGAAAAGAAAGATTCAGGAAAGGTTTTTGATGTTTAAACATTAAGAAACCAGAGCCTCCCAAAGCCGAGACATGCCATCCTCATTTGTTTCCATGACATCCGTGATAACTCCTAGCTCAAAGTTGGAAGATTGCCTGCTGCTTATATCACTGTTGTAACTCTTCTCCATATACCCTATATACTCTTGCTGTATTTGATAACAAGTGGCCTGACCCATCAGAGAAACTTTCTTTTCTGCAATATTGCATGCATAATACTGAATCGTAGATCTCGAGAGGCAGAATAGTTTTGAGACTGATTGGAAGGACCTGTGTTCTGAAAATTGCTTCAAATTGCCAGAACATCATTAAGAAATACAAATCTTATTCAGAGACTTGAATATGGAGAAAAATTCAAAGTTAGGGGAGGATGGATAACATTCAACCCTGCCCCAATTTCTCCAACTGACATGCATGCTTCAGGTGATAGGTCTGAAAGGGAGTTCTAATGTTTACTGAAAGGCAAATACAGCTGTCAGTACAATCTGGACTCCCTTTGATTTAGGTCCTGGATTATGCAGATCTGTACTTGCATTCAAGGAAGGACAGGTTCAGTTCCCTTTCAGATCTCTTAATTAACGAGGAGGTTGGAGAGCTCTCCAGTGACACAGGAAAATGATTGAAAGGGATTTTGATCTTGTAGAACTACAGCCGAATGTGAAATGTAGAATTGTCATTATTAGGAAAAGGACAAGGATTTTTTCAGTTTCTGAATGAATGGGATCTGCTGCCGAAGTAAATTCACTGGCTGGCAGCATTAATTTTTTCCCCCAGGACTCCAGGATTTAAAACAGTTCATTTAGTGACTGGATGGCATCAGGATGGTTATATTCTAGAACAGTGGTAGTCAACCTGGTCCACACTGCCCACTTGTGGGTGTTCCAGCTTTCATGGTGGGCGGTAAGGGTTTTGTCCGATACTAAAGCACTTTCTTTTTTTAAATTTAATTGACTTCCCTACTTTATAAATCACTATTACGGTGGAACTGGGTGGGCAGTTAGAAAATTTTACTACTAACAGAGATACAAAAATGGGCGGTAGGTATAAAAAGGTTGACTACCCCTGCTCTAGAATCTCTAGCTCTCTATCTATTAGATTAGAAGTATAATCTTCTGTAGTCTAGCAAGATTTTTTTTATTACATGTAAGCAAATAAAGAATTGGAGTCAATTGGATTTCACTGTTGGCTTTGGGCTTGGGCCTGACACTAAAGAACAATAATGTTTTCAGATAGCAAGGAAGGCTCCAAACCACTTCTGGTGAGAAGCCCTAACAGTTTTAAACTTTGGACATTATGCACCTATAACCCAGAATTATTTAATGTGCACAAAAGAAAAGGGATGATCAGTGCCACATAGCTTCTCTATTATTTTGCAACATAAGAATTTCTTTGTGAACATTCAGCACAATAGTTTTGATTTCTGGGCCCCCTTTTCTTTTGCATATAATGACACTATTGTTAGCTAAATCACAACCATTTTCTTCCTATTCTCATAGAGTTTGTTTTGCTGCTCCTGATTCCAAGCCTTATGCTCTAGTCAATGCACCTTTACAAAAGTTCTGGCTTCCTTACTTTTATCACTCTCTTTGTATGACCAAACATTATTTCCATTGTTTGAGAAGATTTGTGCCACTGTGCTCCATGCTACCCCCCCTTTTTTCCTTTTGGTGGGTAATTAGAGCAGTGATTTTCCATCAACTCCTAGTTGGACCATTCCTGAAGACACCTTGCAGTGAAAGGCTCTGTTGTTGACGTCCTTTTTAAAATTTTGTTAGGTAGATTGAACAATGCACAAAGGTGTCTCCATCACTTCCCAATTATTACCATACAACTGCTGCTATGTAACTCATAGCTTCCAGTATGGCCATGGATGCTGGCACTTTTCCTTATTTTCCCATGGCATTCTTCCTCCTCTTTCATGTCTGTGAATGAACAGGATATGGTGCACAATATTTATCACGTAGTATAGATCAAATAGAATTGATGCATAAGACTGTTGCATCAGGTGGAAATTTTATGCTCACTGCAAACCCCATGTTCTCAGCAAATGTGCATAATTTCTGTCTCTCTGCAGTGAAGTGAAGTATCAGATGAGAGAGCTCCAATGCTTTTAATTAGGTACTCATAGCCCCTTTGGAAGCCACCTATAAGAGAAACCAGTTAGTGTGTATACAATATTTAAGCAAGGTAATAGTGTACTTCTATGGTGATGGAGGGCTAAAAAGAAAGGAACTAAAAAAGTAATTTGAAAAAAGCTTTTATATATGTTACTGAAGTTCTCTTTCCTTCTCTCTAGCTCCAAAATCTTGCATCTCAGATAGTTTCATGAATAAAATCTTTAGTGTCAAGAAGTTCATTAATAATGGAAAGCAATTGCATAATGTGTCTTTTCATTATGTTTTACTATTTACTATGTCTGCATCATAGGTTTTCTATAAACCACACATTTTTCTATTACTCTATAAAAATATAAAATAAATAATTCTATAAAGGCAACATACTAATCTAATTTTAAAATTAAAAATCATAGGAATAGCCACAGGTAGAATGATGAACTGTATAAGCTATTCATCATCATCCTAATTCTGGCAGAAAATTAAATATGTATCCAGAAAAATTATTAAAAATATACAGTAACTCTAGGTGCTGACTGGGCCATTCCAGATAAAAGAAAATTTTCTCAGCTTCTTTTGGGGCCAATATTTTATCTGGAATCATTCAGAAGACACATAATACACTCTCCAACCTATTCTCCACATGCTATTTTCATTCACATTTTGAACTCAACAAATATTGCTACGCAGTTATGGCACCTAACACATCAAATGTGGGAACTTACAGCTTTGTCTTTATTAGCTTACATTATCTAATATGCAGATTAGTTCTCCCTAACAGGAGTTCTCTATACCAGCCATTCCAGGAGATTCTTACTACAAAATGATCAGCGGAACAAACTGAACTCATGCAAGATGTAACCAGAACTCCTATGCTGTACACAGTAATTGGAAAAAGATGCTTGCTTACTTTCCTCCTCAATAGGTGATACAGATTTGGAATTGTTCAATTGTTCAAACTCAAGCTTAAAGGGTTGTTGGGCTATAATTCCCACCATGTCTAACCAAAGTGTTTGTACTCCTATAAACCCTTTTCAGGATTGTTCATCTTTATCCTGCCCTCAGTTTATGAAAGCAGAAACGCTCAATGAGGTTATGAGAGAAGCCCAAGCTGAGGAACATCACTGTTATGTGGCAATTTACTGTTAGTTGTGCCTAGTGAAACAATTTTTAAAAATCTCAAATCTATTGAGTTAGCAGACAGAAAAGGATTAATCTGGCATGCTGACGTAGCCCTGATATAAATGCAGGAAGTCTATACTCAAATTACCTTTTCTAGATTGTTGCTATGGAATCTACAAACCCGAAGGTAATCCAAGCAGTCTGTGAGGTGGCATACTTTGGGAAGGAAAATGTGTCATTAGAAATATATATTTACATGATCTAACTTTATATGATTTATCTAATTTTTTCCTTTTTAGTGCACCTTTGAGCAATTGAAAGTAATCCATATATGACTTGCTATAAGGAAACTTTTCAAAGGCTGCAAAGGCCTAACATCTGCTTAGAAAACTGAAATAAGATTGGTACAATAGAATATAACAGAACCTGCTATTCCTGAAGAGATGACTTTTGATATTTCACAACAACGTATTGTTGTTGCTCTGTGATTCTTTATGGCTAATACATACAAAAATATACCTGAACTGAAATACTGTAAAAAGGGAACAAATAGAACAAATGTCTTAGAAAACTTCGAAACCAGTTTCCCTACTGTGGCAAATGCTTGACTTACGTGTGTGATGCATTAACTGGAATGGGCAGATTATGTACTTCAGATGGGAAACCTTCCAGTTGTGGGCTATGGCCAGGTTGCAGAACTAATGGCCACATGGGGAAGCCACTTTGAGAAGGAATAACTGGTGCTCCTAAAGATGTATAGTGATGGTGGTGTACAGTTGATGGTCGTGATTTCTCCACTCTTGTTGGAATAGGAGCAGTAAGCTGCAGATAATTTTTTAAAAATAAGGAAAATATATTAAATACATCAAGTCAAATGATGCCATGATTTTGATACTGATTTGAAGGTTATGGTTTAAAATCCATTTTTTTCTCCTTTGTTTCAGACTCATAAAATACATTAATTAATCAGTGACAAACTCACTTCCCATCATAATAAACTCCACTGAGGGAGGGCCAACATTTCATGTTGGAATAAGCACAAAACATTTCATTCTATAATGCTTTCACTTGTTTTGATTGGAAATGCTAATATACTTTTGAAGTTTGCGAAAACTACTATGCAGTTGTCTATGCAGTTTCAGTACTGAATTTTTAAAGTATTGTAAAGCTTAGGTTTCAAATTGGGGAAAAAAAGGTGAAAAAAGGATCAGATACAGCGGAATTGCTACAGAAATTGCTACTCCCCCCCCCCCCAAATCACACAACAGAGAGAATGGAGTGGAAGGAATTATAAGAAATGAGCAGGCACACAATGGGGAATACAGCAGGCTGTTTATGTAGTACACTTGTGACTCAGTGGTGGAATTCAAATTTTTTTACTACCAGTTCTGTGGGTGTGGCATGGCTTGGTGGGTGTGGCAGGAGAAGGATACTGTAAAATCTCTATTCCCTCCCCACTCCAGGGGAATGTTACTGCAAAATCCCCATTTCCTCCCAATCTAGATGGGGGCGGGGCTAGTCAGAGGTGGTATTTACTGGTTCTCTGAACTACTCAAAATTTCCACTACCTGTTCTTCAGAACTGGTGAGAACCTACTGAATACCACCTCTGTCATGACTCCTGGTGTCAGTGCATTCCTTTGGATGTATATTTCCCATAATGTGCCTTCTTAGTTACTCACATGTAATCCCTTCCCCTCTAATGATTGTAACTAGAAGCATGAATTCCCTTCTTGCTAATTTATCCCAGTGTCAAGCTGAGTATTTCAGAGGTGAGGGAGTGGAGAAAAGGAAAGTGTAGTGCCACTTGTGTGATTTGTCTGTTAGCCACCACTCTGCTTAATGACAGAGCTGCCAGTCCTAATTTTGATCCCTAAATGAGAACTATCTGTACACTATAATCCAGCCTTTTAAGAATCTCAATTTGAATGACACTGACCATTAAAATGATTAGCACACATAAATGTACAAATATCACTCAGACTAAATAGTTATTACTGAAAGTCCTGTAAAAAATAGCTACCTATTTTTCTACCTACAACGATAGAAAAAAAAGGGAGAGAGGAGGAGAGAATGAAAGGAAGACGGGGGAAAGAAGAAAGAGGTAAGGAGAGGAGGATGGAAAGGAGAGAAAGAGGAGGAGAGAGGGTAGAAAGGGGAAGAGGAAGAGCAGGAGCAGGAGAAAGGTACGGGAAGAAGGAAGGGGAAGGAGGAAAGTAGAGAAGGGAGGGAGAAAGGAAAGGGAAAGGAAAGGAGGATGGAAGGGAGAGAAGAGGAAGGAGAGAGGGTAGGAAGGGAAAGAGGAAGAGTAGGAGCAAAGGAGAGGTAAGGGAAGAAGGAAGGGGAAGGAGAGGAGAAAGGAAGGAAGTAGAGAAGGGAGAGAGGGTGGAAAGAAAGAGGTAAGTTATGAGTTATGAGTTATGAGAGTTTATTTATATGCCGCCCTTTTCCCTGGGGGGACTCAGGGCGGCTTACAACTCGAAGGGGAGGGGGAAACAAACATTTAACACATAAAACAATACATAATTAAAAGCACAACATTCATACCATTCGGGTGGGTTACAGTCTTTAGCCCCAGGCCTGACGGGATAGCCAGATTTTAAGGGCTGTGCGGAAAGTCTGGAGGGTGGTGAGGGTACGAATCTCCACGGGGAGATCGTTCCATAGGGTCGGAGCTGCCACCGAGAAGACTCTCCTCCGCGTAGTTGCCAGTCGGCATTGACCGGCAGATGGAACTCGGAGGAGGCCTAATCTATGGGATCTAATTGGTCGCGTGGAGGTAATTGGCAGTAGGCGGTTTCTCAAGTACCCAGATCCACTACCATGAAGGGCTTTATGGGTGACAAGTAGCACCTTGAAGCGTATCCGGAGATCGACAGGTAGCCAGTGCAGCTCGTGGAGGATAGGTGTTATGTGGGTGAAGCGAGGTGCACCCACAATCGCTCGCGCGGCCGCATTCTGGACTAGCTGAAGTCGCCGAATACTCTTCAAGGGCAGCCCCATGTAGAGCACATTGCAGTATTCCAGCCTAGAGGTCACAAGGGCACGAGTGACTGTTGTGAGAGCCTCCCGGTTCAGGTAGGGGCGCAACTGGAGCACCAGGCAAACCTGGGCAAATGCCCCCCTGGTCACAGCTGACAAATGGTGTTCAAAAGTCAGCTGTGGGTCCAGGAGGACTCCCAAGTTGCGGACCCTGTCTGAGGGGTGTAATGTTTGACCCCCCAGCCTGAGAGATGGAACACTTGCCGAATTAATGGGAGGGAAACACAACAGCCACTCGGTCTTATCTGGGTTGAGCACAAGTTTGTTAGCCCTCATCCAGTTCCTAACAGCTTCAAGGCCCTGGTTCATCACGTCCACCGCTTCATTGAGTTGGCACGGGGCAGACAGATACAACTGAGTATCGTCCGCATACTGGTGGTATTTTATCCCGTGCCGCCGAATGATCTCGCCCAGCGGTTTCATGTAGATGTTGAAAAGTAGGGGGGACAAGACCGAACCCTGCGGCACCCCATATGTTAGGGGCCTAGGGGTCGATCTCTGCCCTCCAACTAACACCGACTGTTAGTTGGAGAGGAGGATGGAAAGGAGAGAAAGAGGAAGAAAGAGGGTAGGAAGGGGAAGAGGAAGAGCGGGAGTAGGAGAAAGGTACAGGAAGAAGGAAGGGAAAGAAGAGGAGGAAGGAAGAAAGTAGAGAAGGGAGGGAGGGAGAAAAAAAAGGGAAAATAAGGTGGTGTTATAACAGGAGGAAGGGATGGTAAACAAAGCAACCCAAACTGTATATTATAACCTATTAAATGAAATAATAAATGTATAAGAATGATAAATGTTAAACACCTGTAACCAAACGACATGCTGTATGTGATGATGTTTTTTTTTCTTTTTTGTGTTTTTCTTTTCTTTTTTCTTTTTGTTTTTTTATTGTTGTGTGTATGTGTTGTCTATGTAATAAAAATATTTTTTTTTAAAATAGCTACCTGTTGTCCTTGTTGAAGCATAGGGACCCCGTACCCAGTAGTTGGTGAATATGTTGGTGGTAATGATTTCAGCATCATGTTCTGCATAATGATTTGATGCATCTGTGCATTTTGCATTAGCATCATTTCTACCATATCTATAAAGGATAAAGAACAATTCAAGACCATCCTATGGTTATAATGGAGAACATAATGTAATCCAAAAGGTGAAGTACAGCCATTTGAACAGCATAATCTCTCACATCAACGCCTTTTTAAAAAACAAGCAGCCTAGTATTAGCTGAGCTGCAAAATTTATATTTTAAAAGCATGAACAATAACACATGTTAAGAATTTGAATTTGTTACACTGTGGATGTACTACAGATGTACACAGAGTTCTTCAACAAAGAAGGAAATAATTAGTTCAACAAATCCTTTATTTTCAAAGTCTGCCCAGACAGAATCGAGGAAAGGACATCATAAATCTTTCAATTGAATGAAAAAAAAATCAAGCAGGTTCTTAGCTACTTGCCTACATAATATCAGAGTAATATATGTTTATTTAGAGTGTGCAGAGTGCTCAAGTAGCATCTTTTGTAGCTCCTTAAAGCAGCCACATCTTTGGCAAAGTTTTCTCAGCTATTCTCTGCACCTGTACCGAGATCCCAGGCTGAAGACAACTGCCCCGTGCATGCCATTATGGTAGCCAATTTGGTCTAGTGGTTAAGACACCAGGTTAGAAAGTCCTGCCTTTGCCTTGAAAGCCACTTCACAGGATTGTCATTGTGGGAAAATAGGAGGATGAAGGTTTGTTTGATATGTTCATGCATCATTATGTAAAAATAATAAAGGTGGGAACTAAATAAATTCTCAATTCTGCCTTATTGCTTATGCTTGCCATTTTGAGGCTGTTGATCCTCTCTGTAGACATCCCTGCCAGTATAGTAAAGTTGTCAGGGAAAGTGCCATGAAGGGTTTTATTCCTTTTCAAAGCTACATTGGTCAATGGTGTGACTGAATCTTTTCTGTCCCTTTATTTACAGTATTTATTTGGATTGCCTGATTATAATTTAAGATTAGCACTTATTCACAAGTCCTTGTTTTGTTGCATGTATTAAATTTATCCAGTACATAATACAAACACAGACACACAGACACAGATTAACAGTAAAGGAAAGGGTAAAGGAAGCTCCTCTTATTCAACCAGACTTTCCATAGCTACTCTTTACTTTTTAAATTGCATCCCCAAACCTCATAAGTGAGAGAATTAAAAAATAATATTTGGCATTCTCTATGTCATTTTACTTAAAAGTTCAGACCCAGTTTAGTCCAGTGGTTAAGGCACCAATCTAGAAACTAGGAGACTGTGAGTTCTATTCCTGTCTTAGGCCCAAAGCCAACTAGGTGATCTTGAGCCAGTCACTCTCTCTCAGCCCTAGGAAGGAGGCAAGGGCAAACCACTTCTGAAAAACCTAGGCAAGAAAATCCAGGGGCTTGTTCAGTGTCTGAGAATCAAAAACAATTGAATGGAAGAAATAAAATCTTGTTCAGTCTTCCTGAATCCAACCGATCTTACTCTTAAATTTGTGTACATAGATAGGAGCCCTATCAACAATCCTGTCCAAGTTCTGTCCAGTGGGCTTAATTCTGAGTCAATTTGCATAGGGTTATAACTCTGCAGCATACTGTAATCTTAGATATATTTCCTAGGACTTGAAGTTAGTTAGAGGTGGTTTGCTCCTGGTTCGGCCTGGATCGGGCGAACCAGTAGTAGTGGTGCCGGGAGGGTCTGCCCACTCACCTGGACGCTTCTGTGAATGCCCAAACCAATAGTAAAAAAAATGGCAACCCACCACTGAGTTAGTTCTACTATATTAAATGAGAGTTATTCCTACAGTGTACACATAGTTATGCTTTTTGAACACAAATACCTTCTTTAATACTCCCAGATCTGGGTACTGAAAAAGACTGTGGAGATGGAATCTGTGTAATGAGTGGTGGCTGATATGAAGGTATTTGTTGAATTATGGTTGCTGGTTGCTGTGGTAACTTGCAAAAGAAAAAAAGGGAAAATAATAGTTAAAATGTAAACCATGGCTCCATTCCTACTGAATATCTGCAGCTGAATGAAGTTAATGGACAACATATTAAACAATTAAAATGTTATTCTTACTTAGAATTCGCTGAGCAAACAAACAGTGAAAGATAGGAAGAGTTTAAATGGAGAGAAGAGAGGCTAGCAAAGCTGTATGTTCTGAAGAATTGCATGTTGATTCACAAAGATTGAAAAGATCATTATAGAAGACGATCATTACAAAGAAGTGGGGAATGACCAGGACAAAAAATTAGATTAGATTTAATTTAACAATAGAGGAAGAAATACAACACAAGCATTTTAAATATAACACTTATGTTGTATTTCTTTCTCTGTTGTTTTAATATTTTGATAGCTGCCCAGAATTGTATTTGTAGCAGCCATATAAATTGATTTGATAATACAGTATGTAACATAACAATATAAATGCTTATGAGTATTATTTTCCATGTGTTTAATCAATATTCCATTAAAAATTACAGTTGTTCATGATTGGTACAATTCTAAGAGTCGTATCTAGGGTTTTGGGATCTCAGATTATGCTACTCAAATTGAACATAAAGTTTATTTAAATCTCCAATATTAAATAGATCATACCAATGCTAAAGTGCTTTAATGTCTACACTGTTGGACCATTCACCAATTAATATGTGGTGTCATCTTCAGGGTAATTTGTTAAGGGTTAGGGTTAGGGAATTGAAATCTGCCCCCAAATTTTGTTCATCAAGAATTGTCATCTGATCAGGGCACAACAAAGTAACTCAGCCTTCTTGATATGTAGAAACCTGCATAGCCTACCGTAATATGCAGAAATTAGATAGTGAATATATTGCAGATATCATTAATATCTCTAATCAAGTTGCTGGTTATAAAATCTGGAACCAGCTCAATACTACCCCAAGAGATCTTATGAAATCATGGTGTATGGAAGAAATGATGTTCCAGACTTGTCTTATAATGATTTTTTGCTGCTCACGATTGTTTTTGCTTGGATTAGTTTGATGGGGGTTTTTTTTTGTTTCTCCTTGAGATAAAGCAGAAAACACTTACTGTTTGCTGTATAATTCTTGGTTGTTGAGGGGGAGGGGGAGGAAGAAGAGGAGGAGGAGGAAGAGGAGGAGGAGAAGGAGGAGGCAGAGGAAGTTGGTAGATATGATGTGGCTTCAAGGGTTTTTTATGAATTCTTGGTAAACATTGTGGTACTGAAATCTCTTCCAAAAGATTTTGTTCCTATAATACAAAGTATAGTTTTTCTAAACTCATACATTTGCTTAAAGAAAACCAATCTGTAACAAGACAAAAACTGAAAACATTTCCAGTATATAGTATTTTCTTGCTAAAGACATTAGCAAAAAACAAAACAAAACAAAACATTAAACTTTTCATTAACTGTATTCATCATATTGGAGGGAAATAGATGTCATACTGCATAACTCCACCTCCCAATTTTATTAAACTTTAAAAGTACTATAAGAGATTTTTTTTTTAAAAAAAAGAATCATGATGCAAAAATGGTTTTCTTGCCTCTCCTCCCAAATTTACCTACTCAACATTACTTTGTTTTCCCTAGAATTTTTTTAAATAGATATTTTATTGAAAAGTTTTTAAAAAAAGATAAAAAGAACAAATATTTTTTGCAATTTCCTTCTGTACAATATTTCTACCTTGGTATACATCCATTGTAAATGTACTTCTCCTCCCCCCTTACTTCAGTTTCTCTTTGTCTATACATATGATGCTATTAAATTCAGTCCTTAATTTACAATCCTTCATTCCATTTATACATGTTTGTTCATCTCTATCTATACATTGTTAATTTCTAACTCCTGTGTCTTCTTTATTTAGACTTTCCTTAAGCTTTAAACCTGTCCTCTAGCCATTTGTACCACTCATTCTATACCATTTAATATTCTGTTTCCTCCTGTTTCTGTTTTTCACTAGAATTTTTACTTTTCTTAAATTCCCAGTACACCTTATCTAAACTGATAATATTATCTGGCAAAGAACTAAACTACTCTGTGTTAACATTGTATTAACATAGTAAAAAGTGAGCAGAAGAAAGTGTATTTTATTCCATTTTTAAAAGAAAATGATAAGAATTAGAGATATCATACTCTGAGCTGCTGTAAAAGGTCTTTCCTTCTTCTCAGTGCGCTTTGTAAGGCGTAGCCATAATTGTCATAATTCCCTGCAAAAAATATGGGTGACATTAATATGCCATTTAAAAAGGAGTGAAGAGAAAAAAGTGGGCAAAACTGGCATATTACTCGCCATGCAAAACAACTTGAACAAACATTTGCTCCTTAGGAGGCAATGGATATCCTGAGCAGCTTGTGGAGGCTTTCTCCATTTGGCAAATACAGGTTGGAATAAGACATGAGCAAATGTGTTGCTTCTACCTGGGGGCAGAGGGATCAAAAAGGCTCCGATTCTCCTCAGGGCCCATTTAGAGTACTTTTTCATTTGTAACTTGTCACTGCTTTGTCTTGGCTGCTGGGAAAACTCCAGAGGACCTGTCATATATGGTGATGCTCTACAAACTGTAGCAAGATGGGATAATAGCATCTACAGTCACTTGCATCCATCCTTTCAAGGTGGGAAGTTCTAAACACTATAAAAATTGCTGGAAACAGGATGTTTTTTTTCTTCTTTCATCCCCACATCCTCCTTAGAATAAGTCAAAGCAGCTACTGCAAACCTGCAGAATTCAGAAACTCACCACTCCACTTAAAGAAGAAGCTGGCATTGCAAGCAAGAGAAAGAACTGGAAAAGGAGGGTCATATTTTGGGTCAGAGCTTTTGCAACTCAAGCCAATCCAGGTTTGTTATTTATTTATTTAATAATATTTGTAATCTACCCCAGATCAGATGGACTCCCAGCAGCTAATAATAAAGTATGAACACATTAAACAGATAATGAAAAGTAATAAAAACAATATACATACTTAGAAAGAGGAAAGTACTGCCATATGGAGATTTCAGGACAGCTCTGCAAGTAGATATACAGTCTACTGCAATCCTAGATTAATGCTTTTGTTAACACTGATATTTTTAACTTTCATCCTCCATAAGTGTAGCAATTTATTAGGTAACCGGATCAATAAAACTTTGTGTGATAAAATATTTTAGGCAAATATTAAATCCAGATGGGATTAGTTCTGCAGAGTTCTTTATTGCAATCCATGACGACATCATACATAATTCTAGTACAAATATGCTTTAATTGCTTACTTGTAAAGGGTGATTCAGAGTCGTTCAAGTTTTCACATTCATTTTCTAATTTCTGTGGAAAAATATAATAGAAGGATTCTTTTTTTTTAAAAAGCCTGTAACTTCTCACATTAATTTTAACACGCTAAGTTTTTATTGTAAAAAACGTAGATTCTTAAGAAAAGGAATCTGCGGGAAACAATCAAACTTTAGACAAATGTGAATTATATAAAACTCAATTTGCTATTGTACAGCATTAGAGTAGATGTTTATCTTAGACTGATAGCATCAATGTTCTCTGACATCCATTTTCTTTCTTCACAACTTGCTTTATATCTTAACCCTAGCCAGCAATCAGTGTAAAATTGTCCTTAGCTACACCAGTGTAAAAGCAGGGTTTCCTCCTATATTCTAACATGTTTCTTGGGCAACTTTTCAAGTGCCTGTGTAATTTTGTCACTTGGTGCCTCCAAAGTAGTTTACGGAACACAGGCAATAAAAGCAGGATCTGGCTTGGCAATAGGACAGTAAAGTTTATGACAGTAAGACTTTCTGATAGGCAGGTAGGAAATCAAGACAAATTTGGGAAAGGCCCAAAGTATCAGGAATGTTTGACTAAAGGTGCATACATAGCATACTTGACATGATCAGTAAGACAAAACTAACTGTAATGCAAACATCCCCATTTTAATTGCTAGATTTCCCCCACCCCCCGTCCTATTACTGGATAGTTAATGCTAGGATATAATTGTAGAAAAATCAGCTTACCTTTTCAAGGAGTTTGAGCTTCAGACGAGTCATGTGATCAGCCACATCAGATTCCATCGCTGGGGGAAAATTCCAAGGTAATAAGCTACATTATTTTGAACATGGGTTAACTTTCTCTCTCTCTCTCCATGTATTTTTTCCTCAGTAAGAGCTTCAAGCTGTGGTTACAAGGAAAACAGAAACTTCTCATATTGCACCGGGTCTTTTGAAATGTACACTCAACATGGTTGCTAAGATATTGTTTTACTAGAACAATAGAAATATTCTTTAGGGCTGCTGACTCTTCCAGTGCAAGTTCAATGTGCCCAACCCTGTGCGTTGCTAACACCCTCCTCTGAATAACTCTGTTAAGCCTAAGGAACGAGTTAGCGTCACATCTGTTAGTCATAACTTAAACAATATGTATTTCCAAGAATTAGTACTCACCTGGCTCATACAATATTTGGTCATCAAAGAAAGAAAAACAAACAAAAAATATGGCTGAGGCTATCCATTGTGATTCTATAAATTAAAATTTGAAAATGTTTCCCAAACTATAGTTAAAAATAATTCCTGAAATCTCATACTATGACCAATATTTGACAATATAAAGCACCAACTTATGTTAATTAAAATCATGATTTCAGAAATCAAAGAAATCCAAGGCTCAGACGCCACCTGGTGGCCAACCAGTCTCTCCTCACCCTGCTCAGAGTCGGAACCCTGTCCAGGATCCTCCACCTCCTCCAGGGCTGACTCATAAGACCCCTCGCTGTCGGAGTCAACGGGCCACAACAGTGACCAATCAAAGTTACAATGGAACAGCAAAAAGTGACTTATGAACATTTTTCACAGATAAACCTTTGCAGCATCCCAATGGTCACATGATCAAAATTCAGATGCTTGCCAACTGACGCATATTTATGATGGTTGCTGTGGGGGCCAGGGTTATGTGATTAACTTTTGCAATATTTTCATCAGCAAAGTCAATGGGGAAGGCAGAGTCACTTAACAACTGCGTTACTAACATAACAACTGCATGATTCACTTAACAACTGTAGCAAGAAAAGGTTATACAATGAGGCAAAACTCACTTAATGGTTGTCTCACTTAGCAACATGACTTAGCTACTTGTATACTGGAAAAAGTTGAGATGCATTCAGATATGTATTTGCCTTGAAAAATAGCCCATTTTGAATCTTATAAAAGAGTCAAGCATCAGCACAATAAATGTTTTGTGACATTTGGTATTATCTCGGTGAACACTCTGATAGGGCGCAGGAGTTCATGGCTTCCATGACAGCCATGGGCTTGACCCAGGTAATTCGGGGCCCAACCCATTCAGCGGGTCACATGCTCGACCTCGTATTCCTCTCGGAGCAGTGGACTTGTGATCTTGGTCTGAGGGGTAATGAGATCATACCCCTGTCGTGGTCAGACCACTGCCTACTGAGGCTTGACTTCCGGAGGCCAAAACCCCACTGTAGGGAGGAGGAACCGACCAGGTGGTTCCGCCCCAGGCGACTGATGGACCCTCTGAGGTTCCAGACGGAGCTTGGGGTTATTCCTGATACTCTCGCCCATAGTTCGGCAGAGACTCTGGTTGCTGCCTGGCACTTGGCAGCATCGGAGTCCCTTGACCGGATTGCGCCACTACGGCCCCTCCGGGTCGGCGGATCCCGGAGGCCTCCTTGGTTCACCGAGGAACTCCGGGAGAAGAAGCGCCGGAGGAGACGCCTAGAGCACCTGTGGAGGTCCGATAAGTCCGAAACGAACTGAGCACTTTTAACAACTTGCACCAAGGAGTACATCAGGGCACTTAGGGCAGCAAAAAGATCTCATATTGCCACCTTGGTTGCGTCCGCTGAGTCCCGCCCAGCCGCCCTGTTTAGGATAACCCGTTCCCTCCTGAATAGGAGGGATACGGGGGAACCCTTGCAGGGTAGAGCTGAGGATTATGCCCAATTCTTAACGGACAAAGTTGCTCGGTTTCGGTCGGATTTGGACTCCACCTCTGCAGTTCCAGCCGAGGCACAAGAGGATGAATTGGTAGACCGCCCCTGGGTTGAGTTTCAGGATGTTGCCCCTGGGGACGTGGACAAGGCCATGAGAGCTGTGAGTGCCTCCACCTGTGTACTGGACCCATGTCCCTCCTGGCTGGTTGCCAACAGCAGTGAGGTGACACAAGGCTGGATCCAGGCGGTTGTTACCGCCTCTCTTCGGGAGGGGCACTTCCCCGCCGCACTTAAAGCGGCGGTGGTGAGACCCCTCCTGAAGAAGCCATCTTTGGATCCAGCTGTTCTCAACAATTATCGTCCAGTCTCCAACCTCCCCTTTATGGGGAAGGTTGTTGAGAAGGTGGTGGCCTTCCAGCTTCAATGGTCCTTGGAGGAAGCCAGTTATCTTGACCCCTTCCAGTCGGGCTTCAGACCTGGTTACAGCACAGAAACCGCTTTGGTCGCATTGAACGATGATCTCTGGAGAGCCAGAGATGGAGGCCATGCCTCCATCCTGGTTCTCCTTGACCTCTTGGCGGCTTTCGATACCATCGACCATGGTATCCTTCTGCGACGACTGCGGGAGGTGGGGGTGGGAGGCACTGTTTTGCAGTGGTTCTCCTCCTACCTCTCGGACAGGTCGCAGTCGGTGTTAGTTGGGGGGCAGATATCGACCCCTAGGCCCCTAACATGTGGGGTGCCGCAGGGTTCGGTCTTATCCCCCCTACTATTTAACATCTACATGAAACCGCTGGGCGAGATCATTCGGAGGCACGGGATAAGATACCACCAATACGCGGACGATACTCAGTTGTATCTGTCCGCCCCGTGCCAACTCAATGAAGCGGTGGACGTGGTGAACCGGGGTCTTGAAGCCGTTAGGGACTGGATGAGGGCTAACAAGCTTGTACTCAACCCGGAGAAGACCGAATGGCTGTTGTGTTTCCCTCCCAATAATTTGACCAGTGTTCCATCGCTCAGGCTGGGGGGTCAAATTTTATACCCCTCAGAGAGGGTTCGCAACTTGGGAGTCCTCCTGGATCCACAGCTGACTTTCGACCACCATCTGACGGCTGTGACCAGGGGGGCATTTGCCCAGGTTCGCCTGGTACGCCAGTTGCGACCCTACCTGAACCGGGAGGCTCTCACAACAGTCACTCGGGCCCTTGTGACCTCTAGGCTTGTGACCTCTAGGCATACTGCAATGTGCTCTACATGGGGCTGCCCTTGAAGAGCATCTAGTCCAGAATGCGGCCGCGCGAGTGATTGTGGGTGCACCTCGGTTCGCCCACATAACACCTATCCTCCGCGAGCTGCGCTGGCTACCTGTTGATCTCCGGGTGCGCTTCAAGGTGCTACTTACCACCCATAAAGCCCTCCATGGTAGTGGATCTGCGTACTTGAGAGACCGCCTCCTGCCAATTACCTCCCTGCGACCTATAAGATCACATAGATTGGGCCTCCTCCGAATACCATTCACCAGTCAGTGCCGACTGGTAACTACACGGAGGAGGGCCTTTTCAGTAGCAGCTCCGACCCTTTGGAACGATCTCCCCGTGGAGATTTGTACCCTCACCACCGTCCAGACCTTCCGCACAGCCCTTAAGACCTGGCTATCCCGTCAGGCCTGGGGATAAGATCACAATCTGTCCCCACCCGAATGAAGAATGAATGTTGTGTACTATTTTACTCTTATGTATTGTTTTATGTTATTGTTTATACCCCCCCTCCCTATTTTATGTAAGCCGCCCTGAGTCCCCTCGGGGAAAAGGGCGGCCTATAAATATTAATAAAAATATCAAAAAATATCCAAAAAAAAATCTCATAAACTGCTTTATGATCACGTTTATGTCATGAAATGTTTCATGAAACCTAACAAATCTCAATCCCGTTGGATCGTGGCTCCCAGATTTTGGATGCATTCTGTAAGCCCATTTGAAAAAGTTTTGGTTGAAAAATTTTGCCCTATGGTGTGCCATTTTGCCCAATTCAAGGTTACAGGAACCAGAGTTTTAGTAGTATATAGATGAGAGCTGTCAAAACTCATGGTCCGCGGGCGGGGAGCATCATTTGCTGGCCACGCCTGGTTTAGCGAAGGGGCAAAAAGTCCTGATACATCACATGATGCTACCGTGACATGAATTTGACACCCTGATATAGATGATAGTCTCTCAAGGTACAGTAGAACACCATATCTTATTGCCTCAGTTTGCTTTAGTTGCCTAATTCCTTCCCTGATAAAATGAGTTTAGGAAGTCCTTGACTTAATGCCCATAATTGAGCCCCAAATTTTCTTTTGCTAAGTGAGGCATTTTTGAAATTGATTTTGCCCCGTTTTATGACCTTTTTTGCCACAGTTGTTAAGTGAATCACCGCAGCTATTAAGTTAGTAACACTGTTGTTCAGTGAATCTGGCTTCCTGTTGACTTCACTTGCAAGAAGATCACAAAACATGACCACATGACCCCAGGACACTGCAACCATCACAAATACAGTATGAACCAGTTTCCAAACATCTGGATTTTGATCACATGACCACAGGGATTCTGCAATTGCTGAACGTGTGGAATGAACTGTTGTAAGTCAAGGACTACCTGTACAGGCTGAGAAAAATTGTCCTATGTCTTCTGCAGACAGACGCAAAGAATTTATTCAGTTTTTCATCAAATCTTCCAACCATCCTCAAGGATCCTTTATCATTCCTTTATCATTTATCATTAAGAGCCGAGGTGGCACAGTGGTTAGGGTGCAGTACTGCAGGCCACTTCAGCTGATTGCTATCTGCAGTTCGGCAGTTCAAATCTCACCGGCTCAAGGTTGACTCAGCCTTCCATCCTTCCGAGGTGCGTGAAATGAGGACCCAGACTGTGGGGGCGATATGCTGACTCTGTAAACCGCTTAGAGAGGGCTGAAAGCCCTATGAAGCGGTATATAAGTCTAACTGCTATTGCTATCATTTAGAAGTTCAACTACTTCTGTGTTTAATTTTTTTTCTTTGAAAATGTCTAAGGAGTTTCTTACTATACATCGGGACTTTTTTGCCATATACTCCTCAACTTCATTTCTGCTTTCTTACTTTGGCTTTACTCGTTTTCACTGCTAGTAGCACGTGCTGCTATTTATTTTTATTTATTTATTTCTATTGATTTATGTGGCTGCCCAGCTTATAAATAGTGATGCCTAACATCTAATGGAATTAAGAAACCAATTTTAAAAAAATCAGTCACAATACTAAATGTTTAGTGGCAGCCAAGCAAAACAATAATCACAATTATAGTGATTACAATTACTACAGTATTAGTTTTTCTGTGGAACCCAACCAGATTTATTAGGTACCTGTTGTGGCCAGCAGGAGCCGTTGGAGCTGCCACCAAACTCTGACAGCGAGGGGCCCTATGAGTCGGCTCTGGAGGATGTGGAGGACCCTGGACATGGTTCTGACTCCGAGCAGGGTGCAAAGAGACTGGTTGGCCCCCAGGAGACACCTGAGCCTTGGACCAGTGGGGAAGAGACAAGGGAGTGTGAGCCTGAGGTCAGCAGTGAGTTGTTCCTGGATGGCTCTGCATTCAGCCTGTGGCATGCGTGCCATAGGTTCGCCATCATGGATATAGGATATGAAGGATTGTGAACAATGGGAGGCTCCCTTTGCTTTTCCCTACCGTATGAGCCAATTTTGATATTGGTGGAAAGAGCCCTGGGGATATTTCTTCCTGATCCTGGATCTCCTTATATGTGTTTCTCCTCTTCACACTTGTAAAAAGGCATGGTTAGCAGAGATAGTGACAGTTGAAAACATGGGATTGCTCATGTAGCTTTGATCAACCTGATCTAGGCTTCTGATGTATTGACCTACTCTTCTTTACATTCCATTACTCATCTGGAGAGACCAACTAGCACACGTATTAAATCCTACTGTATAATGGAATACTTTGACTTCACTATTGGTTGACATGGAATTTAGAGCTGTGGTTAAAATGCACACCGGCTCAAGGTGGACCCAGTCTTTCATCCTTCTGAGGTTAGTAAAATGAGGACCCAGATTGTTGGAGGCCATATATTGACTCTGTAAAGCACTATTAGAGAGGGCTGTAAAGCACTATGAAGTGGTATATCATTCTAAGTGCAAAGTGCTGTTGAAATTGGATTCCAAACTTCCCACAGAACATCCTTCTCTTTAGCCTGAGTCATTGCTCCTTGAAAACATCCATCATTAAATTAAGTTGATTGTGTGGTTATCCAGCAGGAGCCATTGGAGCTGCCACCAGACTCCGACAGTGAGGGGTCCTATAAGTCGGCTCTGGAGGATGTGGAGGATCCTGGACAGGGTTACGACTCCAAGCAGGGCGCAGAGAGGCTGGTTGGCCACCAGGAGGCGCCTGAGCCTTGGACCAGCGGGGAGGAGACAAGGGAGAGTGAGCCGGAGGCCAGTAGTGAGTTGTTCCTGGATGCACGCCATCGAAGAGCTAATAGGCGTCAGGAACAATTACGCATTTATAGGAGGTAATTGCACTCAGCTGGTGGTCATTAGGCTCCTCTCCAGACTATAAAAAGACTCCTTGTGCACACGGCCCTCTTTGCAGAAGTCAACACAGGATTGAATGTCGGAGGACAATACTGTGAGCTTGGCAGGCTGGATTGCTGCCAAGCCTTATCTGTGTTTATTGCTGCCAGAGTTTGTCTGAGTTGCTGCCAATGTCTTTATTTGTTTGTTATGCTTGGCTTCCAGCCACCGAGGTTTTGATTTCTTGCTATTAAAGGACATTCCAGTTAAGCTTGTCTCAGCAGTCTTTACTGGATGGAGGAGGGGGTCAGAACTGATAGTTTTTGATTATATCCCAAATAGAATGCAAATAATCAAATAATTTTGATTTGGTTATCATCTAAAGACCATTTTTTATTACCGATGAGATAGAATGTAGCTGAATTAGTGTTAATAACCTCTATGGTAATTTACTTCATATTATAATAATTAATTCAAAGCCACATGAGTCTTTGACCGGCTGAAGGAAATAAATCCTTACTTTTTGATTAATATCCCTCAAATGAAATTGTCTTGACAAAATCTTGAAAATGTAATATGCAATAATGCTGCAGATGGGAAGCAGACAATTTGCCTAGCAGTGTCATATGATTTAAAGGGGAAAATCTATTCCTCTTCTATTATTATTATTCAGCCACAATTCTTCTACTCAGCAATAGTAGGTGATCCTTCATAGTTAGTCTTCCTTGCACTTGAAAACATATGTTGAGTATCCTTTTTTGTTCTGCTATAAGTTGCAATTCCTTCCAGGACAAGATGTTGGAAATTATTCTGCCACACCTAGAAACACTTAATGATTATCATCCCAAGACATAACTGGAGATATTGGCTGGAATAATAGAAGGTAGAGTCCAATACATTGGACACGTTTTTAGTGAGTTTATGGAGAACATTCTCAAGACACTCATGTACAAAACATTAACACCTTTTTTGATTGTTTTCAACATCTCCAAGTTACTTTTCTCTAGCACTTATGAAGTGTATATCCAGCAATACATTAGAAACTCTCTTTTTATCATTACATTATACTTGCTTATCAGTGGTGGGTTCCTACAGGTTTGGCCAAACCAGTATTCTTTTGGTGGCCTGGGTCGCTGGAACCAGCAGCGACCCAGGCCTGCCATGCATCCGAACTGGTTCTCCGGGCATTGCCATAGGCGCCACCATCTTGTTTTTCAATTCTGTGCATGCGCAGAACAATTTTGAATGCACTGTGCATGTGTGTCAATGGTGGGTTTCAAATTTTTTTGGAACCTCTTCTGTAGGTGTGGCCTGCCTTCCGGGTCCACTGGTGGAACCTCGTCTAACCGGTTCGGTAGATTTGACGAACCGGTTCTACCAAATAGGTGCGAACTGGCAGGAACCCATCTTTGATGTGTGTGCGCACAGCACGCACACAAGCGAACCGACAGTATTGCCTGATGGAACCCACCTCTGCTGTTTATACCCTATCAGTTTCCTCCAGCTTTTCTATCATCAATGGTCCAAAGATTTCCTGGTCCTTAAAAGGATTGGCTCCTTTTTTCTTCCCATTACTTTAGATCTGAAACTGCACAGTTAATCTTTACTTCTTTCATTCATAACCCATCTTTTTTATGAAGTCTTTGCCTTCACCTGTTAGCTAAAGGTAAACTTGTAGCTGACACCATATTCATTCCATGTTTATATTATCTTTGTTTTCGTCCTCTGTCTTTCTTGTTTTCTATTTTTAAAAAAATATTCTATTAAAAAAATAATCCAAATTGGATGGGGAATTTGTGTACACTGTAAGATTTGGGAAAGTAGTTGTGTCCTGTAAAAAAAAAGTTTGATTTACAGTTGAGATTTCAGCTTAAAGTCCAGTGAAATCATCTTTCCCTTCCTCCTACCTGCTCTCCTGCCTGTTTCCTGATGCTGAAAATAGCAAAGGAGTTGAATAGAAAGTGACATAGAACTGATTAGGAGTTAAGACTAATTTATTTTGAATAATGTTTAGGAGGGAGTTCTAATTTTGCTTTTTCAATTTAGCATACCTTGTATTTTCTTTCTTTTCTTCCTTTTAATCATTTTCCTTCCTCTCAGTAGCTAGATGATAACATATGATGTTAATAATCTGTCAGGGCCAGATATTTTTAGAAGGTTATTAACGAATGAAAGATGTTTACCTGTGCTGTATTTGGAAAAAAAAAAATTATTGCAGGATTTACAGTATGCGAGATTCTTTTTTGAAATTAAAACTAAAATAGAGTGAAATACTAACAAATGTCACTTCAGATAATTATAAATGGGAAACATTTGCAAAGACAAAGAAAAAGCCCCTCAACATGTTGAATAAATAAGATTGTTTCCATTATTATTGCATTGACTGATTTATTGCTGGAGTTTTTCCTGCATCCCTGGGAACATCTGACAGAAAGTACTGGTCCAATCAATCACAAGCAATAGAAAACACCAGTTAGATAAAAGCATAATACAACTTCTGAAATGTATCCAAGAATCTAGGCATCTGAGTTGTTATTAGAAAAAGTTTTCAAAAACTGAAATGGTAAAGCTGAATGTAATCTGTGGTGCCTCCTTGATCCGTTTGACCTTAGTCTCATTGAGGACAATCATCTGGGACACCAGCAGTGGGAGATTTTGGCAGGAGTTGGAGACCAGTATCTCTCCATGCCCTTGTGATACTATTCAAATCTGATTCGATTTCGATTTGATTTCGATTTATTAGGATTTGTATGCCGCCCACTCTCGAGAGACTCAGGGTGGCTTACAGATAAAAGCAGGAAGGGGGAACATATAAAAATTAAAAAACAGACATTAAAATTTCACAACATTCATATAGCTTAGAATGGGGCTGGATAAATCAACAGCCCCAGGCCTCCCCTAAGTAGCAATTATGTTTTTAAATTTTGAGTTGGAAAAAACATTGTGGTATGTGTGAGTGAATACATCCGATTTTGGCCATTTCCACTTTGACTTTAACCCCAGCCAATATCTAATACCATTAGAAATGCTAGCATCATCTGATGTAGTCAGATCAAAAAAACTCTTCCCTCTTTATAACCCTGTAATCCTTAATTTGGGATAGAATTGGGGTGACTGGATGGAGTTGAGCATTTATTGGTCAGATGTCCTTCTTGCTGCCCATACAAAGTTCAAGCAGATTTTGTTTTCCTTTGGGCCCTAGGAGAGAAACATTTGCTGCTACCTAGGATTGAACTCTTAACTTTCCAAGTGGGAGCCAACGTCTTCACAACTACACCACTAGGCCACTAAAGTAGTCAGACCAAGGGGTGGGGGAGTGGGCAAAAAAGAGTCAAGACAAACATCTAAAGTTGGTCAAGGGAGATAAAAGTCAAGTCCAGATGGAGGGACTATTAAACAGTCCTTCCATCTCGACTTGATTTTTATCTCCCTTGGCTAAATCTTGGATGCGCTCTGTAACTCTTACCTACTCTTACTATTTTTATTTATGAGCTATTGTGTAAGCAAGGAGCTGAAGGATTAGGGAATTAAGCCAGTATTTGGAGATCTGTAAAGTGTTATTTAAGGCAATAAAAAGGGAAGCTAGCATAGATGCCAACCAAGCAGAGTTCAATATTAAAAATTAAAGAAAAGAAAGGAAGGAGTATAGGAAAAGATGTAGGAGAGCTGTATCTTGGAAAAGAGAATTTTATTGCATTGTAAACAAGCCTGAACATCAGACTTGGTCAAATGGTACTATACTAAGACTGAAATACAGTTCCCAAGTGTGTTAGGAAGAGACACTTGGAACTGTAGTTCAGCAGATTCAAAGATTTATCTACTAGCCAACCTCTCTCTAAAAAATGCAAATAAGGAAACTGTTGGCCACACAGCTCTGTTCTGATCCCCCTCCTCCATCCAGCAATGAAAGCCGAGACACGCTTAATGAGAATGTCCTTTAATAGCAAGTCCAGACTCTCGGTGGCTGAAAGCCAAATAAACAAACAGATAAGGACTTTGGCAGCAAGTCTGACAAACCTTGGCAGCAATGCAAACAAACTCTGGCAGCAATCCAGCATGCCAAGTTCATTTCTCTTGACTTCTGCAAGAAGGGCATGGCACAAGCAGTCTCTTTTATAGTCTGGAGAAGAGCTTAATGACCATCAGCTGAGCGTAATTACCTCCTGTAATTACGTAGTTGTTCTTGACGCCGAGTAGCCCTTCGACGGCATGCATCCCGGAACAACTCACTGTTGGTTTCTGGATCACTCTCTCTTGTCTCCTTCCCACTGATCCAAGGCTCAGGTGCCACCTGGTGGCCAACCAGCCTCTCAAGACTATAAAAGGAATGATTGTGCACATGCCCTTTTGTAGGAGTCAACATATTCACTACAGTTGGAGAACTTTCGTGGCTAGCTTGGCAGGCTGGATTGCTGCCATGGTTACTCTGTGCTGGCTTGCTGCCAAGGCCCTGTCTGTGTGTTAATAAATCCTTGCAGTATCTTTGTCTCGGCGTGCTTTGGTATAGGTCAAGGGGGGTCAGAACAGGTTGCTAAATTATAAATCAATTAAATTTTAGATCGTTCCAAATAAGAACAAGGTAGCAACTGCTTTTGGATTGATTTTGCAATCCATTATTATATAATTTAAGGTTATGCTATACTTTTCATTATCATTTTTCCTCACAAATTACAGATTTCTGTAATTAATACTATGTCTCTCTGTATATCTTTAGAACCAGGCACTATATCCCAATAACTGGAGAAGTGCAGTTTGATTTGGGAAGAATCACATGAGTTCAGTCAACAATACAGTAGGGGAAAAAATATTCTTGAATTGCAGGGAAAAAAATGTTTTTCTGCTCTCATATCTAATAGTAATTGGAATCTATCCTGAATCCACACTATCTTTAGAAGTGGCTGTATTAGCCACTTGTATGTATTGTGGAATGTCAGACTTTATTAGGTAAGCCAGATAGGAAACATGCACAGATGATTTAATTCTATTTTATTGCAAAGTTAGATTAATACAGTGGTGGGATTCAGCCAGTTCACACCTATCCGGGAGAACCGGTTGGTAATTTTCTAAGCAGTTTAGAGAACCGGTTGTTGGAAGAAATCTTTTGTTTTTTCCCCACTTTACAGGGCTAATCCTGTAAGGAAGGCAGGAAGGAAACATTCTGGTGTTGTTTCTAGCCTAATCTTTATTGACCTGCTTACAGAAACAGCCTCTCCGGTTAACCCTTACTACATTGTAACAGCTAAGGTGAAGCGCCCATCAATGTGAGTGATGTTGAGTTGGCCATGCCCACCCAGTCACATGACCACCGAGCCCCACCTACCCAAATGGTCATTAGTGCAGAGAACCGGTTGTTAAATTATTTGAATCCCACCACTGGATTGATACAATCTTGCAAGTCTGAAAGTACAGTTATCTTGCCATCTCTTTCGAAAGAGAAGAGAAAGTGATAATAATGCTGGATCTTCTTACCACCTATAATAGAATGTGTGGCTGACCTTAGAAAATGAGGGGGAAAGATGATGCCTAGGAAACAGAGAAGAAAGGGAGAAACCCCCAAGGTCTAAGAAATGTAAGATACACCTGCCTCGATTATTGATTAGAGGGTTAAAAGTGGTGGCAGGAAGTTTGTACCTCCAAACTTCCAAGATTTTGTTTATGTCACCCAGCCAACATCTATGCCTAAGGGACAGTGGTGGGTTTCAAAAAATTTTCGAACCTACTCTGTGGGTGTGGCCTCCTTTGTGGGAGTGGCTTGCCAGCCATGTGACCTGGTGGGAGTGGCTTGCCAACCATGTGTTCTCTCTCCCTCCTTCCCTCTCTCTCTTTCCTTCCTTTTGTGTCTCTGTCCCTTTTTCCTTTTTTTCTTTCATCTCTCTCTCACTTTTTCTTTTTTTCTTTATTTCTTTCTTCCTTTCTTTCTCTTTCTCTTTCTCTTTCTCTTTCTCTCTCAGTGTGAGTGTGTGTGTGTGTGTGTGTGTGTGTGTGTGTGTGTGTGTGTGTGTGTCAGTGGTGGGTTTCAAAAAATTTTGGAACCTCTTCTGTAGGTGTGGCCTGCTTTCCGGGTCCACTGGTGGAACCTCTTCTAACCGGTTCGGTAGATTTGACAAACTGGTTCTACCGAACTGGTGCGAACTGGTAGGAACCCACCTCTGCTAAGGGAGGACCAACACCTAAGTCTGCCAGTTCCTTGCCCAGTTTTCTTACCTATATCATTCTATCCTTCCTTTCCCTACATGCAAATTTGGCCAATAATAGTTTCACAGTGCAAGACCCCAAAAGATAAACAGCTAAATATGAAGATAAGAAATTTGTCAAACAAACATCTGGGAATATTTCTTTTTTTAAAAAAAAATGGGATTGGTATAAGATCAGTTACCTTTTACGTTGATTTTTTAAAAAATCTTCTTTACTTACATTAAAATGCAGTGCAAAGGTTGCTCAATTTTGTTTTCTGTATGAATCTTTGTGTAGATATATATAAATCACTTTAAGTTTGCATTACCCATTTGTTTTTGCAATTGTATCTCTGTCCCCTTTTTTATAGAGATACTGTAAAACCAATATTTGAAAAAATGTTGAAAAAAAATTATTGCAGTCATTAATCATTAATACAGAAATCAATATGCAAAAAATCCAAAACTAAATTGTCAACGTCATGGAGAAATACAAGCGAAGACTTTTGCCCCAAAATATTATTAAAAACAGAGAATGTTAAGATGCTTGCTCAGGCAGTGCATGGGCAGCAAAAGAGAAAAGGGATTAAAATTAGTGATTTGTATTGTATAAACTTTAACACGGTGATGTAAAATACAAGGAAATATTGATAAACAAAGTAATAAAATTAGCCAAAAGGGATTTGAGAGTTATAAACTTTTCTTATACATCTCTGTCAGAACTGAGAACAATATAGTAGGTCACATTGGTATGCATATACTTAGATTTATCATAATCTAATAAAAACAATGCCAGTTTTTAAAATCTGCTTATTCTTGGTTAATGATATATATAAAAAGGATTTATGGTGGGAATGTGCAGAACCATTTCTCATAAACTGTTGACTATCTCTTTGGAACAGGGATCCTGTAAACATTCTGTATTGCCTTAAAGGCATTTTCGGGGCTGGTAAATAATGTCTTGAAATAAACAGCATTTCACATCACCACTGTCAGCGTTCCAAATATCATGCAGAATTAAATCAGAGTCCAAGGCAGAGCTATCCTTAAGGTTCCAATTTAATAAGACAGACATGTTGGCATCGTGCTATGGATTCCCAATACTGGAAATGACATCAGAATTCCACCCAGTTAAAAGTTCATGATCTTGTCCCCACACCCACAAATCCATCACATGGTCCAATCTTCTTCTTCCATGCTGGCATCCACACCCAGCTGCTTCCGGTCAGGTGTAAAAGTACGGAGACAAAAGATGACCTTGGCTTCTAGTAAAGAATGATAATAATACATTCCACAATCCTACTCCTGTCTATTCCCCCCTCCCATCAACTATACTAATGAAACAACATAATGAAATAAGAGAAAGTAAGGCAGGCCAAAATTCTAAAAGGAATATAATTGCAGGCCTGACAACCACATTTAATGGTAGCTAGGTCTGAAACATAGACCTTCATTGCTGCCAAAGAAAGAAGAGCAAAATTCAATTGATAATTTTGTGTCATATAATCAGCATTGTTACATCCATTTCTGTGTCCCTGTGAATCCTCCCTAATCACGACAGTCTTAAAGGTGCTTTTTTTTCCTTCAAAAGGCAATTGGACTGCTTTTTTCTTGAGAAAGAAGAAGAAAACATTTTGCTTCTCATCCAAGAAGCTTCATCAGATCATCAGTCCAGTTGTCTTTTGATGAAAACAGCACCTTTGAGACAACTATGACCTGGATGATTGAGAATCTCCACCGATGTGGGACTTTATTTCTCCTTTTTGTCCAATTCAACTAGGCTGTGATTAAAAAGAAGCCTATTTTTAAATTTATAATAAAGCTAGGATAAGTTATAACAGAATAGGCAGCTTCCACCGGTCTTATTTTTGGAGTGAAAACTCTTGAGATTGAGATTTATTAGATTTATATACCGCTCTTCTCCCAAGGACTTAAAGTTTAACGCATTTCTAAAATGTTTCTTTTTCCTGGACTTCTGTAAAACCTCTGTAAATTAAACTTTAATTTAAAGTTTAAATTAATAGAACCAGCACCTCTGCTTTTAAATTAATGTATAATATTTAAAATATGTTGTTTTAATGATCTGAGTTATTTAGTTTAGAAACTGCTTATTTTATGTTTTTTTTACAACTGTTTGTAGTACATTGTCTTTTGAATTGGTTTTTTCTCCTATGTATGTAATGTCCTTAATTATAAGATCATGATAAATACATTTGTTATTCCTGCTGCTATAATATTAATGATACCTGAATACATGTTTGTGTGGAAATCCATAAGACAGAATAAATTGTTTTTTCTCAACCCAAGCAAGGCAAGGTTTGGGAGTTGCAATCCAACACTAGACGCCATTGGGTTAAGGAACAAGGTATAGAGACGAGGGGTGGGTTTCATTTTTTTTTACTACTGGTTCTGTGGGCGTAGCTTGTTGGTCATGTGACTGGGCAGGTGGGATTCATGGTCATGTGCCTGTCTGGTCATGTGACTGGGTGGGCGTAGCTGGTTGGTCATGTGATTGGTGGGTATGGCCAACTTGACATCACTCACAACAAAGAGTGCCTTGCCTGGCCTCTCCCCACCTCAAAGGCCTCAATGAGATCAATTTCTCTATTTAGTTACTACTTCCGAACATCCAAAATATACTATTTAATCCTAGGTATATATATCCCATATGTGTATATACATATTACATAGTATAGAGTGTGCATAGGCACACAAAAACATACATTATCTACTATATAAACTGTATGTGTATGTACACACACAAAACACACACACACACACACACACACACAGAGCTCTTCTAAAACTATACACATTCAACCTCACTTTCTGCATTTGGAAAAATACACTCAGAGTCCACTTTCTGCCACATATTTAATGAAAACCTCTGTATACTAGAACAATACACATGCCTTCAGATGTTCTTCTCTTTTCTGCACATGACCTTTAGAGCCAGGAGATGTCCTGGATTGAGTAAAATGTGGTGAAACTCACTTAACAATGCTCTTGCTTAGCAACCAAAATGTTGGGCTCAATTGTGGTCATATGTCAAGGACTACTTTTGCCTTCCTCTGCATGGCAGCCTTATCTTAATAAACTCCTTCTCCTTTCTGGCAATTTTCCTCTCTGTTAGAGCAGGGGTGGCTAGTAAAAAAAAATGTAGTAATAAAAAACCCCAAGATGGCAGCGCCTATGGTGCCACTGATAGAACGGATTGGGGGGGAGGGGCGGCTGAATTACTACCTACTCGACTGAACCAGTCCAAACTGGTAGGAACCCACCTCTGTGTTAAAGGCACTAAAATAATCCAGACAATATAAGGTTTCCTTCTGGGGCAAGGGGTTGGACTACATGGCCTCCAAGGTCCCTTCTAACCCTGCTATTCTATGATTCTGTAAGGATCTTCCGCTGGAGCAGAGGGTTGGACTAGATGATCTCTGTGATCCCTTTCAGCCCTGAAACAGCTGTGCTGTTTCAAAGTGTCTTCTGAAGCCACCTCTAGTGTCAGGGTTTGTGTGGTCCTTAATTCCTCTCCTTTTTTCCCCTCACTTTCCTTTCATTCCTCTCTCCTTTCATTTATCTATCTATGTATCCATCCATCTATCCATCCATCCATCCATCCATCCATCCATGCAACTGTATGTCATTCACTTTTCCCTCCCTCCCTCTTTCTCCTTCTTTTCATTCTCCTTCCTTCCTTCCTTCCTTCCTTCCTCCCTCCCTCCCTCCCTCCCTCCCTCCTTTCTTTCTTTCTTTCTTTCTTTCTTTCTTCCATACAGATTCCATACAGCTCGGAACCCTTAAGGCAAACCAAATACAAGTGGTCCTCACTTAATGGCCAGTTGCTTAGCAAGTTTTCTAATTTACAACTGACCTCTCCAGAACTACTTGACCTATTCGGCAGTCCAAAAAAACATGCCAGCAATGGCCGCGGTGACCGAGGTAACTGTTCGGGGACATGCCAACCGGGGTCGCTGCTGGTTCTGCAACCCAGGCCAGCATACCACTATCGGTTCAGCCAAAGTGTGCCAAACCAGTAGGAATCCACCTTTGGCTGTGATGCATAAGCTAGGCATTTGATACCTTTCTGGAAGTTTCTTATTATGGGGACAAAATTAATTCTTAGAAGCGTTCATGACCAGAGGTTCTACTGTATCTGCCATGACACTGAAACCTCGAGGTGTTTTGATGAAGGAGGACATGATGTTTGGGCTTGGTTTGCCTGAACGTATCTCCATGACAACAGGTTTGTGACTTTTCAGACTGACATTTTGTTGTTATAAGTACCCACAAGCACAGCTGAATTGTTGAATTGGGCCCGGATCCTCGGTTTCTTCTAACTCTTTCAGAATTTCTGCCAATCCTTCCTGAAACTGGATGTTCGGGGTGAATTTCATCCTACAAAGCATGTTTTCCAAAGATGAGCATGCAACACTCAGTCCAAAGCTTAAGAGCAGAGTCAGGGTTGTCAGCCAGTCCAAGGGTCGAAGGTTCAAATGTGAAATTAATACACAGGGATCACATTTGAGCTCACCCTCCTTTCCTGCTAAGAGCAGAGAGGGAGCCAAGTCTGTTCTGTAGGCCGTCACTCCTCAGAATGTTGTTGCAGCAGGTTCCACCACAAAACCGCGGTAGACTAAAGCGTGTGTGACTAAAGCGCGGTGACAAAACCGCACCGTCAAAACTGCGCAACAACAGCGCGCCGACAACAGCGCGCCGACAGAAGCGTGTTGTAACACAACCCTAAAAATAACCCTAAACCTAACGCTAAACGTACCCTAAACCTACCCTAAAGCTAACCCTAAAGCTAACCCTAAAGCTAACCCTAAACCTCACCTTAAGTTAAATCGCGCTTCTGTGGCCGCGCTGTTGTGGGCGCGCTGTTGTGGGCGCGCTTTTGACATCGCGGTTTTAGCGCCGCGGTGTTGTCGGCGCGCTTTAGTCTACCGCAGTTATGTCGTGCTACGGTTGCAGCAAACTGCCACTGTCTGATTCTTTACTCTGTTGTTAGGCAACTAACCGAATGGAACTTTCCGTATGTTCTCCTCTCTCCTTTCATGGGCCATGACTGGTCAATGCTTCAGGAGCCAAAATAAAACAGCCAAAGGGACAAAGCACAACCTAATCTTGCCTGCTTCTGGATATAACATGGTTTAGTTAGATCACCCTTGATCATAATTTGAACCTTCTGAGATGTATATATTGACTTAATTCCTTGAATAAAATTGTTGTCGAAGTGCATAATTTCCAGAACTTTAAACAAAAAAGACCAATTCCATTCAAAAGCTTTCTCTGCAAAACATGCCTTGTTTTTTATGTTGTAAATATCCTAAGGGATCCAATAAATAACAAAACAATAGAGCTGGAATAGGCATTGGATGACTTCTACTCCAACCCACCCTGCTCAAGAAGAAGATCCGACACCATAACTGGCTGTCCAATCTCTTCTTAAAAACCACCAGTGATGGAGCAGCTGACTTCTGGAAACAAGGCGTTCCAGTGATTAATTGATTTGGAATTACTGAAATAGGCCGAATTCAGATCCCCCATCAAACTCAAAACCACTAAAACCATTTCTGGGGTAGGACCCTAAGCCAAAAAGCAGATGAGACCACCACGTATAGGAGAAACCATGGGGAATTTAGGACAAAGGTTTGCCATTCACCTTTGGTATTAGAACTATGATATCCTTATTTTGGTGGCATAAGGGCACCCCTTGTCCCCCTTCATATTCAAAGGTGCCCAGTTCTTGTGAGCCATGTGAGGTTCACCCCTAGAACCTATCCATAGCTAGATAAAACATTAAGTCCGTGTCATGAAAGACTGATTGTGATGACTTTGACTGCTAAAAGAGACAATAAAAAAGGCTAAGAAGGAAACAAAAAGACTAGAATGAATCCTCTCCCATAGCCGACACCCTTATAAGCAAGGACTAACACCAAACAACCAAAGAGAAAAGATTATCCTAAGCAAGGAGAAAATTATACCCGCAACCCTGACATGGCAAATTACAAGTAGCCCTCAATTTATTGCCATAATTCAGACTAAAATTTCTATTGTTAAGAAAGACAGTTGTTAGGTGATTCAAACCCAATTTTATGACTTTTTTTTGCCATGGTTCTAAGGGATAACAATGTTGTTAACAAGCGAATATGGCTTCCCCCATTGACTTTGCTTGTTAGAAGCTGGAAGAATAAGTTGAAGAATAATGGAGATCATATGACCTGGGGAACTGCAACTGCTATAAATACATGCCAATTGCCAAGCACTCAAATTTTGATCACACGACCATGGGAATCATGCGATGGTTGAGAGCGTATTGATTATAAATCACTTTTCCCAGTGCTGTTGTAACTTTGAATGGTCATTAAACAAATGGTTATAAGTCAAGAACTAGCTGTACTGTATACGAATAGGGATCAAACCCTCATATTGATGGTGATGATGCAGTGAGGTGCGGTGAGCTTTATAGCTGGTGAGGCAGCAATTTTTTTAGACTTGTAGACTTCAACTCCCAGAATTCCACAGCCAGGTATGCTCTGTTCCGATTTAAAGCGACAGCATTTTTCCAACTTGCAAAATAAGTTTTCCATTCTTTTTCTTCTCCCTCCCCCTTCTTCCTCCCTCTCTCCCTCCCTCCCTCCTCTCTCAAACAGACACACGCACACAGAGAAGTTGGATCCCTTGCTCACTCACTCACTCTCAAACAAACACAAACACAGAAGTTGGATTGGATATATTTTCCAAAGGTTTGAAAGCAACTCCTCTGCCCTACACCCCCATTCCCCTGCTGCCTTCCGATCCGAGCCTTTGATTGCAAGTGGAGCCACATTGCCTTTTCAAACTTGTAATCAGTGAAGCTGGGCTTATATACTTTTATCCAGTGGTCTGTGTGTGTGTGTTTGAAAAGGCAACGTGGTTCTGCATGCAATCAAACTTTTTGAATTCCTCCCCCCTCCCCACACACGCACCTTTTCCAGCTGTTTCAGAGAGGATTTCAACTCTGCTTTTGCCTGCCCTCATGAAAAGAAAAAAAAGCCTATAAAAATGCCCTCTACGGGAGGTGAGAGAACACGTGCCTCCTTTGCATAAGAAATTTTTCGTCTTTTAACCCTTGCTTAACTCTGCTCAAGTGATCATAAAGCTAGAGTAAAGGAGGCCCGTAGTTCTCTCGCCTCCCACTGCAATTAAGCACTAAGCAGAGTCATCCACTGTGACTCTGGCAGCAACTACCTCAGCCTTTTTCCTTTTAATTATTCTTTTCTTTTCCTCATGACGCTGGTGAGGCCCCGCCTCCCCTGACTACATGTCCCTGTGATGATGATGTTGGGTAATGAAATGTCTGCAAGCTCAGAGAGCACCAAGGAGTCTACATTTAAACCCTGAGCTACAAAGATTCTCTTCCATTAGATCTCATCTTGCAAATTTAAACATGGGGGGGAAATGTATTTTCTACAGTGTTTCCTATGTGGCAAGTTGGTGATGTTCTTTCATTTTTTTTCAACAACTGGGATGATAAAATATTGAATTAAATTGAATTCTTTGGCTAAAGGGGATACAAGGGTGGATACAATTTTCCCAGGGAAAACTTCATGTAGGAATTTTTTCTTGTTTCTGCTGTTTCAAGTTTATAAAAATGCAAAAAAAGCAGATGAGACCACCACGTATATGAGGAACCATTGGGATTTTAGGGTAAAGGCTTGTCATTTGCCTTTGGTATTAGAACTATGATATCCTTATTTTGGTGACATGAGGGCACCCCTTGTCCCCTTCATATTCAAAGGTGCCCATTTCTTATGTACCATATAAGGCTCACCCCTAGCACCTATCCACAACTAGACAAAATATTAAGGCCATGTCATGAAACACTGATTGTGATGACTTTGACTGCTACACATACATATATCCAGGATCCCAATCCTTGTGCTGAGGCGTTGAGTAGTTGAGATGCTGAGTAGCGGAGGAGCTGAGGTGCTGAATTGTGGAAGTGTTGAGAAGCTAAGGTGCTGAAGTGCAGAGGTTCTGAAGTGCGGAGGTTCTGAGGTGCTGAAGTGCTAACGTGCGGAAGTGCTGAAGTGCTGAGGTTCTGAGGTGCTGAAGTGCTCAGGCACTGAAGTGCTGAGGAGCTGAGGTGCGGAGGTACTGAAGTGCTGAGGTGCTGAAGTGCTGAGGTGCTGAAGTGCTGAGGTGCTGAAGTGCGGAGGTGCTGAAGTGCGGAGGTGTTGAGGAGTTAAGGTGCTGAAGTGCAGAGGTTCTGAAGTGCGGAGGTTCTGAGGTGCTGAAGTGCTGAAGTGCTGAGGTTCTGAGGTGCTGAAGTGCTCAGGCACTGAAGTGCTGAGGAGCTGAGGTGCGGAGGTTCGGAAGTGCTGAGGTGCTGAAGTGCTACAGATCTGAAGTGCAGAGGTGCTGAAGTGCTGACTTCTGAGGTGCTGAAGTGCTCAGGCATTGAAGTGCTGAGGAGCTGAGGTGCGAAGGTATTGACATGCTGAGGTACTGAAGTGCTGAGGTGCTGAAGTGCAGAGGTGTTGAGGAGTTAAGGTGCTGAAGTGCAGAGGTGCTGAAGTGCTGACTTCTGAGGTGCTGACGTTCTGAAGTGTGGAAGTGCTGAAGTGCTGAGGTTCTGAGGTACGGAAGTGCTGAGGAGCTCAGGTGTGGAGGTGCTGAAGTGCTGAGGAGCTGAAGTGCTGAGGAGGTGAAGTGCTAAGGTGCTGAGGTGCTAACGTGTGGAGGACCAGTGGATCCGGGTAAGGACACACTTCTGGAATTATGGTCCAGTGGGTCACAGGTCACACTTCAAGAGCTGAGCTGTCATTGCCCACCTTGCACCAAGCCTTGATGACATCTTTGCTTTCAGTATTTAGTGAAATTTGGGGGGAGGGGGCAGACACCTTGGTGGACGTCTGTAAAATCCTGTTGCCAATCCCCATTTTAAAGGCAGATAAATCATAGAAAAAATATAGCGTATCAAGAAGACCGCTGCTATTTGTCGGCCTCTGATCTGATCAAACTTTGAAGAAAAAAATCTGCAAACATCAATAGCTGAGCTTGTTTTGCATATGAAGCTCTCATCATTATTGCAAATTTTGTTGATGCAATCGTGATATCATGCGACCTCCCAAAAATGGTACTGTGAGGAAGTAACTTGTTGGGATACCTTTGCAGATTGGCATTTGGGAACAAAGTGAGAACTTTTCCCACACACTAAATAAAAAAAAGTACTTCTAGGAATTGTTTTGAATTGTTTGTGTCTGTTGTGGTATGAAAGAGAAAAACGTTCTTTGAATTGAAAGGCTCTTCATGGAGAATATTGACGGCCAGTTATATAGATCATTTGAGATAGTTCACAGATCCATGGCTGCATCCCAGTGGTGGGATTCAGCCAGTCTGCACCTATCCAGGAGAACCAGTTGTTAACCTGGTTAACTGAGCAATTCTGAGTACCAGTTGAATTGTCTATCCATCTGCTTTCATGAAAAAGATCATAAACTTCCCCTGCAAGTCATAGGAGATTGAAAAGCAGCTTAAGATTATGGGACCTTATCAATTGGAATAGAAATGTCCAATATTTAGTTGAAAGAAAAAAAGGAAAGGGGAAACTGCTGGGGAGGGAAGGGCAACGCTTGTCCTAAAGGATCAGAGTAGAGGAATTTGAGGGCAAAGGTAATTAACCAATCATGTCCTATTCTAGACATTGTCTCTCAAGTTTACATTCCAATTTTTGAAATAAAAATGCCAAAGCTATTCTGCCTTGTCACCTATTTCTTTACCTTCTAGTTTCCATCACTGATTTTGCGATGGAAAACGATCGGTTGAGGAAATTAAGAAAAAACATCAGGTGTCTCCAAAAAGAGGTAAGAGAAGATATTTGTTCATAGGCTGTCACAGTAAACGTGTGATGGAATCAGTGGTGGGATTCAGCCTGTCCGCACCTATTCAGGAGAACCGGTGGTTAACTTTCTAAGCAGTTCGGCGAACCGATTGTTGGAAGAAATCTTACTTTGGTTTTTTCCGCTTTACAGGGCTAATCCTGTAAGGAAGGCAGGAAGGAAACTTTCTAGTGTTGTTTCTAGCCTAATCTTTATTGCCCTGCTTACAGAAACTGCCTCTCCGGTTAACCCTTATTACATTGTAACAGCTAAGGCGAAGCCTCCATCGACGTGAGTGACATTGAGTTGGCCACGCCCACCTAGACACTTGACCACTGAGCCCCGCCTACCCAGCTTGTCATTAGGACAGAGAACCGGTTGTTCAATTGTTTGAATCCCACCACTGGATGGAATGTATAGAAATTTAAGAAAGACAGACAGGCAGATTAGGTAGTTAGAGACAGACAGAAAGAATATTAATTGTGGTTTCTGTTATGCCACGGTTAAGGCATCAACCTGCAAACTCAGAGACTGACATTTCTTCACCACTTTAGAAGCAAAGCCAAGTGGGTCACCCTGAGCCAGTTAGCTTCTCTTAGCCCTAAGAAGAAAACAACACCGAATCACTTCTGAAAAACCTTGCTAGGAAAACTGCAGGGACTCATCCAGCCAGTCCCTGAGAATCATTAAAAACAGGGTCTTTGGTCATTGCAGGTGGAACGATCGAGACTTCCTTTTCTCTCATCTACCACCGAAGAACGGAGACGTGCTGAGGTATATAATGTATACTTGTAGCTCACCTTAGAATATATTTATGAGAAAAATGAAAAGAAATGATTTCTTCACAATTGGTAATTGTGAATAATGCATGTGCAGCATATTTTATAGAGTATATATGTTCTCTTTATATTTCCACTATATGGATGAAATCCATACACACAGACATCTATTCAATACAAACTAGTTTATTTGTAACTTCTATTCAAAAATGGCAATTGTCAGAGTTCATGCTCATTCTTGGTTGGTTCCTTCTTTGGCCACATACAACACCAATGACAATGAAATAAAATGTAGATGATTCAGATTTTGTTTGAACCACCATGTTTTGCGTTTCCTAAACAAATGAACTAACACTAAATTGTTCTTTTTCTATCCCGGTGTGAATAACCTTTATTGCCTGTATTGAACATCTACAGCAATAAATCGGGAGTTGCACATTCATGATTTTAATATGCACAAATATGCTTGTCTACACATCAGACCTTTTACCTAAAGAGGATGTTTCAACAAATATCTTCTTTACACTGACATGAGAGAATTTATGGAAAACAAATTCATGTAATTCTTCTCATGATTTTTCAGACAAAAACTGAAAAACTAGAAGGAGATCTGAAGGCAGCAAGGGACCAGAGTTATACGTAAGTCTTTGCATAGTTCATCAAATTTTTGTATAACCATATTTGGTTCACACTTTCAATACAACATTCATCATTTCTCCATTGGCAATGGGACTGGCCATTTTATGAAACAAGTGATGGAAAATTATATTCTAGTAAAGCTTGGGAAAAAAGGGTGGAATGTGTTGTAATTGTATCAAAAGGTTGATAATTCAAGTAAAAAAAAAACAACCCAAGGGCCTAATTTCTCTCTGGTCTTCATAATTTGCAGAAAGACAATGGAAATCTTCAAACTTATGGGAGAAAAAGATCAGCTCAAAGTCCAAATTCAGGACCTTATACAGAAAAACCAGCAGCTGGCCAAAGAGTATAAAGATTATAAAGAAAAGTTGAGCAGGTTAAAAGATTTAGATAGCCACCCTGACTTTCTCTTCCTTTCTCAGCTATTTCAATTAGTTTTAATTTTAAACAAGTTTTATAATTCAAATAAAAAAACCTAAGGGAGCTAATTACACCTTGCTCTTGATATTTTACAGAAAAATCGGTTCAGAGGAACTTGGGCAGCTGGAGAAACTGAGGCAAGAGAACGAGAGGCTCCGCTGCAAGGCTCAGAAAGAAGCTGCGGAGAAAGAAGAGTTCCTACGTGAGAATAATGATCTCAAAGAAGAGAAATATTTAGATAGCAATTTGAGAAATATTTAGATAGCGATTTGACTTTTTCTTTCAAATTCAGATTTATTTATTAGATCCCCTAGGCCAGATATACTGGATAAAATAATATTCCATTCATGTACGTATGTATATATGTATAACTGAGTAAGAGAAGAGCAATAGTTATAATGGAATGCAATAATAATTAGTAATTCAAGTAACAAATTAAGAGGGCTAATATCTCTCTGGTCCTCATAATTTACAGAAAGAGAGCAGTGATCTCAAAACTTGAGCGTAGAACGTGGAGATCTCCGAAACAAAACAGAGATTCTGACCTTTAAAAATATCCAACTTACCGATGAGAAAGAGGAGATCTTCAGGGCGTACGAAGAAATACTGTGCAGGTGAGAAATTTTTAGATAGACACCACAAACTATTTCTTCCAGAATTTCATATTAGGGTCTCCTTATCTTAGAAAGCTTGGAAAAACCTGACATTCGCCTTACTTTACAAAGAAATTAACAAACTATGGCTCTTATACTTTTACATATACAAATCTAGGAGTTAGTCTCATGGAATGGGAAGATAGGTATAGAAGAGACTTTTCAATCTCCATCCCCCGGTGCCCAACAATATTTATATACTTTCAGAGTGAGAGTTTCCTGACACCAAAGCAGTTCCCATTATTTGAACTAAGAAGACTTTGTTGTTGGCCCAGATTCACAGCTAACATTCTGATTTTTATTCAGAGAGGAACTACTGAAGATATGCCGCTGCAACTTACTGAGACACGGACAACACATGGAAGACAAGACAGAAGCTGAAGAAAAAATGAAGACTCAAATGGTGGAATATCAGTTGAATCCGAAATGGCTTAAAGCTTCGGTAGACAAAATTAAAACATCTAAGGAACTCGGGTCAAATATTCTGAGGTGGCTGCAGAAATCTCTCAAACGCCTAAAAGAGGATTTTTCTGAATGGTCAAAACACACCCTGCCAGAATGGCTTAAAGCATCTGCCGCCAACCTCCCGAAGGAATGTGCTAAGGCAGCCAGGGAGGATGTGAATGATTGGCTAGAGACATCAATAAATCATCTCCAGGAAAAAGGGCCAGGAACGTGCGAGTTAGATGTGGAGGGATGGCTTCAAGCATCTATTGTAGGCATTCAACATCTACTAAAGTTCAGGTCAGAGTCTCGTGGAAGCCGGAAAAAAAAGGGATGGCTTGCTGAATCAATAGAAAACCCGAAGAACGGGACTTCCTGTGGGGACGTCACTGTGCTTAGAGTGGAGGGAAGGAAGCTCTCCTAACTTCTAACTCTAACTCCTTTGTTTGGACTCTTTTTTGAGCGCTGTTGATCCTGAAGGGGTCAACAGATTAAAGGGGATACTCTGTAGATGCTGGGGTGATAAGGCAAATCCCCCCACGGATAGGAGAAACCCCCTAAACGGACAAGGAGATATCCTACAAAAGTTCAAGTCAGAGTCTCTTGGAAGCCAGAAAAAAAAGGGATGTCTTGAAGAATCAATAGAAAACCTGAAGAAGTAATGTCCTGAAGGATCTGAAGAATACGTTAAAATGACTTCGACGATCCTTAGAAAGCCTGTCCCTTTCTAGAGAACCTAGACCAGTTCTTGAAAAATGTCTTCCACAATCCTTGAAAAACCCGAAAGAGGAAGGTCCTGAAGTATCTAAACAAGATGCCAACAAATGGCTTGAAATAGCTATAAAGAATCTTGAGGAAGAAGGACCTAAAACACCACTCCTAGATACTCAGGAATGCCTTGAAGCCTCTATTAAAAGCATTCGGGATCTACAGAAGTCCAGATGAGAAGGTTTGAAAAATCAATAGAGAACCTCAAGAAGCAATGTTCTGAAGGAACCGTGGAAAATATATTTCAATGGCTTCAAGGATCCTTAGAAAGCTTTGCATTTTCTGAAGAAGCTATACCACTTCTTGAAAAATGGCTTCAGGAACATGGAAAAGGTCCTGCAACATACAAACAAGATGCCAAAAATAGCTCGAAATATCTGTGAACAGCTTCAAAGAGGAAGGATCGTGAAGCATCCCATCTAGGTCCTCAGGAATGGCTTGAAGGATCTATTAAGGGCATCCAGAATCTCAAATAATCTAAGGAATCAAAACAAGAAGCCTGAAATCTCCTCATTTACTGGTGTGTTCATTGTGTTTGGATATGTTATCTCATTTTGCCTGATACTTGGCAAAAACACACACAGATAGACACATAAACATATCTGATATATCATATCAAATGTATTTTCTTTCAATAACAAAGTAAATCTACAATCAAACAAAGGAGACCTGACAAACTTTCAGAAGCAATTGTGGCAAGGGACCAGGATCTCTGATAAAACAGTCCCTCACCACAAATCAACTGTATTCATAAGGTATCTGGGGTGGTCCACCAGAATGGATCTGGCCTTTTGTGGGCATCCCAAAACAGGCTGCAGCACTACCAAACCATCAAGTCACACTCTGGTATATGCCAAGGATAGGAAGCTTTGCTTGGTTTTCTGCCCAGTGACCTCCCTGTCTGAGGAAAGATGCTGGAGAGGAGCACAAGCCCCTTGCCACTTGGTCTGTGGGGGAAGAACCCAGGCTCTGCTCTCCCCACGTGAAACGGAGTGCATCGTCTCCATGCCAGGAGCAGCCTTCCTCCCAAGACGTTTTTCTAGAAACCAGAGTTCTGGGCTGGCTTGCTGATCCCACAGCAAAGAGAAGCTAGTATTTGGGCCCCAGGAAAGAAAGCCTTCCGTTCCTTTCATTCTAGGTTAAGCTGAAAGAAAAGAGCTCACAAAGGGCCACATAATACTGTACTATACCCTCTCCTGCCAAATGACCTCACCTAATGGTTTCATCTACTGTTGGGATAAAAAGGGAGCAGCAACAAACTCTGGACACTCAGACCATGCTATTCATATGCTTGCGCAGTGCTTGGAGGCTTTGAATTTCAACATAGGGAGGAACGGGGTCCACACACCTCAACCCTGGCTCTCAGTGGGGTACATGCTCCCCAAGAGACAGCCGCTAGGCAGTTTGGGTTTTCTCTGGACTCACAACTATTGTTACAGGAGCGGCTGGTAACTGCCTTTGCACAGAGCTATCTCCTGCAGCCATTCTTGGACTGAGAGGAATGCTCACAGTCTGTCACAAATTGGTCCTTTCACAGTTGGAGTAACGCAACGGGTGGTACAGCTAGTCTTGCTGCACAAACTTTCTGGTTTTTTCTTAGGCACAATACAAAGTCCTGGGCATCACTTTTCAAGCCACAAATACAGAGATCCAGGATACGTGCCTCTCTCTGAGGGTACATGCCCATCCTACCATGTCAGATAGGGTGGGTCCCTCTGGGCCCCCTCGCTTAGATGTTGTCACCCAGTAAAACCTAGTTAGCACATCTTTCCCATAGGTGCCCTGCCATGTGAAAGAGGATTACCCAAAGAAGATTCGGACCATCAAGAAATAAAAAATTATAGACCCATTTCATTATTGAATACAGACTAAAAAATATTTACATCTGTAATTGCGGAATGATTTTAAAAAATACTAAATGAAACTATTCACGCAGATCAAAATGGATTTCTACCGAAACGACAATTGAAAAATAATATGAGAATAATTATAAACACACTAGAATATTATGAAGCACAGCCCAGGAAACAAGTTGCACTGATTTTTTTTGGACGTCCAAAAGACCTTTGGCAACTTGAATTGGCCATTCATTACTACACAATTAAAAAACAGGCAATTCGGAGGGAAATTTAGGAAGGTGGTAGAATCAATATATTCAATTCAAATGGCAAAAGTACTAATAAATGCAGAAGTTACAGAGAAATATATTTTGAAAGGCTTAAGACAAGGATGCCCCCTATCACCCTTATTATTTATTTTAACGTTAGAAGGGCAACTAATGGAAATTAAACAGGGACAAGAAATGAAAGGACTAAAAATTGAAAAAGAAGAATATAAAGTCCAGGCATTTGCGGATGACTTAGTATTCATTTTAGAAGAACCATTAGAAATGGTGTCCAAATTAATAGAAAAAAATAGAGGAATTCGGCAAAGTGGCAGGACTTAAAATCAGCAAGAGCAAAACAAACATCATACCCAAAAAATCTTACTAAAAACAAGGAAGAGAATCGGAAGAAATAATGGGCATGCAGATAACAAAAAAAAAAGTGAAATATTTAGGAATTTGGTTAACAGGAAAATGTCCAACAATCAAAGAAGACAACTATAATAAGACTATGCAACGAATAAAAAAAGATTTGGAAAATTGGAAAAAACTGTAACTTTCGCTTACAGGAAGAATAGCTGCAGTTAAAATAAATAATAAAATAAAATAATGTTTCAATGGTGTTCTAGCCCAAACTCCAGTATCACATCATAGTGGACAGCCATTGATTGATTTGAGCACTAGAGTGGTTTGGAGGGTGTGTATGGTACCGAAGAACCTCTGGTCATGACCATAATTCGTTCCATAATTTTGGTTGCAACCTGATTTGGTCATGACCCAAACCTAACCAAAATTAAAGCAAAATTAATGCAATGGTCACATGAGGACGTTGTTGCTCGGTGCTTACAAAAAAATGTCCTGGAAGGGGAAATTGGCAGTGGCCATGGTTGATCACATGGTTGATCATGGCCATCAATTATCTAATATTCTCTCCCTTCACTTTAGAATGTTCTCCTAATGTCCAGCTGAAAACCTTCCATTTTTTGATTCTGTCATTTGAAGCACCAGAGATAAAATTGACTCTCAAGTTCTTCTGGAGGCAGTAATTCCCTTTTCCCTTAAAATTCTCTTTATGAAACTAATCAGTAGTCTCTCAACATGTCCTCATGAAAGAGTTAAAAGCCCTACCCACAGAGAAGATAGGAAGACAGAACAACCTTCCCTCAGCCTCCTTGCTCATAGCTGAACTGTTCCAATAATTGAGAGAGTCACATAGATCTGTTCCACCCTTGACATGGGTCAGTTGCCACTTGAGAACATTAACCAGTGTTATGTTCCTGGCACAGACGTGTCCAAAGGATTTCCCCACAGGCAAAATAGGATGGTAAAGTTAGATGATAATTCACCAGAGGGATGAAACAAAGCAGACACATGGTGGACATTGAGAAATCCTCAATCGTTTTTGGAATCATTTGTTGAAATGGTGTGACTTCAAGGTAGCCATTGTTGCAGAAAGAACTCCACCCACTGAGATGCTCTCATGACCTGCAATGGTTCTACTCCATCACACTCTAGAGTCAAGGAACTTTTCGTATAATGAACATAGTAGAAGCATTCCTAAAGTCCAACTTGATAAACAACCAAGATGTTTTCAGGTGTTCTAGTTGTTCTGAAATTAGTAAAAAAGGAAATAATGTTTCAATGGTGTTCTAGCCCAAGCTCCTGTATCACATCATAATGGACAGCCATTGGTTGATTTGTGCACTAGAGGGGATTGGAGGGTGTGTATGGTACAGAAGAACCTCTGGTCTTGACCATAATTTGTTCCATAATTTTGGTTGCAACCTGATTAGGTCATGACCCAAACCCAACCAAAATTAAAACAAAATTAATGCAATGGCCACATGAGGACGTTGTTGCTTGGTGCTTACAAAAAGATGTCCTGGAAGGGGAAATTGGCAGCGTCCATGGTTGATCACCACCCAAGTATGTGTTCGTGACCAGATTGAAAACTTTTGTGAATTTCGTGGTCAGAACCCGATTTGGTCATGGTCAGAAGCGTTCATGACCAGAGGTTCTACTGTATCTGCCATGGCCACATGAGGACGTTGTTGCTTGGTGCTTACAAAAAGATGTCCTGGAAGGGGAAATTGGCAGCGTCCATGGTTGATCACCACCCAAGTATGTGTTCGTGACCAGATTGAAAACTTTTGTGAATTTCGTGGTCAGAACCCGATTTGGTCATGGTCAGAAGCGTTCATGACCAGAGGTTCTACTGTATCTGCCATGACACTGAAACCTCGAGGTGTTTTGATGAAGGAGGACATGATGTTTGGGCTTGGTTTGCCTGAACGTATCTCCATGACAACAGGTTTGTGACTTTTCAGACTGACATTTTGTTGTTATAAGTACCCGCAAGCACAGCTGAATTGTTGAATTGGGCCCGGATCCTCGGTTTCTTCTAACTCTTTCAGAATTTCTGCCAATCCTTCCTGAAACTGGATGTTCGGCGTGTTTTCCAAAGACGAGCATGCAACAGTCAGTCCAAAGCTTAAGAGCAGAGTCAGGGTTGTCAGCCAGTCCAAGGTTCAAATGTGAAATTAATACACAGGGATCACATTTGAGCTAACCCTCCTTTCCTGCTAAGAGCAGAGAGGGAGCCAAGTCTGTTCTGTAGGCCGTCACTCCTCAGAATGTTGTTGCAGCAAACTGCCACTGTCTGATTCTTTACTCTGTTGTTAGGCAACTAACCGAATGGAACTTTCCATATGTTCTCCTCTCTCCTTTCATGGGCCATGACTGGTCAATGCTTCAGGAGCCAAAATAAAACAGCCAAAGGGACAAAGCACAACCTAATCTTGCCTGCTTCTGGATATAACATGGTTTAGTTAGATCACCCTTGATCATAATTTGAACCATCTGAGATGTACATATTGACTTAATTCCTTGAATAAAATTGTTGTCAAAGTGCATAATTTCCAGAAACTTAAACAAAAAAGACCAATTCCATTCAAAAGCTTTCTCTGGAAAACATGCCTTGTTTTTTATGTTGTAAATATCCTATGGCATCCAATAAAGTTCTCTTTGATTAACAGAACAATAGAGCTGGAAGAGACATTGGATGACTTCTACTCCCACCCACCCTGCTCAAGAAGAAGACCCGACACCATAACTGGCTGTCCAATCTCTTCTTAAATACCACCAGTGATAGTGCAGCCACGACTTCTGGAGACAAGGGGTTCCACTGATTAATTGATTTGGAATTTCTGAAATAGCCTGAATTCAGATCCCCCATCAAATTCAAAACCACTAAAACCATTTCTGGGGTAAGACTCTCAGCCAAAAAGCAGATGAGACCACCATGTATAGGAGGAAGCATGGGGAATTTAGGGCAAAGGTTTGCCATTCACCTTTGGTATTAGAACTATGATATCCTTATTTTGGTGGCATAAGGGAACCCCTTGTCCCCCTTCATATTCAAAGGTGCCCAGTTCTTGTGAGCCATGTGAGGTTCACCCCTAGAACCTATCCATAGCTAGACAAAACATGAAGTCCGTGTCATGAAACACAAATTGTGATGATTTTGACTGCTAAAAGAGACAATAAAAAAGACTTAAGAAGGAAACAAAAAGACTAGAATGAATCCTCTCCAGTAGCCTACACCCTTAAAAGCAAGGATTAACACCAAACAACCAAAGAGAAAAGATTATCCTAAGCAAGGAGAAAATTATATCCTCCACCCTAACATGGCAAATTACAAGTAGCCCCCAATTTATTACCATAATTCAGACTAGAATTGCTATTGTTAAGAAAGACAGTTGTTGGGTCATTCAAACCTAATTTTATGACTTTTTTTGCCATGGTTCTTAAGTGATAACAATGTTGTTAACAAGTGAATATGACTTCCCCCATTGACTTTGCTTGTTAGAAGCTGGAAGAATAAGTTGAAGAATAATGGAGATCATATGACCTGGGGAACTGCAACTGCTATAAATACATGCCAATTGCCAAGCACCCAAATTTTGATCACACGACCATGGGAATCATGCGATGGTTGAGAGCGTATTGATTATAAATCACTTTTCCCAGTGCTGTTGTAACTTTGAATGGTCATTAAACAAATGGTTATAAGTCAAGAACTAGCTGTACTGTATACGAATAGGGATCAAACCCTCATATTGATGGTGATGATGCAGCGACGTGTGGTGAGCTTTATAGCTGGTGAGGCAGCAATTTTTTTAGACTTGTAGACTTCAACTCCCAGAATTCCACAGCCAGGTATGCTCTGTTCCGATTTAAAGTGACAGCATTTTTCCATCTTGCAAAATAAGTTTTCCCATTCTTTTTCGTCTCCCTCCCCCTTCTTCCTCCCTCTCTCCCTCCCTCCCCCCTCTCTCATACAGACACACGCACACAGAAAAGTTGGATCCCTCGTTCACTCACTCATTCTCAAACAAACACAAACACAGAAGTTGGATTGGATATATTTTCCAAAGGCTTGAAAGCAACTCCTCTGCCATACCCCCCCCCCATTCCCCTGCTGCCTTCCGATCCGAGCCTTTGATTGCAAGTATAGCCACATTGCCTTTTCAAACTTGTAATCAGTGAAGCTGGGCTTATATACTTTTATCCAGTGGTGTGTGTGTGTGTCTGTGTTTGTGTTTGAAAAGGCAACGTGGTTCTGCATGCAATCAAACTTTTTGAATTCTTCCCCCCTCCCCACACACGCACCTTTTCCAGCTGTTTCAGAGAGGATTTCAACTCTGTTTTTGCCTGCCCTCATGAAAAGAAAAAAAAGCCTCTAAAAATGCCCTCTACAGGAGGTGAGAGAACACGTGCCTCCTTTGCATAAGAATTTTTTTGTCTTTTAACCCTTGCTTAACTCTGCTCAAGTGATCATAAAGCTAGAGTAAAGGAGGCCCGTAGTTCTCTCGCCTCCCACTGCAGTTAAGCACTAAGCAGAGTCATCCACTGTGACTCTGGCAGCAACTACCTCAGCCTTTTTCCTTTTAATTATTCTTTTCTTTTCCTCATGACGCTGGTGAGGCCCCGCCTCCCCTGACTGCATGTCCCTGTGATGATGATGTTGGGTAATGAAATGTCTGCAAGCTCAGAGAGCACCAAGGAGTCTACATTTAAACCCTGAGCTACAAAGATTCTCTTCCATTAGATCTCATCTTGCAAATTTAATTGGAAAGCAGGCCACACCTACAGAAGAGGTTCCAAAATTTTTTGAAACCCACCACTGACACACACACACACACACACACATACACATACACACAAACACACTGACACAGAGAGAAAGAGAAAGAAAGGAAGAAAGGAAGAAATAAAACAAAGGATAAAGAAAGAAAAGGAATGAGAGATGAAAGAAAAAAAGAAAAAAGGGACAGAGAGACAAAATGAAGGAGAGAGAGAGAGAGAGAGAGAGAGAGAACACATGGCTGGCAAGCCACTCCCACCAGGTCACATGGCCAATGGCCAGCAAGCCACTCCCACAAAGGAGGCCACACCCACAGAGTAGGTTCGAAAAAATTTTGAAACCCACCTCTGGTGTGTATGTGTTTAAGATAAAATGTGGGAGTCTCAAAATGTCTCATTCAGTTAATAAATAGACTTCTAAAGCTTCAGCCTACCAATTTGATATTGGCTATTCATAAATAGAGTAAGCAAGTTTGAGCTTGATCAATACTTAGAGCTGTGCTGGCGCAGTGGTTAGAGTGTAGTACTGCAGGCTACTTCTGCTGACTCCTGGCTGACTGCATTTGGTAGTTCAAATCTCACCAGGCTCAAGGTTGAGTCAGCCTTCCATCTTTGGTAAGATGGTAAAATGAAGACTCGGATTGTAGGGGGCAGAGGTGGGTTCCTACCAGTTCGCACCTATTCGGTAGAACCAGTTCATCAAATCTACCGAACCAGTTAGAAGAGGTTCCACCAGTGGACCCGGAAAGCAGGCCACACCTACAGAAGAGGTTCCAAACTTTTTTGAAACCCACCACTGGTCCTTGGATATGATTATTCTACACTATCCTGCTCATATTTATAAAGCACAGTGCCTCTGTGAAAGGTAAGGATGACTACTGCGTTTGTGGTGCAATCAGAACATTGCGTGTGTTGAAGTTGTTTTAACGCAAACCAAAGATGCCTTTTAAAAAACAAGTTTACATCATATTCTTATGCATGCCAGTGCTGTGGGTGAGGTAATTTAAGGTGGTTCTGACAAGTGTTGTCAGCATCTTCATATCTGGTCACATGGGCGGCAAGCCACTCCCACAAAGGAGGCCACACCCACAGAGTAGGTTCGAACAATTTTTGAAACCCACCACTGGTAGGGGGCAATATGCTGACTCTATAAACCGCTTACAGAGGGCTGTGAAGCCCTGTAAAGCAGTATATAACTCTAAGTGCTATTGCTAGATGGAAATCTCAAGGTTAACCTGGGAAGTTCTAAACAACAATCTCCAAAGGCAGCGTTGGGAAGTTAATTCTGTGTGTTTGACTCTCATCTCACCCCCAAATTAGATTAACAGAAGGAAACTTTGTTTGTAAAGGAAGACAGAAAAGGACAAGTTGCGGTAGCATATTGCAAATCATCTACTACCTGGCAGATGTGCAACGATCCCCAAGGGAAGAGGTTGGGAAGTACATCTGTGCATGATAACTGTCCTCTACAGTAACTAAACTCTTCAGTTCCACCAAATAATGCCTTTAATGAATGTGAGACAAGATGTAGCTAAAGCAAACCACTTTTACGCTCAATTGATTTTAGCTCCAGTCAATTAAACATACTCGTTATTTTCCCACTAAAATCTTTTGGCCCATTCCTTATACCTTTATCCACCTACCAAAATGAAACCTCAAATATATGGCAAGTCATTAGTTCCCCCTTTTTTAAAAAAAAAAAGAGAGAGAGAAACCTTCTATCTACACCTTGTTGCTATGTGCTTCTTGTCACACAAAGTTTAGTTTAGTTTAGTTTAGTTTTAATAAATGTGTATGCTGCCCACTCCCTTGGGACTCTGGGCGGCTTACAGGCAGGGTAAAAGAACATAGAAAAAAATTAAACATAAAAAGATACAATTATTAAAATTCCACATCATGCATTCCATCTAAGTGGGGCTGGATTAGTCAACAGCCCCAGGCCTGTCGGAACAGCCAGGTCTTGGTGGCTTTACCGAAGGCTGGGGTGGTGGTAAGGGTCCGGATCTCTATGGGTAGATCGTTCAAAGTAGACTGTCAACTACTCAAAGAAGGGACTTGTCTTTCTAGTATATCAGCTTATAGCATAGGATGCATATTCAAGACATGATCAAATGTAGCATCAATATATATGGTGGTTTAGAGTTAAGTTCACTTAATTTGGCTAGTTCTTGCTTTGGAATTAGCATCTCCTTCGGGATTGGGCGGCATACAAATCCATTAAATCTTAATCTTAAATCATTAAATCTTAAATCTCTTCCAAAGTTTTCCGTAAAAAATATTGCTTTTTGTAGAACTGCAGTAGCCTAATTGTAAAATATTCATCTAGGTGGAGATCCATGTTCAAATGGTTGTGTTATGGGTATCCCCCATAAGGTTTCAACAAAGACAATTAGGGGACTGGAAGCTAAAACAAATGAAGAACAGCTGCAGGAACTGGGTATGTCTAGTTTAATGAAAAGAAGGACCAGGGCAGACATGATAGCAGTGTTCCAATATCTCAGAGGTTGCCACAAAGAACAGGGAGTCAAGCTATTTTCTCCAAAGCACCCAAGGGCAGGACAAGAAGCAGCGAGTGGAAAATTATCAAGGAGAAAAGCAACTTAGAACTAAGGCGAAATTTCCAAACAGTTTCATTAATCACTGGAACAACTTGCCTCCAGAAGTTGTACATGCTCCAACACTGGAAGTTTTAAGAAGAGATTGGATAACCAGAAGTGGTTAAAGGTGTCTGAAGTGGTGTAAGGTTTCCTGCCTAAGCAGGGGGTTGGACTAGAAGACCTCCAGGATCCCTTCCAACTCTGTTGTTCTGTTTTCTGTTTCTTCCCTTTCATACCTCTCTTTTATTTTATATTTTATTTGTCTTTTATATGTCTTTTATAACTTTGCATTTAGTTTCTATTTATTTCTGGCTAGCATTAGCCTATTATGGGCAAAGCACTGGAATGAAGAGAGCATAGTAAACAAATCCTTCCTGCCCATTTGTCTTTTATCTCTGAATGATGCAAAATGTTGTGCCACAGCCAAATGCAATTAGAAGACATGGAATCTGACTCAAAGGGTTCCCTACTAGCGTATGAATCTGTTTGCTCTTTTTAATCATTACTATTATTACCACTAATGTTATTATTTCCACTTTTCTTTCATCCTCTTTGCTTTTCTTGTTTTATCTGTTTTATCTAATTTCCAAAGGCTTTTATTGTGATGTAAAGGATAGTAATTTAATCAATGCAATGCAGTACAATACGCTGGATAATTGCTTTTTTGGGCTATCATTAAATTACATCTCACAATCTTTCCTGATTGTGAAATGGAAAACAAAATTAAAACAATTTTTGGAAATAAAAAAAGACATAAAATAGTTCCTTGGAATGTCTTTGTTGAACTTCAACACCCACAACTAATAATGCAACAATGCCTGCTAGCAAATAAGAGGTTGTTTATTGGTTGATAAGAGTATGAGCTTGCTCTGATTGTTATCATACTTCTTTCCTTACCTGCACTCAGATAAGTATTAAATACCTCCAGCTGACAAAATACCACAGAATTCTTCTTGTCTGGGGACCTTAAGGAAATCTACCTGATCTCTTGCACACTATACTATGGTAAGATGACCAGACGTCCCAATTTCAGCGGGACAGTCACGATTTCTAACAATTTGTCCCATGTCCCGGGGCGTTTTTAAAAAGTCCCGATTTTCTGGCTTCATGTTGAAAGCCCAGTGGATTTGCTTAAGAAATCCTAACTGGGGCAAGACAAAAGACACTCTGTCTAAACCTCTCTCTGTCTCAGTACGTTCATTGCAGATATTAAAATGTTAAAGCAAGAAAACGGACCCCCGCGCCCCTTTTACCTCATTTTATAAGAAAAAATGACCAAGTACCATAGAGCTGCAGGAAATACTTGGCTAGAGAGGTAGCGAGTGTTCCTTCCTAGATTTCCCAGAGGGGAGGGGCACGGAGGTTGGAGGTCGGCTGATGTGGGAAAAATGGTGGCAAAGTTTCTTTGAAAAATATTTCCCTAGGACTAATTTCACCATTTTAATTTGCTCAGTTCTTTGTATTAAATCTATATCATTCTGGATTGACTTGGAGTGCTCACTTGTGCCTGCTGGTAAGTGAGCTGGGTTTTTTCTTTTATTTTTTAATGTGTTTTAAAATAATATTTTATTTATTGTGCATAGGATTTTTTAAAAGTTTTATTCTGTGTAGATTCTTTTTTAAATTGTCTTAAGACTATTTAAAAAAGATTCTATCCAAAATAAATTGAAGTGAAACTATTTTTAAAAATTCTATGCACAATACTTTGAAATATATTGTGCATAGAATTTTTAAAAATAATTTTACTTTAATTTATTCTGCGTGGAATAGTTTGAAATGTTTTACTTCAATTTATTCGGTGTGGATTCTTTTTTTAAATTGTCTTAGACTATTTAAAAAAAAGATTCTATCCAAAATACCAGCTGCAGTTATTCACTTAAGAACTGTGGCAAGAAAGGTGGTATAGTGACCAAAGTTACAATGGCATTGAAAAAAGTGACTGATGACCATTTTTCACACTTAGCGGCCATTTTCACACTTAGCGACCGTTGCTGCATCCTCATGGTCATGTGATCAAAATTTTGATGTTTGGCAACAGTTACAATTTATATTTGTAAATTGTAGTTATGTTGAAATAAAAAAAATACAATACTATTTTTGCGTTATATGAAAAAATTTGTTACTCCGTATAAAATTTTTAATCAACCCCCCCCCCCTCAAAGGTGTCCCTCTTTACCAATCTGAAAATCTGGTCACGTTAGCATATACCCAATATATACACATACTGTATCTTATTTCTTCACTAGTGTACTAGATTGGAGTGTGATCGAGAAGTTATTGGACAGTAGAAATTACTAACGCTTTATTTTATTTATTTTCTTCCACAAAAGTAATACATCAACACGCCTTCCGAAAACACTCTGCAATTTCATTTTCTTTGCCCGCCCAATCGCAAACGACCTAGGATGGCTTATAAAGGTGAAAAAGAATATACACAGAAAACTACTATAGAAACGGCTGTGCCAATGACTTTGAGTACACGATCGGCAGAAACAGGCTGATATGAATTCGTAGGGAATTTAATACATAACTTTCTTTCCAGAGGCCGTTCTGACTCCATCTTTCCTATACAATACTGAAGCCTCTAGACAGGTTGTAGTTTCGAAATTTTGAGAATCGAAACCAAAATAAAGCTTTGTTTCCCCAAGGACCCCAAAAGAGCTTCGGAGTTCTAAGTGCGCCACCCCGCGGTTTTCCCCGTTCGGCGATTACAGGCTCCGGAAGCTGCGCCGCAAGCTCAGTTTGGAGCATCGCGCCCTGCTATTAGCTCCCTATTGGTTCCCGGCGCTCCAATACAAGACGCCGAGGCTGCTTCGTTTGGGCTTTGCAGGGCGCTTGGGTGGGAGGAGGGAGCCCATTGGCTGAAAGTTGGAGGCCTCCATGGGTTGCGCGACCGTTGCTGGCCGAGAGTAAGGGCGTCCGTTGGTTATGGAAGGGGAAGATCCGGCAGGGGTTCGAGAGGCTGATGGCAGCCCCGGCGCTCTTTCAAAGGTGCGTTGCTTTCCACTTGCTCTGGGCGGGGTGGCCGCAGAATGCAGGCGCTTATTTTCCGAGCTGCCTGGGTTAGGGGGCGAAGGGCCGGACTCAATGCAGTAACAACTCCCGCCTTCTGAGGAGGTTCTCTTTCTTCAACTGGTCTTTCACCAAGGGGGTCTTGTGTGGTTTCCCTACCTCCCTTTCGCCGTTAGGAATGGCTGACAACTCTTCACCACTTAAGCGTATGCGCGGGCACACTACATCAGTCTGCCCTGCACCGATAGAAGAATAAATTGATTTTGTGTGTTCTGTTGTTTTTGTGTTTTTGCGTTTCTTGTTTTCAGATGTTTTGAACAATTGTAAACTGCCCAGAGTTATGGGCCGCATATAAATAACATTAAGGTGAAGGTAAAAGTTCCCCTCGCACATATGTATGCTAGTCGTTCCCAACTCTCATCTCCGTTTCAAAGCTGGCCGAAGACGTCTCCGTGGTCATGTGGCTGGCAGATTAAACGCACCTAATGCTGTTACCTTCCCACCAAAGGTGGTTCCTATTTTTCTGCTTGCAGTTATACATGCTTTCAAACTGCTAGGTTGACAGAAGCTGGGACAAGTAACAGGAGCTCACTCCGTGGCGCTAGGGATTCGAACCGCCAAACTACCGACTTTTCTGATGGACAAGCTCAGCATCTTAGCCACTGAGCTGCCATATTCCTTTTAATAACATAAATAACATAACAGTTATTTTTATTAGAGGTATTTTAGAGGGAAAAGGCCCTAAAATTGGATTAATATACTGTTAATAGTTACAGAGTACCCTATGCTGGCCATGGTGTGTTGGTCCAGCTGCTTATATTACACACGTATTATATTTACATTCTCTGTCAGTATTTTAAAGCAGTAAATATAAAAAGCAAGACTTCCTTAAGTAAAAGGGATTTGCTTTAGAAGTTAATTGAGGAACTGATTTAGCAGGGATAATCCAGAAAATCAGGGAAATGAAGATGCGCATCTTAAAATTAATCTCTTTAACTAAAGAAAAAGAGAGTAGTTGAAGTCATAATAAAGATGCTGCAAGATTTCAGAATACTTCGAATTCATAGCAGAATTTTATAGTAACAGCCATGGGATAAATAACGATGCTAATCATTTAATTATAGCAAATATTAAAAACTATCTTAGTGTAGTATGCAAATGGTACACAAATCAAACTGTTGTAATCTTGGAGGAAAAAAAGTAAAGTACATTTTAATAATACTTTATGCTGTTATCAGAAGAATGAAGGGATATCTGGATAGCTTGGTGATTTGAAGTAGAACAGTGTGCATTCCTGATCCAAATTATTTAAAGTCAGCAGGAAAAATGACCAACCTCGAACAGTAAAGCATACTGCTGATGAAGAAAACTCATTTTTTTAAAAAGACTGTAAATTCAGTTCTAATACTTAAAGTAGTCTTGAAGTTGGAGTTACTTAATTCCAAGTATATGTTTACTGCAGCTGCTGGATCTCAGGGTTATAATAAAAAGCAAATTTTGTTTCCAACCTTGAAATCTGGTTATCATGTTTCTGATGGGTATGTGAATGTTCTAGTGTATAAATATATGTAATGCTCTTTACTTCTCTTTAGGCTCAGGAACAAGAACAAAGTTATGACATAGGTGAATGTTATGAGTGTCAAGATGAAAACAAAAACCTACATGCTAAACTGATGGAGGAACAAAAGCAGTTATTAGAAGACTTGCAACAAAAAGTGGAAACTACGTTTCAAGGGGAGCTGCAGCTAGCTGAGGTACCATATTCAATAGAATAATAAAGTCTTTGGCTATTGCAGATGTTAAATCCCCACTGATTGCAACAAATAGAGTTTTTAATTTGTGCCATTTATATTGTCGGCATGATGTTATACTAATTATGAAATCAAGCTGTGAGGAAACAGCATGCTGCCCTAAAAAACCCTAATATATAAACCTAATATATCTTCTGTTTTTAGTAGAAGCTTGATTCCAAGGAGCACAGCATTGGAACTCTAATACTGTGAGAAACTGATAGTTATAATAAAGCATATTCATTCATATGCTGTCTTCTTTAATTTTTAGGTCCCAGATAATCTTAAATTGGAAGCTATAAGACTAAGTTCAAATAACATATGCACATCTCAGATGGAGCTAATGCAAATGAATCTGATAAAGGAGAAGGAAACTGCCTTAATGGAGCTTCGTGAAATGCTCAATGATAAGCATGCTCAAGAAATTGCAGTTCTGCAAAGTCGATACCATTTTGAATTGGAGCACGTAAACAAACAGAATCAGAAAGAAAAGGAAGAAATGGTTTTGAAACATCAACTTGACATGGGTATACAACTTACAGATTCTGACTCAAGAATATGATTAATAAAACACCAGATTTTTTGATGAGCTGATTTATTATCAGAAGCAATAAATAAACAGGAAGTAAAATGAATCCCAAATACTGTAATAATGGATCATGCAGTATATTCAGAGTGATTAAATACAATGAAATAAAAAATGAGTTGCCAGTAAAATTTTAAAAAATTAAATGAAATAAAAACATATATTTCAAGCTTTGTAATATTCTGACTATTTTGTGCAAGCTGAAAGGGAATATTAACAAGAAAGATGTACAAAAATTTATACTAACTTTGAAAATTAATGAAAAATGTGCTTTCACTACCAAATTTTTAAAAAATATACATTTGAACCTATATGTCAGTCCCATTCTGTTCCACTTCATTTGGCAGATGAAATGAAGAAGAAAATAAGTCTGGAAATGGAGGAGAAGCATATTCACATTTTGGAGGTATTGTATGTAATTAGTTATTTTATTAAATAACATTTTCTATCTTAAATTAAAAGATCTGTTTTAATATTGTTCTGATATGAATATTAAAAGCAGGTTATGTATATATAATTTTCAGATGTCAATAAGGTCTGTGTGTTCTCATTTCTAATGTAGGTTAAATTTCACACTACAGAAAATACTGCAGAAACTCACTCACTCTTGGCTATTGCCTCTCCTATCTTCATCCTAGCTACTGTTTTTCAATAGTTGATAGGTTGGCGATCAGTAGCTGGGAACCATTACAATCTGCATAACTCTGGGCTCTTCTGCCTTGGAGTGAGAAAATATACTCTATTAAAGACATGGAAAAAAGGATATATGTATGAAAGAAGGATGGGGTAAGAGTGTTAAGAAGAGTGACAAATGTTGCTGTTTCAGTTCTTCCAGAATGCCCCTTATGTAAGAGGCAAGTATATGAGTGAAATTGCCAATACCAGTCTTTCTAAGGTTATCTAGTTAAGGATATATTCAGAGTTCTATGTTTCCCATTAGGAGACAGATTTCAGAGGTGCTAAAAGAATCCTGAGATGATTAGTAAGATGTTAGTGTTCTTGAAAAAAAAAGGTAGGTTGTGTTTCATGTTTTGATAGAGGCCTTGCAATAGAATCCTATTCTGTTTTTGTGAAGTCTTATAATGTAGTAGTTGGAACAGAGTAGAAGAGTTACTAAAATTGCAAAGAATCCAATTTGGAAAAATGTTTCGTTAAGGTAATGGAATTTTCATTATTAAATTTAATTTCTTTTTAGACTCTTAAAAAGGAATGGGCCTTGAATGTAGATGTCAGTTTAAAAAATGTATCTGAAGAGTTATCTGTAAAACATCAGACTGAACTGAACGAGCTGAAGCAAAACTTAACAGCAGAAACTGAAGAATTAAAGAAAACAATGGAGACACTTTCTCTTGAAAAAAGACAGGCTGCAAGTAAGCACTTTATTTTGGGAATAATTTTCTCTCCAATATTTCTGCGCTCCCCAGAGAGGTCAAGAAATCAGCAAAATAAAATTGTTTATTATAGCATTAAAACAAGTAGATGTCTTTTACTGTTATCAATTTAAAGTAGACTTCATTTATTTTGAAGTATGTTTTTCAAAAGTGGACTGGCATACAAAATGATGTGAAATTTGGTAACTAGGAACTAAAACTAAATATCAGAATCAATACTAGATACTCTATATAGGTTGACCTCAACTTATGGCCACAATGCTGCTGAAAATTTATGTTGCTAAGTGAATCACTGAAGTCGTTAAGTTAGGGACACAATTGTTAAGTGAATCTGGTTTCCCCATTGACTTTGCTTGTCGCAAAAGGGGATAACCTGATCCCCAGAGATACTGCAACCATAAATATGAGTCAGTTGTGAAGCATCTGAATTTTGATCATGTGACCGTGGGGATGCTGCAATGGTTGTGTTAAAAATTCATAGGTCACGTTTCTCAGTGCCGTTGTATTTTTAAATGGTCAGTAAACAAATTGTTTTAAGTTGAGGACTATCTGTACTAAATAATGTTGCTTTCTTCTTTGTCCCAGATAATGAAGATTTGCTTAGTCTTCTGCACTGGTAGGAAAAGTTATAGTGTGAGGTTTAGTCCAATTCTTACACAGTCACTATCACCTTCTGCCAATAGTTCTAAAGAATCTCAGTTTTATCCATGTCTTCTCCCCAGAGTTCTAGACACTATTTACCGGTAATGATGCATCTAGATTTTAGTATTCAGTGTCTTTTCTCCTGTGAAGAAACAGCAGCATTGCTTGCAATGGGGTTTCTGGAGGACGATAGTCTCCAGGGACTTGGCTTATAGCAAAGAATATGTAAGACCTCATAAGCCCCTGTGCTCAACTGAAAATAAGATATTTAATTTTTCCTGATTGTATTGTTTAAAGTATCCCATACTGATTTGAATAAGGATGATTAAATATCTATTTAGTGAAGAATATTTATGAGATGATTAGCTCTTTATTCTTGGTATTGGGTCAAATCCTCACTTTTGTTCTACCAATTTTGTTCCAAAGGAATGAGGAATTGTAATGTTCTTTTAAGCTTTATACCTTGCAACATAGTCAATTTGAAACTCAAGTGGGGAAACAAAGCATGTTTTTATTTCATGCAAATTCCTTGCTAGGATCATTTTATTTTGGTATTTTATGTGGCTTGTTTCACTGTTTTTCATTACATTTAAATGTATTCTGTCTACCAGCATATCCCTTTCATCTCCATATATATCCATTCTAGAAAAGCTATCCAAGTTTATTTTGTACCTAAACTGCTAACCACTCTCCTTTACAGCTATCCCTTTTGCCTTTTGTTGTTTTTCCAGGTGTGATTCATCTATATGTTATATAGTACTGTATGGAGAAGATGCTTGAAATAGCAATTTCCCATTTCTTCCTATTATATCTATTATACATGCACAAACATGCATACACACCACCGACAAGCATATAATTCTTTTTGTAATAGACTTTTCTGTTTTTTGATTGCTCCAAAAATTTCAGTGATTTGTTTTTTAAAAGTTAAATAAAATTATACAAACTAAACCCATAAAATTCACTCCTATTTTCCTACATCTCTTCAGAATGCTCTAGTTCTCTACTTCTGATACTAAAAAAGGTAGTTTAAATGAGTCATCCCATCTTATAATACAAGAATGTTTATAACAGAACTCAACATTATTTTGTAGTGGAACATAAAAATCTAGAAAATAAATACCATCTAACCATGAAAACACTGCAGATCAAGCATGAAAAAGAAACGCAAGATATAAAAGAACAAAACAAGAAACAAGTAGAAGAGTTGCAGCAGGAGGTAAATATGTATTATGGACACAGTATTTGATAAAGACAAATCCTCTTGGGAGTCAATATTTTAAAATGTGCAGAATTGTGCCTTACTGCAACACAAAACCATAAAGGGAAAGAAGCATTCTGTCCTTTCAATGTATAAAAATCCACTGGTCTGACAACACTTAGAAATTCACTTCTCTGTTGCAATTTTTGACATTGTCCTACTTCACACTTTGAGTATCCCTATTACTGTCCATAATGTCAAGGATTTTAAGCTATTTCAGATTTTCTAGAGCTGTGGAAGAAAATACTTTAGTGCTAGTGTTCCTAATCACTATGTACATGTAAAGCTCCTAGCTCAACTCCCAGTGTCTCAACAACAGTATATAAATCTTATTTAAAATTTCCTACTCTGGCATAATTTGGTATAACCTTGTCTGGTATATCCTGATGGTCTCCCCATGCAAGTAATCGCCAGGCCTGGTCTTATTTCATTTTTTGAGATTAGCCAGAATAACATAGATGCCCTGCAAAAATGTAGTTGTTGTTTACATGGCTTTATTATTTCACAACATTGTTGTGATATACAACAAAAACTTCATAGAATCATTGCAAAAAGAGTATGATTTTAAGCATTTGAGCTTGTGATAACTCAAAATCTGATATTTCTTCATATAATAATGGGTAAGAAAAAGTGTACCTCCACTAACTTTCTATATCTAAAGTATTATCAAATATTAATATTGTTTGTGTACTGTACATGTGATCCAAATGAAAGTGGCATTTCTTTCCTATTGATTATTCAGCTTCCTGCTTAATAATGTTCCACAGTTCATATAGTAACATGTTAATGTAAAAACTGACCATGGTAAATTATAATTATAATTATATTCTATAGATACAGAAACTAAAGGCAGAATCAGAAGAAGAAATGACGCAACTTTGGTCACAATTGGATGGCGCAAGGGCAAGTCGGCAAGAATTAAGTGGTAGGTTTAAAATTGGGAAATTGTAAATTGTAATTAAAATAGATATGCTATAATTTAGTGAATATATTTTGTTTTATGTTTACCAGTGTCATATTAAAGGAATGATTGTTTTAGTATCTTATTGTATACTTAGAAAAGGAATTATTAATAGCTTCTTTTAAATTATATTTAAATTAACCACATTTTAAATTATATTTGGAAATAGATACATTTTTTTCATGTTCAAAAGTATGGGACATATGTATCATAAACTCACTTGTAAATTTTTAATTCCAATTCACAGTAATGGTTGTTGTTCAGTTTCTAAGTTGTATCTCTTTCTTCACAATTCTCCCAGGCTCCCTAATCCTCCACTCTCCATGTTCATGTTCACTGGTTGATGATATTATCTAACCATCTCATCCTCTGTTGTACCCTTCTCCTTTGGCCTCCAATCTTTCCTAGCATCAAAGTCTTTTCCAATAAATTCTCTCTTCTCATTAGGCAGATAAAGTATTTAAGATTCAGCGTCAATATCTCTCCTCCTTATAGTAATGATATTTGATTCATATAGGCCTGAATGATCTGGAGTCAGAGAGGATTACTGTGTCTCCGAGGTGGGGCGTGGGAGGAGTCCCTGATGAGTATTGTCATGGCCCATTTGCCCGGAGACTGAGGTAAATCTGAGGACACTCCCTCTGCTCCTCCTTCTGACTCCCCAGATTAACCTCAGTCTCCAGCCCAAAAGGAGCTAATTTGGTGACTCCGGATTACTATCCTTATTTCACTTCCTAATTCTTCCTAAGCCTCCTACCTCTCTCTCCTGTGCCGCCCTAACCTCATCTTAGCACGAGCTGCGCTCGCTGCAATCTTGCAAGCCCCGAGCCACCAGTATCCGGGGGGGGGGGGATCTCAGGCCACGAGCCGCGGACGATCCCACACGGGATCACCAAATCATTGAGGACAGCATGGATTCTTCAGGCGACAGATCATGGCATGGGGAGAGCAACTCAGTCAGAGCTGCCTCGGGCAATCAGACTGCATGGTTGGCGGTCACCATTTTGAATTGTGGGTGCATGCGCAAAGAGTAAGGAGGTGTACAGGTTTCAGTCGCCGCAAGCGCTTCTACCACCACGTTCACCCAGGAGGGCTCGTTGGGCCTGTGCTCCGCCAGTAATCCAGGGAGGGCCCTGCTGATGGCAGTGCACCGGTCTCCCTTCAACCCGCAGATCGGCGGGCGGCTGAGAAGAGCATGGATTCGAAGGAGCACCGAATCTGCACAATAGCGGAGAGACCTGGGATCCTCGAGAGGAGGTAGAGAGAGATGACAAACCATGAGTACCGCGATGGCGGAGGCCACCAGGAGCAGAGGAGCGGCTGGTAGGAGGGCCAGGAGGGAAGGGCCCAGGCAGGAGGCCCCCTTAACTAGAGTGGCTGGTAGGAGGGCCAGATATATCATCAGCCCTTCCCCAGCCAGATCACATTCCCCTCTCAGGCCCTCTCCTTTGGCTGAGGATCCTGGCTCTCAGGGCACATGGAGAGACCTTAGGGAGGGCAGCCCCTTATCCCCTCCCTTATCGCCCTCCCACTCTCCAAGGGCAAGGGATGATCCCTTTGGCCGCAGGGCAACGAGTTCCCCCAGGCAGCACTTGGCTCCTCGATCTCCTGGCATCAGAGATGACCTGGAGCCTCCAAGCCTTTCTTCTGCCTACCCAGAACTCTGTGACAGCTTCCAGAACGTGATAGCCAGAGCGATTGCGGATGGTATTGCTTTAGGCATGCAACACCAATTTCAGGGAGCCAGGCTCCACGAGAGCAGACAGTCCAGCCCAAGCCTTCAGTCCCCAGAGAGCTCAGAGCTTCTTCCCCCTCCACTGCCAGAAAGGGCTCAGAGGGGGAGGAGCAGAAGGTTATTGGGTTCTCAGAGGATGAGGATGCCCTAACCCCAGAGGCCCCAACCATCATGGGCCTATTTCCTCCATCATTCAGTTCCTTGCTACGCAAGGCCAAGGCAGCAGCAGACCTGGATTCCACACCAATTCCTAGCCAGAACCCCACTACTCCCAGCACTAGCGGGGGAAATAAGGGTCCTTTCCACAGCCCCAGGTGGAAAAGGAGGAGATCCCCACTACAGACCACTTCTGGAGGTTCTCAAGTCTCAGTGGTCTAGGCCCGGTTCCTTTTCCACCCCAGGGAGCAATGATTGCAGATTTTATCATTTTAATGCCTCTTTCGCCCAAGCCTTACAGGTTCCTTCCGTGAATACTCCAGTGGCTGCCTTGGCTTCCTCCTCTGCTGTGGTGACAGGGGATATATCTTAACTGCCTGAGGGCAGAGGACAGAAGAGCGGAGCTGGTCATGCGTAAGACCTTCCAGGCTGTCTCATGAGTGATCAGGGCGATGGTCGCCACTTCTTCCTTCAACAAGTCCATCCTTCTATGGCTGGAGCAGATCCGAGACAGGACACCAGCATTGGACATGAGGCTACTACAGGACATTACGAAATTGATGGCGGCCACTCAATTATCGGCGGATGCTACCCTGGATGTGGTAAAGTATTCTTTCAGGGCCTTGTCATCCTCAGCGGCATCCAGACGTCTACTGTGGCTACCCACTGGCAGGCCGAGTTCCGGGCAAAGTGGCATTTGGAAGAAGCAGAGTACACAGGGGACAAACTATTTGGCCCTTCCCTGGATCCCATCCTTGTCGAGGACAAGAACAACAGGGGACAAACTATTTGGCCCTTCCCTGGATCCCATCCTTGTCGAGGACAAGAACAAGCGGAAGGTCTTCCCATCCACGTCCAGACGTTCAGACCACCGGGCGGCGCCTTACTACAGAAAATACTCCTATCGACTTCCAGAAGCAGAGGTACTCTGCTCCCAGGTATCCCAGGCAGGGGGACAGGCTATTTTCCAGGGACAGATATAGGTTCCAGCAGCCTGACAAGCAGCCCTTTCGAGGGGTGGGGGAGGTCGCCACTTCCGCAGAGCAAAGTGATTTGGGATCGGATCACCCCATGCCTTTCCTTGTTCGCGGACCGCTGAGAGGGCATCACCACAGATGCTTGGGTCCTCCAGACAGGTTGGGGCTCCACCTGGAGTTCCGTTTCCAAACCCCAAATAGATTCCGCATCTTTCTCTCCTCCAAGAAACCGGTCAAGCACTTCCTCATGCGCAAAGCCATTTGTCATCTGGAGATTAATGCAGTAGAACCAGTCCTGGGGGGGAGAAAGAATCAGGGTTCTATTCCCACCTGTTCCTGGTTCCCAAGAGCTCAGGGGGGTGGGGAGCCATACTGGCTCTCAAGCTGTTAAATTCCAGGCTTATTTACCATAAATTTAAAATGGCTTCCCTCAAGTCTATCCTGGAGGGGATCAGACAGGGGGACTTCCTAGCCTCCATCGATCTCATGGAGGCGTATCTCCACATCATGATTGCCCTGGATCACTAGGTTCCTCAGGTTCTCTTACGGCGGCTCCCATTACCAATACAGGGCCCTCCCCTTCGGGTTGGCCTCTGCCCCCAGGACCTTCACCAAGGTGCTGGCCATGACCGCGGCCCACCTTCATTCCATCCTGGTTCATTTACATTGTTGCCTGGATGATATCCTCATCCTGGCCTCCTTGGCTGCTCGAGCAGAGGGGGATCTCAGTCCCACCATTAGCACCTTACAGTCCCTAAGGTTCTCTTTCAACCTCGAGAAGAGCCATATAGTCCCTTCCACTAGATTCCAGCATCTGGCCATGGGTTCCCTGTTCAGGGAGCCAGACAGGCTGGTCCTAACGACAAATGCAAGCCTGTTCGGTTGGTGGGGCTCATCTGCAGTTCCAGGGCCGGTGGACGCCGATGGACCTGCGGAGGAACATCAACCGGCTGGAGCTCAGAGCAATTCACCTAGCTCTTCGGCGGTTCAAGAATATGGTCGCTGAAAGTCACATTCTGGTGCTGATGGACAATGTAGCAGCCAAGGCCCACTTGAACAAGCAGGGTGGCACTCACTCCGTGGCACTGCGCAACAAGGGAAGACGTCTGGGGAACTGGGCGGAGCGGAACCTCCTGTCGCTTGAGCGGGAGCAACTAAGGGATGCTCAGATTTCCTCTAGAGTCATCAGGACCATTGAGGCTCTAGGAGGAGATCCACCACCCGCATCTATGATGCGACCTAGACTTCCTTCGAGGCATGATGTCGGATTGCTCAGGTAGATCTGTCGTCGGCTTCAGTCCCTCAGGTACTGGAATTCCTCCAGGATGGTCTGGAGAAGGGTCTGGCACACAGCACCCACAGAAGGCAGGTCTCCACCCTAGCCACTATCCTTGGAGGGGGGTGTCCCAGTCCCTGTCCCAGCTCTCGGTCATTAAGAGGTTCCTCCGAGGGGCAGCTAACCTTCGGCCTCTGGTGATCCACCGTTTTCCCTCTTGTGACCTCCCCACGGTGCTTCAGGCGTTCCTGGAGACACCTTTCGAACCTGTCAGAGAGGTGAGCCTACAATTCCTTAACCTCAAGGTCGTCTTCGTCGTGGCGATCACCTCTGCCAGGTGATCCAAACTTAATGCTCTATCTACCAGGGCAGACCTTTGCTCCTTCCACAGCAACAGGATCGTGCTCAGACTCGATCCAGCCTTCATGCCTAAGGTCAATTCCCCCTTCCATAGGGACCAGGAGGTAATCGTCCTGGATTTCTGTCCTTCCCCCTCAACAGAGAGAGAGAGGTCCTGGCACCATCTGGACGTAAGAAGGGCACGGTGCATTTATCTCAAGTGCACAGCCGCCTTCAGGTGGACGGAGGCCCTCTTTGTTTCCTTCCATCCCTCGGCCCGGGGAGCCAAGGTCTCCCCGACCACCATCAGCAGATGGATAAGGTTACCCATCTCCAAGGCCTACCAGGCTCGAGGGCTGCCAGTGCCGCAGGGCATCACTGCTCATTCCACTCGGACTGCTGCCACTTTAGGGACATCCATCGAGGACATCTGCAGGGCTGCCGCCTGGTCCTCACCTTTACCCTTCATCAGGCACTACCAGCTAGATGCGTATGCCTCGACTGAGGCATCCTTCGGGAGGAGGGTCCTTCAGGGTGTTCTGGACACTCAGGAGACTCAGGCCCAATGATCCCTCCCATGGACATCTAGCTTTGGTATGTCCCATCAGTGACTCCTCCCATGCCCCACCTTGGAGACTGTCAGTTGGTCTTACCTGAACTGAATGTCTCGAGGGTGGCGTGGGAGCAGTCACTTCCCGCCCATCAGGCGCGCCTGCGCCAGGGCCTGAGTGGGTTAGCTACAGGTCAGTAGCTGGGAGGGGGTTGTGTGGTCTCTGTCCCTTCCTTCCCAGGTTCTTCTTCGACTGGACCACTGGTTAATCTGGAGAGTCAGAAGGAAGAGCAGAGGGAGTGTCCTCAGATTTACCTCAGTCTCCGGGCAAATGGGCCGTGACAATACCCATCAGTGACTGCTCCCACACCACCCTCGAGACATGCAGTTCAGGTAAGACCAACTGACATTCTCATACACATTTTTTCCCATTTACTCAAAATCAATCTTTGGTAATCTTGCTTAGTTATCTTTCACCTTTTAAAGAGCACTTGATGCTGTAATTGCACAAAGCAAAACTATTCAGTAATACTTCCATAGATGGGGAATTCTCCCAAGAAAGTTAATTGGACAGATATAATACAAGATGTATTAATCATGACATTGTTTTGATTTATTTAACTTGATAGAATCAATGCAAGAATGATATTAAGCATTTGTGTCGTGAGATCTCAAAATCTGGTATTTATTCAAATAATGACCTAAAGTACACCTCCAGTAACTTTCTATACAGTGATTAAAGTATACTTAGCCTTGACTTGGTTTGTAGTTTTGTAGATCATGTCTACAAGTGAAACAAAGTATTGCATTTTTTATGTAGAGAATTTAAAGAAATAAGACATTTCTTTCCTTCTTTAGGAACTCTCTTTTAAGGATCTGATAGAGCATAATGGAATTACTATACCTTTATCAATTGGAATTGCACAACTAATTCATCCTAGGTTACAAGACCCCAATCTGGTTTTCCAGCTTAATGCAGAATGTGCTACTTGTAACCTTGCATTACATGTTATCCCCAAAGCCCTTCTAAAAATACATTTTAAATAAATAGTAAAATATTGTGGAGTAATATTAATTTAATTTTGCAATTTTAGTTCTTGTTCTGGTCCCCTAATTTTGTACAGTGCAATATAGTTATACCATAGAAAGAATAAGTGTTTATTATTATTTGCCCAGAAAGCATTGCAGCCTCTCCCCTGAGAAATGAAGAAATGAAAAAAGAACAGTTAAAAATGGGTGTCAGGTTATCATTTGGGATCTAAGGTGTTTCTTTGATCTGAAAAGCTGACTTGAATCTTTGTAATCTGACAGCCATATATGTCTGATGAATAAAATAAAACTACTGTCATATCCGTTCCCTATGTAGAGTATAGATTTGAGTTGATTAAGCAATCATTGGCATCCTGTAAAATTCAAATTTGCAAGATAGAATGAGGAGGCTTTTGAAAGAAAAAACGGATGAAAAACAGTTTATTCATTTATTTCTCATATTATTTCTTTTCAGAGGGCCAGCTGAGAAAATCAAATTATATTACAAACTTTAGCTGAAATCATTATATATATACACATACATACACACACACACTGTGTGTGTGTGTGTGTGTGTGTGTGTGTGTGAATGAATGTACAGTATCCTATTGAATGTTTTTGTAATGAGATCTCCATATTCAGAATTAAGTCCCATTGTTTTCAGTAGTGTTTGCATTCAGTATTGAAACCTTAATAGTATAGGGATTGCATTAAAAAAAATCAGCTGAATTAATATATTTAAAGTGAACAATATTTTTTACCCATCAGAACTGAAAATACAGCTGCTTGCTCGTACCTCACATGTGGAAGAACTGGAATATCTAAAAAAAGATTATCAACTTAAATGGGATAAAAAAAAGAGTGAACATGAAATTGAGTTGGAACAACTAAGACTTTATTTTGAACAGAAATTAAAGTCTGTGGAAGAAAATTACAGAGAAGAATTAACAATGTTGCATCAGAGATTGCAAGAAGTAAAAGATTATTCCATAGAGGAGATGGAAAAATCACAAGAACAAGATATGGAATTTGGGTGAAGCTAATAATTTAATATTGCTATTCTGCTATTGGTTCCACCTCAGTAAGCCTTAAATCCTAGTTTAGGATGAATATAGTAATTATCTTAATTTCTTGTTAAAGAAAACTTTTTAGTTAGCCATGTTCACTAAGAATAGGAAAAGGTACTATGACTCCAGTTTATACGAGAATAGCTTTCAAGTGACACTTGAGCAATTATTCCTCTGTTCTACATATATTGGAATTTTAGAATTTTACTGAGCAAAGTGTGAAATTAGCTGTATGTTACTAACTTGTATCTTCTAACTATGATAAGTGAACATGAATTAGGAAATCCATATAGCTTTACTTGATGCTAGTATTTTCTTATTTGATTCATCATAGGTTACAATATTGATACATATGTGAGGATTTTAAGATTCAGATTGTAATTCAGAAAGTTTAAATTATTCTGTTCTTAAAAGAATACTAGCTAAAGTTATTTTTCTGAATTATTCCATATATTTTATATAGCCCTTCTATTACACTATTGGAAGAAATGACAGAAAGAGAGAGATTGGATTTGTTTGAACAGTTAACTCAGCAATTGGAGCACTATAAGGTCAGTTACCAAGCAATAAATAGTATTTGAAAGTTATTTAGCTCCTCCATACTACCTGATTTCTATAGAGTAAAGTTTTCAGGGTACGATTTGCTGAGAACATGCCCTTACAGTGGAGCTTCCCACTTGCAAGCTGCCTATTACTGAAATTAGAAAAGAGTGTTCTTGTTTCTGTTTTAAATGGTTAGGTTGAACAGTCAACAGTTGAATTACAGATAGTATTTGACTGATAACCTTGATGGAACTTGCCCATTACAGTCAGAAGTCATGACAGCCATTAAGTGAAGCATCCATGTGCTTGCGATCCCCCTCCCTACTCTTTCCAATGCAGTCATTAAATATGTGCAAGGGAGGCGCTGGAGGACTAGTAAAGGACACATGCCAAGACTCCAGAGGCTTCCCCTACCCACTGAGGCATTCTGTGCTCTACTTCCCACCCCTTAGAGTCCCTACAAGTCTTGGGCCTGCTTCCCACCCCATTGGATCCCAGACCCTCCTCACCTTGCATCATCTATCACACACAGCTTTCAAAGATCTCCAAAGCTTGGGTTAGGGAAGAAGGACAAACTGTTATGTTCCTGGGCCACATGACATGGTTTCAGAAGTGGTTGCCATTTGGGGGGCGGCTGCACTGAATTGCAGGCACTCCAAAATGGCAGCTACTTCCAGGGTTGTGCCACATGGCCCAGAAACGGAATGGCCTTCTCTGCTTACTCAAGCTGTGGATCACTGCAGATCTTTCCAGAGCTCACATTAGAGAAGCAGGGCAGCCCTCTTTGTTCCTGAGCTATGTTGAATGGCTGGATTGAATTTTCTTTGAATTCTGTTTCTATTCGTTATTGGTCAGGTCTTAGCAATCCATTTTTAATTTAAATGTGATCTGAAAAATCATTTCCTTCTGCGTGGTTAAAATTTTGTAGTTTTGAACTTCCCAATTCAAAGAGATGTTTTTATTCACAGGAAAAAATATTTTTTGAAGAAAATAAATATATAATTTTACCATCTTAAAACTGCTCTAAAAACATTTTTCTCAAATTTTTAAATATGTAAAAACACAATTTTAATGCTTATGCTATTTTCATATTCTTTTTAAATCTTTTTAAAAGATAATTCACTATAAATTAATCACTTTGAATATTTTACTTGTGTTCTAAAATCATTCTCATTGAATATTTTTCCTTGAATTATTTTATTCATTTCTGCCCCTTGACTTCGTTTGCAGTAATATTCCGGTTGTTAAAACCAATGCTATACTTAACACTTGTTCAATTCTCATTTTCTTTATGAAGATTTAGCTTCCTCAACCTGATTGTCATGTTGTAAAATGTCATCTGCATATTTTAGTATAATACTGCACTTTAACCAAGAGTATATATTGTGGTAATGTATAAAATAGTGCAAAATACTTAAATTAGATTAAAAGTTAAATTTCCTAGTCTTAATACGTTTCTGTTACTTGTTCACTCTAGGAAGAACTTCGTTCTTTACAACTGCGTTTGGATAAAAAACATTTACATGAGATTGAGTTATTAAGATCTACTCTCACACTCCAGTATCAAGAGAATATTATGAAGCTGAAACTGGAGCTCTCAGATAGATATACTTCTGAAATAGAACAACTGAAAAAGAAGCATTGTTTACATCTTGAACAGCTCCATGCAAAAATTTCAGAAGAACATCTCAAAGGTAAAAGACTGTTTCACAAGAAAGCTGGGTTTTTTTAATGCCCTGATATGTTATAGATTTAAAAGAAAAACTCTACATTATAAATTGGCACATTTTACATCAAATGTCAAAGATAAATAATTGATTATCCACTTAGCCAGTAGTCATATATTGTAGAGAAAAATCTCACTTATTCACTGGCTTGTTCAGAACCAGTTGATGTTACGATGATGCTGAAGAAATAATTTTACGACCAATGCTCACACTTATGACCTTTGCAGTGTCCCTTGCTCACATGATTGCCATTATAATCATTTTGTGTTGTCTTGTGCCTGACCTGTTTTTCTATCCCCTCCTCCCCACCCTTGCAGAGTGGAGAGTCCCTGCTCTCCCTTTGTAATCCCTTCCTTTTCAATATCATCTCTGTGCAATGGGAAAAAAACAACAGGTCAAGTATAGGAAAGATTGTCTGGTGTCTCCTCCCTCCCCCGCCCCGCCCTCATAGAGCAAACACATTGCTTAAAAAGGGGGCAGGGCAGTGACTTACTACTGGGAAACCTGTAGGGAAGATTGCAAATAGTGATCACATGAATGCAGCAAGCTTGGCAACATATTGTGTGTGTGGGATGCCAAATGCCCTAATTTCAATCGTGTGATCTTAGGGTCACTGCAAGGGTTGTAACTTGAGCATAGGTTGCAAATCCCTTCATATTTGTTTGGACAGGACTACCTATAGCAGTTAATTATTAAAATTAAAAATGTATTTTACAATGAGTATTTTATATGGGAGCAAATGAAGGTTCCTCATCGCAGTTTTGGGATATAGTATTTTTTATATTGAAATTTTGCTTGGTGGCGCAGTGGCTAAATGCAGCACTGCAGGCTACTGCTAGATCAGCAGTTCAGCGGTTCAAATCTCACCGGCTCAGGGTTGACTCAGCCTTCCATCCTTCCGAGGTGGGTAAAATGAGGACCCAGATTGTTGGGGGCAATATGCTGACTCTCTGTAAACCGCTTAGAGAGGGCTGAAAGCCCTATGAAGCGGTATATAAGTCTACTGCTATTGCTATTGCTTGCTTAAAAGAAAAGAAAACCTCTTAAGAATTAAAAAGATCAAACACTAATGATTTAAGGATACAATTAATGGCTTAAGTACAGAACTGGCAGAGAATAGTTCTTCCCCATCCTCTGCTATCCTAACCCTAACCATATCCTAATATATAGAGAAATATGTATCATAATATACTCAGTCTCTAAATGTCACATTTTTTTTGTTGCTGTTGTAAATCTTGTAAACTAAAACTGCTATATAACACAGTAATTTTGTAAAAATATCTTAAAATCTAACAGTATCTACAAAGATTGGTAAACCTTATATTTAATGCAGTTACATAAATACATTGAAAGTTATATTGAAATATTTTATCATGTGTAATTTGATAAATCTGCAACTAAATGGTTGAATTACCTGGTTATATTGTTTAGAGCAGTGGTCCCCAACCTTTTTATCGCCGCGGACCAGTCAGCCTTTGATAATTTTACCGTGGCCCGCTGAGCGCGCGCAGGGGTGGGGGGGCGTTGTTCGCGACGACACATTGATTGTTTATATATCAGATTGTTTTGATTAAACAACTTTTATTTTATTGTATTTAAACATGCCTTACAAAATAAAATACAATTACATAAATATAAAGTGCTTTAATATGCCCCCCCCACCCGGACAGACTTATGTTCCTCAAAGACCATCCTGAACCCTCAACCCGGACCAACCTTTCTGCCCGCCCTCCCCCTCCCCACCACATTCGGCGGGCAAAGAACAGAGCGCGCGCGCGCGAATGCCGTGGAGAGAGAGAAAATAAATATATATATAAATATATAACTGTTTGGGAGTAAAAGCGGGGAGGCGCACCCGGCCGGGGGGGGGAGGAGGAGGAAGGAGGGTGGGAAGGAAGCTGGCAAGTGAAGAACAGAAAGTAATTAGCAAGGATTAAAACGACCTGCCGGAAAAAGGAGAGGGGGAAAAAAAAACACCAGATCTGATGGCTAGTGCAGCCTCCACCGGAGGGGCTGCAGAAACACACACCGCCAGTCCTGTCCTTCCTTTCCAACCAGTCTCTCCGCGCGCGCATACACACACACACACCACACAAACACACACCCGCCGGCAGATATGCACTCACACACACTTTTTTTTTTTTGCAATTGGCAGAACTACGGTTTTCTTTCTTTTAAAAAATAATAATTAAATGGAGGTGGGGGGGGGTGTGGAGAGAAAGGGAGAGAAGCGGACACATAAAACTGAGCCGCACTCTCGAACCACAGCATGCATCTGGGTGACAGGGAGAAAGCAGGAAAAGCCGAGGAGAGAGCTTTAGGAGCTTTAGCGGAACAAATGGTGGTGGTGGAGGAGGAGGAAGAGGGTGGCGATGATGATTGGGGGAGGTTTGAAAAAGCAGATCCAAGCGCAAAAGTTACTGAGTCATTTCAGCGGCGGCCGGAACAGTTTTCTTGACTCCCTCCCTCTCTCCCTCTCTCTCTCCTCTCTCACTCTCTCACTCTCTCTTTCCCTGGCGATGGATCGGTGCGGGAGGGGGGGAGAGAGAAGGGAGGAGACGGCGAGGGAGGGAGAGCCGAGGGTGGGACCAAAGGGGGGGGGAGAGAAATGCATTTAAGAGGAGCGGATTTAAAAGAGCGATCATGGCCCCCGGCCGCTGCGCGGCCCGGTGCCAGGTACTCCACGGCCCGGCACCGGTCCGCGGACCGGGGGTTGGGGACCACTGGTTTAGAGCAACATTGTTTGAAACCTTTTATAAAATTTACTGCAATTCTTAGTAGCCAACTGAATTACCTTGGGCCAGTTATTCACTCTCAGTCCAACTCCCCTCACACGGTTGTTGTTGTGGAGGAAATAGTAGAAGAAAAGAGTATTAAGTATGTTCACTGCCTTGAGTTATTTATAAAACTAATGAAGGGACGATATTCCTGATTTATTCCTTAAATAATAAGATCTCTGTTAATCCCATCTCTAGAATTTCAACATACTTTTAGATACATATATCTTCTCTACTGACACTTTAACTTGCAGGAGTAACTTTTCTAGATTGGCTTTCATTGGGACAGAACCAATATTCTCCAGCTACGTCATGTGGCTTGACAATTGTCTCTTATCAGAGAATTAGATTTATGAATAATTTTAACTGCATCATAATAGAAGTGACAACATAGTTTCTCAGAATTCACAAGACAAAGTATCAATTACAGTCTTATCAGAGGGGCCCCCAGGCCTTTGGGAACCAGTCTGTGGGTGAGCACGTAAAGCTTTATTTGTGCATGCTCAGAATTAAGTTTCACCCATGAAGCCATTGTCTCCAATCCCAACCTCCCCACCACCCCCATCACTTCTACCAGTCCGTAGAGCCAGAAAGATTGAGGACTGTTGGTCTATGAAACCCTCTTTTCTTTGCTTTAAAACATTTCATCATTTTCAGAGATTTCTAAAATTCGTCAACAAAGTACTCAAGATGCTAGACGTCAGATAGAAACAGAAGTGGCACAGCGACTCTTGTTATTAGAGAATGAATACAAGAATGCCCTTCAGCTTGAGAAGCAATCCATTTCTAGTCAACAAGAAGAAATAGAAGAACTGAAGAAAAAAAATTCTGAATTAAAAGAAATCGGCATAGTACAAGAAAAGAATGTGAAAGAAGAATTAGAACAGGTATATACTGAGCAATGCAAAAATACTGCTTTTAGAAAATAATTTGTTTAAGCATTTAAGTTATCTTTATTATTGAAAAATAGTAATCTATGCCATTTTTTAAAAATACCAATAAGGTGTGTGTTTACTATGCAATCAAGGGTAAACAAAAATAAGTAAAAATACTGTAATTTAATTTCAAATTTAAAAGATGGCTTTATTAAAGATGGAACTAGCTCAAAGTTATTACCATTAACAGCTTATAAATATTCAGATTGTTATTGGTAGTATAGAAAAAAGCAAACTGACTGTAGCAGACATTTTTCTAAAAGTCAATGACAAGGTCAGTAAATAAATATGTTTTTATCAGGACAAGAAAGAAGAGTCGGAATATATGTAGTCCTTGACTTATGACTGGTTGCTTAGCGATTGTTTAAACTTACACTGGAACCCCCCCCCCCCAAACTACTTATGATTCAGTTCCAAAGTTACGATATCTAGCCACACCTGGGTCACATGACTACATTTTAAGTGCTTGGCAACTGGCCAGCATTTACAACTATTTTTGGACTCCATGGTAACATGACCACAATTTATGATATTTTCCCAGAAACCGGTGTTTACTTCCAGTTTCTGGGGGGAAACCCACCCCATAGTGAACAGTGGGTTTGTTTTACAACCGTGTCATATGCTTGACTATCACTGCAAAAATGATAAAATCTGGTCTGATCACATGATGACATGGCTATGACCATAATGACTTACCACCATAATTGGCAGACTCAATTACAGCTGTAAGTTGAGTTGTATGCAAAGGAAGGTGAAATAAAAAGTGGAGAAAGCAATTTCTGCCCTATGAAGATTTAATAAAAATGCTAATATGACATTTGCCTGCTGGATCTCCTGTGGGACTGCCTTCGGCATTCTTTGTTGCAATCCTAAAATCTTGAACTGGCTCTGTGTACTGGGAGATTAAGCAAGTAGCTCCAGCCCTTAGCAAATGGTAAAAGGAATGTGGGGTGTAGCCTTTGCAACCACTTGGTGTTTCCTCCAGCTGCTGAATGTGCTACAGCGGGAGCAGATTGGGGAGATGCTATTCACTGATAGTTGGCTGTGATTGTTTGTTGTGGAGATGATTGTGTTAAATGGTTCCCAGGACTTGAGGGAACAATTGATGAAGGAGATAGGATGGATTGTGGTATCAGGATGGTAGGTAACGGGAGGAGGGAAAGGAGAGAAATGATGACAATCTGGACATAGACAACAAATTGATTTTTTGTAATATTTAATAGATTAAGCATAAACTAATTGAAGATGATACAGCTGAATTAAAAACTAGAAAATTGCTCCAGGAAGTGGAACAGACTCATAAAGCAGAAGCTGAAGAATGGAGACATGAAAAGGAGATATTGGTAGCAGAAGCTGAAGAACAATTATTATTACTTCGTAAAGAGCTTCAGAACAAGGCAGAATATGAGAAGCAAACATGGCAAAGACAGTTTGACTTTCAAAAAGCAGAAATGACTTGTCTTCAAGAACAGCAGGCTGCTCTAATTGTAGAATTACAGAAAACTCTAAAGGAGCAACAGAATACTATCCAGCAGTTAGAAGACAGTTTAGTGAATACACAGAAGACTTTGGCTCAATGTAACAGTGAATTATCTTCCACAAAGACCCTCATGGCCGAAGAATTAAAAAAAGCCAAACAAGTTTTAGAAGAAGAATATAAGGCTAAACATAAAGAAGCACAAAGCAGGTTTGTAATTTTTTCTATTACTTCTAATAATAGCTTCCCCAGAAAGTCAATGACAGGGAAGATTGCAAGTCATTGGGGTAAGTTTGCCCCATCTTGTGCACCCGCTGCACCCAGGCCCTCCCCATTCACACCATGCCGACACTTATATGTCATTCCCAATCTGCACAGTACCTCTCACATACCATTGTACATCCTCCCTATTCTCATGGTGCCTTTCACACGCTCTCCCTAACCTATATCCACAAGAGAGAGAGAATCAGGAAGAAAATATTCTTGTAGCCATGTTGAGATCTGATATTGACAGTTACAGGAATGAAAGGTTTGAACACTTGAAACATTCTGGAGTACATTTTGGATTTTATATAAAGTAAACAAACTATGAACATGTATGCATATTTTGTATGGAGATGATGTAGTCTTGTTTGCCAAGAATCCAAATGATTTGCAGTTGATATTAGCTTGTTAGATTGTATGGGTCTGAGAATTAATATATCAAATAAACAAGTTATTTATACTGACAAAAAAATGGAATGAATAATTTCAAGTCATAAATGAAAGGAAAAAAGAACAAGTAAATTATATTTTGCTAAAATGTGTACTAAACCTGCATACAACTACTTACCGTAAGTTGAAGTGAATTACTTAAAATATGGCGAAAGTAGACAACGTCAAGAATGAATGATAGAATGAATTAATAATCAGTATAGTAGTACTAAATCGAAGTAATTTGATCATATAGAAAAATGAATGAAGATCAAATTGCAGAACAATGAATAGCGTATATAAAGGAAGAATGAGGAAGATGTCAAGAAAACCAAAAAACTTGTACCTGGATAGCATTAATGACAGTCAAGGACAGGAAATTTAAAGGAGAAAAAAAGAAACGATTTATGGATGTGCTGGAAGAGAGGATTGTTCAAGAACAGAAAGATATAGAGAGAGTTATGAATGGTGTTGGCGTCAACTAGATCTAGTAAAAAGTGTTTTTGTTGTTATATCCATTTAATTTATTGTGCTTATTAATTGTTTCCCTCTTTTTGGCACTTTGCCTAATACTGCTTACCCTGAAGGGGAATTGGGGGATGGGCAGGTATGTATGATAGAATATTAAAGATAACATTTATCAACAATAAGACCAACTTTTAAACATTTAATATTAAACGTTAGTAATGTAACACAATATAATAATAATTTCAAAATCATTTCAGAATTTTAAGATAATTTGTAGGGAAATTACAATACATGTTAATATATAATATTTAATATAACTTTTGTATAAACACCATGATATAATGCAGAACTTATTAGGAGAGATGTCCTGATTATGAATATTCTATTCCAGAATTATATGAAACTTAGAAATAAAAAAAACTTCTTTACATCTTTAACTATATGATATAGTTGACCAATATGCCATTTTTAAAGATGGGTTGGGAAAGAGGCACTTGGAGATTACAGTATATTAGTGTTTCTTCTAATATAAATACACTGGTAGGAAGCAGAGACTACAGTAGTGAAAGATGCAGAATCTGATTTAGCCCAAGTAAAATCATCATACCATTTTTCTGATCTCTCAGATCTTCAACATAGTGCTGTCTTGACGGTATGATGAATGGATAGCATTAAAAACTTTATTGTCAAAAAATAAAAAGGTAGATGGATAAGTTGAGTGAAGAGTCTAACAAATAAAATTGAGTTAGGTGGAAATTAATCTCATGCCTGTCAAGCAGCAAGGATAAAAATAACAACTGTGTGATATAGTAGTAGAATGAATAATCCACAACTATGAATACCCAAGCATTTAAAAGGTGATAGTGAAATTAGGATTTACTGTTATCAGCTCTTTGTCACTGCTAACTATGTAGCTTGCAGTTTCTTAATGATATCATATATCCAGCTTTTTTAAGTACAAATACCCTGAAAAAGATCCATGGTGAAAAGTATTCCTGTATATCCAGTGGTGAAATCCAAAAATTTTCCCTACTTGTTCTGTGGGTGTGGCTTGGTGGTCATGTGACTGGGTGGGCGTGGCCAACTTGTAAAATCTGGTGAAACTTGCTTAACAACGCTCTTAGCAACCAAGTTTTTTGGCTCAATTGTAGTCATCCGTTTTCTTTCTTTTTTTCTTTCTTTCTTGTCTCTCCCACCTCCTCTTTCTTTCTCTTTTTCTCTCTTGTCTCTCTCTCTTGTCTCTCTCCTTTTCTCTTTCTTTTTTTCTTTCCTTCTTTTTCTCTTTCCTTTTTTCTCTTTTTTCTCACCCTTCCTTTCTTTCTCTTTCTTTTTCTTTCTTTCTTTCTCTTCCTTTCTCTCTCCTCCTCTCTCTCTCGCTGATTTGTTTCCCTCTCTTTTCCCTCTCTTATTCTCATCCTCCAGCTCTTTCATTTCTCTCTCTCGCTGATTTGTTTTCCTCTCTTCTCATTGTCTCCTTCCAACTCTCTTTCATTTCTCTCTCCCCCTCTCTCTCCCCTTCTCTCTCTCTGATTTGTTTCCCTCTCTTTTCCCTCTTTCTTATTCTTTCTCTCCATCATTTTCTCATTTCTCTTTCTCTTTTTCTACCCCTTTCTTGCTTTTATCTATTTTGCGGGCATGTATATTGCCAGCAAAATACCCTCCTAGGGATAACGGTGGTGGGGACAGCAACTCGTCCTCCCACTGCCTCCAGTGCACAGTGAGGCAAGTAGTTGGCTGCGCAGCACAGGAGAACCCCGCTGTGCAGGAGACTCCTCAGCGCCGTGGTCCCCTTTATGTTGGCTCAGGAAGGAAGGGAATGTGTAGCAGCCATCGCCAGATGCAGGAAGGAGAGCTCCAGCTTTCCTGCGCAGCGCAGGAGAGCCCTGTGGAAGCAGAGCCCTGCACAGCGCAGGAGAGCTGGAGCTCTCCTCCCTGCATCCGGTGGAAGTGGCTGCTCCCTGTTCCCCATTCCCCTCTTCCTGAGCCAACACGAAGGAGACCGCGGCTGACACTCAGCTGACTGTGAAGGAGGCGGAGCAGCCAATCCTGGGCAATGCGGAGAAAATGATAGGGGCACTTCAGCCATGCGGCTCTGCGGAGAGGCTCATGTCTTTTCGGGGTGGAGAGCAGATTGCACAAATGGGTCAGCAGGGAGCTGCAGGAGAGGGGTCAAAGAGCCGCATGTGGCTCTCAGGCCGCAGGTTGCCGACACCTGTTCTATATCCTCCACCGGTGTATTCAGCATGCCCATCATCCCAACGAACCCTATGCATTGGTAAGGCTGACGGCGACTGGCCATTGATGGAGACGCAGCCGCTTCTCTGGGGTGAGAGGGGCGTCAGTGGCATCGGTGCTCCGGGAGGGCAGATGGTGCGCATGTGCAGCATCCCCAGGACATCTGCCTTGTGACTGCCCTCCTGGAGCACTGCCACTGCCCCTCTCAGCCCCAGAGCAGCAGCTGCATCTCCACTAAGGGCCGGCCAGCCGCTCACTGGCTGGGCCAGGCTGGACAAGTGGACATGGGGGACTACCGGGAAGGCCGCATGGAAGGGCAGGCAAGCATGTCAGGGCTGCGGAGAAGGGAGTGCTAGCTACCTTCCCCATGGACAGCTGTCCCCAGAATGCTTGCCTGCCTTCCACACGGTCCTCATCTTGCCTGCTTTCGTAAGCTGGCCACGGGGACACTGGGAAGTCTGCATGGAAGGCAGGCAAGCATGGCAGGGCCGCAGGGAAGGAAATAGGGGAGACAGGCTGGAATGGTGGAAAGCAGAGAGTGGGCGGGGCAAGTGAGCCAGGCCAAATGTCTGCTACTGGTTCTCCCTGAACTGGTCCGAACAGGTAGGATTTCACCCCTGTGTATCTCTCCTCAGTCTGCTTCCAAAAGTCTTTAAGAATAAAGGATGAAGCTAATATAATTCTATTCTAATTTCCCATTGTTTGAGATCTTGTAGTTTCTGGAAACAATTAAACTAGGGACCATAGTGTCACTCCTACGTGATAATTTTTTCCCTTGGTCCAATTTTAAAAACTCGCTCAGTGCTTTTCCAATTGATAGCCTAAACACTAAAGAGCAATAACTAATCTCTATGTGATAGTAAGCTGTTATAAATCAATTGGTTAGGTGCATAAGACTACTTTGGTAATACTTTGCATTACAAGGAAAGGTGCACATTTTTACCAGATGGAGAAAAGGAAAATTTATGCTAAAGGATTAAGTAGTAATACAATTAAAATATACAGAATGCTTAATGGAAGTTATTAATAGGAAAGCCTGGAGCAACTTTGCTTTTTTGCTCTTATTTATTAACTGTTGCTTGCATTCTGTTCCTTGGTGCTATTCAGTAGGCTGCTGCATACCACCTTGAATTGTTTGATCTACCAATTCAGTTTCCTAAGAAAGTGACAAATATCCTTATTCACCTTTAGATCTTAGTGTCATTTGTAAAACTTAAATTTCCATGTGTTTCTGTGTCAATGTAGGAAGAATAATTTTAGCTGAAATATGACTTATCTTGTTTGCTTTTTTATGCAAAGTTGTAATTTTAGATATATAAATAAAATACAAAATTACAAATAAAGTTATAATTTTCAACTTTATTTTAGAACAGCGCTTGACTAGAAATAATTTCTGGGAGAAATGGTATAAGAATTACACCTATTTTAGCCTTTCCTGGATGGTTTCTAATAAATACATAACATGTGAACTTTTGTTTTTGTTTTAATTTGCTTCCTGTTTTCTAATAAGGAAAAAATCATTGTGGGAAGAAGACGTAATCAGTGCAAATGGCAAACGGAACAATTCAATGTATAATGTTTTGTTGTAGGGATAAACTACAAGAATCTTGTCAGATGGCTTTGAAATTACTTCTGACAATGGTGCAGTCCACAAAAGATATGGAAGATCTTATCTTCAAGAAAATTGGCCTTTGTCTTGATGACAGCTTGGCATCTGGAGTGTCGCAAGAGATCATAGCTGAAGAAACATTACTTTCACATCCATTGAAAACAATAGATCAATGGAAATTAAAGAATAACAATAGAATTTGCCAAGGTAAATAATTTAAAGGGAAAATAAAATATTTGACAGAATTCTGCAACCATGTTCTTGCTGTCTTCCATAGCTTTGCTATACAGATAGTCTTTGTTTTATCAACCATTTGTTCAGTGATTGATCTAAATTATGATTGTGCTGAAAAAAAAACCTCAATTACAACCTTTGTAGTATTCCTCACTCATGTGATTACCATTATATTTAATCTGCATTGTCTTATTCCTTCCCAGAGTCCCCTCCCCCCTTGCAGAGAGTTTAGAAGGAAAGGGATAGCAAGAAAATAAACTGTTTGCTCTTCTACATATTGAAAGCAATGTGATTGGGCTATCAGCCCTGGGCACACTATACATAACAGTTTAGATTGTAAATGTGTTTTTATTTTTTCCATTTTCATTTCGTACAGTCACATATATACTGTGCATAACCGGGGCCATATAACATTAAACAATAAACACAGCCATTCCTCTTGTCAACAATACCCTCCAAAATAGAAACCCAATGTACCTCTTCGACCCTCCATACACCCTTTCTTTCGCCCCCCCTCCAACTTTCCATCTTCCCTCCAACATTCCCCTTTACCCTACTTCCCCTCCCCCTCTACCACTCCTCTCTCCCAGTACACTCCCTCCCTTCTCACCCTCCCTCCCATCCTCTCTCCCACCCTCTCTACCCCTCTTTCTTCTATCCCTCTACTCCTCCCTTCGGTGTATTTCTACTATATTAATATATTCAGCTTGTCCTATTTTTACAGTGAAATTAAAGAGCAACAGTATACAAGTGCAGTCGCGTTACTTTAAAATCTAACACGTACTATATATCCCCCCTCCCCCCTAACACCCCACCTCCCTTCCCCCCCCCGACTTCCCAGAGCCCATACATGGTATAGGTTTTTAACAAATACAGTCTAAAATATATTAAGACAAAGGAAATAAAAAAAGAAGTTAATAACACCTCTGCATTAAACTCAGCTTCTTCCTGTTGCACTAACTTTAAGCAGTTTAGATTATTCCTAATCTTAAGCATAGGCTATCTGTAATTTCTTAGTCCCGTATTTGTTTTGTATATAGTCAATCCATTTTTTCCAGTCTCGTTTATATCTCTCATTTGAATGGTCTTTAAGATATGCCGATATTTTAGCCATCTTGGCTAGGTTTGTAACTTTCAATGTCCATTCTTGAGTTGTAGGCAAGTCTTCCTTCTTGCGCCACCAACAGTCTTGCTGCCGTTATTAAGTGCAGAACCAAGTTAGTCTCTACCGCTGTAAAGTCAGTACATATACCTAGTAAAAATAACTGAGGAGTAAACTTTATCCTTCTTTTAAAAATATTTTGCATAATCCACCACATTTTTATCCAAAATGCCTTAACCTTTTGACAAGTCCACCATCTATGAAAATATGTAGCATCGAGAGAACCACATCTCCAACATTTAGGCTGTACATTCGGTACATAGAAGCCAGCTTTTTAGGATCTAAATGCCATCTATAAAACATCTTATAAAAATTTTCTCTCAGGTTTTGTGCTTGTGTGAATTTCACATTTCTTACCCATATTCTTTCCCATGTGTCCAACATTATTGGTTCTTCAATATTTTGAGCCCACTTTATCATACAATTTTTAACTAGTTCTGTTTCCGAATCCATCTGTATTAGTACATTATATATCCTCTTTATATGCATTAAACTTTGATCTCTTATTTGTTTAAACAAATTATCCTCAACTTGGATAAAACCAGTTTTTTGGTCTATTTTCCACCTGGCCTGTAATTGGCCATACTGGAACCATGTTTGAACTACCTTCTCCTCTTTCAATACCTCTAAAGATTTTAGTTGTAGAACCCCCCTTTCCAAAGTGAGAAGTTGTCTGTAGGTGGTTCTATCCTGTTTTTGTGCTATATTCATATTTTCAATTGCATGTCTAGGAATTGCCCACATGGGTAACTTGTCATTTAGTTTATATTGATATTTTTTCCAAACCCGCAGTAAAGCATTTCTTAAGATATGACTTTTAAAATTCTTATCCAATTTTTTGTTGAATAACAAGTAAGCATGCCAACCATATACCAGATCGTGTCCCTCGATATTCAGTATTCTATCGTTGGTTAAATGGGTCCAATCACTAATTGCGGATAGCACCACTGCATCATAATATAATTTTAGGTTAGACAATTTCAAGCCTCCTCTCTCGCGTACATCTTGCATTATTTTCATCTTTACCCTCGGCTTCTTTCCGGCCCATACAAATTTGTTGATACCCTTCTGCCATTCTAAAAGATTCGCATCTTTTTTAAGTATAGGTAACATTTGAAAAAGAAATAAAAATTTTGGTAAGATGTTCATTTTCACTGCCGCTATCCTACCCAGCAAGGATAAGTGCAATTTCTCCCATTTTTTCATCTCTATCTGTATACTCCGCCAAAGTGGTCCATAATTGTGCTTTTATAATTTCCCGTTTGAGGCTAAAATATTAACCCCAATATATTTGACTTTTTTGACTACCTCACATCCTAGCATCCCTCCTAGTTCTTCCTTTTGTTTAGTATTCATATTTATAGCTAATATTTTTGTTTTTCCTAAATTTATTTTAAAACCAGACACTTGACCATATTGATTAATCGTATTCATTAAAACCATACTAGATTCCTGCGGTGGTTCCAATATTATGACCAAATCATCCGCAAAAGCGCGGACTCTGTATTCTTGCTGCCTAATCTTGATCCCTTTTAGGCCATCCAAGCCCCATATTTTATTCAACAATACTTCCAAAGTTATAATGAACAATAGTGGGGACAAAGGACAGCCTTGTCTTGTACCTTTTTCGATTTGATACGGGTCTGTTAAACTTCCATTGACGATGATTTGAGCTGTTTGCTGTTGGTATATTGCTTTGATTGACCGTAAAAAGCTATCTCCTATCTGCATTTTTTGCAATATCTTCAACAGAAATTGCCAGTTAACTCGATCAAAGGCCTTCTCAGCATCCAGAAATATAAACGCAGCAGGAATTTGGTTGTTCTTTCCCAAATATTCTAATGCATTAATAATTAGTCTAACATTACTCTTCATCTGTCTCCCCTGTATAAAACCTGTTTGGTCGGTATGTATCAATTGTTGAATAACCACCGGTAATAAAAATTACCAGTGGTAATAAGATACCACTGTTTATACATAACAGTTTATAAGTACTTTCTTAAAATCTCTTTTGGTTCTAGTCTCTCCACTCTACAAGGTGGGGGTGGGTGGGTAAGCAAGAGCTTTGCCTAACCCTTTCCTGCTGTTGGCATTGCTCAGGATGTGTAGAAGAGCAAATCGCTTACTCTTGAAATCTCTTCCTCTCCAATCTCTGCTCTGCGAGGGGTTCCATGAAGAAAAGCAAACCATTTCTATAGGCAGCCCCTTTTCCCAGCCCAGTCATGGTCATGGTGATTTTCCACTTAGCAACCACTTTGCTTAATGGCAGAGCTGCCAGCCCAATTTTCCCAGTCCTTGGAGTACTAAATGTGTGTTTAATTGCTGTCAATTGAAGTGTTTAAGTTTAGACAGTTAATAATCTCTGGGTTCGTGATAAGGTCCACTAGGAACCTACTGTTGTACATTTCTGATGCTTTTGTTCTTTTGATTATTACCACTAAACTCCCTTGAGCTGCCTTTCTAAATGACAAAAAGAAAGAAAGCACCCTCATTACTTTGCAGATTTCTCTGAGCACTGTTAAGAGCCCAGATGTAGGATGCAAATAAAAAGTTAGCAAGTGAATCAAGTCAGAAAAAATATGACCTGAGAACAAAAAACAGTCTATGATATGAAGATTAGGCATTTATGTTGATTGTTTTTTCTTTCCCAGGAATATATTATAGTCTTTACTAGACCCTGTTCAAATACAGCATTACTTTTTGGGGGGTTTTATCAGGCAAGCAGCAGAACATGGAGTTACATAGTCCCATTTTTATTTCTTCTTTGCCATATTAATTTTTTTTCAGATTTATTTGAATCAGCTTTGTAGGCTTTTACAATAGTGATTAACAGGAGGGGGTATGTTATATAGATTGTAGAAAGACAAGGCCTTAAACATCAGTTTGAATTTTAGTTTGAGCTATCTATCTAATTTTATGTTTTTTTCTAGGTTTTCATGCCACCCACAGTAATTAAATAAATTAATCATTTAATTAATTAATTTAATTTTTTTCACGTCGAACTGGCAGTTATGCCGGCAGCAACCCACCCCCAATGTATATGTTAGTCACTTAATGCTAACTCATAAATTGTCCCATTCCCATCTCATTTGCAACTTCGTTGCTATTGATCAAGTCTGATGGGAAGGGATTTCCTCCACTGAACAGGGGGAAATCATACACTGAAGCTAGAAGAGATACAGCTAATCCCTTCCTCCTAGATCCATCTTTCAATGACTAGTCCAGTGTTTTTCAACCTTTTTGTGCAAAGGCACACTTTTTTCATGAAAAAAATCACGAGGCACACCACCATTAGAAAATGTTAAAAAAATTTAACTCTGTGCCTATATTCAATATAGGCGGGTGTTTTTCCCACGGCACACCTTACACTATGTCACGGCACACTAGTGTGCCGCGGCACAGTGGTTGAAAAACACTGGACTAGTCAAGTGCCTTACAGTAAGTCCAGCTATCATTCTGAACTATACTTGGTCAATACTTAGAATTTTCTTTTACCAAGGATTCAGTTTATTCTCCACCTGATATTTTAAACTACAGAAGAATACTCTAAATGAAATTCTTCACATGGCCATTAATTTATTTAAATTCTCTAAACCAGATTTTAAGGCATTATTGTGAAGGTCTTCATGATTGAGAATGAGAAGTATCTATAACTTATATGGGATCCTCCTGTGGGGGCATAACTGTCAAAAGGTTTACATTTAGAATGTACAGAAAGAAGCACTGTGGGGATAAAAAAGCTACCAAGCAATATAATAAATGTACAAAGAAGAATATGCTAAAATCAATAAAATCCAGTCAACACCAGTAAAAATTAAAAACATCTGCAGATACAGTTTTAAATAGTAGATATAAAAATACTACGAATAACAAGTAGTGTAGAACAGTCAGAACAGAGTCTCTTGAATATTTTAAATGCAGGAAAATTACGGGTGAAGATACTCTTTTAAAAACTAATTCTATTATAGATGCTGAATTATTTTCTACACGTTGACAATTTTGTAATAATTTTAATTCAGTTGAATTGTAACTTGGCTTATAAAATTATATTAGCAAAATATAATAAAATGTTATTTTTCTATGTTTTTTAAACTTACATTTTAAAAATCAATTTATTGAACAGGTGAAGTTTCTGATCAAACACTACAGGAACACAGCTTTGATTCTTTGGAATTGAGTGAGCATTTATGTGAAAGTATTTTTGAAAATCCAGAACTTATATTTGAAAATGAAGAGAGGATTAAAAAAATTGGTCGTTGCTTATATACTACTGTGGAGAAACTTCTTGATATGCTTGCTGAATCAACCAAACAAGTAAAATACTTTTATTTAGTTAAACAGTAATTAAATATTATATATTAATAGTATGGGAAGCCAGGTAGTGCTAAAGACCTATTCTTTTATACCCACAGAGGGAAGGAACTGGAGATCTTGAACTGATATGCTTTTGTTATGTATAGTTCAGATGTTATTGCATCTCAAACAGTCTTCAGTATAACACGTTAAATAAAGATAGTCCTCGTCTTTATGGCCACAATTGAGCCTGAAATTACAGTGATAAATTATTCTGGTTATTAACAGGCACCAGCATGACTCTCCTGCTTCAAGACCACAATCCCTGCACTCTCTATTGGGGTTGTTAAGCAGACTACAAGTGCCTCAGAATAGAAGTGAGTTTCTGGGAGACCCAGTATAGGCATAGGCCCACACTGCAGCATCTCTCCCAGCTCATATGCGGCATGTGCAAGGCCTCCCCAGGGCTCCCTCCCCCACTCCTTAGGCACCCTTGCACAGCTTCTCATCGCACTGGGACCCACAGGCCTTGAGCTTTTTTCCTATTCCATGACACCTTGTTCTGCTTACCTCTTCTGAAGATCACCTTTCTTGAAACAGCATCCAGCCAATGTGGCCTTCCTACAGAGCCACTTAGAGCCATCCCAGAAGTGGATGGCATTTGGGAAGTGGGCACCATTCTCAGGATCTCAAAAGGGTGTGATTTTCCAAAGTGGAGTAAGACATAACTGAATGGGGAGGAGACCCAGGGCCTCTGGGATCTGTCAAAACAGAGGTGGCGTGACGATAGATGAGTGGGGGCAGTTGCAGTGTCCTTATGGTTGGCCAGAATGGCAGGTGGATTGCCAAGTATCCAAATTGTCATAATGTGACCGTGGATGCACTGCAGCATCTGTAAATTTGAATACAGATTGCATGTCCTATTGTTCAGCATTGTTGTAATTTTGAACAGTCGCTGAATGAATGGTCTTAAGTGAAGCAAATAACTACATGCTCAGCAATATGATTAAATAAAACAGTGAGAGATCAATGTAACTATATAAAACATAGCAAGTAAAAATACCCAACATTACTAATACTTTTATAGACATTCTAAAGAGTACATTTATTGCATGGCACATCAATTGAGAATTCTGAGATACATGAAACCCAACTATCATTGGTCAACATCTCAATCATTATTGAATAATGCTTTGCCATATGATTAAATATCACTTATGCTCCTTAAGAAATTGAAATAGTCCATTTCAATTGTATTAAAACTCCAGTCCACTAAATATATTAATAGCTTTATATTTAGTAGTTTAACATTTTCAAAACTACTGGCATTATAGATATAATGATAATTTAACAGATAAATTAAACATTTTGTATAATAAAAACATGTAAGTGTAAATGTTCCTTTCAAATAACATTCTATAATATAACATAGAATTTAATCTTGGTGATGGTTCATAAAACCCTAGAAATCCTTTTTCTGCTTCAAAAAGGAAGCAGGTGGATACTTATATTCTTGTCTTACAATACTCAAAAGTCCAAATATGACACCATGCCTAAAGCATTATTTTAATGGTGACATACACACCTGATTCTCAGTCTCCCAAGGATCACAACCTGCAGTTTGAAACCCCTGGTATATATAAATTTTCCTACCTAGAAATTGTTTTTGTGCAAGAAAAGTATGTTGTTTTTACCATGAGTATAGATGAAACATCACTAAAATTTAATATCTTTCCTTTGAAGGTACCGTACTTAAATTTAAAATAGTTACAGAATGCTGATGTGTTTATGTTACTGACAGAGCTAGGATTTCTTATCCTTTGTTTCATTGGATTCTTGGGAGGGGCAGGAAGAAATCAACTTTCTAGATATATTTCCCACCAATAAGCACTAGGAATTGTGTTACTATTTAGTCATTTGCTACCAGATTTTGATAATGATGTCAGGTGACAGCTGTAAAAGGGATTTGGGGATTAGGTGCAATCTAAGACTTCATGTTGCCTCTCAGAGTGCGTACTTTCATTGTCTTTTAAATCTCTTTGTTTCGAAGCTGGAGGAAATGCACAATATCCATAGTAATATTAAAGAGGAATGCAAGAATAAGAATTGGGAAGCATGCCAAATGCTTAATGAACAGCATGGATTAATGGGCTTTTTGGATGAAGAGAGTAAAGCTCAGAATCAACTTGTGTTAGAGCTTCATAAAGCAAAAGGTAAGCAAGCTAAACTTCCCAGTAATGGATCATGGACCTGGTCACAATTACATGAAGAAAGAAAGCATATCTAACTATAGAGGAGGAAAATTGTTGGAAAGTAGAGCCATTGTACAAGTACTGGAATTTTGCTACTACAACAACATGTTTTTCCAGTTGGGGAACCCAGAGCAGGATGGAGCCCATTAAATGGCTTGTGTGATCTGCTGTCGCCAGGAGTGGGAGGTTGGGGGTGATTTTGTTATATTATACTATATTAATTTATTTGATTCTTTTTGTTAGTTTTTATTGTTTTAAATGTGGTCTTTTATTCTGTAAGCCGCCTTGAGTCACCATTGGTGAATAGGCGGCAATATAAATTAAATAAATAAATAAATAAATATTACAGAGGGACGACAACTCTGTCATGCTATGCTGATTATTCTGTCATCTGGTACTTTAACTGTATGGTGCTTTAATGTTGATATAATTAGAATAAATGGTAAACAATTACATATTGTAAAATTAACATTTTAAATAGAGACTCCTGGCATAGAGAATCCTACACATAGAGAATGTTAGCACTAGCTGTTATATTACTATTTTGTATACATTCTTTTAGTGTTATTCAACAACAATTCAAATGTTATTCTGTTTTGAGTTATAGGTCTCATTGAAGGTTATTTAACAGAAAGACATACTTTGGAAGAAGCTTTAAATCTTAAAGAAGAATCTGAGCGTTGTCTTGTTGCAGAATTGGAAAAGCTTAAAGCACAGATTCAGAAGTTAACCCAGCATAATGCAAGATGTGCAGAGGAACAAAAATTACTAATAAATCAAAATAGAGCTTTGGCTGCCAACGTGGGAGAAAGAGAAGTTGGTATGAAATGAAATATACATTACTATATTAAATACATGTAAATCTTGGCTGGAGAATAAGACTGCTGCCAGTGTTAGTGTAATTTTCATTGTATTTAAAAGTATACCATATTTTTCAGAGTATAAGATGCACCAGAGTATAAGATACAGCAAAATTCTGAAGAGGAACATTTTTAAAAAAAACTTTTTGCACTCTGAAAACCTCCCCAAACGACCTGTTTTTTGTGAAAACGGGCTCGTTTTTGTTGTTGTTGTTGTTGTTTTTTCAAAAAAAGGGCATGAATAGCCCTTAGGAGGTTTGTAGAGTGCTCCTGGAAGGGGGAGCAAAAACATTGAAAAAGGGCACGGATAGCCTTTAGGAAGCTTATAGAGTGCTGCTAGGGGTTGGGGAGGGCAGAAATGAGCAAAAAACAGCCCGTTTTTGCCCAGCCCCCAGCAGCACTCTATAAGCTTCCTAAAAGCTATCTGTGCCTTTTTTGCTCGTTTTTGCCCCGGGAGCTCTCTGAAAGCCTTTTAAAAAGCTATGCAGAGCCATTTTGGTGAAGGGGGCGGGTTTCAGGAGGCAAAAACTGCTGTATTCAGTGTATAAGACACACCTAGATTTTCAGCTCTTTTTTGAAGGAAAAAGGTGCATCTTATCCTCTGAAAAATACGGTACTTAAAACAAAAGTAGACAGTAGTATTTATGTTGCTTAAGTTGCAGTACAAGCATTTTTAACAGCATTTTCAAAGTAATATTTTTATTAATGACTTAAAAAAATGAGAGTTCATGTTTCTTAAAAGATTCTTTTGCATTGTGACCCATACTATATAGACATGATTATACATGGATCTGGGGAGATTGAGGACAACCTTTTCACAAAAACTGATTGAAATTTGGGAAAGCTGCTGAAGTTTTCTTCATCTTTTTTTTTTTTGTAAAAAAAATTTTTTTTATTTTCAAAACAAACATACAAATCCTCCTTCTTTACATACTGTAGAAAGTGTATCAGCTGGTTACAAAAGGCTTTTGTGCATCTCTTCCACCGTCATCAAATATAATTCATATTAATTCAAATATCTTAACTCAAATATTTATTATATTACCATCATCATACCTCCACTTTTGTTTGACTATAGTTATTTAAACGTCCTTCATCCTAAAATATACCAAGATTTAATACATAACCACATGCTGGCATTTCATTTACTTATTTATAAAATCCTCCATTAACATTAAATCCTCATATCCTATTTTAGCTAAACATCCATATTTAATACCAAAATTTTCTAATCCTCCAGTATATAATTTATTATCATTATCCTTTCTTTATTTAACTATATCTATATCATAACATTTTCCCCTATTAGTTAAAACATGTTAACTGTGTCTAATTTTGTTCTTTTTTATTATTGTTATTAATAATCTTTATATATAGTCCAAAAATATTTCTAACCTTCCCTTCTCATATTCAATTATTACTTATCATAACATTATATACATTACTATCATTATCAATTTTTATTTAACTATACCTATTATCACTGAATTTAACTAAATTTAGCTAATTTTGAATTATACTCTTCCATCTATCAACCTGTATCTCTCCAATAGCAAAACAATCTTATATTTACTGCCATTTGTGGATCCAATTCTCCAAACATCTTTTTAAACAAGTCTGTACGGAGTCCTCTTTGCACCTCCTTGTTTGTAGTATCTCTCATATAATGTTGACGCCCTCCTTCTGTTTCCTTTGTCAGCTTGTCTTTAATTCTCAGCAGTGTTATCAAATATATGATAGACTGGAATTTTTATTGCCAGCAAAAGACTTTTGCCTTGCTTTTCTCTGAGATTTTGCGATATCCCCGAGATCAGCAAGATGTAATCTTCCTGTTCACCATCTCTTCGGGATGATTTAGGTCCGTTGGAACCCCTCACCAATAAAAGTGTCGAGTGCGATCTCTGAGCTTTGAGATCGCGCGTCGTCTTGTCACGGCATCAGCCCCTCCTCTCGGTGAAGTTTTCTTCTGATTAACCCACTTTTGCCCCTTGTGAGCTAACTAGCAATGATAATAGGAAACAGAGTTAGGTGGCTATGACCTCCACTTTAACTTCCCAAAATCCTCTTTGTACAGCTTTATTACAGAATATTTTACAAAGAAAAAAGTAACTGATAGATTACTATTTCCTGTATTACATGCAGTCAATTCTGGACCTTGCCAAGACAAGTTACATGCCAATCTGAGTCATAATTCTAGTGTATTGTAAAAAAGATTAATTTATGGTGCATAACTAATTAAAATATATATGAATTTTGAAAAATATTGTGTTCTTGGTACTGCTGTTTTTCCTTTATGTATTAGAATTAATCAAAGAGATAGATCGTCTAGCAAAAACAAATTTGGAATTGCAATGTCAAGCAGACAAAGATTGTTCAAACTTGAATACACAGATGAAAATCTTGGAGATTGAACTTGAAGACCAGTTAAACAAAAATCAAAATCTAGCTGCAATGGCATCTGAAGTTATTGACCTAAGACAACAAATGGAAGCTCTTGAAAGACAGCTGAAAAATCAGAGAGATTTCATGGATGTAAGAAAAACATGTATAAAAATTTGGATTTATTTTTTTTGCTAGCATTCTGGCGTAAAGGTTTCTCTTAAAGTATAAAATTATGATAATCTATGAAAAAATAAATGTTAAAATTAGTAATTAAATGATCTTTATTTGATTTGAAATCTAAAATAGACTCATATCTGTAAAACTGACTTTCATTTTCTTAACAGAAGCAAGCTATTGAAAGGGAACATGAACGTGATGAGTTTCAAGAAGAAATTTGGAAACTAGAAATGGAATTAAAACTTACAACAAAATCTCAAGCTTCTGGAAAGTCCAGAACCGATCTGGTGAGTAAAATCATTGCATATCAAAACTATTTTTAGTGCTAACTTGTGCTTGACGCAAGAATTAAGAGAATATATCAAAATGAAGAAGAATGAATGTTAGAAATTGAATATGATCTGCTGTGATTATATGCAGGCGAAATAGGAAAACTATGCTCCATTACAATATGATATGGTGTTCCAATGAGTTCAGTATGAATGTTTTGTTTTACACTATTTTGTTGATGTACCATTGGCGCCAAAAGATTTTTAAAAATTTAACAGAGAAAAAGTAAATTCAAGCTACAGGATGGTAGAATTGAAACCTTTCAAGCCACAATTTCAGTAGATTTTCCCAAATCAAAGGAAATGAATTTGAGGCACTAGGGAAGAAAGTGAAACTTTATAGGCTCACCCATTTCCTCCAATTTTCTTTGCTTCTAATCAGCAATGAATAAATGAAGTCTGATGACTGCTTACTGACAGACCCAGGAATAGAAATCAAAAGTAGTGTTCTAATGCCATAGTCTCCCAAGCTTTTTCTGGAATAATTTTATGAAATTTGGCAGTCTAGGGTATATAGGCTTTATCAAGATCAGAATCAGCTCTAAATTAACCAGTCAACTTGATTCACGTTCCTCATTATTATGGAGCATTTAAAGGTTTCTGCAATGAAATCCTTACAGGTAATCCTCACTCAATGACCCTAGTTGGGACCAGAATTTCCATCACTAAGCTATGCAATTCTCAAGCAAAACTTCATATGACTGCATCTTTTGGCAGTTTCAGTACAGAATGGGACAACTCGCTGCAGGATAATTCAACAAATACAAAAATTAAATTAATTTCAATGGAACTTTTGGTCAGTTGTTGGGTCGTTTTTCATCCTCCGGAGCTTTCAGGGAAGCCTCCGGAAGGCCCCTGAAGGCTCCGGAGGGCTTAAACCGGTCCTACGAGCAAACCGGTCAGTTCCTGAACTTCCGGTTTACCCATAGGGCATGGTTCTTTGCCCTCCGGAGGCTTCAGGGAAGTTCTTGAACCCCCCGGAGGGCCTCCGGGGAGGGTTGGGGAAACTGTTTTCGCCCTCCCCGGGCTCCTACAAAGCCTCTGGAGCCTAGGAAGGGCAAAAAAAGCATGTAAAAATGGGGGGGAGTGCCTGTCATGCGCGCATGCATGCTGGGGAGTTCACGCATTGCATTATGGGTGCAGCACACCAACACACGACCCCCCTGCACTCCCCTTGCTTATGGCATATGAGCCAAAAAAGGTTCGCCTTTGCTGGAGTAAGAGATCAAAATAAATTAATTTTTTTGTAAAGATTATGATCCAGAGCTAACAGGTAGCTCATAAGTTGCTCCTGCTACCTTTTTTGATCTCCATGATCTCATACTCCATAATGAGGTCCTCGGGGAAGGTTGGAGGTAGCAGGAACAACTTGTGATATTCCCTTCAGCTTCTCCATTGACTTTGTTCTGGGAAACCAGCAGGGAATATCACAAATGGCAATCACATGATAGCAGCTTGCAATGTTGTAGTCATAACATCTAGCATTTCTGAATCATAATCTTTTTTAATGTTATTTTATTAAAAGTTTTCTCTTAATATAAAATAGAAATAGAAATAAAGACAATGGAGAAAGGGGATAGAGGATTATCTCCTCTATCTAGGAAGGAAGTGAGAAAATTTTTAAAAAGAAACAAAAAGCAGTAATTTCTGACTTTTCAGTGCAATGAGATATACTACATAATAGAACTGTAGAATCAACTTTTTAGATATATCAATAGTACCACTAGCCATTAAACATTAAAAAGCTAAAGATGCATAGTATAATTAATTATAATTAGGCATACTGTTGTGAAGTTCCCAGAAGACGACCTAATGAATTTACGAGCCTCGAGACAAAGTTCAAAAGAAATCCAATCATTTATTAGGATCAACATTCTTAATGTTGACAACTGTTTTATCTAAGCCTCTCCCCTATTCATTTTTGATACAAGGCAGGCCTACCTGAGACCTATATGTATCTTAGCATTTTTATGGCTGTATCATTAAAATTAGAATATGTTGAATATATAAATTGTCTACATTACAGGATGAAATATAGTGTAGTTAGACTTGACTACCACACGTGCAGTGGGACTTATCTTTTTTCTTCCTTGTAATCTCTTGGGATCTTTCAGAGCCTCCAGTTGCCTTGGAGCAAAACACTTAGAACAGAAGCATATGGGCCTTCAGGTTTTTAGTACTACCAAGGAGCAGCTTTTGATATGAAACATTAGATTAATCAAAGTAAAAATATTAGGAATATGGTGATTATTTTCTTACTGTTTGTGTTCCTTTTGTATTTGTCTTTATAGGTAGAATCTCTCCACAATGAAATAAAAGAGAGAGTGGATGATTATAACAGGCTTTTTACAGAAAAAGAGCAAATAGAGAATCTCCTTGCAGCTCGTAATGAAGAAATAGAAAAGTTGGAAGGACAAGTCATGGAGTTTCAATGTCTGAATAAAGAGGTGGCAAAGAATGTTGATAAACTCATGCAGGAACTGGAAAAAATGAAAAAAAGGGAAATTGAATTAAAAGAAGTAAGCTTAATTTTGTAATTTTAAATTTTTAGTAAGGGATTTGGAATTTATACAGGACAGCTAATAACTGAAATTGTGTGCTTTTTTCAAATATACAAACTTCTCAATGAAGATAGGAAAATGCAAACAGGTAGTAAAGAAAAATGGAGCTATTCAACTATTTTGGCTTAATCTACTAAGAGGCATAGGCATGTATTTGGCAGCATTGTGAGGAGCAGGAAGAGGTCTAAAAGCTCAAGACTAATTGAAATATAATCAGGAAATATCTGTTTATTTTGAATAAAAGATAAAGGGGACCCTTCAGATTTTACTCCACTAGTCATTGCCAACTAAGGGAGAACTGCTCATCTCTGTTTTAAGGCCATTGAGCCAACGTTGTCCAAAGACATTTTGATGGTCATGTGACCAGCGTGATGTCATAGTGTGCTGTTGCCTTCCCACCAAAGTAGGTCCTATGTATCTCGGATTTGCATGTTTTCAAAGTGCTTCGTTGGGAAGAGCTGGGGCGAGGACAGGAGCTCACCCTGACACATGGTGCTCTTGTCTCGAACCTGGGCTGTCAGCTTTCCAGCTGTCAAGCCTAGTGTCTTAATGCTGGGCCACCATGCCCCCTTACTTTGAATAGGTTTTTGTCTATTAATCTTATCTCAATTTTATTGGTAACTTTCTTGATAAGAGTGTAAGAATATATTCTCATCAAGGTTACCCAAGGTTTGACGGTCATCCCAGTTGCTCAGGTAAAGCAAGTAGGTACCTTCTGTATATTGGGTAGATGCTTGCAGTGGACAATCACTTTAGTAACAATGGCCAAAGTATAATTTCATTTTATATGGAAGAAAGTGATTACTGCAAAACCATTCCTTTATTTTACCAAGAAAATCACTTGGTTAGACAATATAAAGTGATTGCCAGTATAATGTCAGTTCTCTCAGATCAGATGCACTCAGCATCGTATTGAGAAAATGCTGAGGATCTAATAGTATCAATGAAGTGGTTAGATTAAAGCATTCAGGTTAGCCAGTTGCTAATATTTCTGTGAAGCTAAAGAAAACACTGGATAATGAAGATTTGCTTCCTGAACACTTTTGAGTATGTCTTACAGATTTTTGGCTGCTAATCACAAAAATAACCTATAATTTAACCTTTATGTTCTATAGAAATATTCTGTTTTTATACAGTGGCAATTTACACCTTCAGTACTTGTTGGCTGTGCTGCACACATGAAAGAAACATACAAAACATGGAACTGTTGTTGAAGCACATCCAGTTTGCCAAATACAACTGGAATATCTAGGAGATCCAAAAGTAGTGGCTCTGCTGCTTGAAATGCAGCTCAGATATAACAAGTACTGTTGTTACATATGCAGATGGGACAACCGTCCGAGAGTCACCTTACATTAAAAAGAAAGGGCCACTCTGAAATAATTTGGTTCCAGGATAGAAAAATGTGGCACATGAACCCTTTGTTGACCCAACAAATATTTTTGCCTCCGCTTTACCTAAAATTCACTAATTAAAAAAATTGTTTCCAAGAATAACTGATGCCAAGATTAAGGAAGGCATTTGTTGGTTCACAGATCAGATACATTATTAGTGTCAAGCAATTCGAAGATCTGTTAGTTAGTTTAGAGAAAATTGCCTAGAATGCATTCAGGGATGTTGTTGAGAATTTTCTTGGCAACTACAGAGTACCAACGTACATTCTCATCTGGTTGACAAATTTCTTATGACACATGATCATGGAATTCAAAATGTCACTAAGATTCATTTTCTTTATTCACACTTGGACTCCTTTCCCCAAAATCTAGGTGCAGTCAGTGAAAAACATAGTGAAGATTTTCATATTGCCATAATGAAAAAGTGATATCAGGGCAACTGGAATCTATTAATCCCAGCTGGCTGGCTATTGTTAGAAATTGCAGTGAGGAGCATCGGACACTTGAATACAAACCAAAATCAACTGCTAAACACTTCTGACTCTGTTGAACTCATGCAGCATGTCAGAAATATTAGTAATTAAATACATTATAATAACTGAAAATTAATTTCATTTTCTCAAGATTCCTATGTGTTATGTCGTTCTGAAATTGTGTTCAGTTTTAAGGAATCTATGATAACCATCAGAAGGTTTCCAGAAAGCAAATCTTTTGAAAAAAGTTGTCCAGTGAAATTAAAGCGGGAAAGAAGATTTATAGTGGGAATATGGAACATAAAGAACATGATCATGAAAAAACAGAATACAATAAAATATTATATTCATGAACTGTCCATTGACATCTTAACATCAACAAATAGAAATGGCCTGGAATTAGACATTTTCAGTCAGAAGATCATACTGTTCATTAGCTAGGACATGAAAAACAAAAAAGTACAGCATTGCTTCAGGAAGGATTTAGCAGGAACAATGGATATAATGCAAACAATAACCAAATAATACAAATTAGACTTCTTGGACTTTATTAGGAAGATTATCCAAGTTTAAACTCAATGACTGATGTTAAAAAAAGGAGGTTGATGAGTTTTATGGTCAAATTCAATCTGAAAGTGAACACAACATATAAGCAAAATGAATTGCATATGGTTGGAGTCTGGAATGCCAAAGATGGAGATATTGACAAAATGTAATTGGACTCTACAGCCTAGGAAACAAAAATGAAACAAAATAATTACTTACCAACTTCTACTAATCACATTGCAAGATGTCTAAGGCCTGAGGGACTGATTGCAGGGACCCATGATTCAGGAAAGAGTGCAACTAGCATGCAACACAAAATTCTACAAAGTTGTTCCTAGTGACCTAGCCACAACTGCCAACTGCTCTTCAAGTAAAAGTTGTGAGTCTAGGAAGAATCCCAAGTTGTGCATGGGGGTCTGTCTGGTGCAGTGCAACCCTATCCAGAACTAAAGAAGATCCATACAACTATAGCTACTCTGAGTTTTGTCCCCATCCAGACCCCACAGCCTCCAAGTACTGCAAGACGGTAGCAACAGTAACATGTGGGTCACCTGGATGAAGATATGAGTATTGTCAAGAAAATTAATGATGCCTTATCCCATGGTGGCAGATGATGTCTCCCAGCAGCTACTTTATATATTAAAGAGAAGCGCAGAAAATACTAAGCCCTGCATATATCACAAAGGAGTGCTCATGAACTGGACCTCTCACTCTCTTTCAATACTGATTAGGACCAGCCTTAGAAAACAGCCAAACAAATGCAAAACTGCCACCTAGATCTTGCAGCCATACCAAAAGGCTACTATGGTCAGTGGTATTGAAAACTGCGGAGAGGTTAAGGAGAGCAAGGATGGATACATGATTTCTATCACGCTTTTGCAAGATTATCAAATCACAAGTGTGATCAATACTGTTTCTCTCCCAGAACCAGGCCTGAAATATGAGTGGATTTTAAGAACATTAAATATGTTCAAAGGGTAGCAACGATAATCAAAGGAATAAGAAGCTAAGTCCACTGAAGAAAATGTTTATTATGAATTTGAGTTACAGGAAGTGAGATAGTTTCAAAAGAGAACTTCTGGAACGAAACCAATAACTCAGAACTGTGGGGGAAATTCTCTTTATTGAATGTACTCAATCACAAGATGTAAAGAGTGGTTTAAATAGAATTTCTTTATTGGGAAGGGGGGATTGGACAGGATTGCCTAAATACCGTATTTTTCAGAGTATAAAATGCACCAGAGAATAAGACGCACCAAGGTTTTGAAGAGGCAAATTTTTAAAAAAGTAGGTAGGTAGGGAGAGGGATAGAGAGAGAAATACAGTAGGTAGGTAGGAAGAGAGAGAGAGAGAGAGAGAGAAGGTAGGGAGGGAGAGGGAGAGAAATACAGTAGGGAGGGAGGGAGAGAGAGTAGGTAGGTAGGTAAGGAGATGTTTCCAGGTGTATTTATCCATGTGCTGCAGAAGGAAATCGCTGACAATCTGTAGCACCTAAGACTTTGTTTCTGCTGGCACAGCAATTGATCAATCTAATTCTCATCAATTACTTTAACTAAAGAGCTTTACGAAAGGGGGGGAAAAAGTTTTTGCACTCTGCAAACCTCCCAAAAACAGCCCATTTTTTTTTTAAAGCATGAATAGCCTTGGTGGGGCTTGTAGAGTGCTCGGGGGGGGGAGGCAAAAACGAGCAAAAAATTGCCCATTTTTTTGTCAAAAAAGATACATACGTAGCCTTATGGAGGCTTATAGAGTGCTGGGGGGGGGGGCAAAAACGGGTCATTTTTTGCTCATTTCTGCCATCCCCATCCACCAGGAACTCTCTGAAAGCCTCCCTAAGGCTCTGTGTGGCCATTTTGGTGAAGGGGCAAAAAATGCTGTATTCGATGTATAAGACACCCAGATTTTCAGCCTCTTTGAGGAAAAAATATCGTATACTCCAAAAAATACGGTAGCTTCTTCAATTATAGGGTTTTGTGATCTTGAATTATCTTCAAATTAGACAATTAATACATATAAAATCCTTTCAAAAGATGATCACATGATTATGGACTAGAGCAGCACTTGCCTCTTGCTTTTGGTGTTTCTAGAAAGCTAAAACGTCACTAGGCTGTATAAAAAATATTTACTTACAATTTTTTTTTGATGTTTTACAGGATAAAGGAACATTGCAGCAGCAACATAACAAACATTTAATTCTGATTTCCACTTTGCAATCTAAACTAGACGAAGTTAGACATAGAGTACTTATTGATACTAATAAGGATCATATGCTAAAGGAACAACTAAAAATGCAAGAAGAACTTACTACAAAAAAAGGAGAGGTAAATCAAATATAACTCAAAACTCAGTGGGAACAAATTTCATGTTGATTCTTCTCATGTGAAAATATGATTAGCAGTGAAAATTCCTACTCCAAGAATATAATTTATGCATGCATAATGTCTTTTGTAAAAGTCCACAGATCCTTTTTCTTTTGTTTGCAGATATTTATACAGGTAGTCCTCATTTAAAGATTATTTTTTCAGCAACTGTTTGAAGTTACGACAGTGCTGAATGACATTGATGACTATTCTGCAGAATTGCAGCCATTGCAGTATCCCTGTGGTCACATGATTACCAATTGGGCACTTGGCAGCCAGCTGTTAATTATAATGGTCACAGCATCCCACATTCACGTGATCACCATTTGTAACTTTCATTGTGTTAGCTCATGATAAACAGAGCCAGTCGGGACACTAGTGGAAGGTTGCAGATGGCAATCATGTGTCACCACGTTTAATAGGCATGTTGGATTTGCTTAGCCACCACATTTGAAACTGTCCGAACTGTTGTTGAAAGTCAGTATAGTATGTAATGTCATGCTTTACTAACTGCCTCACTTAGTGACCTTGCTCCCTTTCCCAATAACAGATAGTTCTTGACTTATGACCATAATGGAGCCAGGAATTTTTTTTGTATGTCATAACGGTCATAAATCAAGACATCCACATGGCCAACTTGATTTAACAACATTATTTGCAGCAGTTGAAAAGCAAACAGTGCTTCCTGGCAAAAACCATAATAAATTGTGTTCATATGATTGTGGGATGCTCTGCAAATTTGGGTTGCTTGCCAAGCACTCAAATACAATCACATGACTTTGGAGCGGGCAGCCATTGAAACTTTGAATCCAGATCGTAAGTTCTTTGGACGGGGGGGTTGGGGTTGTCATAATTTTGAATGCTTGCTAACTCATGGGTTGTAAGTTGAAGACTTGTATCATTGTTAACCAAGAACTAAATTTATAAGGAAAATTTGATTTGCCTTTTAAGTGACAGCTGCAGGATTTATTTTATTTCCTGCAGGAAATATATTACATTTTTAAGGTGGGACTCCTAGAAACAAATAATTCCCATTTACTTTGAATTCTTTATCATGGTCTCTGTTCTGACCCCCCTCCGACCTGCAAATCACCCAGATACAGGCTTGGCTGTTTGCCACTCTTTAATCACGGATTTGTCAACTCCTTTGGCTGACGGCCCAGACAAGACTCACATGCAAGAATAGTTGGCAGCAACCCAAAGTCCAACAGGCACAGATACAAGACAGACAAAGTATTCCAATACTGTTTCAAACGGTTGTGTCCTGCAAATGACCCCTCCCAACTTCTTCACTTATATACTTTCTTGGGAGGGGCCAAGCCACAACCACCTGGGCTTAATTATCGTCTCTGAGTCTGCCTCCGGAGCTGCTGCTTCCATTTCTCCGCCCGTCTTAATCTTGCATCAGGAACAAACTGCCTTGAATCCTACCCACTGCTCCATGCCTCAGGCGCCTCCTGGTGGCCAACCAGCCTCTCTGGTCCCTGCTCTGAATCTGAAACCTGCCCAGGGTCCTTCACATCTTCCCTGGCAGACTCATATGGTTCCTCACTATCCAAGTCCATCAGCAGCTCAACCGAATCCTGCTGGGCCACAACAGGTCTCTATAACCCATATACATTGAGTATCATGTGTGCAGAGTATGTTCAGAATCGTCTAAAGCTTACAGATTACTTGGAAATACCTGATTCAATATAGGGGCAGAGGGCAGAATTCTTCACCTCTAGCTATTTCTTACTATTCTTATAAAGTAGACTTCCTCTTCTGTACCTTTTCCCATTCATAAGCCTGCTGATCAGAGTGAAAATCTACAGAATTTAGATGCTTTCATCCTTTTTCCTGTGTAGTAGTTTTTGCACTTAAAAGAATCATCTCTGTCTCTTGAAACATCACAATTTAGTTTCTATCCATCATGGGCAGATGGAACATTTGATTCTATTTTCTCTAAAATACAAAGAATATTAGGTCTTATTTAGTTCTCAGAAGAATCTCCATGGTTAAATGGAGTATGCAATAAACATTTCCATACTTGAACAAAATGGCTTTTATTTAATTTCCACAACCCATAAGACAAATTAAGTCTCTTTTTAGCATTTTCCAAACTGTCTCTTACTTTTCTGATCTGAGGAAAGAAAGAAAAGCTGGGAGTTTCCTTGATGATTGCTTGTAAACAATAAAGCAAGCGCATTCATCACCAATTTTTGTAAGAGAGTTTATAGCTCAGGTTTGCAAACCTGGATGCATATTTTTTTTTTGATAGACGTTTACAGTTTAGGAGTCATTTTAATGAAATTTTATATATATATATACTTAGTGTCACATATATATGTGTGTGAATTTTTACAAAGATATGTTGATAGAATGATTGAAGATAGTAATACTTTGTTTAATTCCATAATTTCATTTTACTTCAGGTTGCTGATTTATTAGAACAACTTGGAAAATTTAAAGATAATTTAATGAATAAAAATGAAGAAATCTTACAGCTGAAATCAAAGTTAGAAGTGGAAAAAAATGCTAACAACAACAAACTAATCCAATTGAAAGAAGAAAATGCACATCTGAAAGTATGCCTGCAATTTAAAGGAAAAATCATTTCTTTAGAGATTGTGTTCCTAGAAACTACATATAATACCTTAATTAAGGAAAAAACACATAATGTGTTTGTGGGAGAATTTGCTGTAACAATGCTACAAAATATTAATTAAAACTAGACCTAGAGTTTAGATGTAGTTTAGGTGCACAGCCTTTTTTAAGCAAATAATAAGCATGGATAAAATTAGAGAAATATTGCACTAGGAGAAGATGGTATACAAATCCTAAATTTAATTCCAGTGTGTCTGTTCAAAATTGGACTTCTTAGGAGAACAGACATGTTTATATTTCATTATATGGTTTTCAGAAAGGAATCCAGGGCTGTTTTTTCCATTTACATTTGTTGAAGTGCTAACATTGGTGTTTTGGTAGACTTCCCATCTAATTTTTAGGAAAAATTGAAGGAACACTATTCATTTTTTAAAAAAATAAGTCTTTGTTATAGACCGAAACTAGTGTAGTATTTTACAGACTGGCTCCCTTTGAGTTAGAAATTTATCACTCAGTGTTTTTTCGGAAATAGATATAAAAATACAAACAGAGCAATTTTGCTCTATGTTTCTTGGATTAGCAACAAAATGTCTCAGATTAACAAAAATTGGTCCAGTTGCCATGATTCAACCTTTAGACACCTTTGACCTGGATGATTAAGTCTTCATTGACATACAAATAGAGCAAGAAACCTAAAAACATAAATATAAGAAAAAATTTGAGGCACTGAAGGCTGTAAATTTTAACAGGATTATCTTTATACATTATATGCTATCTGATATTTATGTTGTATATAGCACACATCAGATATATTTTGCTTTTAAAGTGCAAGTCTCATATGTATCTTCAGCTTGGGAATATAAATTTTTCCCATTTAGAAGCTATGTTTCAATCCTATTTGCAGCTTGATGTCTCAGCTCAGATACTACTAAGGCTAAAAAAAAGAATCTTGAAAACACAATCTGTTTTCTAGAAAATATGAAGATGAAATAGCTTTGTAATTTTGAACAGAATTACATAACAGTGCAAACATATTTTGTTAAATATTACCCATCTCCAAGCCAAATGTTATTTTAATCAAGGCTATGTTATCTCATATATATCCTAATAGCAGAGGCTATTTGTTCCAAATATAACATAAAAGAGAAGTTACTGATTGAATGCATATAAACTAAAAAAAACTATTATTAATATTCCCCACAATGTGGGACATATTTGGAGTTGTCATCATGCTGTTTTATTTTTGTCAACAGTAAAGGAATAGATTGTGATAGAGTGATCTGTCTAACATAGAACTTTTTCTGTTAGGAAAACATTGAAAAATTGGCCATACAATGTCAAAATCCAGGTGAAAATGAGCTGGTTATTCTGCAGTTCCTCAAATCCTTGCTTGAAGAAAAAAATCAAGAAACTGATCACCTGAATGAACAAATTGAGAGACTGGAACAAAAAATAGAGAGTAGCAAGGAAAATGAGGTAACAAATATCACTTTTTAAAATTTGCTTGATAATGAATCTATTGATAAATGTGTGTGTGTGTGTTTGTGCTGATAAATAAATAAAGGAAGACTAGTATAGATCTATTTCAAGCTATTTAGCTCTCATCAGTTAGCCATACCCTTACTGGGATTCGAACCTGGGCTATATTACATACTAGGCAGACGTCTTAGCCATTAAGCCACAGGCTCTGATCCGTTATCAGCTGAGCCAGGGAGAAAGGTATATATTTAAAGTCACAACCCCTGGTATGCCCCAATTATGGGAGGAAGCTAACTGCTTCCATCATCTGTCAATCGGCTCATCACAAGAGTCCATCACGACAGAAACCCAATATTTTTACTGTGGCTTTGTTATATTTGTGTTTTATATTTGTGCTGATAAATAAATAAAGGGAGACTAGTATAGATCTATTTCAAGCTATTTAGCTCTCATCAGCTAGCCATACCCTTACTGGGATTCGAACCTGGGCTATATTACATATTAGGCAGATATCTTAATGTGGCTTAATGGCTAAGACGTCTGATAACGGTAATAAGTGTGAAAAATGGTCATAAGTTCACTTTTTTCAGTGCCATTGTAACTTTGAATAGGCACTAAATGAACTGATGTCAGTTGAGGACTACCTGTAATAGTTTGCTTGAGTCATTATTTCTTTTCAGCCCAAATTCATGTTTTTATTTGAGTTCCTAATAAGTTTCTACTTCACAATATTAAAGACATTAAACAGAGCTCTCCACATAGATCACATAAATGTTTATAATATATGTTTAAAATAAACAGATACATCAGAACTAATGCCTAGTAATATTTCAGGTTCTCAAAAAGCAAATGCTTGAAACAGAAGTCATGAAATCAACTATAGAAGAACTTCACAGTGAGAAGGAGCATTTGTTAAGAAATAAAGCAGAAGAAATCGAAGAACTTCATAAAATAATTAAGAAGCTTCAGAAGGAGTCAGGACCTCTTATACCCATCCATCATGGAACTAAAAATGGGCAAGGCAACCCAAATTATTTTTCTTTGGAAGAACCAGAAGAGAATCTTAATAAATTTAAGGAAGGGTCACAAAGTGTTTTAGAAAACGAAAATGGTGATGACAACTGTGTACGGCTTAGTACCAGTCAGAATGAACTTCAGAGACAACTAGAAATGTCTTTGATGGATAAAGAAACTTCGCAGCAGCTGCTTAATGAAAACGAATCTCAGTTTAAAATGGAATTTAAAATCCTAGAACAAAATCTTGAAACTCTTCAGGAATCTCCTAGGCAACATTGTTCTGAGCTAACATCTTTACAGTTGTTATACAAAGAACTACAAGAACAACACATGCTTCTGAAGGTGTATGTAATGCAAAAGGAAGATGAAATGAAAGAGATAAATTCATGTAGTCAGGATCTTGAAGTTCACCAAAGAGAGAGAGAAATGAAACTGTTAGGGACAGAACTACAACTCCAAATAGAGCAGAATGTAGAGCAGGCAGCTAAAGTTCAGCATATGACTGAAAATATTGTGAAACTTGAAAATGAACTTAAAATTATGACACAAGCAGTGCACAATAATGAGACCACTTATCAAAGAAAGATAAATGAACTTCAAGTTACTGTTGCAGAACTGAAGGCTGAAATTGAGAAAAAGGTGGAAGAACTGGAATTACTAAGATCTGAAAAAGATATGTTTCACTCACAGCTGAAGATCCCCATAGAAAATGACCAAGACAATTACCAGAAAGAAGTTGCATGCCCTAAGACCCTTGATGTTGATGTCTTTTTACCCTCTGAAGAAAAAGAGAAAGGGGAAGAAGAAAGAGATTTAAGTAATATGCTTTCAGCATCTGTTGATTTTTTTATTCCAATGGTATGTATTAATCCCCAATTATTGGTAAATCTTTAATAGGAGACTCAGGTTAAGATAAACATGGTTAAAAGAAACTTAGATGTATAGGGAAATTATCAATCATTTTTCAGTAAGCAGAATGTACCTATCACCAATAATACTAGCTTGCAAAGTCATCATACCAAAACTTATATTGCTATGATGGATCTTTACAGAATTACTCTCTAAATATATTATCAAAAGAACAGGTCAGTATATCTATTGGGAAAAATTCCACAACTTTAGGAAATTTCAAACAAGTTTACTTTGAAGTATCACTGAATACTAGATGACTAGGAAAACTAAACTTTTCTGAATTCATACTGAGAAATGTAGTTGTGCTTCATTTTCTTTTATAGAAACAAGATGTTTGCACAAAATTCCCTATTTTCTGTTTTATCTCAGCTAATGTTAGGAAGTATTCAATTTACAGCTATTTTCTAAAGATTTGTATTACTTTACAGGAAGAAGATAGTGTGTCTAATCTGCAGATCTCGAGCAGAAATCCAAATATTCACAGTAAACAACTGCAAGACATCCCTTTCATTCAGAGGAAGCAAACAGACTGTAGTGAAGTACAGCAAAATCTGAAACTTTGTTTTAAAAATACGTGGCAATCAAATCAGGATTCTCAAAATTCACAAATCTCTCAAACAATACCAAATTGCTTTCAGAATATAATCATGAATAAAACTTTGTGGGATTCTCCTGAGAATATGAGAAAAGAGAACGAAAATGTAGAGTTTCAAGCAAGTCTTTCCCTAACACCCTTCTCAGAAGTTGATGTTATGCATAGTATAGCCTTTGAAAGCCTATGCTCGGAGAACTCAATCATCCAGGAAGACACTCCTAGAGTTTTAGAATATCCAGTTTCTTATTCTAATAGCAATGAGGATACAGCAGCCAATCCCCACGTCTTGTCTTCTGTGTTCTCAGAACCCACCTCTTCTGTTAACAAGTGCAGTGGTCTACAAGAAAATGTATCAGTAAGTGACTAATTATTTCCATATTCACATTGTTTTGTTGCTGAGTCATGTATCTTCAACAGTTCCCATGGAGACTAAATGAGTTATGAATGGCAATTACTTTGTCATAGTCCTTTTTGTATCATTTCACCATGAACTCTTGTCAGGAAAGCAAAGGTAATTCTCAGATAATACTACCGTGGCCTTTTAGTAATCAATTATATGTAAGTGACTTGAAAGTAAATATAATTACTTTAGGAAGTAATAAACACAATTGCAGCAATATAATAAGAGAGCTATCATAACAGTTGAATGTAGAATTATTCTACCCGTTCACTAATGGTTCCAAAGAAAGCATTACTGATTATCTCGTGCATGCTTTGAAAGTGATTGGGAAGACGTGCTTCACTTTTCATAAATGCAGCATCTCTACGTATTAAAGCAGACTTTCTCTTTTTTAGGCTTCTCTACAAGCCTAAAAGAACACCAGTCTGCTTTAAAAAAAATGTGATCTTGAAGCAAATACATTTATTTCAGGTTCACATGAAAACCTAAAAAGGGGTTACTTTTATGATTAGAAGTGCTATAATCACACAAGATCCAAAATATTTCTGAATAATATTTGATTATGTTGAACTATGCAAGCTATAAAAGCACATTTGTATAGATTAAGCCAAAGGTTTATCTATTCCAGTACCTTGTTTTTACCTGGGAAATTTTCAAAGGATTTCTCATGGAAACCACATAATTAGTGCATTGGTTGTTGGATGAAAAAGGTGATCAAAATGAAAAATTAATGATGGAGCAATTTGAGAGCGGGAGTCTTAAATCTACTTATGTCCCGGGATTCAGAAGAATAGGCAAAGGCATCTGATGAGTCATACCTTAGCTGGTGAATTCTCAAGGCAAGGTGAAGTTATATATGGTAGATGGAATCCAATGAAAGATGCTTAGTCAAGATGACTAGCATGCATGGTTGAATGAAGCAGATAAAATCTAGATCAGTTGCTAATTTTTTGGGGGGGGGTCTTGACAGTTCTGGATGCTTATGTTTTTCCTAATATCGTAGAAGATTGTTGCTTTAACAAGAGAATTAAAACCATGTGAAGCTTTATGTAAGCTATCAAGAACTGTGGTATAATATTCTGACCGATGCCAAAGAATCTGATTTTCCTGAAAAAAAGCTGAGTTTTTCAATTCAGAATTCTGTATGCCTGAAGTGATGTAGTGTCTGCCCAAAGGTCATCCTCTAAGTAAGAAGAAAAATATTCTTAATCTTCTCTTATTGGAAGTCTTTAAAAGGAAAAGATTGAATTTCTCTGCAAACTTTGGTAGCCAGCACATGGGGCAATTGTAAAAATAAAAAGTATATCTAATAACTCAAGAAAATTAAGAATAAACAAAATAACTTGAGAATATAGAAACTGGAATTAAAGGACCAGGCACACCCTTCCCGTCATACCACATGATGATCTGCACTCAGATGGCCATGTGTTTTGTCTTACAACATTTTGTGGAAGGCCCTTTAATTTATATGGCATGCTCCCCTTATACTGAGGCAAAATTATTAATATTTTGCAAGATGCATGTGTGTTTTGTGAAGCCTATTAATGTATTACTGATAGGAATTATGAGAGCAACAGTTCCTTGCACAGCGAAGCTAGAGCTCTTATCTGAGCAGGGGTACTGAGGAGACCATTCACTTTTCTTATGTTCCAGGTCTTATTATTCAGTAGAATGTTTTCCCTGTCTAAATTGATTTTTTTCCTAATAGGTTTTTTTATAGTAAAACTGGATTCTTGCAGTATTGAGTCTGCTGCTTCCAATGCTCTGGTAAATGTTGGGGATTTTTGCAAGGCTCAGGATGGGATTGAAGTATTGGTGTATCTAAAAAAGACCTCCCTTCCGCAGAACTTCTTATGAGAACAAGAGTTTCTGTAGAAACCTAAGTTTTCCTCAGATGAGTTCTCTATGAGAAATGATATATTTGGGGTACAAATATATCATTTTAGTCGCTGATATGAGGATCCTCTACTTCAGGGTTCCTTTGGGTACAGTAAAATATGTAGAATATTGCTTCAGAATATTCAGCAGTAGGGACTTGTTTAATTCTTGAGTGCAAAGATTAGCAGTGTATTTGCACAGCTAACACTGAACAATGTTAAATACCAGTTTGGTCACATTAACACATAGCAAACTATAAGTGTTTAAATTAGTATTGTGTACTTTGAAAAAATGTTCAGAAATTTATGTTTCATATTGTTTCAGCCATACGGTTACATGCAAATTTGTGACTATTGTTATAGCAGCTTCACTGGTCTACTTCATGACTGATTTAGATCTGTATAATTTGGGAACAGGCTTTATGAAAGATAGGAAGATAATTTGGGGACAATGTGAAAAAGGACCTTCTGGGAATTTATTTTCAGAGATAGAAGTTCTGGTTAAAGGAGCCCAGATGAATTTCATCTTTCCTAATTTTTGCCTAGATATCCAAAGTCAAATATTTGGGGGGAGGGGGGCTTTTAAATGAACATATTGCTGAAGCAACTTGTAATTGCTGGATACTATTAGTTATATTTATAATTGTGTTGATTTAGTTTTGATGTTAATTTGTAATTTTTTGTTTGTAACATTAGTCCATTTAAGTCTATTTTTAGAACAAAAGGATGGAAATAGAACATAAACATGGGTTATTAAATAAATAAAAGCAAGAGTGGTTGTAGATCAATCTTTAACATATCTAGGAATTCATTCCATTTTTCTGTATGATATCTGATAGATAAACAACACTGAAATCTCTCTGATACCACCTGAGTTACAAGATGGTCTGAAAGTGACAATGTCCAGACTTCATCATGCAAGCACTGAATATGGAAGCAGTGAGTTCATGGATACATATTTCCTAGAATTAGCTTGGGAACATTCTATGACAATATTTTGGGCTAAACAAAGATATGGAATAATTTAAAAGAACAGAAGCTGTAAATAAAGTAGCTAAGTTAGAAGGTCTCCCCCCCCCCTCCAATGATCTTCTACCTGGGAAAGATGCATTTCAGTACCCATAATCTTTAGTTAGCATGGGCAAGGACTTGGCTATATGGGAGATGAAATAAAGTGTACTAGAGAGCACCAGATCAGGAAGTCATTTGAATAGAAATTAAATACAAAAAGCTAACAGCAAACTACAAGCATTAGAAAATCATGCTACCATTTGGTGCACTTTAGCCCTCACAGAGAACAATAAACATTTTGCCTTTTGTTGCACTATATACTTTATTATTTTAATTAATATTATTTTAACAAGTTGCTTCAAAAATACAAAATGGAAAAAATAACATAAAAGTAATAAAAAACAACGGAGGAAGGGGAAGGAATCCATTTATAGATATCCCATATCAATGAAATGTTAAATATTATTTAAATGTTTCTAAATAAAAGAATAACTGATAATATACTGTAAAATATGAAATCTTTGCCAAATGGAAACATATTGCATTATATTTTGATTAGTAGATAAAATTGCTTTTTCAAAAACAGATAAATTACTTATCTCTTGAATCCACTTCTTAATTTAGAAAATTTATGCAATTTTTCCAGTTTTTCAAAATAATTCTTTTAGTAACACTCCAGGCCTGGCATAATTATAATTCCTCATTATCAGATTCCTAATTTAAGGACCTAATTTAACACAATATTATTATCTTTAACATTAAAGAATTTCCTCATAAATCTACTGTTATAAGTGAAAGTGAACACAGAGCCAGCAAATAGCCGAACATTTTTCTGAAACTCCAAATCCATGCTATTCCTAGTGCAATAAACTCACCCCTTTATAAAAGAGGGTGAGTTAACACTGTATAAAGGAGATAAACATGGCTAGTTACACAATTTAAATGAAATTCAGATTGTTAGACAACTACTGATTCATTTGCACAATTTGCTCTATTTTAATAACGTATTTAATATTCTTTTTCAGATACTAGTTTAGATTTGATACTTCAGCTTAATCAGGCAGAGCCAAAAAATAAGGTATGCCAAAACAGCAATGTCATGGCTCCTCTGCAGTGTTTTGGAATGACTCCAGATGTCACTGCACCAACTTTACAAGAAACAGAAATGATGTCACAACAATTGAAGGTAATGTCTTATAAATAAATGGGTGAGCTACTATCTATATGAAATAGCAATATTTTAAATAAGGTATTTATTGATTTCAACAGAAGGCAGGATTTTAAGAAAATTTTTCCATTTACTCTGTCTTCTTTTAGTGTTTTTCTGAACATAAAAACAGCAACTGTTACTGGAATTTAAATTTATGCTTCCTCCATCACAAAAGCCTTGACATGGAGATGAATAATAATAATAATTAAGGATCTCCTTCAATGGCACAGCCTGTAGGAATCTTAATTTATAAATTGCAACATAGCAGAAAGTAAAACTTTCAAATGGTAAATGCTTTGTTAAGTGTTGACCTTTTGTACTCATAAAGTAACATTTAATTCCTTTTCAGACTGTGCTGAAGATGGTATATGATGAGAGTTACAAAATGCTTGTTCTATCAGAAAAATCACTACCTCTTGATGATGGTGATAAGATTCAACAAGGTCCATCAGTGGAGGGTTGGCAAAGAGAGAGACTAATATTGGTTGATATAATACAATCACTGAAGAACAATCTCAAACAATCTAATAAAGAGAACAAGGTACAAAGATATTATAAAAATTTTGTTTACAGTCACTGTAATTATTAATGTGTAAAATTAATATGTAATTATTACATACAAAATGATGTGAAAATTACAATTGCCAGTTCTTTAACTAGTGTTTGCTTTCATATGCATCAAGTTCTTCCGAAGAACCTAGGATGTCATCATGTATCAATATAGGTCTGCATAGAAAAGCAAATTCTAGAACTAAAGAAAAAAAATGCTATAATTGCCTGAAAACTGGTCAGATTGACAGGATATAACAAACCACTAATGACCTCTTGGAAATTTAGCTCTCACTGGAGTAGTTAATCCCATTTGGGATTAAACAATTATGATCTGCATGGGCAAGTTGTCATAAATAAATTATTTCTCCAACCTTTTCATAAGTCATTATTTAAACCATACAAAAATCTTGATAAATCTGGATGTTTTCTGAACAAGTTGCTTTGGATTGAGAAAAACTGAACTGTTCCTCCAGTACACTTTGCCAACCATTGAGCATGGAGTTGCTGTAGCAGTGGCATGGCAGTGGTATGGCACAGGAAATACTATGCAATGGAAGGAAGAATGAATTCAGTTAAATACCAAGGATTAGGGTTATGGCCCACAAACAATGAAGGAAATAAAGTTGAAAAAGGATGGTTTTTCAGCAGGACAACAATCTGAAGCACACCTTAAAGTCAGCAATTATGAAGTACTCACAAGAAAGAAAGATAAAGGTTGGTATGATGTTTATCGTCACCAGATTTGAATATTATTGGAAGGAATATTATTGTAAGGAAGTCTCAAACATGCAGCACAAAGGAGACTTTAAGAATATTTCTCAAGTAAGCGTTTTGCAAAGAAGAATGGGGAAACAATCTAAAAACACTTATAGAAAGCTGGCTATGGGAAATATTTGGAATAAGGATGTGATAAAAAGTACTGATTGAAATCAGTATCTTGCATCTGTCATGTTCACTATTTTCCTATTCTGAATCTATAAAACATAACTAGTAAATACATTACAATTTGCAAAGAAATTTCAATATTAACTTTGTATAATGAATAGGTTGTACCAAGTTCCATTTTTTTAAGGATGAATTGAAACATACATTTAGACTAAATGTCTAAACTTTTGCCTGCAACAGTAAAGTAAAATGATAATTTTCAACTGCCACATTCTATTCACTAATATTACAGAAGCAAATGGCTGTGTATTGCTATTTTTTTCCAGTGTTTTATTTCTAAAAAAAATTAGTCTGGAAATCACATCATATTAGGAACAGAACAATTATATATTACTTGTCTCAAATTACTATTTATGCATATATGTGGTTCACTGAAATATGCATGCATGTACAGATGCAAATCAAAAACAGTGCCAATATAAACAATTCACATTAAATGTTTTATTTTTTCCCTAAGGAATCAGAAAAAAACCTTACATATAAATTCAAATAGCCTAAAAATGAAAATGATATGTAATTCATAGTTTGAATTAGTTTTAAATTCTGTGCTATAAAAATAGGCATGTGAATTTACAGCTTTTAAAAATTGCCATATATTGTTTCAGTGTATGAAATGAACTTTCTTTTCAGGAGGAGCAGCAACCAAAGAGAGTCATGGAACATCTTTCATCCTCAGATAGGAACAGCTTGCTGTCTGATATGCAGGATCTTGAAGTTCAATTGAGACTTACACAACTTCAAAGCCAAGAGAAGTTACAGGAACTCCAAGAAACACTTACAAATACAGAGAATCATGGGAAAAAGCAAGAACAACAGCTTCAAAGACAGGGTAATGTAGTTTTCTTCTCATTGTTCATTTTAATAAATAAATATTAAACATAAAAATCAATTTACAAGCACAATTGAGCCTAAACTTTCTGTTGCTAAGCAAGACAGTTGTTAAGTGGGTTTTGCACTGTTTTATGACAATTCTTGTCATACATTGCAGTTGTTAAGTTAGTAACACAATTATTAAGTGAATCTGGTGTCTCCATTAACTTCACTTATCAGTAGGTTGCAAAATGTGATCACATGATCCAGGATATTGCAACAATCAAAATGAGTTTGGTTAGTGTCTGAATTTTGATCACGTGACTAAGGGAATGCTGCAATGGTTGTAAGTGTGAAAAAATGTCATAAGTTACTTTTTTCAGTGTCACTTTAATTTTAAATGGTCACTAAATGAAGTGTGGTGAGCACTATTGTATTATCCTTATTGGCCTTCCATCTAAATTGAAACTTTATTTTAAAAAATGGTAAAGAGACTATATTGGGAAAATATATTTGGGGAAAATATACAAAGCTTAGAAATAGATTTATGTATTTACATTTTGCAATGTTTAAATTTATTCTCAGTTGAACTTCTGGAATACAAACTTCAGCAACAACAATCCATTGCAAATGACTTACAGGCTTCCCTAAAACATGAACAAGAGAAAGCTTCTGAAATGCACGAATTGCTGAAACAGGAACATACTGCAATATTGAATTTGAAATCAGATCTTTGTGAGAGCAAACAAACAAATGAGAGATTAGAAAAATCTTTACAAAAAAACCAAAATGAAGTAATTAAATACAGGTAAAGATTTTCAAATGGATTCTGCCTTACATTTTTGTTAATTCATTGCTATATTATGAAATCTGTCTCTTTTCTTCCACAAGGATTTTTAAACAAGAAGTTTGCAGTCTCCTGGAGAGCGGGATCATAGGCAAAGTTTAGGCATGGGAGTTGTAGCCAGTTTGTCTGCAAAAGGGACTTCTGCCAAAGAACTCTGCAATCAGGGTCACTAGGATTCTCTTAAGTCTTATCTTTCTTTTTTATTCCTATATACAGGTAGTTCTCAACTTATGAATGTAATGGAGCCTGCCAATTACATTTGTAACCCCTAGGATTCGTAAGAATGAATCATGTAACTTAAAGGTGATCACTCCATGCTTTCGCCCACATGGGCGAAAATGCACAAGGTATCTCAGGGTAGGGGAAGGCTTAGGGGAAGGCCATGGCGGGAGCTAGTACTTCTAACTACCCAAGGTCCCATTGGGATATCTCTTGCCCCACTGAGATATCTCATGCTTCCTCCCTCCACCCATCCTGCCTGACCGGGTCACTTACCTTAGTAGATCTTGATGATGAATGGAGCTGTCTCCTGTGCAGCCTCTTTGCAATGGTTTCGCCTTGAGCAAAGGTTTGCCGAGGCCTACTGGGAAGAAAGACTGTGTTCCTATAGGCTCTAGTTGATTTTGCAAAAAGCCTTTGCCAGTGAGAGTGGAGGCCAAGAGGGGTGCATGCATCCTGCCGAACCTCCATTTTCGTCAGCAAAGGCCTCCTGAAGCACTTTGCTTGCAAAAATGGAGGCCGGGAGGGCATTTGCAAGCCCTAAGGAAGTGGGGTAAATGAGGTTTCATGTCCTCTTCCCTTTCTGTAGTATAGCTTGGCAGCTATTTTGCAAGCAGAGATGGTGGTGAGCCAATGTCAGCCTGGATTTATATTGCAACTGCAACCTCAGTTGACTGAGAACCACTGTCTCTGGAACCTATGTATCTTCAGACATGTGCTCTGTGGTGTGGGGAAGCTGCCTTCTAAGAATAACAGAACAGAATAACAAAACAGAACAGAATAATAGAGTTGGAAGGGACCTTAGAGATCTTCTAGTCCAATTCCCTGCTCAAGTAGGAGACCCTGTTTCATTTCAGACAAATGACTGTTTCTTCTTAAAAGCCTCCTGTGATGGAGCACCCACAACTTCTGAAGGCAAGCCATTATACTGGTTAATTGTTCTGACTGTCAGGGAATTTCTCCTTAGTTTTATTAGTTCTATTGTATTAGAAATGCAGCAGAGGCATTAATAGTGCCACTGCTCAGCTATTTGAATCTTACCCATGGGTGACCAAACCACAGTAAACAATGGTTGATGTGGGGAGGGATGTGATACATCAGTGGTGGGTTTCTACCGGTTTGGACAGGTTCGGATGAACTGGTAGTAGCTTGGTGGCCTGGGTCGCTGGAACCGGCAGTGACCCAGGCCTGCCACACCCCCGAACCGGTTCTCCCAGCAGCGCCATAGGTGCCGCCATCATGTTTTTTGTTTCTGTGCATGCACAGAGCAATTTTAGTTGCATTGCAGATATGTACATCAAGCATGCATGCAGAGCGCGTCCCTGAGCGAACCAGCAGTAGTTTCTGCCGGAACCCACCCCTGTGGTACATCCCCTGACTTGGCACCTTATCAGTACTCATATTCATTTGTTTATGTGGGATCAGTGTGACACCTTAGGGTCTGTTAACAGGCAAGCCAAGAAAGGATAAGAGAAAAACAGTAGAAAGGCACAATGAGAAAGGAGATTCACTCCTATCTTTACTCCTAGCCTTTCAAGTGCTTTGCACAACCATGCAAAATATCACAATTCCATACAGGAACAGTCTGGAATCAGCCACCATTCCCAATAGACTCAACTGGAAAACAAAGTGCCAAGTGGGAGAAGGAGCTTTTGGGTGGTGCTTTGATCCAGAGGTTTGTTTCCTCCCTTTTCAGGTGAAGGACACACCAATATGGACTTTTGGAAAGACTTCAATAACCACCTTCTCTGGGAAGGAGCAGGAGAACTAGGAAATCTCCCTTGTGTATAGAAGAGGGTAGAGAAGGGGAAAAAAGGGAGGTATATCCTGGAGTGGAAAAGGAAGAAAAATGGGGAGAATGTCAGCCTACATATCAGCAATATATAAATGCATCAGGAGAAGATGTACACTGTTGTGTTTGAATGTTCATTCATACAAATATTAGTTTGATTGTGTGTGCAGCATGTTCTTATTTATCATATGTATAAGTTACTCCAAAGTAAATTGCATGTGGAAAGCCCTCCCAGTAACATACTATATTTCTGGCATAGGGTTATGTATATTTGTTCTTCAAATTTGCATAAGAAAAAAGGAAAATGTAGGATTTTTATGGGCCCTTCAGTAGGATTATCTCACTCATGGAATAATTCATTCTATTCATGGGAATTTGACCAGAAAGGAGTAGTCCACACCAATTCACAGATCATTTTAGAGTATATAGCATCAATCCCTACTGTATAGTATAAAGGCTCACTTCTGAGATTCTAATTTATAGATGCTCAAATTCTCTTTGGCTGTTTACAACTTTGCTAATAAAATGCCTGCTTCCTGCATAAAGAAGCATTTTTGTTAATTTTATTGTGGTAATTAGCTTCATTATTGTTATGATTTCTTATTTTAGTTGTCCTTTTCGCATAGCCCTAATTTAGTAATGATATATACCATTCCTAGTTTACGTTTTCACCTGTGTGTACACAAATAGAGAAATCGTTTTATATTCTGTATTTGTTACCAGGATGAAAAGATTCACAAAAAGTATTTGATTTATTTTTACCACTGTGATTAATATCTATAATGTGAAAAATATATTGATTTTATTTTTGTTCAGTCATTAAAGATCTAATTTGCTGAAAAACAATAGTTAATGTAACAATTTTTATAAATAATATTTTTAAATGCTATGTCATAGTTCTGCATTGGAAAATAAAGAGAGAAGTATTACAGCAGCACTTGAGAATTTACAGAGGGAATATCTTAAAAACAAAGAATTACAGATTAAGTTGGATGAACAGCAAAAACAGCATAAAATAAAAGAGGATGAAAAATCAAAAGTTATAGAGGTAAAAGATCTCATGAAAATGATAACTGCTATTGTTACACTGTTTTTATATTCTTGTCTTCAAATCCTGCTCCAAGAAAATTAAGCATTCATTGTGTTCAGAACAAATCTAAATAAACATAAATTAATTTATGGAATAATTTTAAATGCCGTGTTTGAAAAATAAAGGAATACTGTAGTTAGATTAAATGTTAGTCCTGTATCCAAATCAAAGAAATTGGTACATGATGTATGGAAGTGTTTTAGGTTCTCTAACTCAATAAGCATTCATTTAGGCCAGTCAGTTAACCACTTGTTTCTATAGCACAGTTTTGGACAAGCAAATAATACTAGGTAAAATGTCAAGTTGAAATTAATTTAACCATGAATATATCAAAGTCCAATCTGCATTCATTTTTAGTTAGCTCAGTTCCATGTAGTGTTGTTAATACTTCTTAAATATAAAAGAGGATAAAATCATCCAATTGTTTTATTTATTTGCCTCCAAATATACTAAGGTACAAACTTGCCAGGTCAGTTACTTAGGAAAAATAAAACTCAAATACTTAAAGGACTCCTTTCAATAGTTATCTTGCAAAGATCACCTAATATTCAATTTTACAGTAAAGAAAGATATGTGTCAATGAAAAGACAGTTATAACCAATTCAGTATAGCAATTTCATTTTTCCACAAACAATAGAGAATTTGCCCTAGTTTTTTTTATAATAAATATAAATGTATATAAAATTTATGTCAATACCTGACACCTCAATATGTAGAGATGGCATTTATTTTTGTATCTCCTATTTTATTGTATTTCTTGATACATGTAATAAATCTGGGGTAGATAGTCATGGGAACAATTCAGTCTATGACTAGAATTTGTCAAAAATGTCTGTCAGCAGTCCCAACCTGATCAATTAGGAAAGAAAAACTCCTAGTCCACGATTAGGCAAAAGTGTACTTTAGTAAAGCCAAAGTAGTTACAGAAAAGGTAAAGCTGGATCTGAGATTTTTGTGTACAAAAGATACAGTTAACTTTCCCTTGCTCCTGGCCAATCCCTGGTTATGTTATCAGTCATTATCCAATTAGGTGTCAACAAATTATTTGGGAAACAGTCCCTGTCTTCACGCATTGGCTTCTCTCAGGACACTACGGCTTGATTTCGATTCCTCCTGGTTCCCTCCCTGCATCCCTACCCCCACTGCTCCCTTCCCCTGTTACTGATGTCAGGCTGCCAGCTTGCAATGCGTAGCTTAGCAGAATGGCAGCCATGACATGATCAAAGATGCTGAAAAATAAGACAGAAATCAAATGTGAAAATTCAAAATATTTTCAAGTTTGATAAGATACACTGCTCACCAGTTAAAATCTTCTCTGAGGATTTTAACAAATTCATTACCTCTGAATTGAAGGTTAGATCTACTGGATATTGCACAATGTTTATGTCCTGACAGATTCAGTCCAAATTCCCAATAGTTATAAAGAAAAGCTTAATAGCAGTAAATCCACCTCCAAAATATTTTAAAATTTAGATCATCAAATTACTTTCAGTTAACCAGCAAAAGCACACTTTAGATTTGTATAGCTATAAATGGCTAGTTTGGCAAGCTTCAATCAACTAAAGCACTTCAAATAGGTTCACTCTTTCAACATCAATTGAAATGATAAAAATATATTTACTATTCATGTCTCATTAATTTACTTAATTTTTTAAGATATTTTTTGGGGTAAGTGCTTGTTAGGACAGACCCATTCCCTGATTGTATGCTGCTGTTTTATAAATCAATTTATCTTCGGGAGGGTGTAGCACATAGCTGAAAACATAGCTACAAAGGGTAGACTTTCTTTCACTGGCGAAATTGTTTCTTTGCATTTCTTAAAGACTATACTTCTGTCTGTTTTTCTTTGAGCTGTTTGGACTCAAATCTTAATTTCCATGAAATTGCACTGACAACAGTATTAGACTTCATACATATTCAAGTTTGAATTTTAGTGTAATTAATGTAAATATATCTTTGTGTTGTACAGGAGTTGCAAGCTGCCTTGGAGTTACAGTGTATTCAGAACAATCAATTAACTGTGGCTTTAGAGCATGAACAGTCAGCAAACAGTAATCTCCATAAAGAACTCCAAATTGAACATTCTCGGTGCGAGGCTTTATTATCCAAGGATCAGAATAAACTGTTGGAACTGCAGAAAAATTTAGATATTGAGAAAAAACAAAATGCAGACATGTTAACTGCCTTGAACCATGAACGTGTTTTGACAGAACAACTGACTATGAGATTAAATGAATGTGGATCTTGTAAACATAAAGATTCATTGCAGGAATTGCAAGAACAATTGCATTTAGAAAAGTCCAATTCTATGAAACTTTTGGCTATAATTGAGAAATCACAGCAGCAGATATTTGATTCAAAGAAACACATGGAAGAAATGCATCTGCATTGTAAAGACTTTCAACAAGAAGCAGCTCTCCAAAACACTATTCAAGTTACAGGATCAATGATGCAAAATAAAAAACAAGATGTTGTTCATACTTTGGAGATACAAAGAGAGAAAGAAGTAGAAACAAAAACGGGGTGGAAACAATTGCAGTCTGCTGTCAAATCAATGAGAGATCAAGAGATCAGGACAGTACAAGGAGAAAGAAAAATGGCACAGGAGCAACAAACTGAATGTCACTGTCTAAGGGCACTTCTAGAAGCTCAAGAAAATCAAGTAAGAATATCCTATTTGGGGGGGGGGGGTTGCCTTAGTAGTATAATACATTTTGCATATAAAAGAATCTACACGGAGCTGTAATTTTGGGGTCCAGCCTATAGATCATCCGTTCAAGGGCTGCCGAAAGGTTTGGACAGATTGCTATGTTTGAAGCCTTTGAGTAAAGAACATTAATTGATTGATTAATTGATTTGTTTTGAGTTGAATTGAGTCCTACTTTTATTATTTTTATAAACAACAAAATGTATTTTATACATATGCACATACATAAAATTAAAAATGGTGAGTCCAAAATAGAACCCTCTCCCTTTGTTCCTTCCACTTTCTGCGAAAGAGTTTATCAGCAAGAGATGACTATAATTGTAAGATTTCCTGTAGATATCACATTAATTAAAATATCCCATTGTCAAGTTTTCAGTGTGGCACAGAAGAATTTCTTCTATTTTTTATTATTATTAAAGTTTTTATTTTTAATTTTCAAAACAAACAACACATAAAATCTTCCTTTTTTACATACTGTAGAAAGTGTATCAGTTGGTTACAAAAGACTTTCGTGTATCTCTTCCACAGTCATCAAGCATAATTCATATTAACTCAAGTATTTTAGCTCAGATATTTATATGTTACCGTCATCATACCTCCATTTTCATTTGACTATAGTTGTTTAAACGTCCTTCATTATAAAATATACCAAGATTTAATACATAACCACATACTGGCATTTCATTTACTATTTCTAAAATCCTCCAATGACCCTAAATCCTTATATCCTATTCTAGTTAAACATCCATAATATTTAATAACAAAGTTTTCTATCCTTCTTTCCAAATCATTGTTTACAATTTACATCTCATTTCCTTATATTGTACGTACGTACGTGCATGCATGCATGCATGCATGCATGCATACATACATACATACATACATACATACATATATATATATATATATATATATATATGTATGTTATTATCATCCCTCCTTTATTTGACTATAGCCTGCATCATATAATTTTCCCCCTAGTAATCAAGACTTAACTGAATCTAACTTAATTCTTTTTTTATTATTATTATTATTAACCTTTATATATGATCCAAAAGATTTTCTAATCTTCCTTTCATGGGTGCCATTCAATATTCATATTCAGTTATTACTTATCATAACACTACACATTGTATACATTATTATCATTATCAATTATTTATTTAACTATATCTATTATCACTAAATTTCGCTAAGTTTAGCTAGTTTTAAATTAATACTCTTCCATCTATCAATCAGTATCTTTCCAATAACAAAACCATGTCACATCTTCTGCCATTTGTGGCATCAGTCCTCTAATCATATCTTTAATCAGCTTTGTATGAACTCCTCTTAGCAATTCTTTGCTTATAAGATCTCTCATGTAATTTTGATGCCCTTCTTCTGTTTCCTTAATCTGCTTATCTTTGATTGTCGGTGGTGTTATCAAAACTATTGCTAATAAGGTTTCTCTCTTTAAGTCCATAAATTCTTTTATTTTTTCCTCTTCTGTATCTTCCCATCTGGGGTAAGTTTCCCCTCCATTTAATTCCTCTTTCAGTATTCCACTCTTTCCATTTTCAGAAACAAACCAATCACCATAAGTATCAGCATTTTTAATTTCTTTATATTCATTTTCCTCTTCGATTTTTTGGATTTTAACTGCTACTTTTTCCATTTGATGAACATCTTCAACTTCTCCATCATATTTTACTGTTAGAATCACTAAGTAATCAACTTCTTCTCTATCCTCTCATTTGTATTTGATAATTTCTGTATTTCTGAGAATATCTTTTGCAGATTTAAAACTTCTTTCTGGTGTAGAAATTGCGCGATGATTTCCAGCTGACAAACACTACTACTGTAGCTTAGAAGGTTTTAGCAGAATTAAGCATCACAATAACATTTCACCTTTCTCTGATTAAGAATCTATTTCAAAGGAACAGTCTCTGTGTTTTTCTTCTTATTATTATTACTCTATATAAACAAACTGTGAGTCCTTGAAGTGCCAAGCCAGGATAATCAGTGAAAGAAGTATTTCATTTCCAATACACAAACATCTAGCTTCCGAGTAGCAGTGTTACAATGTTAGAATGTTACCACTTCTTTGTTTCTTTTTGTATCTTTTTGTATTTCAAATTTTAAAAAAAGGTCCGATTCTTAAATGAGTTAGAAAAACACCCACAGTAATGAAAGAGGAAAGTTTTAGTCCATAGATTACGGAGAATACTGAAAGAAAAAAAAATAGAAGAAGGACACTTAATCCGTTCATTTTAAAACGTTTGCATAAATTCCATCTGTAAAGATAGCATTTAAAAAATAAGATAACCCACTGTTCAAAACCAGTCCAAATTTAATTCCGCCGCTTATTTCTTCTGTTCAATTTAAATTAATTTTAAGGTTTTTTTATAGGCAGTAATTTTTAAAACAGTAAAAATTCCTCACCAGCTTAAAACACTTTCTCGTTACGTATCCTTCTGTTTTGGAACCACCCCGACCTCATCAGCCATTTGGCTGGATTTTTTGTCACCAGCTTGAAGAACTTCTCTTGGATCAATCAGGGACTTTGCGATGTCCCTGTGATCAGGAAGATGTATTCTTCCTGTTCACCGTCTCTATGGGACAGTTTAGGTCCGTTTGGACCACTCAGAGACAAAAGTGTCAGCTGCAATCTCAGAGCATTGAGATCGCACATCGTGTCGTTGCGACTTCGGCTCTTCCCATCTGGATTTCTTCCATTTATTATTCCTGTCTAAAGTAATCGAGTAAACTCACTATAATATCATGTTTAAAATAATGACTCCTATTGATTCCACTTCTATAATTTCTTTCAATCTCTACGTAACCTACTACTCCTTTGATTTTCTGTTGTCTCCTGCATTGTTGGTGTAAGTAGTGGCAAAACCTGGGGGTGCAGTTAAAAAAGGGATCAGCCTAAAATCGCTAGGTAATCACAAGTGAACTAAGTCCAACCTTCCTTGAATTCTATTTACCAATATCTAAATCCAAGCATGTCTTAAATATCAGTTGAGAATATTTCTATGCGTAAACACGAGTAGCAATAAATCAGTTTAATTGGCCCGTCAAGTGTGGACCTGATCTTTTGCACCTGACAGTTGGTCTCAGTCCTTACTGATACATTCAATTCTGGGCTTTCACTGTCCTTCACCCTTTTCTTCAATTCAATGCTTTCTTGATGAGAATGGTGTGATACCTGCTGAGCACATACTTCCCATCTTTTTTAATGAGTTCTTTGTGTAAAAGATCCATGATCAAGTAACTCAAAGATAGCAGCACAATCTATATAGCTAATTGTTGACTTCTAGAGTCCTGTTCCTCTTACAACACGTGAAAGGGTTTTATGGTAAGTGGAAAGATTACCAAAAAATATTTATATTCCCATTTTTTTTGCCCAATACCTTGTAGCCTTTGAAATCTTTTTTGAATTATCATTCAGAGTGATAGATACCACATTTTGCAGCCTCAGCAACCTATTCGTCATATTCTGGTTGTCCCTGTGATATAATACCAGCTTGGCATACTCAGTCCTTAATTCTCTTAGCACAACTACCACAAAGTGCCTCTTGTACCCCAAAAGGTTCTGTGGTTTCTCTGTATAAGACTGCAGAAGGATTAATGCAATTTAAAAAAATCTGAGGATACTCGGATGTTGAGGTATATTTCAAATAATATTTTTGTCAATTAAAAATTAATAACACTGATAAGTTCCCTCTGTTTATGAATATTATGCATATGCATTATTTGATATAATACAAATTACTGTATTTTTTATTCCAATAGACTGAGTCCACATTACAATATTTGCATAACTCTGTGAGATTCAAGGAATTGCAACAAATGCTAGAAGATCTGAAGAATCAAGAAAAACTACTAAAAAGATATAACCAATTTCCATCAAAAAATAATTATACTAACTTAACTTTTACAACTGATACTGTAAGATTGCATGTTGAACAACAGATATTGGAAAACATCAGAGAACAGCTGGTTCTTGTTGCTGCATATCTTTCTGAGTTCATATATAAAACTATAGACAAGTGAGTATTCTTTTAAGAATTATCTTTGTTTTGTTTCTTTGTTTTACACCAACATCTTCTAGAAATTGGAGAAATAAGGGGGAACTCATCCATTCTAACAATTGGACATGCTGTGTATATCTTTCAAGAAATATCCCATTTATCCCTGGGAAAAATGTTAATGGCAATATATGATATTAATTTAGATTAGCGATACTTAATCAGAAAGCTTTAATTTAATGATACATATAACTCTGCTTTCTGTACTGAATTTTAACTGCTTTCCATATTTTAGGCTGTAGGAAGATTCCGAGTAGCAGCAATTGTCTCCTGGCCAAAATTATTTTTGAGGTTGGCTGGTGAATATTAATTTCATATGACTGCAAAGTTCTATGTAAGATTAGTTACCGTATTTTATAAGATGCACCTTTTCCCCTCAAAAAATAGGCTGAAAATCTGGGTGCATCTTGTACACTGAATACAGCATTTTTTGCCTCTGAAACCCTGCCGCTTCACCAAAATGGCCATGCATAGCCTTTAGGAGGCTTATAGAGTGCTCCTGGGGGCTGGGGAGGGCCAAAATGAGCAAAAAAATGGGCCATTACTCCCCCAGCAACACTCTATAAGCCTCTTAAAGGCTATGCATGCCTTTTTTTTTTACCAAAAAATGGGCTCATTTTCATAAAAAAGGGGCTGTTTTTTGCTCGTTTTTGGGCTCCCCCCCCCCCCCAGGAGCACTCTACAAGCCTCCTAAAGGCTATTTATGCCCTTTTTTTTTTTTTTTTTTTTTTTTGAAAAAAAAGGGGCCTGTTTTTGCGAAAAATGGGCCGGTTTTGGGAGGTCTGCAGAGTGTAAAAACCTTGTTTTTTTAATTTGCCTCTTCAAAATCTTGGTGCGTCTTATACTCCAAAAAATACAGCAATTATTTTTACACAAACTTATTGTCTTTAGCTAAGTTGCTCAAGACTATATACCAAGTTTAATTTTTTCTGTCTTGTCCTTAATAGAACAGTAAATTGGTCTGCATCAAATGACAAGATAGTTGCAGCCTTACTTCATATACTTGAAATCAAAGAATTACTGGCTTCTTCCAAACCTGTGGTAAGAGAGTACATTTTCTTTTCATAAATATTTAGACTTTAGTTACAGATTTTAATTTACACAAAACAGCTAATATCTCATGTCTTCCAATAGGATAGAAATATTTTATTTTAATTATTTATATCCTGCTTGTATTATTTTTACAAAACTCAAGGCAGCAAACATATCCAACACACTTTCCTCTTCCTATTTTCTCCACAATGATAAAGCTATGAAATATCACATCAGTTTTGAATTAGTATACCAGGTACAGGCAAATCAAAACACAATTTGACATTCTCTGCTCAGATTTCAGTGTATCGCAGGCTAGATCCATCTTAAAAATGGCAAGAAAACTCTCACAGTAGCAATCTACTGTATTTTTCAAAGCTTTGTGGTTTGAGAAACCTCTGCTTCAGTATCTTGGCATAAAACTATGATCTTGTCCTTTAAAACAGTAGATTGTCTAAAATAAATTAACTATTCTTATATAACATTTTATATTATTTTATGTGTGTGTGTATAAAATAATATAATATTTTAATATATTTATATTATTATAAACAAATCATAATAAACGTCTCTCCCCCCCCAAAAAAAAAAATATTTCCCTGGGAAATTATGTTTGTGTGTGTGTATAAAAATTCTTGACTTACAGTGGCAATTGGCCTACAAATTTCTGTCGCTAAACAATGCAGTTCTAAAGCGCAACTACATTACTTATCCCTGCAGTCCTTGTTGCCTGTTAACTGAATCCTACAGTTAGACAGGACAACCTCCTCCCAACATCCCATAACCTAGTTTCTGGGAAGCCCGCAAAAGTTGCAAGTCCCAGGAAGTTGCAAGTCCCAGGTGACTTGCAAGTAGATTGGCAGGTAGCTATGCAATGGCTGCCAGGTGAGAGAGTTCACAATGGGTGTGAGGGAAATATCACAAAGGATGGGGAGGATGCACAAGTGTATAAGGAAAGCTTAGGGATGGTGTGATGGAGGCAGAGAGAGAATCAGGTTGGGGTGCAAGGATGCAAAGAAGCAATGCTTGGGAAGGGTGCGCAAGGATGTGTGTGTGGCTGGCACCGGTCTAGAGCTGGAGGAGGGTGCACAGGTGCAAGACACTTAGGCCAGTAACTTGAACATTCCTTACTGGCTTCCCCATTGACTTTCTGGAGAAGCCAAAAGAGAACGTCACAAGGGGTGATCAAGTGGTAATGAGGCATTGCAACTGTTCATAAGTGTGAGACAGTTACCAAGCGCCTAGATCAGGGGTTTCAAACTCAAGGCCCATGGGCCGGATCAGGCCTGCAGGGTGCTTAGATCTGGCCCGCAGGCCTGCCCTGGAAACAGCAAAGGACCAGCCCTTGGTGGCTCTGTTTTTGCTGGCAGAGGGCCACAGGAGGTCATCCAGGCCAAAAATGGTGAATGCAGCTCCCCCCGGCTCCATATTTGCTGGCAGAGAGCTAGCAAAACTAAAAGCAAAAGAAAAGGAGAAATGTTTCCCCTTTTGCATTTGAGCATCCAAGAAGGGACAGGAAAGGAGAAAGAGAAAGAAGAAAGACAAAGAAAAAGAAGGGAAGATGGGAAGAGAGCAAGGAAGAAAAAAGAAGGAAAGAGGGGAAGGAAGAAGAAAGGAGAATGTAGAGGGAAGGAAAAAGAAGAGAGGGAGGCCTTCTTCTGCTGGAGGCAATGGATTCCCCCAGCCCCGCCTGGGCCATCACAGGTGCCTCTGACACAAGTTATGTCAAGCTGGCCATGGCCACCCCCACCCTGAGGTCAAACACAACCCTGATGCGGCCCTTAATTAAATCAAGTTTGACACACCTGGCCTAGATCATAACCACATGATCGCAGAGATGCTGGGACAGCCAAAACTTAGGCCTAGTTGTAACCACCAATTGTTCAGCACTATCATAACATCAGCAGTCACTGAACAAATGGCTGTAAGTCGGGGGCTACCTATTTGTTTTTCCCTTTATATATTCTTTGAATGCAGTTTGTAATCCAATTTTGTTCTTCACAATAATCTAACATTTAAAATGTTAAATAATCTAACATTTAAAATCATTTAGATTCTGATGGAAAATATGCACGTGTTCTGTAGATCAGATATGGCCTTCCCGTGGTTTATTGCATAACTGAAATTCAACAGTAATGTCCAATAAGTGTAGGAACAACTTCTGGGAGGCTGTGCTCCCATTCTCATATTGATCCCCACTTCTTCCACTTCTGCCTCCCACAGTACTGATTGAAAAATGAGTCAGTGTTGCTCCATCTAAATTTGAAATGTGCTGGTGAGATTCTATACCAGTGATGGCGAACCTTTTCAGCACTGAGTGCCCAAGCTGGAATGTGTGCACATATATGTGCATGTGCCAGACCACTGAAAACCCAAAGACCAGCTGGCTGGCATGCGAATGCCTGGTCATTTTGGAGGCTGTTTTCAGGCTGTTTGGGGGCTGTTTTCAGGCCGTTTATGACCCGAAAAACGGCCTGTTTTTTTGGCTCTTTCAGGGCATTTTCAGGATGTTTTTCAGGGTTGCTTTTGGTCCAGAAAACGGCCTGAAAAACATGCATGCCAGAAACCAGAAGAGCAGCTGGTGAAGACGTGTGCCCACAGAGAGGGCTTTGCGTGCTACCTCTGGCAAGTGTGCCACAGGTTCGCCATCACGGTTCTATATCGTACAAGGCATATACAAAAACAGGAGAACATGAGGTAGACCTAGCAGAGACATGGAGACACAACATCAAAGATACATTGCCACAACATCAATCAACAACAAGAAGCTATTGAATTTCAGCAAAGCAATTATTTAGGTTTTTCCACAATTTTTGGGAAGATTAAAAATAGTGAGCATTTTGTTTCTTTGGAGAAGTCCCACCATTCAGTTAATTAAGAACCATCAAGGCAGTGTGACCTGTGCCGACTGTATGGTCACACGTTTGGTCTCTATCTTGTCTTTAGTAACTTGTAACTTTTCCAAAGACATTCCCGTAACCTTTTTGATCCTCTCCACCAGTAAATCACTTCTAAAAACTTGCCAAGAAAACTGCAGGATCTAGTGCAGACTGTTGCCAGAAGTCACTCCTGACTTAAAGGTGCAAATAGATATCCTCAGAAAGTTATCCAGTCTTCTTTTAATGTAGTAGCAGGTTGATTTGTCACAGTGGATTTAATTTTTTTAACATATATTTATATTGTTGAATTAAAGCAGTTTCATTGTAATGAAGTTTGTATCACATTATTAAAATGTTACATCTAGGTTATCCCTACAAGTATAATTCACTCTATGCAAGAATCAGAAGGATTTATTCATCAGGATAAGTGTGGTTTACAGAATGGTTTGAAAGCAACAAACTATGCAGCAACCAAAACAAATGTGCCAGAAAATAAGCAAACTCTGATGTCTACCCCAAAGGTAAACAACACTGCAACTATATTTAAGTTAAGTTTACTTTATTGCCATTGCACCTCATACAACAAAATTAAATGCCATCTTCAGTTTTTCTATTATTTTTGTTCACTGTCTGTCTGGGAATGGGTAAGGAAAGCAGGCTGGGATCTAGTTGCTTGGCAAGAGAAAGGGGAGTTTTATTTTAATAGCTGAAATCTCAAGATAAATAGTGTCTGATTCATGTAGTTTTTAGAATTAGGAACATACAAAATAGCCAAAGTAAATTTTTGTTTATGACATGAATATTTTGAGTGTTCTGGCTAAAGGAAAAAAAATAAGAATTGGGATCAGCTGCTGCTCCATTTTTCCCCACACTAGATTCCTAGATTGGATATCATCTACCAAGTATATTGGATTGTTGTCCACCATCCAAAATACAATTAATTTGGCAGAAGGGAAGATTTTTAAAATATTTTTGAAAAATGATCCCCAAAACAATTGAAACAGACCCGCTTTGTTTTAATCCTTTTAAATTCTTCAGATGTGATGGTTAACTTTTTCAACTCCCAGTTACTGAAAAAAAATCCATAATAAATCTAAACTTCATTCTGTATAAGAATGATACAAAAGCTTAATTCTTAGCATTTAATCAGAATTTGTATAACTATGAACATTAACAAAGCATGGATATACAGTAAGTTTACTTCCTTAAACAAAAGAACATTCAGCTAATTGATATTGTTAGATCCAGCCCTTATTTTGTATGTCTAATGCAACTTCTTCGATGCAAATAATTTTTCACTCATTAAGCTATAGGTAGTTCTTGGTTAACGATCATTTGTTCAACAACTGCTTGAAGTTATGACAGTGCTGAATGAAACTAGTTCTTTAAGTTCTGGCATCCCAGCACTTCTGTGATCATGTGATCGTGATCTGGTGCTTGGTAATTGACTTGCATTTACCACAGTTGCAATATCCTATATCACATCATCATCACTTGAAACATTTACTTTTGGCTTCCCCTAACCTGGAGGGCCTTCCGGGATACGCGATTGGCCCCGTTCCAGTTGTGCCCTGGGTAGTGGCTCTGGCCTCGGCATCGGGGTTGGGGTCATGCACGCAGATTCCATGTGCCCCAGCCCCCTGCATCTGTAGCATTTCAGCGGACTTTGAGGGGGGGCTGGTTTTAGGACCCACTGTGTTGCTGTGGGTTCCCGTCGGCCGGGCGTTTTCAGGTCGAGGTGACCTCTCTCTTTCATGTCCGGTGGCTTTCTCATGTTAGCGTGCAATCCGCCATCAACTTTTATTGCTACTCGAAACCACTAAGAGAGTCAGTTTGGGATGTTGCGGTAGGCAGTTACTTGGGCAATCTGCTGGTCCAGACTTGTTCTGAAAAAATACACTAACAGACGCTCTGCTAAAGGGGGTAGCCTTCCAATGACTCTCCCAAATTCACGGATGTGCTCTTTGATGGGGTGGCCCCTCTGCTTTAGGTCACTGAGCTCATCTTCTGCATACAGGTCCTCCTCCATCTCCTCAAATCTGGCCTCTAGCAGTCATAGGAAATCATCTACACCTTCCAGTTGGAGGGTTCTCCTCTTGTGGAGGGCTGCTAGCCATTCCCTTGCTTCTCCCTCTAGTCCCTCTGTGATAATATTCACTATGGCTCTAGGGGATGAGTAGAGTAGAGATGTCCATAGCTTTCCAGGTGGATCTCAGCTGAGTCAAGGCTAACTGGTCTGAGTTCCCATCAAACTTTCCTCTGAATCGGGATGGTTCAATCAGCAGTGCCCTTCCCTCCTCCTGCCGGCTTCTGTATGCTTGCGTTTGATATGTCTGAAGTTACTCCTCAGTTCTAGTTCAGAGGGAGGGAGAAGATTGTCTGCCCTGGGCAGCCTGCCTGCTATGTGGGAGAGCCACTGGCTTCATCTTCATCTTCCTTCTAATGGGTGGAGAAGGGGGGCTGCATTCCCGTGTGCTTCTTGTCACCTCAAGAAGATACACTGCTCCTCCCCTCTTTTGGCATGCCTTTCTTCACGGAGGGTGACCCAGTCAAATTCCTCCCTCCGTTGCTCTATGGAACTTCCCAGGGCCTCCATTTGGGGTTTTGGGGGGCTGGCTTGATTCCAGTCCAAAATCTCCTCCACTCTTCCCAGCTCGCTTAGGGCCTTTTCCTTTTTCTGGGCATAGAGGTGGGGTGGGGGCTCAGCTTTAGCTGCTTTTAGGGGTTGAATACTTATCTCATCTTGCTCCGTCCATCTCGGCTTTGATGTCTGATGTCAGGCTGCACTCCAGCTGCAATCGGGCTCTCTCCGGATAGCTGGCCTTTTGCCATGATCTTCTGAGTTCCCCCTTGGCACCCCCGATATTTAAGAGCAAGAAATGGCTTTCTGTAAAGTTTCTTAGCGATGCCTGATTCATAATAAGTGAACCAATATTGTAATACAAAAACCAGTGTTTTATTAACAGCTTCATTAGGCATTCTTCATTAGGCAATTCTTATTCACAGCCATTTCTTTGCTTTCTTTATCTGCTTCTGAACTTTGCCCCTGTTCCTTTCTTCCCTTCAGTCTGTGTAATAAATCACATTACCCAATAAATACACCCATCTCAACCCAGCTATTGTAATCTGAGACCTGGTATGTGTGGAATGTGAACACGGAGAGTTGACAACAGCACCCAAACCACATCCCCGGCAGTCCACGGAAAAACCTCTCCATGGAACGATTCCTGTTGCCCAAAAGATTGGAGGAGGCTGGTCTGGTAAATTGCTGAGACTCCCATAGCTTTTTCCTCTCAGAATTCTGGGGATCTTACACTCCATATTCATGTGGAACTGCTGCACCCCCCTCCCCCTCCAGGGCAACCACGTATGTAGCTTCCCCCCATATCGCAGCAGACAACCCTAGGCCCACCGTGCTCACAACCTTGTGCCTCCAACAGCAGTTACCTCATGGCAGCAGCCACTCCCTAGTCCTGCTCACACTAGACATCCCCGTACCCTCCTACATTCTTGCAAACCCAGAAACAGCCAGCCCTGGCCACACCATACCACACACACCATTCCCCAAAGGCTCATTTGCTTGCACTGTGCCAACCACTTGCCCTTGTGCACCCTTCCAACTCGGCAGCAGCTGGCTCCACCATGTTCAGCCTGCATCTCAACTGCCATTAATCTCATCCCCCTCCCCTAGGATTGATAAAAATAGATTTTAAAAAAATATTGGATTTTTTAAATTTTAAATTGGATTTTTTTATTTTTATCAAGTTTATTTTAATAAAATGTTTTTGGAGTAAAATCTATCTAAAGATAGTTTTTTATTTAAGATACGTTAATAATTTAGCTTATTCAGCATGAAATGGAGCTTAGTTATATATTCTGCAATATTTACATTTTTGGTAAAGTCATTCAATGAATCCAAGCTCTGCAAGCTGAGATAACAACAATAATCCTTTACTTGTTGAAGAGTAGCAGAAAGTCCAAGGAAGTCATCAGGTAACATCCTGAAATTTATGCTTAATGACAGCCATCAGGAGTGGAAGGATTGCTAGTGCTAAGAGATGCAGTTGATGCAATCACTGACTTGGTGCTTTATGACTCACTTAACAAGGGAAATTCCAGTCCCAATGACTGTTGTTAAGGCCTTGTAATTAGTTCTAGTAATTGCAGTACCTTAACAACAGCCGTTGGGATGGAATTTCTTTGCTTTGTCCAGTATAAAAGAACTTCCATAGATGGAAACAAATGATTATGGAAATATAAGCAGTTTGCAAGAAGTATTTTTGAATAGTTTCTTTACTTCCCATAAGAATTATTATTTTACTTTTTTATTTTTATTCAGATACAAAAGCTATATCGTAAGTATTTGAGAGCTGAGAGTTTTAGGAAGGCCCTGGTTTATCAGAAAAAATACCTTCTTCTGCTTTTGGGTGGATTTCAAGAATGTGAACAAGCAACATTGTCCCTGATAGCACGCATGGGCATTTATCCTTCTCCTCCTGATCTGAATGTTTCTGAAACACGAAGCCATTTTTTTACCAAGTTCAGATCTGCAGTTCGTGTGGTCATTGCGATATTAAGGTAAATAATCTTTAGTACTTTTTTCCCCAAAGGGTTTACATTAATTATTTCCTGATACTAGTTGGTGAATAAAAATTCTTGCAAATCTAATGGAACTAATGGGATTTAAATGGTTGGTTAACCATTAAAGCTTTAATCCATTGTTTCCTTCTTTATTTAAACAAGGCAAGTATAAGAAAGCAAAATATTGTGGTTGGACAGCACGTAAACTTGATAATTAATAGTTAATATAGAAATATAGTGTGTTTGTTTCAAGTTGTTCATTAATGTTTGTCTTTTTCTATCTCCACAGATTAAAGTTTCTAGTGAGAAAATGGCATAAAGTAAATAAGAAAGAAATGCCACTGGAAGCCATTTCTTCTAGCCTTGGACGCAATTCATGTGAGAGTTTTTTATGATGAATCCTATAGCTTTGGTGTAATTATTAGTAAATCATCTCTATTAAGTAAACTGAAAAGTAAAGTAATGATATATACATATGTTTCTGTTTGATTTATTCTGAGTAAACAAAATAAGATTTGATTATGCTGCAGGAATTGAAAAAGTGTAATTATCAACAGCATATTCTTACTTTTTGGAAATGATATGAGACAGAGTTTGTTAGAGAGCAATAGATAAATTCAATGGATGCCTTAAGTTGGGAGTATTTATATAGCAAAATTATATCTATATGAAGATCTTGTTTTGGGAAATTTGTCACTTGCCTATAACAAATAGGTACATATATTTATTTTCTGTATGATATTTTGATAAAATAATTGGATATTTGCTCCAATTACAATTTTAATTCAGTTTTATTAATTTGAATAATGTAAAAAGAACAGTTGACTGTTATAAACAAATTAGCATTTGTATCAGAGGTGGGTTCCTACCGGTTCGGCTGAATCGGTAATGGTATGCCGGCCTGGGTCAAAGAACCAGCAGCAATGCAGGCTGGCCACGCCCCTGAACCAGTTCCCCAGTCACCGTCACCACCATCTTTTTTTTTAGTTCTGCACATGCACAGAACAATTTCCATTGAACTGTGCATGACGAGCAAACCGGCAATAACACCGGCTGAAACCCACCCCTGATTTGTATGCAAATATATGCTATATTCTCAAAAATTATTGTAACTAGCAATATTAAAATCTTAAGCCATTGTTTATTTCTTACATTAAAACATTCTAAATTAATATATATCTTAATTCAGAGGTTTTCAAACACCTTCCTCATAATAAAATTAGTAAAAGAAATAAATACACTACTTTTAATACTTTATTTATTTATATTTATATTTCATTCAGCCATTGCCGTCAAAGAGGAACTCTGGGCAAGTAGCATTGTATAATAAGACATCAAAATATAAATCAATATATTAAAAAATTAAAATGCTAGTTAAAATTTTGAGTTAAAAATTTAAGATTATACATTTTTAAGGAGGCAGAAAGAATCCTGTTAAAAGTTGGTTGACAAAGGCAAAAAGATGGTTCTCATAGTGCTAACCAATCCCATGACTATGCACTCCTTTGGGCTCCCCACACAAGGTCACAGTCACATTTTAATCCCTTTCCAGAAAGCCAGGAGAGTGGGGGCTGCCTTACCTCCAGAGAATGAATATTCCATCGCATAGGGACAGCAGCAGAAAAGGCTCTCTTCCTAGACTCAGTCAAAATTCTTTAACTGATGTCCACAACATACCTTCCCTACTTTATTGTGTGGGATGGGATGATGTGATGGGGCGAAACAGTTTCCATAGGTAGCCTGGCTCTAGCCATGTAGGGGTTTATAGGTAATAACCAATCCCTTGAATTGGATCCAGAAGCAAACTGGTACCCAATGCAGTTCGCGGAGTAGAGGTGTTACATTAGAGATGTACAGTAGAGGTGCTTTTCTTTGGGCATGTAGTATACTATACCAGTAGTATAGCTCACAGAGCTGCACTTTGCACCAGTTGAAGCTTACAGATACTTTTCAAGGGTAGCCTCATGTAGTTGCAGGATACCAAATGGGAGGTGACAAGGGCATGACTGATCAAACCGAGAGCCTCCCTGTCCAGGAAAGGGAGTAACTGGCGCACAACATGAAGTTGGCCAAAGACCACCCTAGCCAAAGCTTCCATCTGTTCTTTGAGCAAGAGCCATTAGTCCAAGAGGACTTCCCAGTTTCGCACCAGGTCCATCTGGCATAGGGCAACCTTATCCAAGACAAGGATCTGAATATACAGCCACTCCATCTTACCAGAGTTCAGCTGCCATCCTGTTCCAGGTTTCAGCTGCTCCTGTTCCAGGTATCACAAAATAACATCTGCTGCATCATTCACTTGTCCCAGGATAGAGATATATAACTGAGTATCATCAGCAAACTGTTGATAGCTCATCCCATGGTGGCAGATAATCTCGCTCAGCAGTTTCATGTTTCATTCCACAGGGCTCAGTGTGGATACTAAAATAGCAGTAGATAGCAATAGCAGTAGACTTATATACCGCTTCATAGGCCTTTCAGGCCTCTCTAAGCGGTTTACAGAGAGTCAGCATATTGCCCCCAACAATCTGGGTCCTCATTTTACCCACCTCGGAAGGATGGAAGGCTGAGTCAACCCTGAGCCGGTGAGATTTGAACCGCTGACCTGCTGATCTAGCAGTAGCCTGCAGTGCTGCATTTAACCACTGCGCCACCGTGGCTCTTATGGTGGCTCTCTACTCCTTAAAAAGGAGTAGAGTAGTGGCTCTCTACTCCTTAAAAAGGAGTAGAGAGAGCCCCATGGTACCCCATAAAGAAGGGGCTGTGAGCTGGACCTGTCACTTCCTATTAACACTGACTGGGACTGGAGAAAGGAGGTGAACAAGCACAACACTGTGCTACCCACCTCCAATTCCTTAAATGAGTGCCAAAGGATACCATGGTTGATAGTTGCAAAAGTGTTAGCTGCCCCAGTATTAGCTGTGCTAATGCTAGCAAGGACAAGAAATCCTGCCAATTTTCCTCTCATTCCTAGACAGTTTTAGTTTCTTCAGTGGTAGCATATATAAAACTAGCGATGATGAAAGGGTTTTCCCTTTCAAAACAGGATTTCTTCTCAATTGTGTCACATGGCCCAGCAACACAGCAGCCTGTCCTTCTTCCCTACCCTGATCTCCTTGAGCTCTGAAGATCTCAAAACATAAGTGTGCAATTGTGATGGTGGAGTATGGAAGAGCCCCATGGCGCTGTGGGCAGAAAGGAGATATATCTCACAGGGTGGGGGGAAACCTTGGGGAGCTCAAAGCAGGTGGTCTTGGTTTGCATTAGGCCTCCCAAGGCCTCTCCCTCCACAAGGCATCCCATGCTCCACTTAATGCATTTATTTAACAAATGCATTAGGGACAGCAGTGATGGGGCAGTTGTTAATGTGGTGGTGCACTTAACAGCTCTTCTGACTGCAATGGACAGGCTCTGTTATGGTCATAACCTATACACACCTTTTTATTGCACAATAGAATGTACTGTATTAGTCATCCTTATTTTTCTTCATTTGTGAGGGAACAGCTATAACCTGAAATTTTCACAATTCAGATTAAATTTTTACATTGCTTAAAACAGATCCTGTAGCTAGTTTAGAAGTACAAAAGCAGCCACAGCCCTTCCCAGGTTATGCTGCTCCAGAAGGTGAATACTGCAACAGAAATAATCTCATGAGACTTGCAAGCTGCACAGTTAAATCCTTACAACATTTACATAACAGGTTAGTGCACACCTTACTTCACTATATGTGTCTTCTGCAGAATTATTTTTACTAACAATATTATAAAAATATTTATATTATGCTTAACTAGACTTTTTCAGCTCTATAGATCAATAAAATTTGTGTTTATTTATATCAAAATTACTTTATCTACTTGTACTTGTTGTTTTATATCCGTATTTATGAATACCATAGCTTCAATGGTATGATTCAAGTACTTGTTGATAAAAATACAATGTGAATAAAATTTCATATCAAACTTTAACTAGGAAAACAAGTCTTCTCTTTAAATGTTTGTAATTGCTATGAATTTAATAAAGCCATCTTTGTCCTATCCTATATTATCTATCTTACTGGTTACATTCCTTTTTTAGTTTCTAGAATTTCTTTCAGTCATGCAATTTGAAAAGTAGCAGCATGGCTTCAATGAAAACAGTGCCATTGTTTCATCTTAGGCCACATACTCACAAGCACATAGAAAGGTTTGCAATTTTTACTAGGAAATAAATTTTTCAAGTTGCAAATCTCATACATAAACACACACAAACAAACTCAATTCCCCAAATGTCTAGCAAGGTTGCCTTGAGAGAGAGTTCAAATCCAAAGCAATAGGCACAAGAGAGATCAGGAAAAGTTCAAGAGTCCAAATTTCATAGCAGGGTTGTCAGCCAGTCCAGGTCCAGAATCAGTCACAAGATTTCAAACTGTTGTCTCCAACAGAAGGGCTTGAGTTTACTGCACTTTTTAAATAGAAGCAACCCTGGGGTTCATTTAGAAGAACAAGGTTCCCTTTCTTGGAAGTAGCCTTAAAGAATACTTTTGCTCACCTCTGCTCTCCACACAGCAAGTCCTTGAATTGGGAGAACTGCAGCCTCATTTGTTCTCACCACCTTCTGTCCAGGGCACCTACTGTCTGTGTTCTGCTGCACCAGCTGACTTTCACTGTCTTTTTGATTTTGCTGCTGACAAGATGTGTCCAGCATAGCATGGTCCTTCCCAAGGAAGCCATGTTTTTCCCCAAGTCTCACAAAGAAACCACCTTGTTCGTCCTTGCCTAGTGCAGCCAACAGCTGCTTGAAAGAGGGTGAACTGGGTATGCTTTGGAAGGCAAGGCAACAGGGATCCTGAACTACAGGGGGCGGGGGGACGGGCATAGATGTGAGGAGATAGGCAAAGCCTCCCTGCTATTCTAAGTGTGAGTGGGCGACCAGGCACCCACATTTTTTATCGTGATGGGGGGGACTGCAATTGTTACAACTTCTGGGTATGTCCTTCATTTAGTACTATTGTAACTTTGAATGGTTGCTGAATGAATGGTCATAAATCAAGAGCAACCACTACTAGAGATTATGAATTTAGATCAGGTGTGTCCACCTCACAGTCTGCAAGTGTCGTGTTGTCCTGGCTAGCTAGTAATGCAATTCCACAAGATTGTATAAATCATTATGTCATTTATATATTTTAATTATATATTGTACATACAGCCCAAGACAATTCCTCTTTTAAACATTGAGATTCTTAGTTCACTATGGCTTGGTCCACTGGACTAGTTTCAGTGTCTTCAGACAAGTACCAGTAATATAGGATTAAAAGAATGGAGAACAAGGGGAATTCTTAATGACTTAACTGGATTTGTATTGCATTGGATTTGTCTTATAATATGCAACTCAAAGCATCTGACTTAGAAATCAAACAAGTCAAGATTTACACAAAGACTGTATAATTAAATGGATTTAAGATGCAGTAATATATCTATATGCAGCAATGGGAATTTCAAGAAAAAAATATTATACTTAGAGAAAATTGGTATAAGTTGTATTGCTGTTACTCTAGTTTTGATTGCTAAAATGGATAGTTCATTTGCTTAAAATTGCTGGAAATGTAATGTAGAATGTCAGATTATTTTTTCATATTTACTGGCAGTTTTACAAAGCTCAACAATTTTGAAAATGATGCACATTGGAATAAACAGATCTGAAAAGTTCAGTTCCCATTTCAACCTGTGATATTTTTACCGAGGTTTACTAAGCCATGTATTCCATCAAAATATGCTAAATTAACTAATTGCTGTAGAGATACTAAGTTTTATTGATCTATGGAACTACATTGTAGGACTATGCTTCAATGTTTAAAATAATTTCATATCTTAAGAATAATCTGGCAACACAATTTAATTCATATTGTAACCTATTCCTAGACCCCAGTTCATAGATTTGTACATGGATTTGTAACACATTCAGAATTTTGAGTTTCTCTCTGCCTAAAGTCCGTATTTCGATTTCACAGGATTTTAAAATTAGAATGGACTTTTAGTACTATGGACACATTTTATTGTATTTCATAGTTTCCATTTTGTGATCCATATGTATTTATCATGGTTCTTGATATAATATATACCTGTGATGTTTGCTGTAGTAGCTAATGTCTCAGGTTAGAAATCAGGAGATCGTGAGTTCCATAAGCACAAAGCTAGCTAAGTGACCTTGAGCTACTCACACTATCAGCCATAGAAATGAGAGCACGCAATGTCAAACCACTTCAAAAAAATTGCAAAGAAAAATCCAGGGTCTTGCAGACAATTGCCAGGAGACATCACAAACTCAAAGGCATGTACATAAATAAAATTATACTCTCTATGACAGTTGTAAGTCACATCCTTTTGTATTTTTCTACTTATATATTTTCTAAGATATGTAATATTTTTTAAGGAAAAGTATAATTGTTTTTCTGTTGAACAGGTCTACCAGTTTTATTTCACAAACTTCATCAAAAGATACTGAAGATTCATTAACTGAATACATTGCACACTTGGAGGCAATTCAGGAAAGACTAGGAATTCTTCTGCCAGGTAACTTCATATCGATAAATTCTGAATCAAAGCCTTAACTTGTTTTAAATCATAATTGATAATCTTATATTGACATAAAGTCCAATCTTAACTAGATTCAATTTACTGACTTTGGAATGAACACTCAGAAGTTTAATTCAATTTTCTATTCTCCTTTATCATCTGGAGAACATATAAAAGCTCTTCTGTCTGCATGACAGGCAAATTCCAGGCAAATTATTCAACCAAGTTTGGATGAAACTAGTATAGGTTTTCTCCATGAAACTGAAATTACAAGTATCCCTTGCTTATTACTATTCAGTCAGCAACTGTTGAAAGTTATGATAGTACTAAGTGATTGGTAGTTACAGCTGGTCATCAAAGTTGACCAGCTGTGGTTACAGGATCAAAATTTAAGCAATTGGGAGCCTGCCCACATTTATGACCACAAGGTATACTTCAACTTACCCAACCCACCTATCTCCCTCAATCTTTGCTCTTTTAGCTGTCCTCAGCTCAGTTGCCCCTGCTGTCCCCAGCTGACCTTTGCCATCAAGGCCTTAGGAAGGCTGTGTGTGATCAGCAGCTTCCTCATGAAGTGCCAGGCTGGAGACACCTCAGCAGCAGCAGGAAGGAAGACAGGGAAATCCACTGGTAGGGGCAACAGGGAAATAAGTGGCTAAAAGGGGGGGAGGTGATAGGGAATGGGTGGGAGTTCAGGTAGAAATGAGTGCAGCAAGGTAGAAGAAGTGTGAGGTCCTGACCTAATGACTGCAACCAGGATTGCCAAAAAGTATCACTACCAAGTGGTGCAGTTACATGATATTTGGCCTAATGACTGCATCACTAAGTAGTGGAAATCCCAATCCCAATTAGAGTCATTAAGTATGTACATTCCTAGGTACCTAAGTAATATCACAATATCAGTAATTCACTTTCATTTAAGAGTACAATAAAAAGCTTGTTCTTTTATGCTATTTAACAGTGCAATTATATACATTTTTGGTCAGATAGAACTACAAACATAATTTTCTAGCAGCTTAACCTTACATTTAGGAATTAGCATTAGAAACTTAAAGAACAAAATGTCTTAATGTAGTTTGCTTTCTTGAGTGATATATTTTTTAAAAATCAAAATGCTGCTTAACCCAAATGTTAACTCTAGGATCTAAATCTGTACAAACCATGGACAGTTTAAGAACTCCTGGCTTGTCAAGGCAAAGTCTGAAGCTAAAACTGTTTGGTTGCAGTAGCTAATCAGAATGCAGCATGCACAACTAGAAAATTATTGGAGTGGGAAGAATCATGTCTCACTGTTATTTGCAAATTAGACCACAGTATGTCCTTTTTATACATTATTTAAATTCCAATATTTCAATATATATTTTTATAGCATAAGATTCACTTTTAATTATAAGTTAGATTCTCCATACTGTTTTAATTCAAATCCCATTTAAAATATATTACTTTGAAACTGCAATATTATCTATTTCCAAAAGTTTGTGAAATAACAAATTTAATTTAAATTTGTATGAATTTAGGACAAGCTGCAGAAGAAAAGTGTTAAACATAGTGAGAACCCGCCTTGAATCTGAACCAGAGTGCTTTGGTCACTGCTTTGTTCACCAGTGAATGGCTTACTAGTGTTATGCCCTGCGGATCTTTCAACATTGATGTGGATTTGAATAAAGGGGTCTCTGTGTGATAAATTTTGCATCAGCTTTTATAAAAAAAAACTTTCTGTGTTTGAATTTGCTTTCTATACTGATATTTCATATAAAACAATATTCTGTTTTTTATCAAAGTTACTGGGAAGCTTGCAACTACAGCTTTCCTTTTTTATTAATGCTAAGTATCAATGTATGTTTTTATTAAAAAAAAGTTCAATTGAATTGCAGATTCTTATTCAAAATATGTTTCTAATACTTACTTATAATGATTTTACTTCTTTATGATTGTAGTTGCTAATTTATCCACATTTCCAAGAACAGTAAGATTAATTAATATTCTAGAATAGTGGTCCTACTTGTGCTACTAATGCCAGCTTCTCTCATTGAAAATGAATGTGTGACTGGAAATCACAAGATACTTTCCCAGTCTTGTATATGGCATTAATCCGGATTATATTAATGATTTTTTTCAATATCATGCTATGAATTATGGTTCAGTGAGATGATCTTAGCCCTCCAATGAATTTATCAGCCTTTTCTCTAAGCCAGCCACCTGCAGGGCGAGGTGTTTGAACTTTCAGTTCTGATTTTGATTACTTTGTTTTGTCATCTGAATTTAAAGAACCTAATTAAGTTTTCACCACTAACTTTGTTGCCAGTTCTTTAAAAAGCTTAGGTAATCTCATGACATTTGTTGACTTCAAGAATTGGAACAATTTACTTTTATCTCAGCTTCAGAGTATTTGAAACTATGTTAAAAACAGAGGAGGTTTTTGAAATGCTGCAGTTTTGTGGAAGTAATGGATAGTATGTGTTTGGATGTGCAGTGAGTTTTGTTCCTTAACATTTGGGAGATCAGTAAGTTTTAAAATGCTTGCAGATCACCTACAAACTATTTTGGAGATAATGGAAATTGCAATAATCACCCTATGATTTGTTTCAAACTGACCAATCTAAAATGTGGATACTGGTTTGTTTAAACAAATCATAGTCTTAAACTATTCTAGTATATTCCTAGTAGATTTATTGTCATTGAATGGTATATAACGAGGAAATAGATTTTTAGAGCTCACGGATATATAAAAATTAAGCACACTTCAGCATAATATTTTGTCAGTTTTCCCATTTTCTCTGGACACTGATCTCCTAAACAGAATGTACAAATTCTTCCATTCTGGAATCTTAACAGATTTTCCAGTCATAGAACAGTATGACATACGTAAGTGGTGCAGTAGAGCATGAAGTATGGCTGTGATTGCCTCTGTATCATATGGGATGAAAATATGCCATTTTTCTATTGATTTTAATAGAAAGGCCTGTTCCTAATTTCCAATTCTATAAGCATAATTTTAACAATCTTAGCCAGAATTAATATAAAGCCTAGAGAAATAATTTCCTCTTTGATTTCTCAGAAACACCTTGTTGGGGGGGGGGGGTGTTACCTGGTGAGAAAGGGTTTGAAATCCATTATATAGCAATACTTAAATAACTAAAGTAGAAACAATAGAAACAACTTTGTAATACTCTTCACTTAGATCTAACTTTTAAAAATAGCTACATTTCTATAAATTCAATTGTACTCCCAATACATGTAGATCAAACCCATAATTATATGCATATAGCAGAAACAGAGATTTTGAGGTACATCAAACTTGTAGGATTCAAATAAAATTTGCTAGTGTGTCATGGCCCAGGATTCAGACTATGCATCTGATTACGACGAACCTATTCGAACTGAACCTGTGGAATGATAGTATCCAGGAATCAATCACATGAAGCTGTTCAAAAACATGCACACTTGAATAGCTGGAAAAGTCAGAGGAGGAGGAGGATGTAAAGTCTGCACCCAGTCAGTAAGGAGGAAAGCAGAGCAGACACTTCTATGAAACTTTGCCAAGCAAGGAAATAATTCTTAATTAGTGGCAGCTGGCTGCAGCCTGATTTAAGAGGCAGATCTGATCCAAGTTCCTTTGCTGGAAACAAATGTTTGATCTCTAACTCAAGTGACACTTGTGTGGATTATTGAATTGAATTGAATTTATTATATTTCTATGCTGCCCTTTTCCCCGAAGGGGACTCAGGGCGGCTCACAACCCAAGTCAAGGGGGGAAGGGTACAAATAAGGAATAAAAGGACAGACAAAAACAATACCATAGTTTAAAAGCACACAACAACCATACCATTCGAGGGGGGGGACAAGACTCATTAGCCCCAGGCCTGTCGGAAGAGCCAGGTTTTAAGGGCTTTGCGGAAGGCCTGGAGGGTGGTGAGGGTTCGAATCTCCACGGGGAGCTCGTTCCAAAGGGCCGGAGCAGCCACAGAGAAGGCCCTCCTCCGGGTGGTTGCCAGACGGCATTGGCCAACGGATGGAATACGGAGGAGGCCTAATCTGTGGGATCTAATCGGTCTATTGGAGGTGATCAGCAGCAGGCAGTCTCTCAAGTACCCAGGTCCAATCCAGTACCCAGATTCTGCCTGTGAAATTCTGACCTCTGGAATGTCTGATGACCCTGACCTATATCCTTTCATACATATACATATTATGGGTTAAACTAACAAAACCTGTATTTATTGTGCCAATGGAAGAAAACTAGTTTACCTGGAAATTCCATACAAACTTCAATCATATACTGAGAAAAGGATTATCCTAGATCAGTGATGGGTAACCTTTTCTAAATGTGTGCCAAACTGTGCGTGCGCATTCTATTTCATGTGCACGCGTGCCTTCCCACCTGCGTATATGCGTATGAGCCCCCAATGCATGCACACACGAGCCCCCCCCCCAAGTGGGGGAGAGTTTTTGTCCTCAGGCTCCGGAGGCTTTCCTGAAGCCTGGGGAAGCCGTTTTCACCCTCACCAGGCTTCAGGAAAACCTCTGGAGCTTGGGGAGGATGAAAAACAGGCCCAATGGGTCAACCGGAAGTTCATTCCTGAACTTAGTTTGCCCGTTAGGCCTGTTTTTCACTCTCCCCAGGCTCCGGAGGCTTTTCTGAAGCTGGGGAAGAGCAAAAACAGCTTCTTCCAGCCCTCAGAAGGCTGAAAATCAGCTGCTCAGTGTGCGCCACAGCTGAGGGCTGCCGTGCCGGCAAATATGGCTCCGCATGCCACCTGTGGCACACATGTCATCACTGTCCTAGATCACTGATCTAAAATTAATTATAGGTTATATTTTGGATGTTTACAATAAGCTATTGTAGCATATGAGATACAAGATTATCTTGGAAAAGCTGAAAGAATATGCCAATTATGTCAACTGTCCGACTAGCAAACCCAAAACAAGTAAACACTTTCGGGAACTTTGAATTCCCAAAAGTAAAACTTTATTGGATACACCATTTTGCTACTGAAGAATCAAAACCAGCTCTAGTTTATCTGTGCAAATGCTTGCCTAGTTAAACAATAGCTTCCCTTTCTCCCCACCCTATCACATTGTCCAATTATGAGATGTCCTTTTGTTATGGTGTAGCAGAAAATGAGACAAGACCAGCTCTTTGTCAGAGGTTTATTTGCGCAAAGGTTCAGGAGCGATTGGTCAAGCAAAATCTGAACCCCGAAGGGCAGTTGTTTACAGTCTTTTATACTCTTAGCCAACTTATCGATCATCCCCAAATACCTGGCCTTCCTGTGTCATGTAGACCCCTTTCCTGTGTTATGTAGGCCTCGTACACAATCTCCCAAAACAGAGGCATGACATTCATTCCTCATTTACCTCCCCACAGGGGGTATTGATACCAATATCCTGTTTCATTTGTTTTAGTTATGTGAAGCAAACAGATTAGCAAACTAATCTTAAGGGTAATCATTCCTTTTTCCCATTCCACATGGTAAAGAAACTTTTAATACCCAAATAATCTGTCTAGTTGTCAAATTCTCTCTTAATGGGAACAGTCCAGCTCTTCTCAAACACCTTCAATGGTGACCGTGATGGTTTCCAGACTCTCTTGATCTGTGCACAAATTCTCAGCACTCCATCCTTCCTCCCCCCAGTTCATTGGCAGGTTGAATAGCGATAAGGTTTGAAAGAAGCAAAGCAGTTCAATCTTGACAAATCACTTGTTTTGCATTTCCTTCAAGCTTGGTGTAATAATGGGCAAGCATCCTCTGGCATCGCCTTTGGTTAGGTTGCTTAGCTGCTATATGTTCAAAGTCTTTAGTTGCTGTATGCTAAAGAAAGGCTCGTCAATTTTTAGAAATACACAAGGTAGCTGTGACCTGAAGCAATTATGCTGCAGGTTTTGCATTAATGTGAACTGTTAATTTTAGTTGATATATTAAAATAAATAAAGAACAAACTTAGCATTACTTGGGGGCTGAAGTTGAAAATGTATATTCAAAAATACAGTCAAAAGGCTGAGGTGGAGAATATATTCAAGAATAAAGTCAAAGTCAAGAATACACACAAGGTCTTTTGTTTATTTTAATGTCATGAGTTGATGGGGTTTGGAGAATACAAATACAATACATTCTAGTAAACTCATGTTTTAAGGGGAAGCATGCTAACATACAGTATTGCAAAAATACCAAAGTAGAAATCAATGTTTTTACTATTCCATTACTTGCTTCACACGTCTGTTTAGATACCTTGCCAATACATATAAGGGTAACTATCTAAAATATGCACCCATATCCACTTTCGGTGTATTATAGGAGAGAGCACAATATATTACAAGAAAAATGTGTTGTTATATTTCCACATTCTTACAAGATGATTTGAGTATCAGTATTTACTAAAAGAAGCAGGTGGTAGGCATAAATGTTCATTTGCAGCTGCTTAAATTATTAATTTCTTTTTAACCTGATGCTTCTGCAGACACACACATTTCAACTAGTTTGCCTTAGCACAATGACAGCCAATCCTTTCAGCTCTATACATTTTCCACCAGCGGTTATCCTTCAAAAGACATTTGAAACATGCACTTTATGAGTGTCTCAGGCTGCAACAAAGGTAAGACTGCTTTTGCTATTTTTGGATATGACAAATAGTGAAAGTTGCTGAAAAGGCAAACTAATGCAAAACAACAGAAAAGCATACTTTCATTTGTGCTGTTCCAGGTGAGGAGTTGGAAGACATTTTTGTCAATATAATCTTTGTGTTCTACAATGATTGAAAATCATTAATTTTTTTTCAACTTAACATGGGTAATTTTACTTTGGAAAAAATTGAACTATTTAGATTTCTCCATTCATACACAAGTGCTATGACAGTTTACTCTCACATTTCATACATTAAAAACACAAATAATTTACTACACTTCTGGGAGATGATACACAATTAATATATTGTGGATCTTTGTCATAGCAGTCTCAGTTAAAAACAAATTTAGGGCTATTTCAAAATAACTTATGCTTATGTAAAATGAGAATAAGGTCTTCAGGAACCTCTTCTACAGTTCAATACTGGTTTCCATGTTTTTCATCTCAAAATGATAACCCATGTTTACAATAATTATCAGTATTTTATGGATGCTACATTACAAAGCAAACATTTAGAAGCTGTAGGTTGCCCACTCCTATTTTGCAATATGAGGCGTCTTTATCAATTGAAGATAAAGAATATAAATATCTTGGGTTTGAAGTGATGTCCTTTCAAGCAAAACTCATGATCTTTTAATGAAATCTTTTCAATGTTTTAAAGAAAATATTTCAGTGCATGTGAGGAAAAGAAAACCCACATTCTTCATCAGGTGAAATTATCTTAAGGTCTACCTTGTTTAAGATGAAGCTGTTCCTTACATCATCATATACTATTTTAACACACACATCTCCCAATTAAGTAGACTGGCATCTTCTTATTAGCAACTTCTCTAGGGGATTAAATAAACTTTTTGTGGTTTGCCAATTGGTAAATGGTATACTGTATGTCTAAGTATTTTAAACTTCTTAAACTATATTAAACTTTTGTACTACCTTGTGAGTCTATTGATTGAAACAGTATAGAAATGTTTTAAGTCAGAAATGTCCTACAAAATAAGAATTTTGAAATAAAAATCTTAATTTAAATTGTCATAATCCCTATGATGAAGCATTAAAGTGAATATCTATTAAACATTAACTGAGTAAAGTTCACTTAACTGAGTTAAGTGAAGTTAATTTTTACTACTTAACTGTCTCTTAAATGATCAGTTTTTAATTAAAGGAAATATATGGTCAAACCTCTCTTCCTTAATTCATATTTCATTTCTTTCTGCTTATAAGTGAGTAACCTATTCTCTTATTATCAAAAATACATGAAAAATATTTACACTAATACCCATTGTGCTTTTTAAAAGATGTATCCCAAACCTATCAAGTTATCAATGTTTGCATTAAAATGTAGGTATGCAGATGAAACAAAATGTGCTTTATCCTAAATGCAGAATGAAGAGACCTATTTTGAATGTTCTATCAGATGTTATCTTGATTGTTAGTGCCATTGGGAGCAATGGGAACAACAAACAACTGCTCCCTTGGACAATCAATCATTTTAGTTGTGTGTTCATTACTTTAATCTGCCAGGTCATGGGCTGAAGAGCCTTAACATGCAGACATAACAATAATAATATAATAACAACGTAACTAAACTAACTCAAAATATGTGGAAACTGCTGAGGACTTGACAGCCTGGCAATTTATTAAGTATACAGGAGACATGTCAATGAGATGACAGCTTTGTCTCATGATATAGTCTTCAATTTACAACAGATCATTTAGTGACTGTTCAAAGTTACAACAGCACTGTAAAAAAGTGACTTATGACCATTTTTCACACTTATGACTGTTGTAGCATCTTCTTGATAACATGATCAAAATGTGGTGGTTTGGTAACTGGTTCATATTCATTGCAGTGTCTTGGGGTTCCCTTTTGTGACCTTTTGATAAGCAAAGTCAATGGGGAAGTTGGATTAACCATGTTTCTCATTTAACAACTGCAGTGATTCACTTAACAAATGTGGCAAGAAGTCATAAAATGGGGCAAAACTCACTTAAAAAATTTCTCACTTAACATAAATGTTGAGCTCAATTCTGGTCATAAGTCAAAGACTACCTGTAGTTAAAATTTAATTATACATTGTGCAACTTTTTCTAATATATATATTATTTGTATTACTCAACAGGAATCAACAAAAGTACAGAATAAGGCAGAAAATGTATTTCCATTACTTAGTCTGGCTTTGGTTTGCTCTTTCACACAGTGATTCTAAAATCTATCAAGCCTGCAATAAAATCTGTTTTTGCAAAGAGGGGTCAAAGTTTGTGAACTGTTCAGGAGTTCATGCTCTGGTGTCTAATCTAACATTTCCCCCTGATGCAGAACACTTGGACCTTTCTCAAAACAACTTGTATTCTATTCCTTGGAAATCTCTAAGTTCCCTGTGGAAGTTGCAGGTTCTCCTTTTGAGCAACAACTCCATCCACAAAGTTAGAGACAGAACTTTCATTTCATTGGGCAGGCTCCACAAGCTTGATATTGGTAGAAATGATATCTCATTTCTTGGCAACAGTTTTTCAGTGGGTCTTATTTCTCTCAGTGAACTTATTTTGGCCTACAATAAACTGCAGGAGCTACAGTACAAGAGTTTTCAATACTTTGAAAACCTTCAGAAGCTGAATTTGCAAAATAACAACATTTCCTCCATAGAAATGGGGACTTTCCGCAGTCTTACTCGCTTGAGGCAACTTTACCTTCAAAACAATTGCCTTCATGCCCTACATAATAGATTATTTTCCATGTTACAACACTTAGAGATCCTGAACTTGGAGGGTAATATGATAAAAACTATTGCTCCTGGAGCCTTTATTCCATTAAGCCACCTTACAGTACTTAACTTGATCCACAATAAAATTGAGCACATTAAATTCAAAACGTTATTATCTCTGCAAACCCCTGGAACTCACATCTTACTCTCAGACAATCCCTGGTTCTGTGACTGTGATCTTCAGAGAGTTTTTGCAAAACTGCACAGTGTTAGGAGACTGATCTTGGATGATTATTATAACATGACATGCATGGAGCCTCATCTCTTGAGAAATCTGCCTCTGTCAGCTGTAGATACGGAGCTTTGTACTGCTGAGACAGTGACAGTTCTTGTTATAACTTTTACAGTCTTTGTAACTGTGGTGGCTGCCATTGTAATGGCTGAAAGGAACAGAAAGAAAAGGGCTGAGAAACGCTGGAATGAGGATAGTGATGTTTCTTATAATGCTCAAAACTGATTAAATATTTGGTAGTAGGAAACTCTGTGCTTGAATATGCTACTTAATTTATATATTAGAATCATTTTCAGACATGCAATTCTGAAGGTGTGAAGAGGACACAAGTATCTCTCCCTCTTATCCTGTTCATGGGGGGGGGGGGGTAATGTACTGAGTCAATCGATCAGCTGAGGCTGAAAAAATGCTTTCAACATAATTTGGACTTTAAATGTCTTAGGAGTTCTGGCTAAAAGTTCTCATCCACATTGCAATCTTCACCCACTGAAGCTGACTTCTTCAGATGTAAGTACAGCAACCACAGTGCAGTCACAGGGTGTTGCTAATGCTCTGACTAATATAAGAAGATGGAATAGACAAGTGCATTTCTTCAGGAACCTAGATACAGTATGTGGTCAAATGAAACATGAAACAACCGGATCCATTTTTATAATAACATTAAGAGACAGAAATGTAATGATTACAGTATTATTAGCCAGCTTTTGTTCCAAATAAAAAAAGTAAATGTTTCTCTTTCTTCTTCACATTAGTTTCTGGAAAAGAATATCTGAGGCATTCAAAAAGGTTGCCAATTTAAATGGCACTACTCAAAGATCTTTTCAGTCTTAAATAACTTTTGACATATATATCCATACACATGAGCAATTAAATATTCTGGCTGATGGTGAGGGATGGACTGTAGGCAGGGGCAGGATATATTTACTAAAGAAACAGATTTTTTTCCTTCAGTATATTATATGTATTGTTAGAAAGATTACAACAAATAGAAAAATACAGAAAAAGGAAAACTGGGGAGGGTGTTAATCTGGTTAATATTTGAACACGAAGCTGCTTGGCTACCAGATCTAGTTTGTAAAAATCTGAAAAAGAAATGACAGTACAAAAAACGCCTAGGGGTTATCCTAGAACAGGCCTGCCAAACTGGCGGCCCCTCACCCCTACTCCACAAAAACAAAAAACATCCCAATACGTCACCATATGGTCACAATGATTTGCCACTCCTAGAGACATGTGAGGGCCAAAGATTTTTAAAATGTAAATCATGATTCCAAGAAATGGGACACATTTAAAAAATAATTGTTTGCTTATTCTGTTTGTCCAAAGTGATAGCACTATCAAACCTTGCTGCTGCTTTATTTAGGCAGTAGCAGCCTTGTGCGAGCAACACAGGGAGTGAAATTCAAAAGTGCCAAACAGCTCTCAGTCAAACTCAGCTGGTAAGTTCTGATTGTGGCTTACAAAATTATTTGCATATCATTTTTTTTTCAAAAATTTAATTGCTGTTTAGAAACCAAGAGACTGACAGTTCTAATCCTGCCTTAGGCATGGAAGTCAGCAGAGTGACCTTGGGCCAAATCACTTTCTCCAAGCCCATCCCACCTCACAGCGTGGTTGTGAGGATAATAGGAGCAGGAAAGATGTGTTTGCCACCTTGAATTATTTATTAAAAAATAATAAAAGCAGGATAAAAATAAATGACCAGCAAAAGAAACATATGTAGTTTCCATAGAACACGTAAGAGTGAAATTTAGAATTTTGTTTAAATTCTAGTTTTTTAAAAATGGGGGGTGGGGGGAGATGACTGTTAAAACAGCATAGGTCTGGAACGATGGTGAGAATTTTAGTAAACGGCACGTTTTCTTGCAGAATTCTAACCAACCAACCAGTTTTATTCATGTAGAAGATTATACAAATTCAAGTATCCGTTTTAGGGAGTTACAATACTATAAATTTTGAGAAGCCCTGCCCTAAACAACGTGCTAGACTAGGACATCAGAACAAGAAGTCCTGGAAGGGGCTCCTTCTAGGCAAATTACTTAGTACAGGAAAGTTACCCTCAGGTTGAGCTCTGGTGCGAAATGCAACGGAATGTTGGAAAGTGTGTAAAGCAGTGTTTTTCAACCTTGGCAACTTGAAGATGCCCGGACTTCCACTCCCAGAATTCCCCAGTCAGCATTCGCTGGCTGGGGAATTCTGGGAGTGGAAGTCCGGACATTTTCAAGTTGCCAAGGTTGAGAAACACTGGTGTAAAGGGTCTCCTATAATTGAGACGAGTTTTCTTGCTAAAAAAAAAAATCATCGAATTCACCTCTATGGAGAAGCGGTGAATACTAACCGCTCCACTGGTGATCCACCCCAGAGCATGCCTAACCCTCTTGCAGTGTACTAGAGTTACGTTACAGTTATTTTATACAGAGGAAAGCACGTGCCACCACTAGCAAAGGAGCTGGAAATAATTCGGCTCAACCCGCCGAGTGAGCGACTTCGTGAATATGCATCCAATGTCACTTCTTTCGTCATAAACCAGAGCAGGAATCGAATTACTAGACCGACGTTTCTTAACGAGTAAACTAAAGGGCAGAACGGGGCTTCCTTTCCCCGATTGGCTCAATCCTGTTCCGAAAGGAAGCGCCGGCCCCCTCGAGTCCTGGCGATGGGGGGCTCCGTTCTCTCCCCGCCTCCGCACACGCGGCCGCCTGGGCGGCCAGAGGCTCCCCAGCAGTACTTGAGTAGCCTTTTCGGCAGCAGCGGCGCCTCAGAGGGCGGGAAGAGCCACGGCGGCGCTTCCTGCGGGATCCATATTCCCCGAAGATCCTAGGGTTTGAGAGTGGATAGACTTCGACTAAATAAAAAGGTTGTGTTTTTCTTGCCCTGACCAAGCACTTCATTATTACCTCACTCGACGCTTAGGATAGATTTTGCCTGTATTTTGGTCAAAAACTACCATTTTATGCACGCTCATTAATCAAGACCATCGCTGGGTGGCAGTAGGACCCACGAAAAGCTCCCCTTATACGGTACTGCCATTTAACGATCGCCAGGATTTATGCAGTCCAGGATACAGTATTTCTACAGCACTGTCATTGCTCTTGCAAAGCAGGAACGCGGTTTTACTCCATAGCAAGATTTTACCCTAGGACCAAGAGACCGAAGCCACGACAGTTCTCGCTGTTCCGTGATAGCAACGCGCCGCCTCCTTTCATCAAAACGGCAAAGTCCCTCCCCCCCATCGCTCCGGGCCTTGCGAATCAGAAGCGGCGAATCAGAAGCGGTGGGGGCGATTGGGCAGAAATTGCCGCTCTGTTTCTCCTGCCTGCCTGGTTGCTGCTGCCCCTGCCGGAACGGCTAGAGTGCTGGAAGTACGTTTGGACCAAGCGCTACCCCTGCAGGAGACCGCAGGGAGGAGACTGCGGGACGGCCTCGTCCTTTCTCCCGCTCGACTCTGCGGGAACACAAGCGAATTCCTTGTAAGACCGAGCTTATTTAGCGCGCGCGTGCACGCGTATGTGTATGTTGGCCTGGACCCCCTCATTGCTCCTCCTCGTCCTCCCCCCCCCGGAAACATTTTAGAAATCTGAGTTGGCAATTATGACCACAGAAGTTGATTCACACCTATATATCCTTTTGTGAGCCCCACAAATTATTATGTTTAGTTTTGAACTTTTCCTTGAAAGGCTCGAAGGTTGCAAAATTTGCAACCGTTTCTTGAGAAGGCTCGGCAGTGTGGATGTTCCTAAAACACAATAAGGAGATCCATTAATAAAAATGAATAGAATAAAAGTAACTATACAGGAGTCTCTCATGTTCTTTGGTGCACTCTGAACTTGTTTTCTTGCAGATATTTCATTACCAAACTAGATAGCAATAGCAATAGCAGTTAGACTTATATACCGCTTCATAGGGTTTTCAGCCCTCTCTAAGCTGTTTACAGAGTCAGCATATCGCCCTCACAGTCTGGGTCCTCATTTCACCCACCTCGGAAGGATGGAATTACCTCCCTCCGTCCCATCAGATCGCATAGAGTAGGCCTCCTCCGAATTCCATCCGCCAGTCAGTGCCAACTGGCGACTACGTGGAGGAGAGCCTTCTCAGTTGCAGCTCCGACGCTATGGAACAATCTCCCCGTGGAGATCCGCACCCTCACCACCGTCCAGGCCTTCCACACAGCCCTTAAGATCTGGCTATCCCGTCAGGCCTGGGGATAAGACCTTATTCTCGCCCCTCCCGAATGTTGAATGAATGTTGGGTTTTTATTGCTAATTATTTCTACTCACATTTTCTTTTTGTGTTTTGTCCTGCACTCCCCCCCGCCTTATTATTGTAAGCCGCCCTGAGTCCCCTCAGGGAAAAGGGCGGCCTATAAATGCTTAATAAAATGAAAATGAAAATGGAAGGCTGAGTCAACCTTGAGCTGGTGAGGATAGAACCGCTGAACTGCAGATAACAGTCAGCTGAAGTGGCCTGCAGTACTACACCTAACCACTGAGCCACCTCGGCACTTAGGTAGATAACATCAACATTGCTAGTAGGAAGTGAGGTCTCTACTAGCATTGATTACCATAAGTTACTAGTTTGGTAATGGAATGTCTGAAAGAAAACAGCCTAGTTTAGAGAGTACCAAGGACCCCACAGTTCAGTGCTGAGCTACAAACATTGCCTTTTATAGAAATTTGTCCCTCAACTAATCTTAATTTGACTCATTAAACTGAACTGTTTCCACAGAGTTTCCACAGAGTTAGGAAGTTACAGTACACAGTTAATCCCAAAATTTGCCAAGTCTGAACTATCTCATACTTGTATAAGTTTGGGCTGCAGTACCTCAAGAAAGAGGCTTATTTTGCTTCCCTCTGTAGTAAATGTTATTTCTCAAAATGTCAGTGAGTTAGAGATAAGAGGTTCTCCTAAAACAGCAGGGTGTTTAAAAAATTTGCTGACTTAAGCTTTTGTATCTGCTCTCTTTTAATCAGAACCTAATTATTGCAATTGAATTACATTAAAGCAATATGACTGTGCCCCTGATCACTACAATATAGTATTTATTATTAAAGCAATATGAGATTGCTCTAAACATACATGGGATCTTGGGGAGATGAGAAACCAGATATGTGGTACACAATGTAAACACATAAGTGATATATCAATTTCATGACACAACTGACTCCTTTCTCAGGATTACATAGATGGGGAAAGGTGCATTTATAATTAATGTTATCAGAGTGGGTTGAAAGGTTGAGTTTCTTCATTATCCGTAGACATATTACACAATATCTGTATATACTATATTTTTACTGAAACAGAAGATGCTGGATGTTGGGAAATGGCCATTATTTGCTCTCCACTCTCAAGAGGAATTGAAGTTAATTCGTCAGGTTTGCGTATTTGGCAGTGCTGGCAATGAAGTTGTTTATGCAACTGAAAATGATGAGGTAACTTTTGAAGATATAACAGTTAATAGCTGTCTTGGTATCGACTTTAACTTTAATTGTTCATGATTCCATACAAATCTGAAGCTTGACATGCCAAGAATCTTTCCGTGCACATTTGTATTAAGATTTATTTATTTTATTTATTATTAGACTTCTATACCGCTTAATAGGGCTTTCAGCCCTCTCTAAGCGGTTTACAAATTTTTTAGCAAATTGAGTCAGCAACTTGCCCCCACAGTCTGGGTCCTCATTTCACCCACCTCAGAAGGATGGAAGGCTGAGTGGACCTTGAGCCGGTGAGATTTGAACCGCTGCAGATCACAGTCAGCTGAAGTGGCCTGCAGTACTGCACCCTAACCACTGCGCCACCTCGGCTCATCATTTGGAAGGCATGAAATTTCTCCCTGCCTTGCTTAATATGTAGCTTTTCCCCGAGTCTAACACAAAAAAGAATAAATATGCAATATTGTACATCTGTTAAATAAGCATCACTTGCATGTTTATTATAAAAAAAATTGGCTTTATTAATGTACATTTTTGGTTTCCTTTAGGGCAGAATACATGGCAGAAATGTGGCTAAAATATATATCTTCAAATATGTAAACTCAAAATTCACTATAAATGTATTTGGGATGTTTTTAAATATTTTAATTATATATGCTTATAAAAGTATTTTGGTACTGACAGTATTATTGTGTAATAGGTTTTTGCTTTAGGCACTAACTGCAGTGGATGTTTGGGAATTGGTGATGTACAGAGCAGCATTGAACCTCGAAGAATAGATATTTTTTGTGGCAAAAAATTAGCTTCCCTCAGTTATGGAAGTGGACCTCATGTTGTTCTGGCTACTACTGGTATGTTATGTGGTTCTAACTGTGGTTATTTTATTAATATATTCCTTGGCAAGGGTGTTTTGTTCTTTCTTTTGAAAATAGCTATTATTAAGAAAGGAAAGTTAAGAAATTCTGGGGAGATGCTGAAATTACTTTTCTTGACTTGTACTTGACAAAGTTAAACAATGCAATGATTAAATGAGTCACACGCTATTGTATTATTTTTATGCTGCAGGTATTAAGAGAATCCAGTTTAACCCATTGACTTGTCAGAAGCCCTGAGAAGTTCTTAAATGACAATCATGTAACCCTAGGAGACTGCAGCCATTGTAAATATAATGCTGGCTGCTAACTACCTGAACTTTATTTGTGTGAATGCTGCACAAGTTGTAAGTGTGAGGACTGATCATAAAATCATTTTTTCAACACCGTCATAACTTCAAACAGTCATAAAAAAAAGTGGTCATAAGTTAAGGACTCCTTGTAATAACACTTAGCAATTTACTTTTAAATGTCACATGGCTAAGAAATATTCAAAATTTGTAATAAAACTGATCTTGGATGACAGGTAAGCTTTTTTAATTTTAGGATATATTTATTCTATAGTTGTACATATTCTTCATTAAATGTTACAAAGCATCATGAGAAATGAAATGTGTTTCTACCTCAAAACACATTATCAAAAATCAAGCAAGTCTATACAATCTGACTAGGTTAAAAGTTTCAAATTTTGTTTCTGTTTGCCCTAGAGTTTTGGTTAATGGGATATGCTAAAAATACATTATTTTGTTAAAGTCCCTCTTTATAGATTTATGTAAATTAGATTATATATGTGCTTGGATACAGCAGCAAGATGGGATATAAAAAACAACAAATTATTGATTGAATATAATGCATCCTATACCTAGTGATGTTAGGGAATTAATTAGGAGATAGTAGATTGCACTAAAAAGACATTAGGGAATGGAAAAAACAATATATCAGTATTGCATGAAGATAATTTCTTTCTAGAGAATTAAATTTTATCCAAATTTCCTTGAAATATTCTAGAAGTGACCTATATTTGGTGGGCTCTGAAAGGTTCCCTCTCAAGATTTACAAGGAACAATGAACAGACTCTGTTTATAAGATCATTGCAGTTGCTGAGCTGTGCTTCATTGTTTTGATACTGTTCAATTTTAGGTTATAATAATAGCACTGTACTGTATTTTTCGGAGTATAAGATGCACTTTTTTCCCTCCTAAAATAGGCTGAGAATTTTGGGTGCGTCTTATACTCTGAATGTAGCCCCTCCCACCTGCCGGTCCCTACACTTTGGCCTCCGCGTGTACTCTTCCTGGCTGCAGAAATTGCCACCAACAATGGGTTGTGATTTTGGGCTCCACGCGTTGCACTTTCAGCCTCCAAATGCTCAATGCATGGTGTCCAAAATGGCTACCCGGAAAAGTTGCCTTCTCTTACCCCTTCCCCGCTTTGCTTGCTTTAGTCACTGGAGTTCCCTCCAACAATCAGCTGTGCTTTAGAAGCACAGCCCCCACCATCCCCAACCTCAAAACCAGTGAATAAACTAATGTGCTGAAGTTGACCAGGCTAAGGACTAGCCAGATGAATACCTGGTAGGGAGAATTCCCCCCCCCCCCTATTTTCCTCCCCCAAAACTAAGGTGCGTTTTATACTCCGAAAAATACGGTATATACTTCATAGTGCTTTACAGCCCTCTCTGAGCGGTTTACAGACAGAATATTTCCCTCAACAATCTGGGTCCTCATTTTACCCACATTGGAAGGATGAAAGGCTGAGTCAAGCTTAAGCTGGTCAGAATCGAATTCCTAGCTGTGGGCAGAGTTAGCCTGCAGTTCTGCATTCAGGCCACTGTGTTATACTTAAAAAAAATGTTAAAATGAAATTTCTGTTGGGTTATTTAAATTTATTTAGAGACATCTCTGAATAAAGAAGAGATCATGAAATAGCCACTTGTTCTCCAGCCTAGATGATTAATGTAGTTAATAACAAGCTAGACTTCTAAGCTGAATAGTAAATTGCATCTGTTCTAGTTTCATACTGTTGTTATGAGTGCATGTAGGATTCATAACATGCTGCCATTTCCGTTTGCATTCTTTCTCTCATTGCAAAATCTACAGAGATTGGTTTACATTGATTTACATTGATTTGATGAATGCTGCTTTCCATGAGAGCAGATGACAGAAATTTCTTCATTTTGCAATAAAGGGATTGCACGTGGGGTAAAGCGCGGCACGAGGGGCTGCAGCATGCTGCCCTGATCAACTGGCTTATAGTTGGCGGCAGGCATCCCTTGCTAGGGTTTCCCCCTTCCTCCGCCTGGCTCTCAGCCTCCTCCTTTGCTTACACTCCCTTCCCGCTTGGCACAGAAAAGGGGCCCAACTTTACAATAGGCCACCTTGGCCCTGGGCCACCGCGGGCACTGCTAGCTGCATCTCGCTTTGGGTAAAGGAGGAGCAGAGGAGGTCATAAGGCAGAAGAGAAACTTCTTCCCCTTGCCCTCCGGATTGCCAGCATGAGCATGGCTCTTCAGGAGCTCAGCAACAGCATGAGTAGCAACAACAGCTGTCCACACACCCGCTTTAGGTTGAGGGCAGGCTTGTTTTGCAAAAGCACAGTGCAGCCGAGGGTTAAAGAAACCACCCGATGCAAAGGCGGGGATGCTTTTTGCAGGGAGGGCAGATGCCATATCCACAACTTTTATCCCTTGCCCACCAACCTACCCTCCCCCCCCCGCATGTCCAGGCACTATGTTGGGGGAACTTGGGTGTGACTGGTCTTGAACGCACGTCCCCCACTGCCCACCTCCACGCTTTTGCAGATTGGCTGGCTGTGGAGCATGGGCCCTTTTTGAAGCCAGGTTGAGTCCTTCCTTGGGATGGATGCCCATACACGAGGGGCACAGGCTAGGACCAGGTCCGGAGGAGATGCCTAGAGCACCGATGGAGGTCCGATAAGTCCGAATCGAACCGAGCAATGGTAACCACCTGCACCAAGGAATACACCAGGGCACTTAGGGCAGCGAAAAGATCTCACATAGCCACCTTGGTTGCGTCCGCTGAGTCCCGCCCAGCCACCCTGTTTAAGATAACCCGCTCCCTATTAAATAAAAGGGAAGCGAGGGAACCCTTGCAGGGCAGAGCTGAGGATTATGCCCAATTCTTAACGGACAAAATTGCTCGGTTTCGGTCGGACTTGGACTCCATCCCTGCAGTTCCAGCCGAGGCACAAGAGGATCAGGTAGAACATCTCTGGGTTGAGTTTCAGGATGTTACCCCCGGGGATGTGGACAAGGCCATGAGGGCTGTAAGTGCCTCCACCTGCGTACTGGACCCGTGTCCCTCATGGCTGGTTACTAACAGCAGTGAGGTGACACGAGGCTGGATCCAGGCGGTTATGACCGCCTCTCTTCGGGAGGGGAACTTCCCCGCCGCACTGAAAGCGGCGGTGGTGAGACCCCTCCTAAAGAAGCCATCTTTGGATCCAGCTGTTCTTAATAACTATCGCCCAGTCTCCAACCTTCCCTTCCTTGGGAAGGTTGTTGAGAAGGTGGTGGCCTTTCAGCTCCAACGGTCCTTGGAGGAAGCAAACTATCTCGACCCCTTCCAGTCAGGCTTCAGACCCGGTTACAGCACAGAAACCGCTTTGGTCGCATTGACCGATGATCTCTGGAGAGCCAGAGATGGAGGATATTCCTCCATCCTGGTCCTCCTTGACCTCTCAGCGGCTTTCGATACCATCGACCATGGTATCCTTCTGCGACGACTGCGGGAGGTGGGAGTGGGAGGCACCGTATTGCGGTGGTTCTCCTCCTATCTCTCGGACAGGTCGCAGTCGGTGTTAGTGGGGGGGCAGAGATCGTCCCCTAGACCCCTAACATATGGGGTGCCTCAGGGCTCGGTCTTATCCCCCCTACTATTCAACATCTACATGAAACCGCTGGGAGAGATCATCCGTAGGCACGGGATCAGATACCATCAATATGCGGACGATACCCAGTTGTATCTGTCCGCCCCGTGCCAACTCAATGAAGCAGCAGACGTGATGAGCCGAGGCCTTGAGGCCGTTATGGACTGGATGAGGGTTAACAAGCTTGTGCTCAACCCAGAAAAGACCGAGTGGCTGTTGTGTTTCCCTCCCAAAGATTCGACCAATATTCCATCACTCAGGCTGGGGGGTCAAATTTTATACCCCTCAGAGAGGGTTCGCAACTTGGGAGTCCTCCTGGATCCACAGCTATCATTTGACCACCACCTGACGGCTGTGACGGGGCATTCGCCCAGGTTCGCCTGGTGCGCCAGTTGCGACCCTACCTGAATCGGGAGGCACTCACAACAGTCACTCGGGCCCTTGTGACCTCTAGGCTGGAATACTGCAATGTGCTCTACATGGGGCTGCCCTTGAAGAGCATCCGGCGACTTCAGCTAGTACAGAACGCGGCCGCGTGAGTGATTGTGGGTGCACCTCGGTTCACCCACATAACACCTATCCTCCGCGAGCTGCGTTGGCTACCTGTCGATCTCCGGATGCGCTTCAAGGTGCTATTAGTCACCCATAAAGCCCTGCATGGTAGTGGATCTGGATATTGAGAGACCGCCTCCTGCCAATTACCTCCCTGCGACCAATTAGATCTCACAGATTGGGCCTCCTCCGTATTCCATCGGCCAGCCAGTGCCGGCTGGCAACTACAAGGAGGAGGGCCTTCTCAGTAGTAGCCCCGACCCTTTGGAACGAACTCCCCGTGGAGATTCGTACCCTCACCACCGTCCAGGCCTTCCGCACAGCCCTTAAGAACTGGCTAGCCCGTCAGGCCTGGGGACAAGGATAGTTGCCCCTCCCGAATGATGAATGTATGTTGCTTATTACTTTTATTATATGTGTCTATGTCATTGTTTGTATTTCCCCTCTCTGATTTTATGTGAGCCGCCCTGAGTCCCCTCAGGGAAAAGGGCGGCCTACAAATGTTAATAAACATTACAAACAAACATTACAAACATTACAGGTGCCCTCATCTGTTTCTCCCAAAGGTGCTTTTTTTCTCCAAGAGGCAACTGGACTTTCTGCTTTTTCTTTGAAGACCTTTCACTTCTCCAGGAAGCTTCTTCAGCTCTGAGGAAGCTTCTGGAGGAGCTGAAGAAGCTTCTTGGAGGAGAAGTGAAAAGTCTTCAAAGAAAAAGCAGAAAAAGTCTAGCTGCCTCTAGGGGACAAAAAGCATTTTTGGGTCATCCTGGATGACCAAGAATCCCCATAGACATCCCTCATCCTAGCTTTCTGATGCCTCCTAGCCTTGCTTGCCTTCCATCCTTTGTGGTGGCCACTCTCCCAAAGCCCATGATAGTTGAGCATCAATAAGTCTTGTAGTATCAAGGATGGCTGAGGGTTCAGAGGTGGCACACACCCACGGTTTCCTAATTGCCAGGGCTATTTGGGAAAGCTAAGCTGGAGAGACCTGGTCTGTCCCGAACTTTTGAAGCTGGTGGGCTCTGGATAAAAATCAAAACCTGAGCTTGATGCTGACCTAAAGGATTTTGTTGAAATCTTGGTTCAAGTTTTGGAGAAAGACTTATTTCACCCTGAACTTGTGACTGCTTTCATCAAACCTTAGAGTGATTTAGAAAGAGAGAAAGAAAGAGAAAGAGGGAAAGAAAGAAAGAAAGAAAAAGAAAGAAAGAAAGAAAGAAAGAAGGAGGGAGGAAAACAGAAAGAGACAAAGAAAGAAGGAGGGAGGGAAGAGAGAAAGAAAGTGGGAGAGATACACGGAAGGAAGGAATGGGGGAGAGTGAGAGAAAAAAAGAGAAAGAAAGAGAAGGAGAGAAAGAAAGAGAAGGAAAGGAAGAAAAAAAGAGAGAGAAAGAAAGAGAACTTGTGACCACAATTGAGCCCAAAATTTTAGTTGCTAAGCAAGAGCGTCATTTAGCGAGTTTCACCACATTTTCCAAGTTGGCCATGCCCACATGGTCACATGACCTCCAAGCCACTCCCACAAAATAAACCACACCTACAGAAGAGGTTCTAAAAAAATTTGAAACCCACCACTGGGTCTGATCCTGGAATTTCTCTCCAACCCTCCAATGCATTTTGTTCCTTGTCCAGTGTCTCGCAACATACAAAAGAGGCAGCTGGTGGAACAGGCCATTTGACATCTTCTACAGATCAGGGTCATTCAAGCTGTGCCCAAGGGCCAAGAACACCAGGCATTCTACTCCTGGCTGTTTGTGGTGCCAAAAGCCTCGGGGGGATGGAGACCCATTCTGGATCTCAAAGTCTTGAACCGATTCGTCATTTATTGACGGTTCAAGGTACACTCCTTGCAGTCCATCTTGGAGAGCATCTGCAAGGGAGACCTCTCCTTGGTGGACCTCATGGAGGCATATCTGCATATTCCCATCCTTCGTGAACACAGACAGTTCCTTCGGTTCAAGTATGGGGGACATCATTTCCAGTACCGAGCCCTCCCCATCGGGCTGTCATCAGCAGGTCCTGGCGGTGATAGTGGCCCACCCCCGCTTCAGATCGGTCCAGATCCAAGTCTGTCTGGATGACATTCTCTTGCTTTCCCCCTCCATCGGGCAAGCTCACAGAGACATTCACACCACCATTCAAGTCCTACAGGAGCTAGGCTTCTCAATAAATCTTGCAAAGAGCTGTCTGAACCCAGACACTCGTATCCTACATCTGGGCGCCTTAATAGATACTGTGCAGGGGAAAGTGTTCCTCTCAGCAGATCGACGGAACAGTCTGCAGGATTTGGCCAGAACAATCCACACCCGTCGCAGAGCCCAACTTCTCCAATTGTCTCATCTGTTGGGGAAGATGGTGTCCTGCTTCTACATCGTGCCATGGGCACGCCTCCACAGCCGTTGCCTGCAATGGTACCTGCTACCGTACCAGAAGAGCAACCTCAGCTGCTCCCTGCAACAGGTTTGCATTCCCCCACATGTGACAAAGTCCTTGGGGTGGTGGCTATCACCAGCATTGACTCACGAAAGTCTTTTGAGAGCCAGTTCATCTCACACTCACCACGGATGCCAGTCTGATGGAGTGGGAGACCCACTTCCAAACAGGGATGGCACAGGGACTATGGTCACAAGCCGATTGTGCCAACACCATCAATTGGCTGGAACTGCGGACAATCCAGCTAGCCCTTCGGCGATTTCAGAACACTGTGTGCAACACCCATGTTCTCGTCCTCATGGACAACACCACTGCAAAGGCTCACGTAAATCGGCAAGGGGGGGGATGAGGTCCGAACCACTGATGAGGGAGGTGTGGTTGTTGGGGCTTTGGGTGGAAGCCCATCTTCTCCCTCAGGGCAGAACACATCTCGGGTATCAACAACACTCAAGCCGATTGGCTCAGATAGACCACAGCGAGTGGAGCATCTCACACAACCTCTTCCAGGACCTGTCCCACTGATACGGGAGACCAGTACTCGACCTCGGGCCTTCTATACGTGTTTCCTCCTCTGCCTCTAATACAGAGAGTGATGTGGAAAATGCCAGACGAGGCGGAAATTCTCCTTTTGGCACCACATTGGCCCCGCTGTCCCTTGTTCGGGGACCTATCAGTAACACCTCCATGCCGTATTCTGTTGCACAAGCTCTTCCTCTCACAAGGCTCGATCCATCATCCAGACCCGCATTGGTTGCAACTAACAGTGTGGAGGTTGAGCAGGAGGCGCTGAGAGCAGATGGGCTGTCGGACATTGTCATTCAAACCATACAAGCTTCACAACGCCCATCTACAACTCGAATATGCAATGCTACCTGGAGAGCTTTTAGCAAGTGGTGTTCCTCTTCTAACATTGTTCCTCTGGCTAATGTTTTAGACTTTCTCCAACAGGGCCTCATCAAAGGTCTTTCGCCAAACATGTTGAGATGTCAAGTGGCGGCCCTCTCTACAGTCCTAACTCTACCGACAAGTGAGCCCATCTCTCACCTGACACACATTCGACAGTTCCTCCAAGGAGCGACCAATATTCGTCCTCCCAGCATGCATAGGTACCCAACTTGGGATCTAACCGAGGTTTTAGACTTTCTCACTAAGGCTCCATTCGAACCATTACGGACTGTCTCTCTACAGTATCTCACTCTCAAAGTCACCTTCTTAATCGCAGTGACTTCAGTTAGACAAATTTCTGAAATTGCGACTGTCAATTAGAAGCAACCTCTGCATCTTTCATGCAGATAGGGTCATTCTCCGTCTCGATCCAAAGGGAACTAATCCTTTCATAAAAATCAAAGAACTTGTACTACCAAATTTTTGTCCACATCCTACTCATAGGTTAAAACAGAAGTGGCATAACCTAGACGTTCACAGGGCTTTATGTATTTACATCAAACATACTGCTTCATTTAGGCATTCTGAGGCCTTACTAATTTCTTTTCAACCAGCTTCCCTTGGCTCCAAGATCTCTTCTTCCACTGTAGGGCACTGGCTTAGAGCCTGTATTTCTAAGGCATACAGGGCGAACGATCTGCATCCTCCTCAAGGCATAATGGCTCACTCCACCCGGAATGTGACCACGACTGCAGCCTGGGCTACTCAGGCTTCAGTGGAGGAAATTTGTAGGGTGGTCACGTGGACATCCCCAGCCCCCTTTATTCGCCATTATAAGATAGAACTCTTTGTTTCTGCTGAAGCTGCCTTTAGAAAGAGGGGGCTTATAACAAGTCCATTCCTTGGAGTCCTTTTCCATGGGGACCGGATTCCTCCCTTAACCCAAGCTTGGGTATGTCCCTATCTGACTGCTGTCTCCACCAATCGTAGAGAATGGGTGTTGGTACTTACTTGATATTCTCACTGCAGGTGAAGACAGCAGTCAACCCCACCCTGTTCCAGTCAGGGCCCAGCCTTTGATAGGACTAGGATAGGCCTCTCTCTTCCCTTTCTTTTTCCTTTCTTCTCTATCATCATATCAACTCCCCCTCAGTCCATCTTCATCGAAAGCTGGGGAGGAGCTTCACGGAGGATGGTTTTATAAACTGTAGACTCAGCCCTATTGGTTACTGGACGGAGTTAACCCTATTTGACTGCTGTCTCCACCTGCAGTGAGAATGAGTGTATCAAGTCATAACCAATACCCATTCTTCATGTAAGGTCCATTTGGATTCTTAATTCCTGTATCTGGACAAGCCTTGGACCAGACCATTTAGGGAATGAGTTCCCATAATGTTTTACTTTTTGGACAAATGCTACAGGCCATCTGCCCAGTTCCACAGTAATAAAATGGTTGTGAAAATTTGTCACTATTGATTAATTATCATAGTTTTTATTTTGAATAGAGTGAGTTATTTAAGATGGTCATATTTGCATGTCACAAAAGTATGTGCATACAGTAGATGTTCTGTCCCCCCTTCACGGCTCGTTAACAAATGGCAAGCAGACAAACTTAAAAGGACTTTTCTTTATCAGTTCTCGGCTCCGACTGGCTTTGAGCCCAGAAATAACATAAATAGAGTCTTTGACCAGATAACTGAATGAAAACAAATCTTTCTTACGGCAACACAAGTTGAACAAAACGAAAGCAAAACACTTCTTCCAAAGTCTCTATGAATCAGGGTTACAGAAATACAGAGCACTTTTTCCAAAGTCTCTATAAATCAGGGTTACAAAAATACAAAGCACTTATCCAAGTGAATCTTACATAAACCATGACTGATGATCAAACAATGTTGAACGAACCAAGGAATGTTGACTCCTGTGACTAGGGCGTGGCACCATTCGTCCTTTTATCCCCAGAATATGCCCCTAACGAGCCACAGCTGCATAATGAATCTTGTATCCCGAAAAGACTCACAGGAGACATATGCTGAGTCACAACCAGTAGATATAGTAATCATTCACTTAGCTAAATATTTTCCACCGTTATCTGTGGACCTGAACAATATCAATGTCACTTGCAAGTTCATAAAATATTCAGTTTTCTGACATGTCAGAACTATTAAATCAGATGTCAGACTTCATGTGACACTATTGCCTAGATAGGGTGTAGTTAAGGCCTAGTTGTCAGATAACTGCAGCTTACTAGGTATCTATATAAGTGATGTATAGAGAAGTGAAGAACAAGCAGTATATGTGAAATTCTAGTTCTTCAAAGTATAAACTTTCTACATTTCCAACTCAAGAAATATGTCTAAATTAGAGTTATGATGGTAGCTTTAAGAAACTGAGGTAACAGAGTAAATCTCTGAGATATATGCCCCAAAGAAGGAATCTTAGGTCTGTCAAATGTAGTTTAGCTCCAGAACATTCTGATTATATCTGCAGCTGTAAACAAGCCCTTTGAAGTCAATGTGGGGAAAAGCTTTGATATTTTGATCTTTTTCATAAGAATGGGATAATAAAAGAGAAAACAGATGGTCATATTATTTTGTATATCATGTAAAAGAAGTTCCACTTCAAGAATAACAATATTTGATTTTTTTTTAAAAAATATTTTTAATTTAAAACAAACACAATCCTTTACATGCTGTAGAAAGTGTATCAGTTGGTTACAAAAAGACTTTCGTGCATCTCTTCCACAGTCAACAAACATAATTCATATTAACTTAAGTATTTTAACTCAGATATTTATACATATTATCATCATCATAACTCCATTTTCATTTGACTATAATTATTTAAACATCATCATAAAATATACCAAAGTTTAATTCATAGCCACATACTGGCCTTTCAATTACTATTTCTAAAATCATCCACTAACACTAAACCCTTATGTCCTATTCTAGCTAAACATCCATAATATTTAATAACAAAGTTTTCTAATCGTCCTTTGCAAATCACTGTTTAAAATTTACATCCAGTTTCTATATTATACCCATTTCTATATATACATTGTTATTCTTATCCCTCCTTTATTTGACTATATCCTGTATCATAACATTTTCCCCCTAATAATCAAAACTTTAACTGTAACTAAGTTACCTTTTTTATTAATCTTTATGTATAATCCAAAGGGATTTCTAATCTTCCTTACATGGGTACATTCCATATTCATATCCAATTATACTCATCATAACACTACTCATGATTTTTTGAATTTTAACCACCACATTTTGCATTTGATAAACATCTTCAACTTCTTCATCATATTTTGCTGTTATGTGCTCTAAGTCTTCCAACTTCTTGTTTATCCTCCCATATGTATTTGGTAATTTCTGTATTTCTGAAAATATATTTTGCAGGCTCAAGATTTCTGTTTACTTTTGAAATTATGCCATTCTTTCCAGCTAACAAACACAGCTGCTCTAGCTTGGAAGGTTAAAAAAAATAAACATAGAATCACAAAAACATTTGTTTTCACTTTTCTCTGGTTAGAGATATAGTTCAAAGGGACATCTGTGTGCTTCCCTTCTTATCACTCTCTATAACCAAGCAGTAAGACCTTGCAGTGCCAAGCCAAAACAATCAGCAAAGAAAACAAAGGTGTTCCATTTCCAGTATACAAACTCCAATAAACAAACCCTCCAGCCTCCGAGCAGCAGTGTTACTATTGGAAATCTTATTTCTTTTATATATTTTTTGTATTTCAAGTTAGAAAAAAGAGTCCAATCTTTAAATGAGTTAGAAAAACAGTCCCTGAAGTCAGCAAGATGTATTCTTCCTGTTCACCATCACTGCGGGACAGTTTAGGTCCAATTGGACCACCCAGCAGCAAAAGTATTGGCTGCGGTCTCTGAGCATCGAGACCGCATGTCCATATCATAGCGACATTGGCGCCTTCTTCACAATATTTGAATATTGATTGGTTGACAGACACCATTCCCTTCTCAGCCTGCCATCTACTCTGTTTATTTGTTTCAATCTTTATTATATTGATTAATGTTAGGAAAAGTTTCTTTTTTCATTTATTTGTGATTTATGTAATTATTTCACAATGAAGGAAAATCATCTTGTTATTCATTGTAAAAAAGATAGCTTGTAATGTAGCCAGTTTTTATATCAGCCTTTCAAAACTATTTTCTTTTCTTATAGAAGGAGAAGTATATGCTTGGGGTCATAATGCTTACAGTCAACTGGGAAATGGAACAACCAGTCATAGCTACATTCCTTGCCAAATCTCCACCAACTTGATAAACAAAAAAGTAATTGAAGTTGCCTGTGGCTCACATCATTCAATGGTATTGACTGCTGATGGTGCGGTGAGAAGAATTATTGTAATTCTGTGCAAGTTGCTTTTGAATTTTGTATCAATTTTATTTTTTTATATAATTTTTATTAAAGAACAAAGAAAAGATGTGAAAAATGAAGAAAAATCAAATAAAAAGAAGAAAAATGTGTTGAAAACAATAGAAAGTGAAGATGCTTAAAGAAGCTACTTTCAATCTACACCAATTAGATTTGCTTGATATCATTTCCCCTATCAAAATAACATAGTGTAATTTCCTTCTCACATATATAGTCCTTTTTAAATGGGCAAATCCAGAAATCATCAGTTCATGTTTTTCAGATTTTCAGGAAAAAAACCAAAGGGGGGAGTTTTATATAAAAATTTTAAAGCAGCCAGAATTTGGTGTTAAATCATGTACTACTCAAGGGGGAAATACTCATCTCTGTTTCTTAGCTGAGAGAGCCAGCATTTTCCAAAGATGCTTCTGTGGTCATGTGGTCAGCATAACTATATGCCAAAGCGCATGGAACACCCTTACCTTCCCATTGAAGTGGTGCCTATTTATCTATTTGCATTGGTATGCTTTCGAACTACTAGGTGGGCAGGATCTCAAGCAAATAATAAGAGCTTGGTGCTTGGGTATCAAATCCAGACTGTCGGCTTTCTTAGCTCCCCCTCTGCGTGCTCAATCGCCGGCCTGAGGGGGAGCAAGCAATGGTGGCACGGAGCGGCAGCAATTACTACTTCTGGGTTTGCTGTGGGTCACGCTGCTCAGTGGGCAGCACCCTGACTCCACTGCCACCTCAGCAGCAGCACCTCCCGCCCGCAGAACCTACAATGAGAACTTTTCCTCTGTTTTATTTCCTAGTAGAACCAGTGTCCCTCTTGTCAGTTAGAGCTTCTTCTGTTATTTTCCATTGTGGGAGCCAGGCAGGGCAGCAAGCACTTGCACAACCTTGCCCAGTGCCTTTGGTGCCTGAAGCCCACGGGGGCAGGACCAAAGGTTCAGCACCCAGAGTTCGGGCGTGGGGGGAGCCAGGTCCTGCCGATCTTGGCTGGCCCGAGCATCAGCCGCTCCTTCACCCGCAGCTCCAGGGCAAACGATGGCCACCTCCCCGGCGCAGCCCCCGCCCACCCGTCAGAGAAAGGCAAAGTCCCAGGAAAGGCGGGGTGGTGGGTTGTGCCGGATGCGCAGAACCTAGGCGGGGAAGAAGATCGAGAGAGGTGGAGCCACAGACTCCCTCCTTTCCTCCACCCCACAGCTCGCCTCCTTGGGTGGGACCAGGGCACGCGCAGGGTGAGTGGAGTTTGTGACCAAAGTGAATGGGGCTGTTTGTGACTAAATGGGACAGAGAACATAAAGGGATGCAAGGGAACATGGAGGTAATCTAGTCCAACCCCTTCCCAAGGCACAAGTCTTTACACTTCCTTCTCTTTGAGAGCTGTCAGTGGCAGACAGGAGGAAAATGGTGGTTGTGTGTGTGTGTTTGTGTGTCTGTGTGAGAGAGAGAGAAATAGAGAGAGAGAAAGTAAGTAGGAGAGAGAGACACAAGAAAGAAGGAAGGAGGGAAGAAAGAAGAAAGAAAGAGAACTTATGGTAACAATTGAGCCCAAAATTTTGGTTGCTAAGCATGAGCGTTGTTAAGTGAGTTTCACCACATTTTCCAACTTGGCCATACCCACCCAGTCACACGACTGCCAAGCCACTCCCACCCAGTCACATGACTTCTGAGCCACTCCCACAAAACAGGCCATACCTACAGAAAGGTTCTAAAATTTGAAACCCACCACTGGTTAAGTATGTGAACTGGAATATAAATGCATCTGTATGCAGTTTGGGGAAGAGACATCTTTGATTTAAAGAGTTGCAAGACTGCTGCAGACTCTGAAGCATCTTGTTGATTTCAAATGTGAAACCTGAATAATTAAGCAGCATTAATTTTGTGTAATTGATTTTTATAGTAGGTAAAATATTTGAATTGGTGTGACTGAAGCATTGGTTGCAAATACTTTTGTATTATTTTTATTTCAATATTATTTTTGTACTTTAAGACATGATAATTCAATAACATAGTTTGCTAGGGAAAAGGTGCTAGAAGTATTGACAGAAATCTGTCCACAAAAAAAGATGTTTTATTCCATGCACAAAACACAATAGATCTGCATGCAGTTGAATCCATATCAGTTAGCTAATTTTGCTTTCCATTCTTTCTATGTGCTATTTTTATGAAAACAAATATATTTCTAGAATGGCGTATCAGTCTGTTACTAGTTTATTTTTGCAGGTGTATTCATGGGGTAATAATAATTCAGGACAAATTGGATCTGGTTCAACAGCCAATCAGCCTATTCCTCAAAGAGTTACTGGCTGCTTACAAAATAAGATAGCAATTAACATTGCTTGTGGACAGATGTGCTCAATGGCTGTGATAGAAAATGGCGAGGTAAGTTATTGTTCTGTATTACAGACCTTATTCTTTTAACATACAAAGCCTTATGTGCTAAATTGTTCATGGTGTCTGTCTCTTCAATTATTAGCCAATTAAGAATTATATGTCAAACCTATATGCTGAATTTTAAGATAGTAGAATTTAAATATTAGTTAACTTTCTAAAAATTTTCATAAACAGAAATAGTAATGCTTTTTTTATATGAGATATAAATGGACACCCAGTACTATTGCATAAGAAGTGTCACCATCAGTAAATATGGTTTCTCGTTCTCTTGTTGAGACTTGTGAATTAAATCAAAAGAAATGTGGTTAGTTTTGTTCTCAGGAAAAATTCTAATGTAGGATAAGAGTGGTTATACTTGCATTTCCTTCTGGATGCTTTTGGTTGTATTTTCTCGATCTCTGTTTTTGCTGTCTTTTTTACAGTTCAGATGATGGAGCCCAAGCTGGCTTCTGAACTGAAACATCCAGCAGCCCTTCTGCCTTTCAAGGGCTGTTTGCTAATATTCCTCCTTTTTTCTATCTCTCAATAAATAACTACTCAAATGTTTGCCTCCCTTCTGTCACAGCCTCAGAATAGTTTTCCCTTTTTATATGAATATAGTCTGTTTCTGCTTAGATTTGACTCTTCCTCTTTTTAACCATTCCATTTCTTTTCTAATTCCCCTCTTCTTTGCTATACTTGGAATTCATTAGACAGAGGTTTTGATAAAAAGTGTTTTAGATACAGTTATAACATCATTTAATCTACATTTGTTCAGCAACTATTCAAAGTTATGAAGGCTGAACAAAGAGACTCAAAAGTCCTGGCCATTTTAGCAGCTACATGGTTATGTAAACAAAATTTAGGCAATTGGCAATTAACTCTCAGGACTGATTACAGCACCCCATGATCATGTGGTTGTCATTTGCATGCTGCTTTCCCACAATCAAAGTCAATGGGGAAGGTATTGGGGAAGGTCACAAGTCATTGGAGCAAGACTGTTCTTCTCCTCCTGGCGTTTCTGCACTTTCACACATGCACTGTGCCCTCCTTCACCTCATTACTTTCCACACATGCATTCAATGCACCCACTTTCCCTCACTGCAACCTCCTTCCTGTGCTGATGCCAGACCTTAGCATTCTCTTCACTAACTCACACACAAACTGTGCCATGCATCCCAGAGCCTTCTCCATCCTGCCTATGGTACCCCCATATTCCCTCTGCTTTCCCTTTAATCACTTAATACAATAGCAGAGTTGGAAGGCATCTTAGAGGTCTTCTAGTCCAACCCGCTGCCTAGGCAGGAAACCCTATACCATTCCAGACATATGGCTATCCAACATCTTCTTAAAGACTTCTAGTGTTGGGACATTCACAATTTTTAGAGGCAAGCTGTTCCACTGATTAATTGCTCTGTCAGGAAATTTCTCCTCAGTTCTAAGTTGCTTCTCTCCTTGATTAGTTTCCACTCATTGCTTCTTGTTCTACCCACAGGTGCCTTGGAGAATAGTTTGACTCCCTCTTCTTTGTGGCAACCTGTGAGATATTGGAACACTGCTATCATGTCTCCCCTAGTCTTTCTTTTCATTAAACTATACATCTCCAGTTCCTGCAACCGTTCTTCATATGTTTTAGTCTCCAGTCCCCTAATTATCTTTGATGCTCTTCTCTGCACTCTTTCTAGAATCTCCACATCTTTTCTACATCGTGGTGACCAAAACTGAATGCAGTATTTCAAGTGTGGCCTTACCATTTATTGGGTTTGTATGCCGCCCACTCTCAAGCGACTCAGGCCAAGGCATTCAAAAGTGGTATTAACACTTCACGTGATCTTGATTCTATCCCTCTGTTTATGTAGCCTAGAACGTGTCTTGGGTTGCAGTAGCAACAGGGATTGCTTGGTTTGTTGTCACGCTTAAAACCATATCGCAACAGCAATCCTAATTGCCATTGTTATTCAAGGACTCCCAGAATGCAGAATAAATAAGATGCCTTTATCTAACTCATTTGGACAATACCTCTCCTCCCCCCTCCCTTATTTTTCTCCTTGTTGTGTAATGTAGGCTAGTGACCTTTAGGTTGCGACACATACCTGAACTTTCATGAGTCTCTTTGGATTTCAGCTAGGAAGTTTTAACCTTATCATTGCAGTTTCCAAGAATTAGTATAAAGAGAATGTACTTTGTGCTGCTAAATCTGTATATTAAATTGGAAAGATGGTTTTAATTGAGATAGTGTTAGCATTTATCTTGTTATAATTCAATAGAAATAATGAAGGTTACGTTCTGAATAATTAGCTAAAAGTTGTTGTGGACTGGAAATTAAATAGATATATTACAGGTTTTATTTACCATATTGAGTATATGGGACAAATAGTTTTGAATAGTCTTGGTTCATCCTTCCACTGTGCTTCTTGAAAACTAATGCTTGCTTACATGTCTGTCTGACTTCCTGTCTCAGTTGTTGAATGTATGGCAGGGAGCCTTTGCTTGATGACAACCAGTGTAAAATACAGTAAATTGTTTATTAAATGCACTTATACAGATGTTAGAGATGTTGAATTAGTTTCAAGTTAGATCCCATTAATTCATCATTCAGTTTAATACTTTCTTAAACTTAAAAGAGGTCTTGCAGTCATGCGGCAATTTTATTCTTCTGACTCAAACTTCTCATTGAGATTTTCATGAGCTCCTGTCCTCTGAACATCATGAAGACCAAAGTAGTTTGTAGACATGGGCTGCCTCCTTTAAAGATAGACTGTTCTTAGGGAAGCTAGCAAAGATAATTTGCTATCTGGAGCTTTTAAACAGCTATTGACTTATATATTTATGTATTTTATTATTGCCTTTATGTTCTTCCTTGTGGGTTTGTTTGTTTTTTAAAAGAGTAATTGACAAATGACACCGCTTTTCCTAAGATTCTCATGGCCCATCACTCTTATCTGAAGGACACAAGAGATAATGGGAAGGGAAATCAAGAAAAACTATCAAGCTGCCATTTTCACTGATGCAGTGTTGGAGTTGAAAGGGAGTATTTAAAGATAAAATTATTCAAGCTGTTTGCCACCTTGGAATCAGTTGAGATTTCCCTGAGCATGAGACAATTTATCATCCCCTGGTTAAGAAAGGACAGGTGTTTTAATGCTAACTTGATCTCAGGTATTTTAACATCTCCATAGAAGACAATATTGTTACTGTTTTACATAAATGAATAGTAAAATATGTAGGGTAAAATCGTACATAAAATTACTCTAATTTACAGATCAATTCTATTGAATTATCTGTGTGTGTGTTTGTGTGTGTGTGTGTATGCACATATATATTGCTTATGTGGCATATATGCCCACATACTAACTAGATTTATCTCCCTTTTAGGTTTATGTTTGGGGTTATAATGGTAATGGTCAGCTTGGATTAGGCCATAATGGCAATCTGCCGACACCATGCAGAATAGCAGCTTTACAAGGCATCCACGTGCAAAGGGTATGTTTTCTGCATCTTCAGATCCTAACTGCTAATTACTGGGATTTCTGGTACATCCAAAACACTAGTTACAAACTAATAGCAAATTGTAAATAATTTAAATATTATTTTCATCACTACTATTTTTATATTTTGCATCTTTATTTCATATTTTAACTGATACTAGCCATTTTAAATATTGAGATAAATAGAAAGTATAAGTAAAATTCAGTTAGACTTCTTATGAACTGAAAACAGCTGCCATGAACAAAGTGATATTGTCAATAATGAGTTGTCTAGTGCTTGCGAAAATAAGAATCTTAAAGAGTTGGAAGGCAAGATTAGCTCAAGGTCACTCTTTCATATTTGTTTGTTTGTTTTGTCTCACTTTTATTATTTTTATAAATACCGTATTTTTCAGAGTATAAGACGCTCCAAAGTATAAGACGCACCTAGTTTTTGGGTAGGAAAACAGGGGGAGAAATCTGCCTCTGCCTCACAGTAATTTGCCTTCTTGCAGCAAATAGCAAACAGTACAGAAGATATACACTGTTTGTGGTGTTACATTTCAGACTATACTTTTACAGATACTGTTAAAATTGATGTGGCTTTTTGGAAATACACATTATTCTCTGCTATTTAAAAGAAGATACAATAGCATTGGGCCTCTTCAGATCAAGTATTTATTTTAAAAAGCATGTTCATTTTGTTAAGTTGTCTAGAACAATAATAAAGCAGTCTTTAAAAAATGAGTCTAACAATTTGAACAGTCTATTGGCATTTATAGTTATTGACTTACCTCCTTGCAGCAAACAGCAAACAGCCTGTTTCAGTTTAGCCTGATTAGAAGATAAAAAATCTGCCTCTGCCTCCCAGCAATTTGCCTTGCAGCAAACAGCAAGTTTCACTTTCAATTTCAGTTTAAGCACGGGCCTCCCGATAATCAGCTGTTTCAGGCTGCAGAAATTGCCATAGCCCTGTGATGTTGAACCTATGGCACGCGTGCCACAGGTGTCATTTGTTAAGGCACGAATAGCGTTGCCCTTTTGTGGCCGTTTTTCGGCCTCCAGAGCATGAAAAACCAGCCCTTCAGGCAAACCAGAAGTTCAGGAACAGACTTCTGGTTTGCTTGTAGGGCTTTTTTTCACAGTCTGGAGGGCAAAAAATGGTCCTACGAGCAAACCAGAAGTGCTACCTCTCCTGGGCTATGCAGCTCCCCTCACGCCACAGCCACTCCAGCTGCTGCCAAAAGCCGACAACAACTGCCAGCAGCCCAGAGAAGCCGCCAGGAAGCGCCGCTGCATGCCACCGCCACTCCTCAGCGCTCCCACCCCATCAGAACGCCGCCGCTGGTCCTCTCAGCCTCCGCAGACTCCTCGCAGTGCCTTCGTCGCCCTCACCTTGTGGTCTTGGCTACCTCATGGCGCCTGGCCCATAGGCTCTGTAGCCTCGGTGGCCATTTTATTTTGGCATGAAAATCTCCAGCGGCCAATTTGAAGTTCAACGAGTCGTGAGTATGGGCCATGGCCTCTTCTCCTGCCCCGAGCCACAAATGCCTCTATCCACCAACGAGACGCCTTCTGCTGGGACCTGCAAGCCCAAGCCGGCCCCAGAAGCATCCCCCACGGAGCCCTCTCCCAAGGCCCCCAGTGAGTCACAGAGGGGTAATACCAAGCCACAGGCCAAGGATAGTAGCACCCAATGTTCCCTCTAATTTTTTTTCAGTGTGAGCGGAAAAGTATAGTGTTTGAGCGGTACATTTTCATGCCTGAGCACCTGAATTTTTTTAACAGATGTCACCTAAGACAGCAACGAAATCAGTATTATTTGAAACTCAAAGTTATGTTTATTCAAGGTACCCACTTAATTAAAAGTGTTATATAATATCAGTATCACTTAACAACGGTCCTGCTTAGCAACCAAAATGTTGGCTCAGAAAGTCTAGCTTTTGAAGCACGCAAATCTTAAAGCTATTGTTACAACACCCTCGCACCCCTAACCCTTTAGAAAAAAAACCTCTGGGGTCTTCAAACCTGACAGCTTTAAGACTTGTGGACTTCAACTCCCAGAATTCCTCCTCCAATCATGTTGGCTCAGAAACTCTGGCAGTGAAGCATGCAAGTCTTAAAGCTGTCAAGTTACAAGATCCTTGCACCCATAAGTTATCCTTTAGGGGAAAAAAACACAGGGATCTTCAAACCTGACAGCTTAAGACTGTGGACTTCAACTCCCAGAATTCCTCCTCCAGTCATGTTGCGGCGACGTCATCTGCGTGGATCTGCTCCATCTTCGGGTTTTTTTACAGGGGGCAGGGCTGCCGCTGAAGATGCCGACGAGCCTCCCCCCCACCAGAATAACTCCTGCCACCTCCCCCTCCTCCTCCAAGAGGACCACCACATTTGCTGCCCAGCGCTGCAGCCGAGGTGAAGCCGCCAAAGCTCCCGCAGGCGCCCCCGCCCATGGCAGCGGCGGCGGTGCCTCCCCCTCCGCTCGGAACACCTCACCTAAGCAGGGGTGCTGGCGGGAGCTTTGGCGGCTTCACCTCAGCCGCAGCGTTGGGCGGCAAATCCGGCAGTGCTGTTGGGGGAGGAGGAGGCAGCAGCAGATATTCCGTTCGAGCAGAAAGCAGGGCAAGGGATGGGAGGAAAGAAAAGAGCCTGAAGCGCCCAAAGCGATGGGCTTCCGGAAGGCGGAAAGCCTCCTCATACAGGCCATTCAACCTGTGCCTCCAGGCCAGGTGGGACAGGGGTTCTACTTTCGTCTCTTTATCATGCCGAAGTCTTCGGGGGCCTGGAGAGCGATCCTCGATCTCAAATTCTTGAATCGGTTCATCAGGTACAGGAAGTTCAAAATGCACTCTCTCTTGTCAATTCTAGAGAGTGTGCGCAGACACAATCTCCTAACTTCAGTGGACCTCATGGAGGCTTACCTCCATGTACCCATTTACAAGCAACAAAGACGGTTTCTCCGATTCGTCTATGTGGGCTGTCACTTCCAGTATCGAGCCCTTCCCTTCAGGCTTTCATCAGCCCCAAGGGTCTTCACCAAGATCCTGTTAGTTGTAGCAGCTCTCCTCCGTGCCAGACCCATTCGGATCTTTTGTTATCTGGACGACATCCTCCTGTTGTCCAGGTCACGCACCCAGGCCCTGCGGGATCTGTAAGACACCTTGCAGGTACTTCAGGAGGTGGGGTTCTCCATCAATCAGGAGAAAAGCCACCTGAACCCCACCTCTCGTCTAGTTCACTTGGGGGCTCTCATCGACTCCGCCCAGGGGAAAGTCTTTCTGTCTCAGGAGGTACAAAGGAAGTGGCAGGCAGCTCTTCTTCAGCTGTCTCAACTGCTGGGGAAGATGGTCTCTTGCTTCTCCATCGTTCCTTGGGCGCAGCTTCACAGCCGTTGCCTTCAATGGTTTCTTCTGCCATTCCAAAAGACCAACAGCAGCTGTTCCCCCGCAACAGTCAAGTTGACTCCAGAGATCCTTCTCTCTCTGGATTGGTGGATCTCCCCGGCCATCTCTCAGGGGTCCCTTTTCAGGGAACCTCCTCGCCTTGTAGTCACGACGGATGCGAGCTTGACGGGTTGGGGCGCTCATCTGGAGGATCAGATAACTCAGAGTCTCTGGTCCCACTCCGACCTTTCCCACAGTATGAATTGGCTAGTTGCCATCCATCTAGCTCTCCTTCAGTTCCATTCTTTGGTTCGTAAAACACATGTGCTCATTCGGACAGACAACACAACAGCCAAGGCTCATGTCAACCGCCAGTGGGGGACGAGAGCTGTTTCCCTCATGGAGTCCGTCTTTCACTTAGGGATCTGGGCGGAAGTCAACCTTCTCTCTCTCCATGCCGAACACATCTCAGGCTCCAACAACTCCAGGGCGGACTAGTTGAGCCCTACAACAATCGACCCTCCAGAGTTGACCCTCAACCGTCGTATCTTCCGACAGCTGTCGACCAGGTACGGGACCCCGGTCCTACATCTCTTCGCAACGGCATCCAACAAGCAGCTGCCCAGGTACCTGTCTCGCTACACGATACCAGGCGCAGAAGGGACGGATGCCTTGAGGTGCAGGGGGCCCCGCGGTCTCCTGTAGGCCTTCCCTCCCTTCCCCCTGATACAGAGGTTCATTCAGAAAATGATAGAGGAGGAGGCTGAGCTCATTCTGCTCGCCCCCCATTGGCCACTCCGTCCATGGTTCGCAGACCGCATCAACCTCTCAGTGGGGCCAGAGTGGCGTCTTCCCCTGATACCGTCCCTTCTTCATCAGGGTTCCATCCACCACCCCGACCTATCTTGGCTCCACCTAACCGCTTGGAGGTTAGGTCTTGAGGGCAGCTAACCTTTCTGAGACTGTAATCCAAACCATTCAGGCTTCCCGACGCCCAGCCACTAATAGAAACTACGAATCAACGTGGTAAACTTTCAGCACGTGCTGCCTCTCTAAAGTTGTCTCTCCCTTGGAGGCTTCGGTCCCCCAGGTTTTGGAGTTCCTACAACAGGGACTCAACAAAGGACTTATGCCTAACACCTTGCGGAGGCAGGTTTCGGCTCTGTCCTCGGTTCTCTCTCTTCACCGAAATGAGCCTCTCTCCTTGCACCCTCATGCATGGTGCTTCATTAAGGGTGCGTGTAACTTCTGCCATCCTGTCATCCACCGCTTCCCCTCATGGGATCTCACCAGGGTCTCTCACTGGACCACCCTTCGAGCCTCTCAGGTCAGCCTCCCTGCATCACCTCACATTGAAGACAGCCTTCCTGGTGGCTATCACGTTGGCACGATGCATCTCAGAATTGGCAGCTCTTTCCATTCGTTCCGACCTGTGTACCTTTCACTCAGACAGTGTGGTCCTTTGGCTTGATCCCACCTTGATCCCAAAGGTCAATTTGGCTTTTCATCGGTCCCTCACCTACCGAACTTTTGCCCTAATCCCTTTCACAGTCTCGAGCGCAAATGGCACAAGTTAGACGTCAGAAGGGCTCTTAAGATCTATATTGCCAAGACGGCCGTCTTCTGACGCACTGAGGCGCTCTTCGTCTCTTTCCATCCCACAAATAAGAGTCTGAAGGCTTCGCCATCTATGGTTGGGCGTTGGATCCAGTCTACTATAACTAGGGCTTACGTGGCAGACCACCTCTCTCCTCCATCCAACATCACGATGCATTCCACACGCAGCGCGGCAACATCAGCAGCGTGGACAAGGCAGGCCTCCGTGGAAGAGATCTGCAAGGCAGCCACCTGGGCGACCCCCAATTCCTTTATCCACCATTATAAGATGGACAGATACGCATCAGCGGATGCGGCATTCGGACGGCGAGTCCTCCAACAAGTTCTCCCTTCTTCAAGCTCCTAGCCCAGTCTCATTCCCATCCAGGGACACACCCAGCTCTGGTACATCCCATGCATCACCGCTGTCTCCACCAATGTTGGAGAATGGGACGTTGGTTCTTACCTGATATGCCCCTTCTCGAGGCAAGTAGAGACAGCAGTCATCCCCACCCTTGGTTCCTGGCCTAGTGACGGTGGGCATTATGGAGCTAGGTTGATTTTTGGGAGGATTGAAAGCAGTCAACTAATGCACAACAGCCTACTTATCTCCTTTGTCACAAAAGCGGGAAGACACTCCCCTGAGGCGATGATATCACTTTGGTACACTCAGTTCTATTAGTTACTGACTGAGTTAACCCATGCATGACTGCTGGCTCCACCTGCCTCGAGAAGGGGCATATCAGGTAAGAACCAACACCCCATTTTGCTTAACAATGGAAGTCCCGAGTCCCAATTGTGGTTGTAAGTCAAGGACTGATGTCTATAGGTCGTCTAGAAAGAACAAAGCTGACACAAATATTTGGTAGATTAATTGCCTCCTAATTCCCGCTCTTCCTCATAATTCTTGATTTCATTCTTGGCCTAGATATTGACAGTTTGGCACCTCTTTATTGCATCTTCCCCAGCATTATGGGAACATCACACTCTGAAATTCATCAAGAAGATGTCCAAAGTTTGAGAGTTAGGGAGGATGGTTAATCTCTCTTAAGTAAGGTTAATGAATCAGCCTACATGTTTTATTATCTGCCCATCTGCTTTTGAGACATGGAGTTCAGTGTACCTCACACTTAGGCACAGCTCTTTTGAGCAACTTTTTTGAAAACGATTCAACTATATTTTTTATTTTGTTTTTCAAAAAATGCTTACGTTAAAAGAAATGCGGAGGTTTTCCCCCATCTTTTCAGGGAATCAGCAAAAACAACATAATTTCTGAATAAAAATACGTAATTCTTCTTCTTTTCTAGATTGCCTGTGGCTATGCACATACACTAGTGTTAACAGATGAAGGCCATATCTATGCCTGGGGAGCCAATTCTTATGGCCAGCTGGGAACTGGTAATAGGAGTAACCAGTCGTACCCTGTGCTAGTGACAGTACATCAAGACAGGTACAGTTCTGTTCATCTTGACTCTATCGGGCGAGTTTTAGGCTGTAACAATGTTTTTAGCTTTAAACATTATTAGATAAGGATCTAAGAAAAAACTCTTGTTACTGAATTCTTTGTCTTTCTGATTCTAAGACAGCTACAATCACATAAAAGAACTTCTAGAAGACAAAAATGGCCATTAGGTGTTAAGTTATATTTTCTGATAATTTTCTATGCTTCCCAACTGCTTTGCAGAACCAATTACTAATTCTTGTGAATTAGTAATTATTTATATACAAGGTTATATTCTCTGCTTTTATCCCACAGATATGATTCTAAAACAAAGCTATCTCAATTTGTTAATAAAAAAGGTTAAGATAAAAATAGGCAATACAAATTGTAGTAAATAAAATACAAATAGTCCTTGATTTACAACCACAATTGAGAATATAATTTATGTTGCTAAGTGAGAAATTTGTTAAGTGAGTTTTGTCCCATTTTATGACTCTTCTTGCCACATTTGTTAAGTGAATCACTGCAGTTGTTAAATTACTAAGATGGTTGTTAAGTGAATCTGATTTCCCCATTGTTTTTACTTGGCATGTTTATTTTGTCATGTTTATTTACTGTATATTGGAAATGACCCTTTGAGAGCTACATGCAACAAAATGTAATTTTAATATATGCCAATTCGTGTACATTTAAAGTGACAATAAAGTTGTTCTAAGTTCTCTATAAGTTCTAAAATAAGAGTTAGTTGGTTAGGCATAAAGCAAAGGCATTTTCTGAAGTTGAAAAAAAAATCTCTAAGCATATTGACCAAAAACATTTTTTCTTTGTTTTAATATCTTATAATATTGACAGTTAACAAATTTTATTTAAGCTTGGTATTTTGCCTTGAATGAGATCATATAGGTAGTCCCTGACCTATGACCACAATTGGGATTGAAACTTCTATTGCTAAGTAATATGGTCATTATGTGAGTTGTACCCCAATTTTACAACCTTTCTTGCTATGGTCATCAAGTAAATCCAGCTTGCTCATTTATTTTACTTGTCAAAAGCACCCTAGGAAGGTCAGTTGGTGATCACAGGATACTGAGATGTTGCAACCATTATAACTACATGCCAGTTGCCATGTACACAACTGGCCTACGAGGGACAGTATCATGGTCATAAGTACAACAACTGGTTGTTGGTCATGTTTTTCAGCTCTGTCTTTACTTTGAACAATCATGAACTGTTGTAAGTCCTGGACTGCCTGTAATGTCTTCCAATAAAAGTCATTCTTGCTTATCAGTGGTAATTGGAAGTGGAATTTCTGTCACTAAAGCAAGGCAGTTGTAAAGAATGACCTCACATGGCTATTCTGCTTAGTGATGATTACCATTATAAAGGAAATCATTATGGATTTCCGTAAGCAAGGACCTCACATGACCATTACTTCTGACTTCCTGCAGGTTTCACCATTGGCTTTGCTTGTGGGAAGCCAGTAGGGAAGGTTGTTAATTGGAGGGAGCTGTGATGGCCAGAACTTTGAGGACCGCTCATAATAGATAGTACTCAAATTATGTTCATAATAAGGTCTTGAATTTTGGTTGCTAAGTGATAACAATTGCCAAATGAGTCACAAGGTCATTAAATGAATTTAGTTTCCCCAATTAACTTACTCTGTCAGAAGATGGTTAGCAAGGTTGTAGATTGCAACCATGTGAAAAACACTGGAGCCATCATAAATGTAAGCTGTTTGCAAGTGCCTGAATTGCAACCATTTGACCATGGGGATGGTACTACTTTGGTCGTAACTTTGAGGATGGGTGAGAAATCCCCTTTTTCAAGGCTGTAATAACTTTAAACTTCCATTAAATGAATAAATCAAGGACTACCTGTTCTACTAATTCAGCACCATTGTAAGTTCAAATGTTTGCTGACCAAGTGATCATTAATCTACAAAAAATTGTACATGTAGAATGCTTATTGCATTGGAGAGATACATTTAAACATATGCAGTATCTTATATTTATTTATTTATTTATTTATATTTTCGATTTCTAAACTGAGAATTTCTAGATGATGTTCTCTCTCTTTATCTATCTATCTATCTATCTATCTATCTATCTATCTATCTATCTATATCTATCATCTATCTATCTATCTATCTATTTTCACGGATGTAGGTATGCTGGTTTTGTATTTGGGTCTTTTCCCGTGTAAGATTGAGATTGTCTTGGCAACGTTTCGGTGAGGTCCCACTCGCCATCTTCAGGCTGCCATTTTTGGCTTCGTGCTTGTGCGAGTAAGGCGTGGTTGGAGCTGTCATCTTTCTATAAAGTCTTGGTGGGGGGGTGTAGAGTGCTGGCTTTGTTGCTGTAAGTGGGTTGATTGGCTGTGTAGTTGCATCCTGATTGGTAGATGGAGTTGATGTTTGTAGATTGGTCGGCTGTTTCATATCAGGGCAGATTTTGCATGGCCGTGCCACATACATTGGACAAACTAATAAGAGAATAAATGCACACATCGCGGAACACAAGAACGCAGTCAGAAAAAAAGAAAAAACTTCCTCCCTTTTCCAGCACCTTAAAGCAACAGGACATGAAATTGATTTTGAAGGAACCAAATTAATCTCCAAAACAGAACACTTCAACAAGAAAATAATTATGGAAGCCATTGAAATAGAGAAACACCCCCACAACATGAATAAACGTGATGATACATCCCGCCTACCAGATATCTGGAAACCAGCCCTAGTCAACCAACAAACCCCACCCACCACCCAGGTCGTTACAACACAAAAGAACAATGGACACACAGCCAGCACCTCAGCCACACAGGATTATACGAAACAGCCAACCAATCTACAAACATCAACTCCATCTACCAATCAGGATGCAACTACACAGCCAATCAACCCACTTACAGCGACAAAGCCAGCACTCCACACACACCCACCAAGATTTATAGAAAGACGACAGCTCCGACCATGCCTTACTCGCACAAACACAAAGCCGAAAACCCTAGCCTAAAAATGGCCAGTGGGACCTCACCGAAACATTGGCAAGACAATCTCAATCTTACATGGGAAAAGACCCAAATACAACAAGACCATCATACACACGCGCACACACACACACACACATATCAGTGGTGGGTTCCGGACTCTGTCGCAGCCGTTACACTGCGCATGAGGCCGGGCATCCTATTCGGGCATGCACGCTATGCATGCATGCGCATGCCACCGCCCTGTGACACCCAGCTTCTCAGCTGTACGTGCGCAATTGGCCGGTCACATTATAAACAGCAATGGGATGGGATGGAACAGCAATGGAACGTGGGCGGGCTGGTGGGTGGGCCAAATGTGCCACCGTACCGGTACAGTGGTCGTTGCTGCCGCCTAGTACTGGTACGGCCATACCAGGTCTTACTTCCCGGAGCCCACCACTGACACATATAATATATACATACACAACATTAAGATTTTAAAAGTTTTTCAATTAATGTTAAAATTATTTAGAATAAGTAGGCACATATTGTTTTTATTTCCAAAGTTATCTATATTGATCTATTGCAACAAACATCACCAACTGGCGTCTAAAAATAATAAATTTATTATGGCAAAAAAGTTTTTGGATTACAACCCTTGTCCACAGATAAATATAGAATCTTTACTGTTATAATTTCAAAAATTAAAAACAAAACATGAAAGAAATAACTTTCCTTGAGAATTTCAGAGCTACTCAACCAGCATTGCAAATTGATTACCATCAGAGAGACATTGAACTGAATTTTAGATCATTCTTGAGAATGTTATGCAGTGTTTTTGCCCAAATTCAGATGCCCTATCAGAATCTGACATGAGAATTATTTGAAATAGTCAGAAGCCGCATTATAGCAGAAAAAGACTATTTTGGTGAGTTGTTAGGTATCCCTCTGTATTTGAATCAGGGAAGGAAGCTCTCATGATACCTACATAATACAGGTGATAGGTTTTAAATAAACTTCAGCTAGGCTTAAGTGCCTAATAGGTAAATTTATATGTTTCTCACTGATGATTAATAACAGATATAAAGATTGAGGTCTTTTCTAATGCAGGTGTGCCAGAAAGCGGAATGATGTGATATAGTGATTTTGAGAGAAGATACAATTAGAAACCAGTTTGCAGTTTGCATTAACAGTTTGGATTTTATATTAAGGATGAATTTACACGTATCATAGTTGGCACCTTAAAAAGTTGCTTTCTCTTGCCAAGCTGTATCTCTGGCAGATAGAGAACAAAACTGAATTGCTCAGAATCATGTCTGAACTTTGTGAAGTACAATAGGTAGCCTATAGTGCAAGTTCTTATTAAGAAGTATAACACTTCTGAAAAATTATTTTTTTGCTTTTCAAATTTAGAATTGTAGAGATTGCAGCATGTCACTCTTCTCACACCTCTGCTGCTAAAACCCAGGGTGGCGATGTATATATGTGGGGTCAGTGCCGGGGACAGTTCGTCCTTCTTCCATTCCTCACCCACTTCTGCTGCACTGATGACGTGTTTGCTTGTTTTGCTACTCCTGCAGTGACTTGGCGTCTCCTTTCAGTAGGTGAGCTTCAAATTAACTTTTTTAAAGGCTTTCATTCCTGAATCTGAATTAGATCTTGAAGATGTATAAGTTACCGTATTTTAAGTGCAGTCCTTAAAAGAGTTTGAATCATGATTTGGAGGAAAAAGTCACATTCTTTTTGGCTATCAGTAGTGCATCCGAGACTAAAGATAGAACTCTTTTGTGTGTTTCCCATTTTTCTTTTTCGTTGCATGTGTGCTATAATGACAGTAAGGAACAACCACCTATTCTGGACTTTTGACATTTCTTTCAGTCTTCAGGTATTTTGTAGCAGTGGTCCCCAACCTTTCTGGCTCCGTGGATAGGCAACAGCAGTAGTAGTGGGGGAGGGGGGTGGTTTGGCACACACTTGTGCAAATGAAACTTTGCACATTCGCCTGCTGCTTGTGTGGCCCAGTTACCAGGGTCCACAGACGAGAACTGGTCCACTGCCCTGCAGTAGGGGACCCCTGCTGCAGAAGACATAACAGTAAACATCAAATGCATTGGGAGTCAAAAAGTTGGTTATCAAGAGTCAAATGGGGTGACCCCAGAAGAATGAATTTATAAAACACCACTCTTTTTGTTGTTTCACTAGAATCTTTAAATGGAATTTAAAAGAAAGATTATCTGAAATTTCCAATTGAAAAGTATTATGGCTTTACGTGGATTAGGGTTAGAATTCGAAGTTTTTGGTTCGTATTACTTTAGGAAATTTCATGCCAGCATGCAGAGAATAGGAATTGCCATGAAAAACCCTCAAGGACGCTTTTACCTGTATTGCTTAGATCCACATTGGTTTAATTTTGTAGTAGAAACTTCTGAACCAAGTTGATGTGAAGAAGCCGGCACAACATTGTTAGAAAGCACATTTTTAAAGTTCACCAAATGGGTGGGTAAGTGAGTACATGAGAGAGAGTGAGAGAAATAGATACATTTACCTGAGAGGCAAAGCCTTTGACATTTAAAGTCCATAGAGGAGGAGTCTTTTAACAAATAATTTTAAGAAAATAGACTTTTATCAGTTACATGCAACAATGTGTATTACTAGAAGATTATGCAGATATTTTACCACTTTTTAAATATCTTCTTTGTCCTTCCATATAAAACTAATGATTTGGGCTGAATTGACATGGACTCAAACACAGAGTACTCATCTAACAGCTTTTTGCTCTGGAATATAAGCAATTATACTGTTTGGTCTGCTAAAGTACCCTTGTCCTTTGACATGGGGCTGGATCCAGGCGGTTGTTGCGGTTGTCGGGAGGGGGTCTTTCCCCCCGCATTAAAGGCGGTGGTGGTGAGACCCCTCCTGAAGAAACCATCTTTGGATCCAGCCGTCCTAAACAACTATCGTCCAGTCTCCAACCTCCCCTTTGTGGGGAAGGTTGTTGAAAGGTGGTAGCCTTTCAGCTCCAGCGGTCCTTGGAGGAAACCAGTTATCTAGATCCCTTCCAGTCTGGCTTCAGGCCTGGCTGCAGGAAACCGCTTTGGTCGTGTTGATCGATGATCTCTGGAGAGCCAGGGATGGAGGTCATGCCTCCATCATAGTACTCCTTGACCTCTCTGCGGCTTTCGATACCATCGACCATGGTATCCTTCTGCGACGACTGCGGGAGGTGGGGGTGGGAGGCACTGTCTTACGGTGGTTCTCCTCTTACCTCTCGGACAGGTCGCAGTCGGTGTTAGTCGGAGGGCAGAGATCGACCCCTAGGCCCCTAACGTATGGGGTGCCGCAGGGTTCGGTCCTGTCCCCCCTCCTCTTTAATATCTACATGAAACCGCTGGGTAAGATCATTCAACGGCACGGGATAAAATACCACCAGTATGCGGACGATACACAGCTGTATCTGTCCGCCCCGTGCCAACTCAATGAAGCGATGGACGTGATGAGCCAGGGCCTGGAGGCTGTTAGGGACTGGATGGGGGTTAACAAGCTTGTTCTCAATCCAGATAAGACCGAGTGGCTGCTGTGCTTCCCTCCTACTAATTGGCCAAGTGTTCCATCTCTCAGGCTGGGGGGTCAAATCGTACGCCCCTCAGATAGGGTCCGCAACTTGGGAGTCCTCCTGGATCCACAGCTGACTTTTGAACACCATTTATCAGCTGTGACCAGGGAGGCATTTGCCCAGGTTCGCCTGGTGCACCAGTTGCGTCCCTACCTGAACCGGGAGGCTCTCACAACAGTCACTCGTGCCCTTGTGACCTCTAGGCTGGAGTACTGCAACGTGCTCTACATGGGGCTGCCCTTGAAGAGTATTCGGCGACTTCAGCTTGTCCAGAATGCAGCCGCGCGAGCGATCGTGGGTGCGCCTCGTTTCACCCACGTAACACCTATCCTCCGCGAGCTGCACTGGCTGCCTGTTGGTCTCCGGATTCGCTTCAAGGTGCTAGTTGTCACCTACAAAGCCCTTCATGGTACTGGATCTGGTTACTTGAGAGACCGCCTGCTGCCAATTACCTCCACTAGACCAATAAGATCCCACAGACTAGGCCTCCTCCGAATTCCATCAGCCGCCCAGTGTCGACTGGCGACTACCCGGAGGAGGGCCTTCTCTGTGGCTGCTCCGACCCTGTGGAACGAACTCCTCGTGGAGATTCGTACCCTCACCACCCTCCAGGCCTTCCGCATAGCCCTTAAAACCTGGCTGTTCCGACAGGCCTGGGGCTAAAGACTTACAGCCCCACTCCAAATGGTATGATTGTTGTGTTTTTAGCTGTGTATGGTCTCTATGTCCTGTAACTCGTTTGTTTCCCCCCCCCTTTGAATTGTGAGCCGCCCTGAGTCCCCTCAGGGAAAAGGGCGGCATACAAATAAAGTAAATTCAAATTCAAATTTCATTTTGTTACGGCTCAGTGTTCAAGTCTGTCGAGATCCATCTGGATCGAGTCTATCTTCTTTGGTGTTAGCTATTTCTGCCAGTTTAGTGTCTTTAAATCTGATGAATTTTGCTGGTCCACTAATTTAGTCACTTTGTCAAAAAAATGAATCACTCGCTCATTATTCCTGAATGATTCTGATACCATACATTCAAATATATTCTGTAGAGAAAAATATATAAAAAATATGCTCTTCTCTTGTTGCTTTGTTTATATCCAGGTTTTGTAGTGATTTTATTTGTGTAATGAAAAATGTTTGATTTCCATTATTTTCTTGTTTTTAGGTACTATGAAAGAGATTTAAATAGAAAGTATTACTGAAAAATATTTGTAATATTTTCGTTTCAGAACCTGATGATCACTTAACAATAGCTCAATCAATAAAGAAGGAATTTGACAACCCAGATAATGCTGATTTGAGGTTTCAAGTAGATGGAAAATACATTTATGTTCATAAAGTACTCCTCAAAATTAGGTATGAAATTATCAGTCCTCTCCAATATTTTCATTATCTTCCCTGGGTTTTTTGCCCATATACATAAACATTTTCCAGTACTATTAAAATGTGTATCTCTGATACTAAATTTCATAGCTTTCTATAATAACAGTTGGCATCTTTGCACAGACTTATGAAAGCCATTGAAATGATGTATAATTGCAGTAAACATATCACTTTTTAAAAGAATGGTGCAGTTACAATTTGGAAAGACTTGTAAGTTCAGTATATTATAAAGGGCCATGAGGCAGCCACATATGTGGAGATGTGGCTGCATTAATAATGCACTGCTGAGAAAATGCAAAGTATAGATGTGCAGACAACAACTCTTCTACAAGCAGCTTAAAATAAATAACTTAGTAAGATTCCATGGAGAAGAGGCAATTTAAAAAAATTAAAAATTGCCTTCATGCTTATTGTCTTTATCTTCAACTTATATACAGCATGTGTATCTTCAAGTGAAAGATCTTCTCTTTCTAGCTCCCCACTATGTATCTTATTCCTATTCAGCCAGAGTTTGATGTTTTTCATTAAATGATCATGATCAGCAAAATACAGTGCTACTACATTGTCAAAAATGGAAATAAGTCTCTACAAGGTATATAATTCATTTCAAAACCAGATTAGCATAGCAGTAAGGCACAAAAGACTGTCAATTCTAAAAATACAAGTAATATGAAAAGAAATTGCTCAGTCCCTCTTAATACATGTTACATTTGCATGGGTTCATCTTTCCCACATCATTTTCATGTTAACCTTTCAGGTTTTCTGTTACATGGCAGGAATCAAGTTGTTAGTGCTGATGTTATAATTGTTTCCCTTTTGTGCCCAGGTGTGAACATTTTCATTCAGTTCTGAACAATGGTACTGAGGAAATCATAGAAATAAATGAATTCTCATATCCTGTTTATCGAGCATTTTTGGAGTATCTTTATACAGATAGCATCAGTCTCCCTCCTGAACATGCCATAGGTAATTAGAACAAAAGAGCTTAAATTAATGTTACCAGCTAAGGTATTAATGTATATTTTCATGATATTTATGTACATGCGAATATACTGACTTGTGTAAACTTACAGTAGATCAGAGCATGAAATGTGTCTGCATATATTTTCACATCTTGTAGCACTAGAGAAAGTATTTTGTTAATGATGAAGGAAAATAAACAGACTGCCAGACTCACTCAGTAGTTCCTATAGATGTTAAATAGGAGTGGAAAGAGTCAGGTCCTGTGGCATACCACATCACAAAGGATGGGGGTTTCTCACCTACTAGCGCTTGTAACCAACCATGAAAGAAGCAAAAGATCCACTGAAGATCTATGCCTTCTGTTCCCAGCCCCTTCAGACAACCCAAAGGGATACCATGATTGCTGGTATCAAAAACCTCTGAGAAATCAAGAATCAAGACTCATGCTCAGAATCTTGTGGATAGTCATTTGGATCTTTTTGGAGTTGAGCTCCAGCAGTGCTGATTTTGAAATGAGTGATGCACAGACTTCTCCAGATTTCTAGGCGCGTGCTCATCTGGCCCGCAACCCAGAAGAGGAGCTGCCCAGGGGGCACGCGCACACAGAAAATGAAGTTCCAGTTTTTGGAATGCACATCTGTGCTGGCCAGCTAGTCTTCCGGATACTGGTGCACATGCGTATGCAACAATCAGCTGGCCAGCATGCATGCTCCTGCGAGAAAGCAAGACCAGCTCTTCCAATTTCTGGCACTGATGCATGCACAAAGGCCAGCTGGTCGTTGCATGTGTATGCATGCCAGAAACCTGGAAGAGGAACGGGTGAAACCATGAGTGTCACACAACATGGCTCTGTCTGCCACTTCGGACACATGTGCCATAGGTTCGCCATCACAACCCTAGTCAGTTGCTCATAGTGTTGTTGTTGACTTTTGTTAAAAATAAAATCAGGTACAAAATGTGTCTCCCCCCCCCCCAGTCCTATTAATTACTGCACTTGTAATTACTGCACATGTATTAAATTTCAAAAATTTGTCTGAAGAAAACCATTTTGCATTTTAGAGCTGTCCCTGAGAACTCCTTGAACAAAGTTACCTAGCTAATATTCTATCAAGGCTCCAACTGAAATCTTCTCTACTCCTTCCACAACCCCCTTTTGTTTGCTCACACACTTCAGTCTTCTTTGCTTCTGCTCTCTCTCTCTGCCTTTCTTTGCATAGATAATGGATTTGTTTTAGCTTTGTTATAAACCCAGAAGTAAATTGTAATATGAAGGATTAAGGATTCATATTTTGTGTTATATTTAACAGAGAAGCCATTAATTATAAGCTTTTCCAACTCTTGACTCATTCTGTCCCTTTTTGAACTGATACTTAGAGATCCCTGCGACAGAAACTTAATTGGTGCCCCATCTACTCTGTTGTACACAATCTGTCTGAGCTTGTAAAATGTACAATGATCAATTTAGGCAATAAGATGATTGAATACATAATAATGTAATGTTCTCTTGTTTTGCTGCTTCGCTAATTTTTTTCCACATTTGTGGATTGTCGTCATTCTCCGGAGTAGTTTGTGGGAGGAGTCACTGATGGTTATTCTCACATCCAATCTGCCCAGAGACTGAGGTTAAAGTTGAAGCCATTCCCCTCTACTTCCTCTGCCTGGTTCCAGTTTAACCTCAGTCTTGGCCCATTAGAGTACTGTTTTTGCTTGCTCTTCTGATTGGACTTGTGTGAACTTTTTCCCATCCTTGATTTCTCAATGCTGCTTCTTCAGCGAATAGTAGGCCTAAGGGCCTTTCCACAAGCCGCAGATGGAGAAGGAAATTCCAACTACATTGATGTTTCTTGAGGTGCTCAAGAATTAATGGGTCAAACCTAGGGTTTTCCCACTCGGGGGGGGGGGATTAATGTCATTTTTATAACCTTGAGGCCAGTTTTTCCCAAGCTTTGCAGATGCCTATGGTGGATGCTCCTGTGGCCACACTGGCATCTTCTTCACCCTCGTGGCGGGTGACATTGCCAACAACCTCAAGGTGCAATTGACCCTACGCAACCTTCCAGGCTGCAACCTGGGCAATGAATGCAGCGGCCGCTGCTTCCTTCTTTAACAGGACTACTCTTCTTTGGCTGACTCATGAAAGAGAGGGCGTCGTCGGAGTTGCGGCTCCTGCAAGAGATCAAGCTCACGATGGCTACCCAGTTTTTGGCGGATGCCACGCTCAACGCGGTCAAATATGTCTCAAGGGCTCTCTCCTCGTCAGTGGCCTTTAGGCGACTTCTATGGCTGTGTGGATGGCAGGCGGATGTCCGATCCAAGTGGAACCTGGCGGGGACTGAATATTCCGGCAAGAAGCTGTTTGCCGCTTTACTGGATCCTATTTTAGTAGAGGATAAAAATAATCACAAGGTCCTCCCTACTGCGTCTAAGCATTCTGAGCAACGATCAGTTCCCTACCAGAGGAGGCCTTCCTATCAACCTCCTGATCAGGACTTCCAAAAGCAGAGGTATTCCTCTTCCAGATACCCTATTTAGGGGGACAGGCAGTGCTGTAGGACAGGACTAGGTACCAGCAGCCTAATAAGTGGCCCTTTTGTGGGGAGGCAGCCGTCCCTACCGCAGAAGTGACTCCAGCTTGGATCACCCCATAGGTAGCAGCCTTGCCATATTTGCAGATCGCTGGGACTTCATCATTACTAATGAGTGGGTCCTTCAGACTATCAAGTTTGGGTTACGTTTAGAGTTCCTCTCTCACCCCCTGACTTGTTTTCAGCTCTTCTCCTCTTCTAGGAACCAGGTCAAATGTAAGCTCATGAGTAAGGCAATTCAGCGCTTGCTGGATATCTAGGCTGTTGAGCTGGTTTCAGAAGATCAAAAAGGTTCTGGATAATAACAAAAGGAACCTGGACACAAATTGTAAACAGTGACTTGGAAAAAAAGGGGGGTTTAGAAACTTTGTCAACTAATCTTTGTTTAGAATATGTTATAAAGGTTTAAGGCTATTGGATGATTTTGTAATAATTAATGAAATGCCATCAGGTGGTTGTGTTTTTATGGATTATTTTAGGCAAAAGGGCACTAAAACAATTTCAGTCAAATGAGAACTATGCTATGTTGATAGTAAGACTCATTAAGAATCTTTGACATTTGATATGAATATAAGAAATGACTGGGAGATGCACGAAAGCTAATTGTAACTAATTGACACACTTTCTACAAGATGTAATGTAAGATTATGATTTTTTTGTTTGTGTATCTTGTTTGTTTAATAAAAATAAAAATTTATTGCAAAAAAAAAAGGTTCTGAATTCTACTCTATTTTGTTTGTAGTCCCGGAAAGCTCAGGGGGGTGGAGAGCGATCCTTGATTTGAAGTTGTTAAATTCTAGGTTGGTTTACCGGAAGTTTAAGATGGCTTCCTTAAGGTCTATCCTCTAGGGTATTAGACAAGGTGATTTCTTAGCCTCCATAGACCTTACAGAGCTTACCTACATATCATGATTTCACCTGACCAACAGAAATTCCTTAAATTTTCACATGGGGGAGTCTATTATCAATACAGGGCTCTCCCCTTTTGACTGTTATCGGCACCTTGGACCTTTACCAAGGTGCTGTCTGCAGTTGTAGATCATCTCCGGTCTGGTCCGGTCCACCTCCAGTGCTACCTGGATGATATACAGTACTGTACAAAAGTTTTAGGCAGGTGTGAAAAAATGCTGTAAACAAAGAATGCTTTCAAAAATGGAAGTGCTAAACTTTTATGCTCATAAATGAACAAAATGCAGTGAATGAACAAAAGAAAAATTTAAATCAAATCAATATTTGATGTGACCACCCTTTGCCTTCAAAACAGCAGCAATTCTTTTAGGTATACTTGCACACAGTTTTTGAAGGAACTCGGCTGGTAGGTTGTTCCAAACATCTTGGAGAACTAACCACAGATCTTCTGTGGATGTAGGCTTTTTCACATCCTTCTGTCTCTTCATGTAATCCCAGACACACTCAATGATGTTGAGATCAGGGCTCTGTGGGGGCCATGCCATCACTTCCAGTACTTCTTGTTCTTCTTTACGCTGAAGATAGTTCTTAATGACTTTGGCTGTATGTTTGGGGTCGTCCTACTGCAGAATAAATTTGGGGCCAATCCTACGCCTCCCTGATGGTATTGCATGATGGATAAGTATCTGCCTGTATTTCTCAGCATTGAGACCATTAATCCTGACCAAATCTCCAACTCCATTTGCAGAAATGCAGCCCCAAACATTCAAGGAACCTCCACCATGCTTCACTGTTGCCTGCAGACACTCATTATTGTACTGCTCTCCAGCCTTTTGAGGAACACACTGCCTTCTGCCTCAGCCAAATATTTCAAATTTTGACTCATCAGTCCAGAGCACCTGCTGCCATTTTTCTGCACCCCAGTTCCTATGTTTTTGTGGAGGTATGGCTTTTTGGCTGCAACTCATCCATGAAGACCACTTCTGGCCAGACCTCTCCGGACAGTAGATGGGTGTACCTGGGTCCCACTGGTTTCTGCCAGTTCTGAGCTGATGGTACTGCTGGACATCTTCCAATTTCGAAGGGTAATAAGCTTGATGGGTCTTTCATCTGCTGCGCTAAGTTTCCTTGGCTGACCACTGCATCTACGATCCTCAGTGTTGCCCGTTTCTTTGTGCGTCTTCAAAAGAAGAAGCACATCTTCAAACCCCAGTCTCTTTGAAATCTTTGTCTGCGAGAGACCTTGTTGATGCAGTATAACTACCTTGTGTCTTGTTGCTGTGCTCAATCTTGCCATGATATGAAACTGTCTTTTCTGAACTGCTACAAACCTCACCTTGGTAGCAGAGTTTGGCTGTTCCTCACCCAGTTTTAAGCCTCTTACACAGTTGTTTCTGTTTCAGTTCATGACTGGGTTTTAACCTACATGTGACATTGAGGATCATTAGCACCTTTTTGGTATATTTGGTTGATCATACACCTGACTATAATCCTACAAAATCCCTGACTTTGTGCAAGTGTACCTATGAGAATGGATGCTGGTTTGAAGGCAAAAGGTAGTAACACCAAAGATTGATTTGATTTAGATTTTTCTTTTGTTTGCTCACTGCATTTTGAAAATTGACAAAAATAAACAATCATTATTTATATTTCTGAAAGCATTCTTCGTTTACAGCATTTTTTCACACTGCCTACAACTTTTTCACAGTACTGTACTTGTTCAGTTAGTGACACCGAACATGGCCAAGAGAGATCTTGGGCTCACAATTAGGATGTTATAGACTCTTGAATTCTCGATCAACTTCGAGAAGAGTCATCTGGAACCCACTACTAGGCTTCAGCATTTAGGGGCAGTTATTGACACCGTGGAGAACGAGGTGTTCCTCTCACAGGATTGTAGGGACAGCATAATAAAGCACATTCTCGGGACATGTTCTGTTCCTGTAGTTCTCCTCTCTAAACTCCTAGGCAAGTGTATTTCGTGCATCGCGATCGTTCCATGGGCCCGCCTCCATGCCAGGGAGCCGCAGTGGCTGCTACTGCCTCATCAGAGGGACGGAACCAGCAAAGCGACCTTTAAAATCTATGTGCCACCCCAGGTCCTCCTGTCCTTTCGTTGGTGGATGTCTGCAGCCCTGGCCAAGGGCTCCCTGTCCAGGGAACCGGACAGGTTGGTGCTAACGACCGATACGAGTCTCTTCGGATGGGGGAGCACACCTCGATTCTCAGCGGGCCCATGGGTGATGCATGTCATCAGACTTAACACAAAACATTAATTGGCTGGAACTCAGGGCGATCCACCTGGCTCTTCGCCACTTCAAGGAGCGGATCTCCAGACAGCACGTTCTCGTCCTAATGGACAATGTCACCACCAAGGCCCAGGTCAACAAGCAGGGGGGCACTCTCTCTGGCCCTTCAGAATGAGGCAGAGAAGTTGGGGAACTGGGAGTAACGGCATCTCCTGTTGCTGAGGGAAGAACATATATTGGGAGTGGAAAACCAGCAAGCTGACTTGCTCATCAGGGCGACCATGGACCACTGGGAGCGGCAGCTGCATCTCAGAGTCTTCACCGAGATTTGCCAGAAGTTCGGCATGCTGGTCGTGGACCTGTTCACCATACCATTGAATGCACAGATCCAGAGTTTCCTCTCCCAGTTCCAAGCTCAGGGAGCAGAGGACATTGACATCCTGCGATGCAGATGACCAGAGGGACTCCTCTATGCCTCCCCCCCCCTTCCCCTCATTCCCGGAGTCCTGAGGCAGTTGTGTATGGAGGTGATCACAGTGGCTCCCTCCTGGCCCCAACGACCTTGGTTCACGGATCTGATAGACCTGTCCATATCCCCCCATTGGAAGATTCCACGGAGGGAGGTGTCAGGGGGCCCTGCGTCATCCGATGCCCCAGTGGCTTCAATTGATTGCCTGGTACTTGAGCGAGAACAGTTGAGGGCAGTCAATTTTTTCAGCCAGAGTAATCAGGACCATTGTGGTCTTGGAGAAATCCACAACCTACATTTACAATGCTACAGGGTCCTCCTTTGTGTCCTGGTGCCGGTCCACGCATGTAGCACCTGCGTCGGCTTCGGCACCACAGATGCCGGAGTTCCTTCAGGATGAACTTGAGAAGGGTCTTTCCTACAGCACCCTTCGGAGGCAAGTTGCAACCTTGGCAACTGTCCTCAAGGGGGTGGGCTCTCGTTCCCTAGCACAACACCCAGTTAATATGAGGTTTCTTCAGGGAGCAGCAAATCTTAACACCCCCCCCCCAATGATTCACCGGTTTCCCACATTCTTCAGGCGCTTACCGAGGCTCCCTTCGAGCCTTTGAGAATGGTGAGCCTTCAATTCCTAACACTTAAGGTTGTTTTCCTGGTGGTGATTACTTCAGCCAGACGCATCTCTGAGCTCAGCACAGTCATCTAGGACTGACCTGTGCACATTTCATGACAACAAGGTCGTTCTCAGACTGGATCCTGCGTTCTTGCCTAAGATTAACTTCCCCTTTCATAGGGCTCAGGAGGTGATTCTCCCGGACTTCTATCCGGCGCCTTCTGGGGAGAGGGAATGTTTCTGGCATCAACTGGATGTCAGGAGGGTGCTGCGTATCTATCTGAAATGCACCTCCTTCTGGAGGTCTGAGGCGATCTTCGGTTTCTTCCAGCCCTCTACCCTAGGGGCGAGGGTGTCACCTTCTACCATTGGCAGGTGGATCAGGTTAGCGATCACCGGGGCATATGAGGCATGCAGGCTTCTGGTGCCGGCAGGCATCATGGCACACTCCACTAGGAGTGCAGCCACGTCTGCGACCTGGTCGACTCAGGCACCTGTAGAAGATATTTGTAGGGCGGCCACCTGGGCTTTGCCATCGCCCTTCATTAGGCACTACCGGCTGGATGCTTATGCTTCAGCTGAGGCCTCTTTTGGTAAGAGGATACTGCAGGAACTTCCTCTTCCTTCCCAGGTTCTTCCTTGGAGCATTGACCTTTTGATTAAACAGGAGCCAGGCAGAAGAAGAGAGTGGCTTCAACTTTAACCTCAGTCTCTGGACATATTGGACATGAGAATAACCATCAGTGACACATCCCACAAGACTCCAAGAAATGCAGTTCAGATAAGACTAACTGTCATTTTCTGAGCCGAGAACTGCTATTAACAGTCATCATTTAGAATGCATATTAAATTTGCAGATAACTATTTTTAAAACACCATCTTTTCATGTGACATTACTAGCAACATTTTTACTCCAGAAGTATTTTATAGTTGTGTGTTACTAAAGGTTCCTTCTAGCCTGTGTATAGATTTTATTTCCCCCCTCCCTCCCTCTTTTGGCAGGCCTGTTAGATTTGGCAAGCTTCTATAGAGACAACCGACTAAAGAAGCTTTGCCAACAAACAATTAAGCAGGGCATTTCTGAAGAGAATGCAATTGCTCTTCTATCAACTGCAGTCAAGTATGAAGCAAAGGTATGGAAAATGTTCTTTACTGAGTTGCTACTGACGGGGGGTTCTTATTCTACATTGAACTATGAGCTTGAATTTGCTTGTGCAATTAACATATTGAGTAGTGTTAGTCAAGGAATCCACACTGTTGGAATACTACACTTGGCCTATTGTCTGGGATCTGGTGAAAATTAGAAGCAGTTCTTGTATGTAAAGTACTTTGAAGACGTGAAATCATTGGGCAAATGCTAAAAATTTGCTGTTAAAAATAACAATTTTTGTAGTTTTCAAGATAATCAGACCAATTTCATAACTTCTTGGGAAGGATATATTTGGCTGCATGAAACATCTAGAGTACTCCATAAAAAACTGTAGAGTGGGGGAGGACCCAAGACAGAGGTGTAAATTAGAGTTTAGTAAAGCAGTTTAATTAAAAGCCTATTTGGTCATTTCATTGTGATGGTGAAATAGCAATAGCAGTTAGACATATACCGCTTCATAGGGTTTTAGTCCTCTCTAAGCGGTTTACAGAGTCAGCATATTGCCCCCAACAACAATCCGGGTCCTCAATTTACCCACCTTGGAAGGATGGAAGGCTGAGTCAACCCTGAGCCGGTAAGATTTGAACAGCCGAACTGCAGAACTGCAGTCAGCTGAAGTAGCGTGCAGTGCTGCATTTAACCACTGCACCACGGGACTCTGCTCTTCACTTATTGGGAAGGCAGGGACACAGGAGGAGAGTATAATTTGATACTTTATCATGGTTTTTTTACTTATTTCATATTTTATGGGATTGTTGAAATAGTTTTCTGAGGATTTTTTTATATGAACATTACTCTCATTCCATTTAATTTTCTTCCCCCTCAGAGGAAAATTTTCATGAGTGGGAAATTGGTACTTCAGTTAGCTATGAGATGCAACAAGATGACTTTTAATGAGTATAATGGATTGATATGGCTGTTTTTCTGTTCCCAGATTTCATTTCCCATTTTAGGGTTATCTTTTTTTCAGCACTGACCTGCCACCTATAGTGATTATGTGGAACAATATCCCATATTAGTAGTGTGTATTAATATGTAAACACTCCATTTCTAGGAGTTAGAGGAATTTTGCTTCCGGTTTTGCATCAACCACCTGACTGTCGTTACTCAGTCTCCAGGTTTTGCAGAAATGGACCATGGCCTCATGAAGATCTTTATAAGCAAAGCCAGTCGAGCTGGAGCATTTAAAAACTGAAGTAAAACCCTTGCCTAATAATGAAGATAGTTTCATTATCGTTAGTTGTATTTCTGATCTGATGATAATTTTCTCATAAACCTAATTTTAAAAAAGCATTATGCATTCTGGCTCCTTACTGTGACAACTAATCTTAGAAATTAAGGAAACACCAAAACAAGAGTTTTCACTAAAAGCTAAGTAATCAAATTTTGATACAGCTAAACTATTTAAATATTTTGGAATAATCTTCCACGCTTCAGGAAAAGCCTGCCCACAGATATCATATCTGTAGACAGTTGCTACAGTATCTTGCAGGTTTCCCAATATGAAAGCAACATTTTTTTCTTACCAATAGCTGAAGTTGCTAACCTATGAATATGAATATGAGCTTTGAAAAATTAGAAGGGAAGGGGAAGCCCACAAAAGATTAAACCTCTGGAACCCCACAGCAATTATGAAAGTATTAAGAGATTTTAATAAAATTTAAACTATGCTAGGTAACGTTGCGTCATGCCTTCCCTAAAGCCAACTTCTACAGCTAGAAATTTCTCTCGTGCCAGCCAAACCAATCTTGCAAAAGATAAAGTGTCTACGTAGCTTACTGGTATGCTACTGGGTGATAAGTAGGCTAGTTCATACAGTTGGCTTTCTTGAAAAGTAGGATGGTGAAAGAACAGTTTCACCTTCAGGTATTTGGGATGCATTATTGATATGTGAATAAAGAAAGATGGAGAACTCACCAATCAATATTTTTTTTATAACAATTTGGCCGGCACTGTTGGAGGCTTTCCTAGTTTTTCATTGATTGATTAATGTAACAATTTCCAAACTGGGACTGCTGGCCAGGAGGAAGACTTATTTTTAGAATACAGGTTGGGGCAACAGGCTGATAGAGGAAAAGTCATATATCTTGCTGGAAAATTGTTCACCCTCTCTTAGGCAGAATCTTTTTTCCAGCCAGACCATCGCCCACAGTGCTAATGTTAGTTATCTTTTAAAAGACAATGACATTGCTATCCTTTGCAGAGTAAAGATATGATGATTGATACAAATATTTACTTCATTCCATTGAGGTGTTTACAGTTTAAGAGCAAGTAACTAATTCTAATAGTGGAACAATTGCTGGATATGTAACATTGGAAACTATAGCTAAATCTGCCTTGACTTATACATAGTACTGGTCAAACCTTCAGGGTTCTGCTTGAGGTGGGAAGTTTTGCTCATGAGATACTGAAGAGTCGATGGTGAAGACTATATACAGAGTGGCTAGAGCTTCTAAGAATTTAAGTTCTCAAACAGGAGCTCGGGAAGCTCAAGGGGCATGCCTGAGGCAAGAAATAAATGTCTTGCTCCTGTATTTCCAAACAATCTAATCCTGGAACAGCTAAACCTACATCATTGTCCCTAGTCAATTAAAGTTGTGTATGAAATAAAGTAATAGTGGATCACTATTTGGCTTTTTGGCCACAACCCAAACTTTCAATGAAATAACCTGATTTAAAAAATCATATTAAGACTATAAGAATGAGAATGATTCCACACATTAATGTTCTTTTATGATCTTTCTGAAATTTTAAATGAAAATGTATATATACAGTATATATACTGTATATATACAGTATATGTGGGTGTTTCTTCATGACATTTATTGCAAATAAATTCAGATAAGGAGAGAAATAATTGTTTGTGCAAGAATTTGTTTACACTAATGAATAGATTCACAAAACAACGAACAACCTAGATGCTAAACTAAAATCTGAAATATCAAATGTTTTGAATTTGAGTTTAAATAGTATATTTCGTAAGGTACCACATTTAAACATTAAGGTGCTTATTTTCTTATAATTTCTTATACTTACTGGGAAAACACAGATTCATAGAATATAGAGAATGTGGATTGCGTTCCATCAGCCAGTTTTCCAGGTTTTAGCTCAACTGTATGAAATATTTCTGAAAGTTTAATTGCTTTCTATTTCATGTTTACTAAATTATAGCTAGCAAGCCAATAAACTAAATTGTTTTGGCGACTCAACGTCAGGATAAAAATATTAAATATTTTCACTGTATATTATTAATGATTCTCATTCTTATTTTTAAAATTATTTTATTAATCTTTTAATTTTTATTAGAATACAGAATATTCCTATGCTTAATTTGTCAAAATACATCGTTATGATAGTTTAGGTTAGCCAACTCTTAATAGGTACTGTTAATAAAATTTCAGAACTTTATTTTCATAGTCTATATTGAGTTTGCAATCTGACTACTGATCATTACAAAACTAACAGAAAAGTGACAGCTACAGAATTACACTTCTCTGCTGAGAAGACAGATAGGCATGCACGGTGTAGGTGTTTTGTTGCAGTCATTGTGGTTTGCTGAAATAAAATAATAAAATTCAACCAGGCTGCCAAATTTTCTAATTTGTATCTGAGTTTTAAGATGGAAAAAAAGATAAAAATGTTAGCAAGGTATATGATTTAACAGAGATGTCTAATGTATTGGATCTAGACACCATACTTAAACGCACTGTCCAGGAGAGTTGGGAGGGGGGGGGAGGCATCCAGAACTAATTATTATAAATCCAATTGTATAAATTATTGTAGAACTCTGTCCTGAAGGCGGTTCTTTGATACAGTGTTGGGTGTTCCTTGGAGGGGGACCTCAAACATATAAATAGTGCATCAAGTCTAACATTAAAATGACAATTCTTAATAAAATACTAGTGCATTTTGTATATTGAACCCGAATATTGAACAGTAGTTGAATAAAAACTGAAAAGGTAATATAATTCAACAACAATGCACTGGGAAATCAATTTTACTTAAAACTAATATGTATAAATTAACACTTAAGTGGATAATACATATGCTATGTTATAGCATGAAACGCTAAAAAACATGAAATTCAACTAAATTAAATTAGCTAAGCAATATATGCAAAACAACATAGCAGAAATCAAAGCTACAGTGCAGATCCTGGGTCTCGACAGCAGTTCACTTTTGTACAGTATCTGAAACTTCAGCACCATCATTCAGTTTCTGGTTTTGTATTCTAGTCCTAGTAGATGCTAGAGAAACAAAAACAGTACTGCCTTTTAAAATGTGTTAGTATAAACTGTGTTAAATAAGACATTTGCAAAGTAAAACAGAAGACATGCAAGCAGCTAATCTCGGATCTGTAAATTAAAAACAATCCTCATGAAATGCAAGTAACCTAGATTTTCATTACATCTTGGGGATTTTGATATTCTTTCAACAGATTACAATAATGTAAAATTAAAGACAAGGCACAATAACATTTGAAACTATTTCAAACATATGGAATCTCATAAGTATTACTGGTTGACCTTTGATTTAAATGTAACAGTTAGGGATTCATAAAATTGTTTATGCATGAACTGAAAAGTGGCCAAAATATGTAGTGAAATGGGGTTCTTCTCTTTTAGACACAGACCAAAATGGATATGACTTTGGGTGGGAAAATCCAAGGTTGAGGGATTTCCTGGGGAAGAGGAAAAGTAAAGGTGCTGGAAAGCTAAAGAACAGGCTGATGATATTGAAGGTAGATTAGAATCCAAACGGTACTTTAGATGCATGGAGATTCCTTTTACATGAACTATTTAAATAGTGATTAGCTGAGCTTGTTGTATTATAGTATGTCGCTTTATGTGCTTGGGAACCACTAGCCCCAAAGCCCAGTAAATACATGGTAGTAGTGAGGAACTTGCCCATTGTTGTATAAGACCATTTCAATTGTCCCCAGTAGTAATTTATAATTATTCTCATGCAGTATAAAAACTTACTCATTTCTGCAAGCTTTTGTTGGAATTTTGACTCTCCAGAAAGATGTTCCCTGTAGATAAGGGAAGATAAATTCCACATTTTATACAGTTCTGATTTCAAAGTGTATTGAACATAAATTGTGACCAGACCAGGGGCAGGCAATTAATTTTATCAAGGGGCTACATGAGAAAGTAGAATTGTTGTGAAGAGCTGCTGCCCCACCTCCTGCCACCCTGTCCTTGCAGCATCACCACTGTCCCATCACCACCATGGACCAGACTGGGACCATCTGCAAACCGGATGTCTGGACCATAAAATGCCCAGGTCTGCTCTGGTCAGCAAATGGCAATTCACACCAGAATACTTATAATGACCAAACTGAGTAATTCTCCTTCAGATGCATATCTGCCACATGTAGAATCTTTGAATAAATCAAAGTTATCTTGTTCTGCTTGGGGAACATGCCTTCCCTATGCAGATGCCCTTTGAAAAGTAAGACTATATTTTCAATAGAGGTGGAAATAGCATCAATGCATGGGTTGACACTGTCCGCTCTCTGATTGGACTGAGTCTGATTAATAATTAATTAATATCCTTTATAACCTGCCCTTGTAAGTAGCTCAACCCAGCTTTCGAGTCAGTCTATTCTGAGGACAGATGTGTTATCCTATTGCTCTACTATAGATTGGTTTTTCTACTTTAAATTAGGCTTTGCATCTAAATTACTCTGTGAGTACTGTTGTTATAGTAGATAAACGGACTGATACCTGTTGCTGGGATTATGGCAGCATTGGGTCACATAGCCTAGACCAGACAGACCCACGCCTCTCTGAGGCACTAACTTCGGGTCGCTCGGTGGAGGAAAGCAGAGCATCCAGCAGGCTGTGGCACTCACTCTCACTGAACTGTCAGCAAATTTGCCTAATTGACCCTCCACCACCGAGATGTTTGGCAGCCACTTCAGTAGCCATAGCTACAAGGTTTCTCCCCCACGCTGTCTCCTGTCAGGATCTTCAGAGCCACAGGAGCAAGTGAGAGTACAAGTGGGGGCGTGATTGGCCCAATTTCATTGCTGACAGCTGACAGCCCGCTGCGGCAGCAGGACTTGGCAGATTGCTTCGGAGCTGCAGGCACCAACAAGGGTGCAAGTGGGATCGCGATTGGCTCAATTTCATTGCCACCAGAGCGCTGACAGCCGCGCCACGGTGGCAGAACTTGACGGCTCACCTTTGCCGCCGGGAGAGCACCGCAGCCCGCGGACAGAGCGCCTCTGCCCTAGCAGTCGTTCCTGCCGCTTTTGAGGCATTTGGGCATGGCAGGAGAGAGTGAAAAGGGCACGAAGTGTCATCTTTGACAGCAGGGCGGCTTCAGAGGAGGCGTGATCACCATTTTGTTTCCAGCATTCCACACCAATCCAAAATGGCGGACAGCAGCGTGCCTGGGCCCTTCCCCAACACAGAGACTGTCAGGCACTGGGGCCAGGCTTGTTGGCAGTAGCACAGGCTCCCCTCTCTCCAGCTGGGCCTTCTACCTCTCAAGGGGGAGAGGGAGCCAGGCACCACAATAAGGCCTCCAAAGCCAGTAAGAACTCCAAGCCTAAGAAGAGTTCAAAGTCGGCTGCAATGGTCAAGCATCTCAACACTGACCAGCAGCGCCACCCCTCTTCCCAGCTGGACTGTGCCCAATCAGTAAGCTCCCACCCAGGTCACCAGTCACCGCTGCGGCTAAATTCGAATTTGGGACCATTCCGCCCGACGTTGCTAATTAACACGGCTAGCCTTTGGGGCAGTTGCCCAGGAGCTCCCAGTCCAGCTACATCTAGAGCACAGGCCAGATGTTCAGAGGCCTCTACTCCCACCGCGGCCTCCATCTTGACTGGCAAGTGCCTGCCATGACTTCCATTCCTTCCATGCTTTCTGGGGGGCCCCAATTTACAGGGCATCATTGCGGAGGCATCAAGCAGGGCATTGCGGCTGGACTGCAGGAACGCTCTCAGACATCTTTGGGGCTCCCTCGGGTTCTTCTACAAACAGAGGCAATTTCAGCAGGGGTCGAGGACCGGTCATCAGTTTGGTATCCCCACAGTCCATTCCCCCTTTCTGAAGAAGGGGAAATCAGGGAGGCAGACCTATCTGAGGAGGAAGGTATGGCCCCCAACAAGCCTACCTGTATGGGACTTTTTCCACCTGCCCTGTTCAAATCATTGTTGGGCAAGGCTAAGGCCGCATCGGATCTGGGGGGCCAACTGGATGCTCCTGAAACCCCTGCACCAACCACTTCTGCCAGCGCTTGGTTCACAGAGCATAAGTTGGAGGCCAACACCATACCAGCTCCGCAGCTGTTCGTGGGCATGGCCCAGAGGCAATGGTCTTTACCTACATCTGGCCCAGTGTCTTCCACTACCGACATGTGCTTCTATAATGTAGCGGAGGGGCTTGATAAGTTTCTCCAATGGCCCACCGTGGACGCCCCAATAGCAGCTCTCTATTCCAACACCACGCTACCTGGTTCGCAAGAGGAGGTCCTCAAGCCTGAGGACAAAAGAGCTGACCAGACCCTCCACCGGGGACACCAGGCGGCGGCCTGAGCTGCCCGTGCCTCAACAGCCGCATCTTTTTTCTTTAGGTCCAGCCACTTCTGGCTATAGCAGCTCCAGGAGAGGATTCTGGCCGGTGATTCCAGACCTCACCAAGATCTCAATAAGATCATAGCTGCTGTTCAATTCTCTTCAGACGCCACTCTTAGTGCCATGAGGTTCGCCTTCCGGGCCATGACCTCCTCAGTGGCCTCCCGCAGACTTCTATGGTTGCGACAATAGCAGACTGACATGAGGCATAAGCGGCGAATGACAGCTTAGCCCTAGAAAGGGGGGGCTTTATTCGGGGATGTCCTCACGCCATTATTAATTGAGAGAAAGGACAAACGTAAGATTTTGCCCTCAAACAGTAAGAAAGGGTTATTTTTTAGATTTATTGGAAATTTATATGCCGCCCTTTTCCCTGAGGGGACTCAGGGCGGCTTACAACAATAAGGGAAGGGAGTGCAAGACAAGACTTAAAAAGAAAAGAATCGTGATTAAAAGAAAATTAATCGTAAAAACACAACATTCACTCAACATTCGGGCGGGGTTAGAGTAATCCTATCCCCAGGCCTGACGGGATAGCCAGTTCTTGAGGGCTGTGCGGAAGGCCTGGACTGTGGTGAGGGTACGGATCTCCACGGGGAGGTTGTTCCATAATGTCGGAGCTGCAACTGAGAAGGCTCTCCTCCGCGTAGTCGCCAGTCGGCACTGGCTGGCGGATGGAATTCGGAGGAGGCCTACTCTGTGCGATCTGATGGGACGCAGGGAGGTAATTGGCAGGAGGCGGTCTCTCAAATAGTCAGATCCACTACCATGGAGCGCTTTATAGGTGGTAAGTAAGACCTTGAAGTGCACCCGACGATCAACAGGCAGCCAGCGCAGCTCACGGAGGATTGGTGTTATATGGGCGAACCGTGGTGCGCCCATGATCACTCGCGCGGCCGCGTTCTGGACTAGCTGAAGTCGCCGGATGCTCTTCAAGGGCAGCCCCATGTAGAGCACATCCTGCCTGGGCCCCTACCCCAGAAGGCAGCAGTTTAGGCAACACGAGTATCGGGGTTCATTTCAAAGCTTGGATTACAATCCCACAGGGTTTCGATCACAGGGCGGCTTTGGCCAACGCCAACGCCAACGCCAGCAGGCTTATAGACAGCAGAGGGCCAATCAGGCCAAACAGCCCTTTCGGAGCAGGGGAAACCGATACTACTGTAAACTATAAGCTGTCCCAGGATCGGTTCCCCATTGGTTGGCGTTTGCTACATTTTGCAGATCAGTGGGATTCCACCACTTCTGACAGTTGGGTTAGATCCACAGTTAGGGCAGGTTTATCCCTTGAGTTCATCCCCCCCCCCTCCCCGGCCAGGTTTTTTATTTGTTCCCCCGTTTCCTGCAATCCGCAAAGACAACTCCTGATGCGCTTGGTTATCCAGCACCTTTTGGACATTGATGCCATCCAGATGGTGCTAGTGGCCCAGCAACATCGGTTTTACTCCGTTCTGTTCGTTATCCTCAAGTCCTCTGGAGGATGGGGGACTATTTTGGATTTAAAGCGGCTTAATAGGTACCTACAATATGAGGTTTAAAATGCATTCTTTGCAAACAATATTAGAAGGGTTAAGGCAGAGGGATTTTCTTACCTCTATTGACATAACGGAGGCGTACTTGCATGTACCCATCCTCCAGGGGCACTAACGTCACCATCAATTTTTGCGCTTCTGTTATGGAAATTGTCAATACCAATACAGAGCCTTGCCCTTTGGACTTTCTTCGGCTCCTTGAGCCTTCACTAAGATTTTGGCCACACTGGCTGCACATCTGAGGACCGTACCCATTCGGCTACAATGCTATCTAGATGACATTTTGTGCAATCAGGCTCACTAGACCAGGCCAGGTTCAATCTATCTATCACGATACAGGTTCTCCAGTCCCATGGGTTCTCCATTAATGGAGATGAGTCATTTTACTCCCACCACCATGATTCTACACCTGGCGACTTGGACTGACACGTTGCTGGAGCAGATATTCCTCTCTAAGGAGAGACTGGACAACCTCCGGCAACTGGTAACCCAGGTCGAGAGGGAGAATAGGGTCTCTTTGGCCTCTCTCTCAAAACTGCTGGGGAAGATGGTATCTACCATTACAATTGTACCCTGGGCTAGGCTACACACCAGGGATCTGCAATGGTTCCTTTTGCCCTTTCAAAAGAAATGAACCAGCACATCTCTGACTAAAGTCACCATACTGAGGGAGGCCTGTCGGCCCCTACGATGGTGGAGGTCCCCGGTCATTAATAAGGGGTGCCACTTTAAGGTGGAGAATAGAGTCACGATTACTACAGACGCGAGTCTCCATGGCTGGGGGGCACACGTTGAGCAACATATAGCGCAAGCCCAGTGGAGCACGGAGGAGGCAGCCCAGAGCATTAATCTGCTGGAGCTCAGAGCCATTCGCCTGTCCCTACAGAGCTTCACCCACTTCATCCGAGGTCAGCATGTCTTAATCCTGACTGATAACATGACTACTAAAGCACATCTGAACAGCCAGGGGAGCACTAGATCGAAGCAGCTAATGAGGGACGTCAGTGAACTAGATTGCTGGGTAACCTCCTTTCCATTACAGCTGAGCACATTTCTGGGGTAGACAATGTTCGAGCCGATTGGCTCAGTAGGTCCTCAATTGACCAGGCCGAATGCAGACTGCACCCTTATCTCTTCCAGAAGATCATGCAGCGCTTTGGGGTTCCGGACATGGACCAGTTTGCCTCCCCGACCAATTCACAACTGCCTAGGTACCTTAGGAGGTTCCATATGCCGAGTGCAGAGGGGATGGACGCCCTTCGTTATCCCTGGCCCCGGGGACTCCTGTATGCCTTTCCACCGATTCCAATGATGGCCAGGGTCATCTGCAAACTCATCTCCATCAGGGCAGACATCATCCTACTTGCCCCTCATTGGCCGTGGTGGCCTTGTTTCTACGACCTACAAGCCTTGTCCGTGGAGCGACTGTGGAGGATCCCGCTGGACAGAGCATCCCTCAGTCAGAGATCGCTGGAGCATCTGGACTCTCAGTGGCTCCAGCTGACCACCTGGCGATTGAGCGGGGAGCTCTAAGACAAGACAGTTTCTTCTCCAGGGTCATTGACACTATCCAGGCCTCTAGGAGGCCCTCGATGGACCATATTTATAATGCAACATGGAGGATCACACCTTCCATTGCATCTGTTCCTCAGGTCCTGGAGTTTCTCCAAGACGGACTGGTAAAGGGGTTATCTCCTAATACTATTAGGCTGCTGGGAAGAACTCGATAGGTAAATAAAATGCCAAATCCAGTATCAACATTTGGCCAACTATACAATGAACCATTTTATATTTTATAGGCCCAGGACAATTCCCCTTCACTCAATACAGCCCAGGCAAGCCAAATGTTGGGCATACCTGGTCTATAGCAATATTATGCTAATAGTATTTGTACCATCTGATATCAATATGTAAATAGAATAAATGATGCAAATAATAGAGAAATTTGTCCACTGCATCCAACTGGACTGAGATTTTTTCTTACAAATATATAACAAATATCCTATCCAATTCCATTTTCTACAATATGTCAACCGAAAGGTATAAACCCAGTTAAAATCAATCCTGGGGATGTCCCATTGCTTAGTACAAAGATGCATGGGAATATCTGACTGTTTGGGTATGGCAAAAGACAGACTTCAGGCAAGCCAGGACTAATAGCATTAACTAATAAAATAATCCATTTTATAAAAATCAACTGACACCCCCCCCCAATCTACATATCCCAAACATTCTCTTATGCACAAATCATTGCAATACAATGAAATGCAGAGACATGAATCAAAAGCTAAAGTTTATTATATTGAGTTCACATATAAATTTAATGAAAATTAAACTATTCTGATGACTTTGTTATCATGTCTCTTTTTTCACCATAATCTCATAAAAATTACAACATTTCTGCCATAGACTAGATGGCAGAGATGGGTTTCCACATAGTAAGCCAAAACTTTATATGAATGAACCTAGATACTGAGATTTGGCCACTAATACAGACCTGTATTATTTTATTTAGAAATCAGCTCACCTTCCATCAGCTTCATCTTGACCTTCTATATCAAAACGCAATCTCTTCAAAGGCTTAGGAGTGGTGCTTAGTTCAGCGTTCCGTTTGAGATGACGATCACTGTTACATACCATCTTGTTTATCTTTTCAAACTTTTCAGAACTCTAGAATACCAGGAAGATAATTTAAAATTTAAATTAAAAAATAATTTATTTTTACGTATGGGTGGATAAGTATTAATTGGAATTCCTTTAAGAGAAAATATAAATGGGGCCCTTAAAACAAATTGGCTGCATATTCCAAGCCTCTACGCATGCTCTTGTTCAGAATGCCGAGCAACCAAGAGTAACAGCTTTATAATTTTTTGAGTGTCCCTGGCAGAAAGAAGGAATTAATTTTGATTAATCAGTGGAATGACTTGCCTCCAACACTCAAGGTTTTTAAGAAGAGATTGGACAACTGTTTGAAATGGTATAGGGTTTCCTGCTTGAGCAAGGGGTTGGACTAGAAGATCTCCAAGGTCCCTTCCACTTCTGTTATTCTGACCTTCTGTTAAGGTAGGAGAAGCCATCTTTCTTCCGACCCAAACAGATCTTGCTCTGCTCTATTGCGTAGCACTAAAAAGCTGAAGCTTAGCACTGTTTCCTCCCAACGACGGCTATTTCTGGCTGCATCTTAAAAGCGGGTTGGGAGCCACTAGGCTTAAAGAAATGGCAATATTTTTTTATTTCGTTCCAGAATATCCCTGAAGACCACATAAAGTATATATATAGTTCTGGAGCCTGGGGAAGGCTCTGATGGATGCTCAGTGTCGGGCACAAAGATAGAGCCAGGGCCGTCCAGCATTTTCCAGGCACAGAGGCAGCTGCCTTTGGAGTCAGAGATGAGTAAGAAGGAGACAGCTGGGGCCTGTTCCAGATGCGCATATGCGCAGAGCAGATAGGAGAGGTGAACAACGGAGGACAATGAGCCGGCTCAGGAAGCAAAACAAATGTGGATGCTGAATGGCCCCTCCCTGACTCTACAATCTTTTGCACAACCATTACCTATGGCCCTATTTGAACCCTTTTCCTACTAATGAATGTCTGTTCTTTACTAATAGGTGGAAATAAAACATCTGGTAATTTTGGACCAGAAAAACAGGCAAGAGGAAACCTAGTGTCATGGCCGCTTTGGAGCCTGGTTCAAAGGAGTTGTAATTGTGACCATGCAATGGGGATAGCACGTTTAGAAAGGCCAGGAGCTGAGGACAATGCTGTCCCAGGTCCCGAAGGCATTGAGGGGGGGGGGGTGTCAACCAGATGAAGAGCTACCTGCACTCATAGACACACGGGAGGATCGGCTACTGACAAGCAGCAGTACTGATAAGCAGCAGATCCCCTCTGATGAGGAACAGCTGCCTCCCCCCCCCCCTCGATCCAAGGGCACGAGGGCCTATGCAGAGCATAGGCAAGCTCGGAGAAGGGCTGTGAGGCTACTCAGGAGAAGGCTGCCCCAACCCTCCATCACAAGGAACACCTGGAATGGATTGACTTAAGGAGAAGCTATAGGGATTTAGTCTTTGCCAGGAACAATTGTTTGTTTTGGCTTACACTCCCCCGGCCTTGACTCATGCCTTTTGCCTTGCCCTGACGACTGTCTTTTGTCTCGTGCCTTGACTTTGCCTTGTGGAGTACAGTGTGTCTTGTGAACTCGCTTAGCTGGATGGACTCTTGGGACCCTGGAACTCAGATTGTGAGCGTGCTCCTACTCTGTGGACTTTTTTTGTTATATATGGGTTGTTTGGGGGAAGAGAGGTGGCTGTCTTCAGGGTAGCATGGGGTGGAGCCTTACCGGTCGTTAGAGGGTTGTTTGTTGGAACTTATAGCAATAAAGGTGTCTCTAGAGGCCTGCTTTGCCTTGATCATCTACGTCATAAAGCCTTGTGCCTTGTTTTTTCTTCCAGTGTCAACTATGACTTTAGATTATGTTTCATCAAAAAATATAAGGAGAAACAAAACCTCAGCTAAATTTATATATTTAATTTAAATAATTAAATATATTTAATTTAAATAATTACTCAAAACAGGAAACTTACCCCAAAGGATTCACCAATTGAAACCAATATTCTGTGGGACAAGATAAAAAATATATTTAATATTTTTTCTAGAAATGACGTTTGAGACTAGACACTATATAGATATAAAAGCTATATTAATATAAAGCAATTTATATAACATTGTCCAGTTGTAGTATTACCCATGCTTTCCTGAAAGCAAGATCAGGTCTTATTTTCTTTGAGGCCCTAAAATAAGCACCAGGGCTTATTTTCGGGGGTCTTTCTCCCCACTTCTGCTTGCTCGTGGTGGGGCCGGAGGCCTTGCAGTATGCCAGTGCCTTGGTCGCGATGGGGGGGGGGGCTGGAGCTGCTCCACGCATCCCACATCGGTTTATCTCAGGTCCTCCGGAACCAGCCCATCTACACCCCGATACCTGCCTCAACTCTCAGCTGAGGCATTGGCACACCCCTCAGTCTCCTCCATTGCAGCCATGAGCAAGCAGAAGAAGTGGGTGGACTCCTGTACATTGATGTTGGTGCTGCCGCCACAAGGCAAGTATCGGGGCAAGCAGCGCCAGCCCCCCCCACATCACGGCCAAGGCACTACAAACAACCAGACAGAATGGGCAGCCGGGAAGCTGCGCAGGCTCTTAAGTAGGGGTTATTTTGGGGATAGGGCTTATATATAGGCGCAAGCATAAAAAACCATACTAGGGCGTATTTGGGGGGGCAGGGCTTATTTTTAGGAAAAACATTGTATATAGATAATATTAATATCTATCTTACTAATTCCCAATGCTTCAACAGGACCCACTTTCTGAAGTCAGAAAAGCCAAAAAGAAATATTCTAAAAAGGAGATGCACTCATTAAATTTTGATTATGCCAAAGTCAAAAGCGCATCCAGAAATTATTCAAACATGTAGATAAATTAATCTGGATTTGATTTTTGCTTCAATTTTTGGAGATTCATAAAGATAAATTTTGAGTTTTATTAATCCAAATTTTTTTTAGAGTTAATCATGATTTTCAGCTTGAGATGGAATAGATACCTTCTCTGACAATAAATCTAAAATGGTCATTCTAAAGGTTGTACCACAAAACCGCGGAGGACAAAATCGCGGTCGACGAAAGCGCGTATGTGACGTCATCACAGCGCGACGGAAAAGATAGAAAAAGATCGAAAAATGTAAAAATAAAGCTAAAACCTTCCCCTAACCCCCCCAAACCTAACCCTAAACCTAACCCTAAACCTAACCCTTAACGTAACGAAAAACCTAACGCTAACCCTTAACCTAACGCTAAACGTAACGCTAACGCTCTAACCCTAACCCTTAACCTAACCCTAACCCTTAACCTAACCCTTACCTTTATGTGAATCGGCTTGCTGTAATTTAATTTTTATTTCAATTTTTCGATCTTTTTCATCGCGTTGTGATGACGTCACATACGCAATTTCGTCGACCGCGCTTTTGTGGAACGCGCTTTTGACGGGTCACGCATTCTAAATACTCAAATCATATTCATGAGGCTTAACCTTTAAACATAATTGTACCTGAAATGTTTTTTCTTCCCAATAATAATCAGAAAAATACATGAAAGTTCTGTGAAACAGTCTTCTCATTCATGTTTTGTCACATATGTAGTTACTAGGAAAATATTCAAGCCTCAACAGGTTTTACTTTAAAATAAGCTTCCCTGGTCAGTCAGTGAGTTTATCTGCCAGAATGCCCTAAAACCTGCCCAGAAGCAGTCAGCTTAAACTGGGTGGGAAGCGCTTGCTTATTTACACAACTTTTGCGGAGAAGGGAAGGGCAGATTCCCTTTCAAAGAACAGCTCCATCTTCTTTGCTCCATCTGGTGCCCTACAGTTTCTCTAGCCCTTGTGTTGAGTAATGTCATATTAGCATTAGGACAAAGTAGCTCTGTTTTTATTTATTTGGGGCAAGCTCTCTTTCAGCCCAGTGTTAATGTGTTCTGTGAGCACTATTTTTCACTACTCTCGGGTTTTGATATATATTTTTTTAGCATCTTTTCAGAAAAACTGTATTTTACAATAAAATATGAGTAAAAACTGCAGCAAAATAAGGGGTTATTAGTTGATGGAAACTGGATCCGTCTCTAATCAAGAATGGGCGCTGCTGTTCACATCAGCAATTGAAGCCAGCTACGTGAGTGTCAGAGCGGCAAAATAGCAATTACTAGTAAGCAGCAGGGATGGCAGCTAAGCAAGCCAAGAGAAAGGGAGATAGAACTGATCACTCTTTCCTATTAGCTATTTGAATCTATGGTTCCCTTGGCCTCATTAGAAGTCCCCCGTAGACAGCTCAAGATGAAAGTCCACATGAGGCTCTATTAGCCCACTAACAAATACATTAAAGTCTAGGAAACTATGAATGCCATTCACATTACATCCAGAATATCTATATAGAATATATATATAATCTTTGGGATCAAGATTTCTTTTGAGGGTGAGGGTGTGCAGATTGTACAAACAACTTTTTATGTCTAATCAAATAGATATTTCCTACAATGGAAGACAAACAGAATGTGATCACTTCTATTAAAACTGAAAAATATCTATCTAGCTTAGGTTGGTGTTTGATTTAGTTGCTTAAAGGAATAATTTACTAACCTTGTTCTGGGTGTCATTTTTGTGGGTGACAATAGCCCTTCAGAAAATTTGCTGGGATTCTTCAAAGGTGAGACATAGATGTTATTTCCAGCAGAAACACGTAAAGGAGAATTAGAAAACTTATAAGGGCTCTGTAGAATGTGAGGAATGGGTGTTAATGTTGGAGGCTGGAAGATGAAATTTTAAATTAGCGCTATGGGGATTTGTCAATTTTTATTGAGAAATATTCATTAGAGGATAGATGCATAATTACTTACCCTATTGGAAGCATATTGCAAAATATTAGTTTTCAGTCTTTGCATAAATACCATGTTGTAGAAGACTATAATGGAATCGTATTGTCCTTCCCTGATCAACACACACTTGAATGTCTAGGTGAAATTGATTAGAAATTTAAGCATCAGCCCTCTATAACAACTTCTTCCAGTAGTTATATCTGTTTGTGATATCTCTGTTATACTTAATTTGTACAGGATTTTCCTTCTTTGAAAAATTCTCATGCTCACACTCCCTCCCCCAACAATGTTAGCTTCCTTAACCTGATGATGATTTATTCAGAAAATGTTTGGTCCTGAATGAATTAAAAATATAATGAATAAATTACTGTTCAGTGAATTTCACTTTTTTTAATCATCCTTTTCAAATGCTTTAGACAGGTGGTATGCTGAATAAAATGTGAGGGATGTATTTTTAACTGGCATCTCATGCTTGGATATAGTGATATACTGATTAATGTTGACATTATACTTAGTTTTTGACCACATATTCATTTGGAATTTTGAGAACATGTGGCATTCTTGCAAAATGAATAATCTGGCGAATATTTCTAACTGCTAGCAGAAAGGCAACTTAATAAAATTGTTTCCTGCCACAACTGATAGAAGATGTCAGAGATAACATCCATAAATCAGTGATGTCTAAAAGCTTCTGGTTGTTTACTATTGTTGCAAAGGTACTCAAGACAAAATAAGAGTTTTAATACAAATAATCCTAAAAAGTGTCCCATACCTCTTGATTTGCATTGTTGAGTTCCTTGTATGCTGTCACAATAGTTTTAAACCTGAGATCAATATTCTTCACCTTACATATGCCATACATGGAGCACATCATAATCTGTTTAAATACAGAGAGGAGCCATCAAAATTCGTCATTAAAAAAAGTTCAGCCCCGGCTTTTCAGGAATGGAAAAAGCTTTGAGACCTTAGCTATTGGAGCTACTTTAATTTAATTTTAGTTTAATTTTAAAAATATGTAAAGTTTATTTAAACAGTTGAAATAACAAACATAACAAGGTAATAAAATTATAAGAATAATAAAACTATGTAATATTGAATACCATTTTAACAAAAAAAAAAACCAAAATCTTTTAAACATTGTACTCCAAAATAATTGGGGCAGCAACCTGAGAAAGGTTCGTGTAGATATTTAACAAGAGAAATAGATATGGCGCACCAATTATATGCCAAACTTGGGAATGATATTGAATCCTTTAGTTCCTAAATTTACCACTCTAAATAGGGATACTAGCTTTCAACGATAAATAATCCTGAAGGAACATAATGGATTCATACTCCCTCTAATCTTGTCTCACCATTTGTGTGTTACTGCTTGTTTCTCACATACTTTGGCCATGTCATGCGGGGAAATTCACTGAAGAAAGCAACTATGTTTGGAAGAGTTAGCAAAAAAGGAAACCTGGCTATCAAAAGGAAACGGTTGCTGGACACCATCAAAGCTGTCAGCAGCCAGAGCACAGAAAAGCTCAAAGCAGTCCAAGATTGAAAGATGTGGAGAGATCTGGCCCACAGAACTGCCAAGAGACGAACATGACTGAAGGAATAACAACATCATTTCTTTTTGCTTGCCTATCATCAAGTTTCTGATAGGCCTAAGGCAATGTAATGTAACAATGTTATGTAAAATTGCCATTGTTTAAGCATGGAAAAATCTAAATGAAAAAAAGTAAAATAGTAAAAGAGCCCATCCAGTCAAATATATTACCTGGTCTAAGTGTCTGTCTTTCATCAGTTCATATTCATTTTGCAGTGTGTGATGAAAAAGGGTCCATATCAAATGTTCAAGTTCAGGATGGTCAGGCAGAAGACGCAAACACAAGTTATTTAATCGTCTATAAGCCAAGCAATACACTGGAAGAGAGAATTGTTTATAAATTATAAACAAGGTCAAATCAATATTTATATTTATACAGACACAGGGAGATAATGTAATATAATGTACAGAATAATTTAAGAGTTTACTCCAGGAATGTAACAAGGTGTATGTGTTATTTTAATCACACCAAAAATTATATTAGCTTGTATAAAGATAGTATATTTATTGAGAAACAATCACTTTTGAGAATGGTATAGAAGCTCTTCTTTTCTAATAACTCTGCTGTGATTTCAGCAGAAGTGTTTTTAGTAATCTGAGATCATTGCTTGAATTTGCAGGAACATATTAGGAATTAGTCATATATAATAATGAAATAATGTTTTAATTCGGTAAAACTATATGTAACCTGTTTCCCTGAAAATAAGACCTTCCCAGATAATAAGCCCAATCAGGTCTTTGAGTGCATGCGCTAAAATAAGCCCTCCCCTGAAAATAAGGCCTCTTCGAAAATATTGTAATACAGCAGCAGCCATGAGGTGACTACGCTCTCCGCCTACTGCACCTCAAAAATAACAAGACCCCCCTGAAAATAAGGCCAAGTGCTTATTTCAAGGGTCAAAAGAAAATAAGACTCTGTCTTGTTTTCAGGGAAACACGGTAAGAAAATTGTGTGACTCATGTCATGGGCAGGTAATTTACAGAAGATATCAAGAAATGCATTAAAATGTTTAAGAAATATTGATAATTTACATAATGATATACTTCAGGACTATTTTTAAATTGCAAAAAAGTTAGTGGTAAAGGGAGACAATGCATTAACTTAGAACCAAAACATGCCTTAAATATCTGTTCCGTCTCCAGTCCTTCCCTCCAGCCAGAAGTAGCTTTTGCCAGGCAAAAAAGACTGGCACGGGAGACTTCCTTTTGCAGTTGGCTCACCTGCCCCCTCACCTGCTACCTTCATGATTTACTCTAGATCAGGGATGTCCAACCTGGCAACTTTGGATCTCAACTCCTAGAGGTCTGAGAGTTAAGGTCCACTAGTCTTAAAGTTGCCAGGATTGGACATCCCAATCTAGATTCAACAAGAGAGAATGTTGAAAAATAGTTTGCGAGCTGCACTGGTTACCGAATTGGTCTCCGGATACGCTTCAAGGTGCTAGTCGTCACTTATAAAGCCCTTCATGGTATTGGACCTGGGTACTTGAGAGACCGCCTGCTGCCAATTACCTCCCAAAGACCCATTAGATCACACAGATTAGGCCGCCTCCGGGTTCCGTCTACTAGCCAATGTCATCTGGCTACTACCTGGGGGAGGGCCTTCTCTGTGGCGGCTCCGGCCCTTTGGAACAAGCTCCCCGCAGAGATTCGGACCTTCACCTTTCTCCAGGCCTTCCAAAAAGCCGTTAAAACCTGGCTGTGTCGGCAGGCCTGGGGTCGATGAGTTCCCTTCCCCTCTTGAATTGTGTGGCTGTTGGTGGTTTTTAAATTCCCTGCTGTAGTTCTTGTGTTTTCCCTCCCCCCCCTCCTTTGGGTTTGTGCGCCGCCCTGAGTCCCGCCGGGAATAGGGCGGCATATAAATAAAATGAACCTTGAACCTTTAAAATCCACCTACCTTTTTTATAGAAATATGACAAAGATATAGATTTATGAGGTTTCTGAGATTGATTTAGCCCCACAGCCTGCGACTCCGGAGAAGAATATACAAAAGTGGAAGAAACTTTTTTCTTAGGGGACTTCATGGGAGAGAGATACCTTTAAAAAAAGGATACAGAGATACAGAATAAAAAGGGTAATATGGGTAATAATATTCTAAATCACAAGCCTAATTTTCAAAATGACTGGGTAAAAGGTGGGCTACCTCCTTCTCCATTAATTTCTTTCCAATCCATCTCTCAATGACTGTTACTAATAAGACACAGCTCACACAGCTAGAAAAATTGCAGACAAAACATCATACAGTATCTCTTTCCTGCTGCACTTCTTTGTTTACTGCCTTACCCTACTTACATTTTAATTCAAGTTAAACTTGCATTTGCTGTAAACCTCCTTAGATGCCATAATGTCTCAAAGATAGTAATATACGGAATAAAAATATCAGAAAGTAGCACTGTTCAAACAGATAAAAAGGATGGTCAAGGATGCTGCAAAGTGCAAGATATGGAATCATGGATTTAAACTGCAGACTATCTGCATCTATAGGGGGAAGCAGATCAACAAAAACAACCTTGCATTAAGAAAAAACCTGCACACTCTTTTCTGCATTATAACGATATCTGCCTGCCCCCAAAAAAGCAAAGCTTGCGACATAACAGCAGAACACTACTTTCATGATTTTGACAAAATCAGCAAGTACTGAAGCTTATGATTACAGGAAAGCAAATTCTGAGTGAATATTAGAGAAATTCTTAAGAGAAAGTACCACTTGACAATGGTAACAGTTACCCAAATAGGTGGCAAGCTTCCGTTTCCTGCTGCATTATGTTCAAGCAGATGCTACACAACCATCTATCAGCAATCTTTTAATCTGGATTCCCATAGAGGGTATCTCTGTATGAAAGTGGAAAATATTTCCTTTGAGGACCATCTTACTTACAAATCTGCAGCACTGTGGTTATGTTGATGAGGCTGAGTAAAATAGTTGGCAGGTTCGGGCTCATCAGCCTGCCCCTCTCGGTCTTTGGACTGCTTTATCAGTTCAAATAATGGTGAATTCTATAAAAGACACCAAACAATAATTACGTTTCTTATTTAAATTCTTCTTACTCATAACACAATAGTCTATCTTAGAAATGCTATTTATCAGTACTCAGAATGGAAGCTAACTTTCATATATGTTTCAAACATTTGTCAATACAGCTTTTAACCGCAAGGAATTTAGCAACTATAATATTTATATATGAAGTATATATGCATACAGAAAGCTGCATGTTAAGTTATTTGAATAATTATATTAGTAAATCACAAATTATGAAATATATAAAGAAATCAATGAGATATAAGCATACACAAATTTGTAAGACTTTGTAAGACTATCCTTTTTAATTTGTGTCGCAAATAAGCTTGATTTCCACATTAATAATACCATGTAAAAATGGGCTATACTGAGTCCCAATAAGGTTCAATTCTATAAGCTTATAATATTAGATGGACAGGCCTTCTAAATCTTGCACTGCCAATTCTGGTTGCCAATGAAAAAAGGGCAGTGCTGCAGAGTACCATAATAGCATCCAAGTCCTGAAACTTCCTACATGTCTCTTATTCAAGTACTATGTAGGTATGATTCAAAGGAATACTTCTTATTTAACCCTGGAACGAAGATAAGGCCATATAAAGGAAAATGGCCAAGAAATGAGCAGTAAAACAATTCCCAAATATATATACATCAGAATAACAATATTGCACAATGTTATCAAAAAGGCAATCTGTGATATAAACTTTTTCAAAATATTGGTAAGAACGAAGCATGCTCGGGGGTGATGAAATATTCTCTAAAAGTTGGGAAGGAACCAAAATCATAGCTGAAATTGAATGAAATAACCTCGAGGCTCATAGAATGCTGCACACATTGTACACCTCAATTATCAACATCTGATTTAAAAACAATTAAAATAGCTTTTATTATTTCTAGCTTAAGTCATTGTACTATGGAGGCTCCCAAAATTAAACTATTTATTCTGTTGATAATTTGCAAATAATGTATTCTATTGTTAAGAATCAAATATGAGAAATTATGTAGAGAATGAAATGAGTATATTAAAGTACTTAAAAAGTACAACCAATTTACACTATTCTTTCCAACTCTGTACACAGAAATTCATTTATATTAAGTAATAGTTCAAGTTTCTTTATTCTCTATAGGTCAACTTTTGTGATAAACGACAACTAGTTAAATAATCAAAACTACCAAAATAGTGACAGAGCATGACACATACAGAACCTCTTCAGAAATGCTGTAGTACTAGTTCTCAAAGTAGGCAAACTGCTTTGTCTTTTGTCTAGAATTTTATGAATATAATAAAGAAATAATAAAAAGCGGCACCCAAGTAAAACAGTATCTATACAAAGTTGTTACTTTTCTGGTGGAAAACCCCCATCTACTATTACCTAAAGATAAGTGTGCATTATTTTTTTAGGAATTCATTTACACATTTCCTCAGAAGTTTAAAAAAAATAGCATGTTTACAGAAAATGCCATATCAATTCTTCTAAGTGAGATATAGCACAATGCCACCACTAAGTGGTGCTTGGCTGTACGTTTCATAAATGGATTTTAAAGTAGTACATACATACATATCTACAGTACTTATGATCAAAGACAAATTTATAAAACACTTAAAATCTAACAAGAGTCTTTTCCATCCAATATATGATCAATAAACTGTTGTCATATTTTCTAAATGGTCCCACAAGAAATAAGATGCATTAAAATTCATATGAATTCACTTCATCTGCCCAGACTATAGAGCATTATAGAGCTGAATTTTAAAGGAACATTACTGAGCAGAGCCACACCCTACATCGCGAACTTTGTACCTTCTTTCACTTTTATCTAGGGAAAATATTTAGATAATCACATTTGTACATAAAGTTACAATATATTAAATTCTGTCCCACAGCATTAAGCATCCTATGTTTAGTTACATATAGGTGTATAGGAAATCAAGGTGAAACATTAATTAAGGCTTTCATAAAGTAAAGACTGGTTTCAAAGTAGCTCAACTCTAAAGCTCATTTGAATCAACAAGGAAATGCTAGCTCAGAAAATGCAGCAGTTTAATGCAAAAAAATTAAAATGTTTTGAAAAATCTATAAGAACATTATCACAGCAAAAATATTCTTATTTATAGAGTTTGCCTGCGCACTGCTCCTGGGGGTGCAGCAGGCAAACACTGTCTGCATGGAGCTCCTAGCAGTGTGGGGTATCAAAAGGTGGTGCACAGTGGGGGTGGGGGGCAGCCAAACTCCCCATTCGGCATCATGCAAGCAGAGGCAGGGGAGAGGCAGCAGCCAAACTGCCAGTTAGGTGTCAGACCAAAGTCCAGGTGCGGTGGCAATGGTGGGGGTGAAAATGGGAACGGGGTGAAAGTAGAAAGCCAGAGGCCCATTGGCCAGGAAGAATCGCTGGGGGAGGGCCAGCAGAGGAGGAAAGCTGGCTGTAAATGGGCTGAGGCAGGTGGCTGGAGGTGAAGGAGGCACGGCCAAGGAAACACTTAGGTTTAAGACTAATAAAGTTTAAGTCTCTAAAATAAATTCAGTCTAGCAAAGATTTCAAGAGTTAAAAAAAAGTGATTATCATACTGAGTTATATGCACACTTTCCAATACAAATATTTGTGACTAAAATCTTTTCAACTAAACACCTTAAAGCAGAATTGAAAACTGAAACCTTTTGTAGCTCAGCCCCTTCTTCCTGTGATGTTATCATGTAAGTTGAGTAAGCATGGGTAGGACTTTTTGTTTAATCTTCTCTGAAGACGGAAACGCATAATAGCAGAGTAGCATCTGAGGAAGGAGCTGAAATTCAGCAAGAAAGGACATGCTTCGGAATTTTATTCCATCGTACAGTTCAACGACAAGAAGATTGAAAACTGCAACACAGTGATGAAACCTGGACGTCTATTTTCCTAGGAGTTTCAAAGTTACTTGATTTAAGTTTACAAAGGATTTATTTGTAATATTTTTTTATTTCCAATATTTTTTCCAGTGAATGAGAAGGAGCAATCTCAACATTTGAAGAAATTACATTTTGGATTTTAATTAATTTGAAGGATAATGTTCCTTATTTCTGAAATTTACTACTGTCTAGATTTGTGAACAGGAACAACTAACATTTTTGGAAGAAAGGAATGACATATTGATCAATAGAACTGGCTTATTGAACATGAAAATTTCAAATAATGTGGACCCAAGTGAAGGGAAAGACTAGATTTACAAACCATCTGAGGATTTACTACAGCTGTAACAAAGGTACAGACTTACTGAGGAATTTTGTAAATAAATAATTGTCATTATGGTGGCAAATTCCAACTGTACTGTTCAAGACTCCTTTAAATATACTTTATATGGCTATGTGTTTAGTATGGTATTTGTCCTTGGTTTAATATCAAACTGTGTTGCTATTTACATCTTTACGTGCACACTAAAAATCAGAAATGAAACTACAACGTACATGCTTAATTTAGCAATATCAGATCTCCTTTTTGTGTTTACATTACCATTCAGAATTTACTCTTTTGCATCGAAAGACTGGCCATTTGGAGATGTACTATGCAAGATTTCTGTCACACTGTTTTATACAAACATGTATGGGAGCATTTTGTTTTTAACCAGTATCAGTATTGACCGTTTTTTAGCAATTGTATATCCATTTTGGTCAAAGACAATCAGAACAAAAAGAAATGCAAAGATCATCTGCATTATAATTTGGATAATTGTGACAACAGGAAGCATACCAGCAAGTTTCTTTCAATCCACCAATGCTCGTGTTAGTACTGAAGGATGGAAACACAATACATGTTTTGAACACTTCTCTGAAAAAACTTGGAAAACCTACCTTTCAAGAATTATTATTTTCATTGAAACAGTAGGCTTTTTTATTCCTCTCATACTGAATGTGACATGCTCTGCAATAGTTATAAGGACATTAAATAAGCCAATTACACTGACCAGGAATAAATTAAGTAGAAAAAAAGTTCTACGAATGATACTTGTTCACTTACTGATCTTCTGTTTCTGTTTTGTTCCTTATAACATCACCCTAATATTTTATGCCCTGATGAGAACTCAAGCATGGGTTAATTGTTCAATTGTTACTGCTGTTAGAGTTATGTATCCAATCACTCTGTGTATTGCTATTTCAAACTGTTGTTTTGACCCTATAGTATATTATTTTATTTCAGCCAGTATTCAAAATTCAATAAAAATAAAAACTTCATCAACTAGAAGACAGAGATTTTCTGAAACTCAAGTTTCTGATACTCAAGTTCGATCCCAAGCATTAAAAGCAAGAGTACTGGACATTGAATCTACTATATAAATGGTGTTGACAGTGTTAGAAAATAGAATGTTCAAGAATGTTCTTATTTTTTCTTCAAATATAGTTAAATTGAATTTAAAAGTTGTGAATTTTAAACACTATTTTTAATCTGTAAGCTGTTGTTTTATGAAATTTATATTCTCAAATTAGAAAAATATTTCATCTATGTGGATTTAAAAGAAAATATTTTTATTATTCAATATCTTAGGAAAAGGAGGTGTTATAATAAAGTGCTAATAGTTTTCCTTATTATCCAATTAAATTGTTGTCTTTCTTATGTTACCAATTTCAATATTAACATCATTGACAATTTAACATTTTATTCAAAGGTAATTTACTATTGAAAAGACTGTGGAACTGTATAATAAATTCTATCATGTAAAAGTGAAGAGAAATAGTTTATGGTGATTGTTTATGAACCTTGGTAAAATCTTGTTTATTTGAATTATGAAGTATTAAACATAACCTTCAACTATCACATGGAATTAACAAGTTCTAAGTGATATATTATTATCTGAAAAGTTTTGGTGACAGTTGAAAAAACTCCTACTGTGAATGAAAAAATATTTGCATAGCCTTTGGACAGAATATTATGAGATTTTCAGATACATTTTTGGGATGTTAGTTAATTGCAGCAAAAAAACTGGAATTATATTGTACCTTAGGAGTGGGATCCTCAACCTCTGGGCCATGGCTCACTACTGTGCCGTGGCTTATTCATAATTTGGCCATGTGAGTGGCTGGCCAGAGCGTGCAAGCACGCAAATCAATTTGTGTGAGTGATGGGCTGGCCAGAAATGCCTGCTGCCCTGCCACTCACACAACCGGAGCTGCACATGCATATGCTACCCTGCCACTCATGCTATCCAGTTCCCCTCTCCCCCCCCCAACCAGGCCGCCAAACCACAAAGGTTGGGGACTACCGCATAAGAAAGACACATAAGCATCTTTCACATAAGCATCTTTCTAAGTAGATAACTTATTATATTTTTAATTGTTTTAGCTAGTAATAATAGAGAACAATTAATGCACTAAGTTCACAATATAAGATACTGTCCATTTACTTTTAGCTTAAAATATGAACCTAGCTATACAGGTAGTTCTCAATTTATGACCACAATTGACTCCAAAATTTTTGTTGCTAAGTTAAATGAGTTTTGTTAAGTGAGTTTTGCCCCATTTTATGACCTTTCTTGCCACAGTTATTAAGTGAATCACTGCAATTGTTAAGTCAGTAACACAGTTGAAAAATGAATCTGGCTTCCCTATCAACTTTGCTTGCCAGAGTGTTGCAAAACACTGCAACCATCAAATACGTTCCAGTTGCCACGTGTCTGAATTTTGATTATGTGATGAATGAGAATGCCGCAAAGGTCTTAAGTGTAAAAAAACAGTCATAAGTAACTTTTTCCAGTGCTGTTGCAACTTTAAATTGTCACTAAATGAATGGTTATAAGTTGAGGACTACCTGTAGTGATATAGCTATACAATTTATTTTGATTTATAAACTTCACAACTTAGGGTTTTTTGAGTACCGGGCTAATTGTGGCTTATTGAGCAATCCATAGTTTTAAAAAATGAAATAAGTGAGTAAACTATCGTGAGATTCCAATATTTTTTTCTTCTGGTCTATACTTTACACATTTATTCCCTTTAATTTTACTGTTTAGTTTGATTAGTCTTTAAAAGATAGCTGAGAGCTCAGATAGATTTTTATATATTGTGCTGGAGGTAACATATCCTGTAAATTGCACAATTTCATTTGGAAACTACTATCGAGCAGCCATTAATTGCTCGGCAACTTTTACCAGAAAAATAAACTACTTCACCTTAAATTACTGTAAAGACCAATAATCAGTTGGTTTTATATTCTAAGCGATTTTAAAGGCTCAGTGTCTTAAAGAAAATTTTACAATAATCAAATCATAATCAAATTAATATTTGTATAGTAATGGTATGAAAAAAAACTGCATCAGTAATACTGGCAAGTAAAATTGGCCAATAATTCTCAACTGGAGAAAGGCACTTCTGGTTACAATCAATATCAAAACATAGTAAATTACAAATATATTAATAATCTTTATTCAAAAGCAAAATGTGCAAGAAATCATCTTCACTATAAAGCTATGACTAAGGCTGAGTAAAGCATTCAAAAGAGATGTTTCCAACATGTAGAAACACATGACTCTTTAATTAAATAAAGCAACAATTTTATTTACAAGGTCCACACAATTCTTCTGGAAGCTACACCCAGTTGTCTCTGCATGTATGTGCATGCAAAGTCACTTCTCATTTAGGAGCAACCAGAGCATTCAACCTTAAGAGCTGGCCTCCAGCAATCTGCCATTTTAATTCCACATAACCCTCTGGGGCTCACAGGAACCAACATATTTCTTAGAAAATAAATATAACATGTGGCAATGAGCCAGACTTTTCTCTGAAATATTTGTAATTGCGTGGTTATGGAACGGGTTAGAGTAATTATAACAAACTACCAAAGGAAAACTTTGGGTTGGACAATGCTACAACTATGTTGTAGAAGTCACAATGTGTGTTTGTTTATATAAACATTAAGGTAGCTTCTGTAAGCAACTTTAATCATTCCTTGTTCTTTGTATTTTACTAATTATTTCTTTGGAGACTTTAGGATTCTGAATATGATTTCTTTCCTGCGCATGTCATTTTTTTCCCTATGATTCAATTCACCAGAAACTCGGAACTTCTCCAGTTCATCATGCTGGTTGGGAAATTCTGGGAATTGGAAGTCCACATATTTTAAAATTGCCAACTTTGAGAAACACTGACTTAAAGCAAGTATTAATTTGTCTCTGCTAATAAGTATTATTGCAAATTCTGAAGAGTATCTTGTAAATAATGTTCCAAAATATGCAATTTAAATTCATTCATTCATGGGGTTTTTAATCTGTTATTCTAAAAAACTATTTTTTTCCTCTGTATGCAATAGCAGACATTGAAATATTTAACATACCTAAAGATAATTTCTATCTAACTTTCTGTATGTCCATGTCCATTTAATATATAAAATTATTTCATGCATATACACACACAAGCACACAGATTTATCAGAAACTAATTTCCTACGTTCTATTTTTTTAAGTCAGTTTTCTAGTAACTTCGCATCCTATTATCTGTATTCAGAGGTTTTTTAAAAATATTTTTTTTTATTTTTAATTTAAAACAAACATAACATCCTTCTTTACATGCTGTTGAAAGTGTATCAGTTGGTTATAAAAAGAATTTCGTGCATCTCTTCCACAGTCAACAAACATAATTCATATTAACTCAAGCATTTTAACTCAAATATTTATACATGTCACCATCATATCTCCATTTTCATTTGACTATAATTGTTTAAGCGTCCTTCATCATAAAATATACCAAAATATAATACATAACCACATACTTGGCCTTTCAATTACTATTTCTAAAATCCACTAACACTAAATCCTTATATCCTATTCTAGCTAAACATCCATAATATTTAATAACAAAATTTTCTAATCCTCCTTTCCAAATCACTGTTTAAAATTTACATCCAGTTTCCTTATGTTATACCCATATATATATACGTTGTTATTCTTATCCCTCCTTTATTTGAGGAGCGATAAGAATATTTTTTTTATTTTTTTATTAACCTTTATATATAATCCAAAGGGATTTCTAATCTTCCTTACATGGGTACCATTCAATATTCATATCCAATTATACCATAACACTACACATTGTATACATTAGTAACATTATCAATTATTTATTTAAACTATATCTATTGTCAATAAATTTCACTAAGTTTAACTAGTTTTAAATTATATTCTTCCATCTATCAACTTGTATCTTTCCAATAGCAAAACAGTCTCATAGCTTCTGCCATTTGTGGTGCCAGTCCGCTAATCATCTCCTTGATCAACTTTGTATGGATTCCTCTTAGCAACTCCTTGCTTATAAGATCTTAGAGTCCATTTTTTGTTATGGCAGCTTTGATTAGAGTTAAAATAATGTTTGATCATCAGGACTATCTGAATGCATTTGGATCAAACACTTTCAGAAGTAATTCAACACAGTATAAAACTTGTAAACTGAAAAATTATAATACTGTTTTTAGCATAAAATAAGTCTTTGAAACAGTAGACCAACAGTCTCCAACATTTCTGGTTTTGTGTACCAGTGTAGGTGGAGGAAAGAGGATGGTTCTGTGCAAGTGGCGGGCGAACACAGGCAGCTCCATTTGTGCAAGCAGCAGGCATGTATGCCCACAGCTCACACAAATGGAGCTGCATGTGCATGCTCATCCACCATGGTCACACACCACTTTCACAGCCTGGCTCTGAACAGGATGCGGCCCAGGGGTTGGGGACCCCTGCAGTAGACCACTATGGAAAGAGTAAGGTTTTATTTAATATTTGTTTGTTTGTTGATTTAATCTTATTTACTTCTTAGGATCCAAGACTTCCAAAGCTAATGCAAAATGCTGAATTTACCTTCTTAATCATTTTGGTCCCCTTCCAGATAAAACAGTTAACTTTTGACTGCTTTAGTGCTTAACTAGAAAGTGAAAAACTCATGTTTTGTCCTTCATTTAATGATGATGGTCTATGACAAAAATGAAGATTTATTGATTTATTTCTTCCTTTAGTTTACAGGTAGTCCTCACCTTACAACAGTTCATTTAATGACAGTTCGGTTACAATGGTGCTGAAAAAAGTGACATGATCATTTATCACAGTTATAATCCTTGAGCATCCCTCTGATCATGTGATCAAAATTCAGATGCCTGGCAACTGGTTCATACTTATAACTATTGCAGTGTGGCAGGGTCATGTGATCACCTTTTCCAACCTTCTGACAAGCAAAGTCAATGCGGAAGCCAGATTCACTTAACAACCGAGTTACTAACTAAACAACTGCAACGATTCACTTAATAACTGTGGCAGGAAAGGTCATAAAATGGGGCAAAATTCACTTAACAAATGTTTCACTTAACAAACATTTTGGGTTCAATCATGGTTGCAAGTTGAGGACTACCTGTACTACTGAAAAAATAGAAAAACCAATGTTCGTTGCCCTTTTATTATTAGATAAGCAGAGATATTCTATGTATAAAGGTAGCTGGAGTTGACCACAATTTTCATTTTTCAATATTATTTAAATGACCGAATACCGATTTCTACAATTTTCAAAACAATATATTAAAATTAAAGAACAAAGCTTACATTTGATTTCTTTAGTCATGGTCTTTGAAATCTAATGAAGGTATTTTCCCCCCCTTTACATTCTTTTTTAATTCAAATTATGTGTAACTGTCTGATAGAGAGTGGAGGAAGTATGTTGCCATAGGTAAGATGTCCCAAAGAAGACCAATACTGAACTGACAAGAAACCCCTGAGACAAATACTTTTGTCCTGCTTAAGTTGCTATCTTTTTTTAGTAATTCATTCCCAATTCACTCTTAAGAACCCAAGAACTAATCTGTTTCCAAACACTGTAGAGAAGCAAAACTATTATAAAGAAATAGAAAATGCCTTGGAATGTAGGTCTTCAAACTAGTCTTCACAATTTAAAAAAGTATGTGTGTTCTACTGAGGAAATAGATATCACTTTAACTCCTACTTCACTTGGATTATATGTTTATAAAATTGTCCTAATGTAAATTCAGAGTTTACCCAATAAACTATACAATCAAAATAATTTTATGGAACATAGACATACATTGTTATTATATGTTTAGGAAACAACTTACTGATTGCCATGCAAGCGATTCCATAATTTTGTGTTCACAGCATTCTAGGTGTTTTATCATCTCTCTGGTCAAGCTTGGTTCTGCTTTAATGAAGCTTTCAACAATCATGTATAATTCAAAGGCTTTCAAATCCAGGATGTTGATGATCCATGGAAAAGACAAGTCTGTTTCTATGTTCATGCTCTGTGAAGCATTTCTTGAAGCTTAGGAGAACACAACTGATTAATGTAGAGCAACAAAGTCATGTACAAAATTAGTTACGCTGAATTATTACAAGACTTTATATTTAAAATAACATTTTAAAGATGGTAGATCCCCTATCACCGAAAATGCTTTGGGAAAAGAAGTTTGTCCCAGAAATGACTGATTGATAATGCTTCTAGTTAATTTGAACTTACTGCCATATGTAGCCATGACTAGCTCAAGAGCACAAGCCAACAGAGAGATGTGGAAGACATCATTATTCAAAAGTTTGCTGTAAAAGAAAATAACATACCTCATTAACTTTTTATCATATAAACATTCTAAAACAGTTTTACAAAGTAGAGATAGCTAAATAATATTTTAGCAAACATACCTGAAATTATGAACTGACAGACGTTTTTCTTCCTGTAACAGATAGAGATATATATATAACTAAAAAATTAGCATAGCATTTTATAAAGCTAACACATAGAGTATTATAAAAAAATATACTGAAAACATACCGACTTTAATAAGGATTCCATCACACGATAGTATAACCTTACTCCAATTTTGTACCTCTGAAATAGCAAATAAAGTATTATTTTACAAGTGAAACATAATAGCAATAGCACTCAGACTTATATACCGCTTTACAGTGCTTTATTACAGCTCTCTCTAAGCAGTTTGTAAGCATATTGCCCCCAACAATCTAGGTCCGTGATGGCGAACCTATGGCACAGGTGGCACGTGGAGCCATTTCTGAGGGCATGCGAGGCGTTGCTCTATCAGCTCCAGCACGCATGCACATGCTGTCCAGCTGATTTTTGGCTTTGATTTTTGGCTGTTTTTCACCCTCCAGAGGCTTCCCTGTAGCCTCCGGAGGGAAAAAACGGCCCAACATGCAACCCTGAAGTTTGGGAATAGACTTCCAGTTTGCGCATTGGGCTGTTTTTTGCCCTACGGAGACTTCAGGGAAGCCTCCGGACACAGAAAAATGGCCCAACGGGCAACCTAGAAGTCCGTTCCCAAACTTCTAGTTTGTATGTTGGACCATTTTTTGCTCTCCCAGGCTCCTAGAAAGCCTCTGGAGCTTGGGGAGGGCAAAATGTACCCGGCCCACCGGGAGTCGGAAAACAGGTTGTTTTCACCCTCCCCAGGCTTCTAGAAAGCTGTGCACACATGCAAGGGGCAGCGGGGAATGTCACATGCACATGCACAGGGGGCACGGTGCGGTGGGCATTAAATTATGGGGACATGCGAGAATGAGCAATAGCACGCGCACATGTGCTTTTGGCACCTGACGCAAAAAAGGTTCGCCATCACTGATATAGGTCCTCATTTTACTCACCTTGGAAAGATGGAAGGCTGAGTCAACCTTGAGCCTGGTGAGATTTGAACTGCCAAATTGCAGGCAGCCTGCAGGCAGCAGAAGTAGCCTGCAGTACTGCACTCTAACCACTGCACCACCGTAGTTCATAGTTATGAATACAAATTATTTAATCTTTTGCCAATTTTTGTGGGCCATTTAATTATACAGTACTACTTAAGAATCTACTACAAAAATTTAAAAAACAGAATTCAATGCCTATACAAAAAAAGCATACACAATATCATGACATTTATAACATATTTTATCTTATGAGCCAAAAAATATTTCGGTGTATAACATACTTTTGGAAATACATCACATGGAATTTTAACCTTTTGTTTAAGTAAAGTGCTAAATTTACTCTTATCCCTTTCTTTTTTATACTGCGCCAAATAATAAAAAATACATGCCTCATAGTTGCATGATATCCCTTCATGGGAATGTACCCAAAGCCATTGAAGAAATTATGTATTTAAAACATTAATCTTAGTGATATTTTGCAAAGTCTATGTTAATTAATTTGAGAATTAGTTAGAGACTCTTAAATAAATAAAATTTGACAACCAGCACCTTAAATTCCACCTGAAAACATACCAATGCAGCCCACATAGTAATGTTTCATGTGCTGTATATCTAGCACAATTTACTACTTGCTCAGCTGCATTCTGCACCAATTGTAGTTTCTGATTGCTCGTTAGGGGCAGCTCCACATACAGCACATTGCAGTTATCTAAATAAGAGGTTACAAGGGCATGGGGAACAGTAAGCAGGGCCTCCCAGTTCAGGAATGGGCACTGCTAGTACACCTCCCAAAGATATACAAAAGCTCTTCTAGGCATGGTCACCACCAGCAGGAAGTGTGAGTCTAGGATGACCTTATGCATATTACACACTGGGTCTATCTGGAGCTACCCATCCAGAATTAAAAATGGAATAATCTTGTCTCCAGAGGACACAAATACCACAGCTACCTAATCTTGCTAGAATTGAGTTGAAGCCCATCTAATCCCCATCTGCCTCCAGACACTGGAATGGGACATCCATAGCATCGGTCAAGGGGCCTTGGTAGATATATAAAACTGGGTGTCAATTCATATTGTTATCTCACAAATACTACTTTGTCTGTTATGATCTTCAGTTTATGTCAGAAACACTTCAACATCCATAGGTTTCTCAGGTTTTTTCATGCTAGAAATATTTTAGTACTTAAAATCATAGGCCTGACTAGCTATCTGAGCAATTTCTGTGATTTGATAAGTCTTTAGACAGTTTATTAATTATTTCAGACATACTAAACATTATTTTACAGAACAATTTCTCTTGTTTAAAATCTTTAATTAAATGCTTGATGTTACATTACTCTTTATAGTGCTAAAACAGCCAAAGCTGTAGGCCTCATCTCGGACTCATTTTCTTTTCCACTTGAATAATGGCAATAGTTGGGTTTTTTTGTCTCTTTCAAGTTTGTTTCAATCTCCTTGTTCTGAAACACCTCTTCTAGACATTTTGCATTTCTTAATTGCTTTAGAAGAGAATTTAGTGAAGATGATCAACCAATAATAACTGATAGCCACCCAGTCACTTTATTGGTGAGATGGATGGCATATAAATGTAATAAATAAATAAAAATAAATATCAGGCTGAGGGCAAGTAAGGCATTCAGCAGGCCATCTTCAGCAGTGCTCCAATTCTAATTATTGTAGCACCTCAAATGCCATTCATTCCAATACATTTATAGGTAACATTGGTTTTTATTTCATTTTTATATTGTACTAACAAATATGTTTCCTTTGAGTTCTAGATTACACAATGTTTTGATAATAGAACTGATATTAAAAACTAAGCTGTTAAAATCAGCTTGCTTTACAGCATCTTATTTGCAGCAAATAATAAGCAAATATTTTTGTTCCACAAATATATAAAGGGTGTGAATTAATAAGAATTATGATAACACTTATATGATTAGAAATACTTTAAACTCAATGATTTCCCCAACTCAATGCATTCCCCAGTTCAGAATTTATTTAACACTTAAGAAAAAAATAGATTTTGTTTTGAATTACTGAAGAACCCTACCTGAGATCCAATTTCAGCACAGCCTTGTCCAACTGCTTCAGCAAATTTGTTCTTGAAGATAATACCCATATTTTCTATTCTTTTCACTATTGATTCATGAGGATTAACTGTGCAGTTCTGTAATATTTGGAAGGAAATCTTTAGATACCACCATCAAAGCTGACGCCAGCCAGAGCACAGAACAACTCAAAATAGTAGCGCAAGATCGGAAAATGTGGTGAGACCTGGCCCATAGAATCGTGAAGAGTCAGACACAACTGAATAGGTAACATCATCAACATCTTTAGATACACAATATTATAGAATAATATAGAAAAACAAAATATCTTCAACTATAGGACGAGCTCTAGAAATAATACATTATTTAATCACTGCTTCATTTTTTTAGCAACAGGATAGGATTGTTTTAATCAGAACAAACATGTAATGACAATACAATAGCAGAGCTGGAAGGGACCTTAGAGGTCTTCTAGTCCAACCCCCTGCCTGGGCAGGAAACCGTATACTGTTCCAGACAAATGGCTATCCAACATCTTCTTAAAGACTTCCAGTGTTGGGGCAGTCACAACTTCTGGAGGCAAGCTGTTCCACCAATTAATTGTTCTAACTGTCAGGAAATTTCTCCTCAGTTCTAAGTTGCTTCTCTCCTTGATTAGTTTCCACCCATTGCTTCTTGTTCTACCCACAAGTGCCTTGGAGAATAGTTTGACTCCCTCTTCTTTGTGGAACACTGCTATCATGTCTCCTCTAGTCCTTCTTTTCATTAAACTATACATACCCAGTTCCTGCAACCGTTCTTCATATGTTTTAGTCTCTAGTCCCCTAATCATCTTTGTTGCTCTTCTCTGCACTCTTTCTAGAGTCTCCACATCTTTTCTACATAATGGCGACAAAAACTGAATGCAGTATTCCAAGTGTGGCCTTACCAAGGCATTATAAAGTGGTATTAACACTTCACATGATCTTGATTCCATCCCTCTGATCAGTGCTGGATTTTCCTATAGGCTAACTAGGCTTCAGCCTAGGGCCTCAAGATCAAGAGGGGCCTACATTCAAATTGTTAGCAAAATTAAAATTACACTATTCTAAAAACAGTGAACACTAAAACACTGAACCGAAAATAAGGAGAAATTCTATGCATATGACTAATAAACAAACATAAAAATGTATTGGTTAAGATCATTCCAGCACCGCAGCAGTTGGGGAGCCCGCCCACGTTCCCGGCACCAGCAGTTGGGCAAGAGGCGCGGCCGCTCCCAGTAGCCGCCCCGTCGACGTGGAGGCAGAGCCCACCAGCGGCCAGGCAGGTGAGGGCGAGGGGGCTGAGCCAGGCAGCTGAGTGCAGCAGGAGAGGCGGCTGGCCTCGCTGCCTTTGCCGCAGAGCAGAGCTGCCCTCCGTCGGGAGGCCAGCTATATATATTAATATATTTTGATATATATTACAGTAATGATGTATTTTATTGTCTCTCATGTAATTTACAAACTTAAAAATGGGAGGTGAAAGGGCCTCATAAGTGGAATAGCCTAGGGCCTCTTTTCATCTAAATCCGGCCCTGCCTCTGATTATGTAGCCTAGAACTGTGTTGGCTTTTTTGGCAGCTGCTGCACACTGCTGGGTCATATTTAAATGGTTGTCCACTAGGACTCCAAGATCCCTCTCACAGTTACTACTATTGAGCAAGGTACCACCTATACTGTACCTGTGCATTTCATTTTTCTTGCCTAAATGTAGAACCTTACTCTTTTTATCATTGAATTTCATTTTATTAGATAGTGCCCAATGTTCAAGTTTGTCAAGATCCTTCTGTATCTTGAGCCTATCTTCTGGAGTGTTGGCTATTCCTGCCAACTTGGTGTCATCTGCAAATTTGATGAGTTCCCCATTTATTAAATAAATAATTAAATTATTATGTTTAAGAAATCAATTCAGGAGACTAACATAAGAAAGAGCCTTTGAATTAATTTAAAATTTAAACTCACAGATGTATTATTGCAATAAAAGAACCAATTTTGCAACGTGAGTTCTTTTTATCAAAGTAGTACGATTACTATGAACATTAGTCAGTAGATAGCAATGATTCCTACTCTGATAACCTCTTATTTATATATTATATTAACCTGCCTTTGAACATAGTTCAAAATATGGAAGTAATCTTACTATTTAGGATCTGCTATTATGAACATGTTACAAGAAACTTTCAGAGTTGTTTTTGTTACAGGGATGAATATTATAGACCTATTTAGGATACAATATGACAAGGATGCTTGCTATATAAAACAATGCCTCTCATATTAATACCTGCTTTTCCACTGGTTGGCAAAATATTTATTAATTTTGTTTGCCGCCCATCTCACTATGAAGTGACTCTGGGCAACTTGCAACATGGTTCCCCAATCCCGGACACTGCCCATTACTGGACCGCTGCATGTTCAGAACCAGGCCATGGAAGCAGCAGGTGAGTGCAGGCTCCCCTGCCCCTTCTGCGGAACCATCCCCTCTTCCCCTCCCCACGTTGGTCTGCAAAGCTGACCCCACGTTGGTCTGCAAAGCAGAGCCAAGGTGGCGCAGTGGTTAAAAGCAGCACTGCAGGCTACTGCTAGATCAGCAGGTCAGCGGTTCAAATCTCACCGGCTCAGGGTTGACTCAGCCTTCCATCCTTCCGAGGTGGGTAAAATGAGGACCCAGATTGTTGGGGGCAATATGCTGACTCTCTGTAAACCGCTTAGAGAGGCCTGAAAGGCCTATGAAGCGGTATATAAGTCTACTGCTATTGCTATTGCTATTGCTATATTGCTATAAAGCTGGAAAGGTTGAGATTTTAGGATTTTGTGCAATGATTGAAAAAGGAGAAAAAACAAAGTTTAGCCCATAAGCCCAAAAGGTCTGCTTATATTTACTTTAAGTTCAAGAAAGGTCCTTGAATGTGCTCCAATTTGAAGTACAGGCATTTTCTGTGGTCATTGCAAAAGGCATTTTCTGTGTCAGCGCATTATTTATTATTTATTTATTAGACTTATATACCGCTTCATAGGGCTTTCAGCCCTCTCTAAGCGGTTTACAAATTTTTTAGCAAATTGAGTCAACAACTTGCCCCCACAGTCCGGGTCCTCATTTCACCCACCTCGGAAGGATGGAAGGATGAGTCGACCTTGAGCCGGTGAGATTAGAACCGCTGAACTGCAGATCATAGTCAGCTAAAGTGGCCTGCAGTTCTGCACCCTAACCACTGCGCCACCTCGGCTTTCCCATGTATGAGATGTTGCCCAGACTAGGACCAAATTGTTGTCATATCCACACTACTTTCAAAATCCTGGGTTAGTATGATGTATAAAACTCAGCCAATGCCCCATGGCTAATAACAGAGCAGGGAGATTGAGGTTGCTTGAGATAGTAATTATTCTCTGCTGAGAAAATTTATTCAGAGCAACAAGTAAAATAAATAAATTCATGCTGTAGGGGAGTAATCATAATTACACAAATATCAATTTACAGAAACTGACTTGTCCTTTCCTCCTGTGTCACTGAGCTCTAAAAAGGTCCTTTGGAACATCCATATGTTTTAGAGAAGTTGTTGGTGAGAGTTGTATATGAGGAAATCCTTTCTGCCAATGTTAACCATAGTGGATAGATACCATTGAATTTCACCCAATGATTCAAAAAATAATATCAATTTTCTTCTTAATTAGCACTTTTGTTATAACATTGTGTTTTATTCCTGACAGAAGTAATGCCCATCCTGCAAAAATCTTCCTTTTACCAAAATTTATGGCTTATCAGAGAATAAAGAATTAAATCCTGACAAAATAATATACTCTAAAACAGCGCTACCCACCCTTTCCAGCTTGGCAGCATGGGGTAGGTGAGTGGCAGGCGCACACACAGCTCCACATGTGACAGCGGACGGAGCTCATGCACACACTTGCAGATAGATAGATAGATAGATAGATAGATAGATAGATAGATAGATAGATAGATAGATAGATAGATAGATAGATAGATAGAGCGATCCTAACAACTTAAGATACAGCCTGGTTTTCCTGTAATGTTAAGCCATAATTTGGAATGTGCTTATAATTAGAAGGCTTGTTTTAATAGTTGTCTTACTATGTCTTAACCTGAATCCAGCTATTTATGATGTGTTTTATATTTCATAAAAGCAATTACAAGACAAAATAATTCCCAATATATTCCACTCCATTTAGTTAAACAACAGTATTTTTGCATGCCCAAACCATACCTGAGCAAAAGCAAACATGGGGATTTATTAAATGTTGTTACTATCCTAACAAAAAATAATTGCAGAAATTAAACAACCAATTTTAGAATTGAAGAAAAAGAACTTACATATTCTTCATAAAAACACACAATGGTGTAAAAAAATTTCTAACTTATTGCACAAATTGGTAAGCCAACAAACCTGACCAACAGCAGTATACACTGCCAACCTCTTCACATGTCTACTTTTAACCAAACTGAATCTTATTGAAACTAACCATATCATACCTGAAGCAATTATTATTTTCAGCCAGAAACAAAACAAAATCTGATACAAACTATGAAGAAGTCATAAGTATAGTTAAATTGTTGCTACTTACATTAAAATAGAAGAGAAGGTTGTCTGAAGGGGTATCACTTGCAGAGTTCAATATTATCATCAACTGCTGAATAGTATTCATTGCAGCTCTAAAGTGAATGAAGAACACTTAGTATTTTCTGAAACACAACAGCATTTAAATAAAGATATTCCTCAGAAATATATATTTTTAATATAACATTATAGTTGTTTTTTATAATTGTAGTATTAACATCCTCTGAAGCATTTTAAATTACCCATATTATGAAGAAATTATTTGTAGAGGCAGTGAAGTTGTACGACAATTTCAATCATAGATTTGCTAAATCGATGTAAGTCATACAATGTTTGAAAGCATTCTGCTATATACTGAGAAAACTGCTAATATTAAAATATTGGACCTCTAAAACAGGCTATGCTTACTGTCGCATTTTTCTTTTGAAACTACAAATGTAAATGTATGCAATATTTTAATAAGACCAAAATATATATGAAACTTGACACTTATTTTTTTCAGCTTAAATATGTGACTTACAATTCAGAAATAATTAAATTGAATCATTAAAATAATTCAATATTAATACAATTTAAATGATTCTTACCGAACAGGGGTTTGTGGAAGTACAATAGGAGAATCTTCAATTTGGTTTTTTGTAGGAGTTCTCTCTAACTGCAAACTTAATATAAGAAAAACGTCTCTACACATACGTGTCATGTAGACATATAAAAGCTTCTTATGTTAAACCAAGCTAAAATCTCTGGTCACATTTTTCCCCCCATCACTTGTGACAGAGTTCTTGTTAATGATAACATTCAAAGAAAGATAGTTACATACTCCTAGCTGAGTTCTGATAATAGTAGTCCCCAAGTGTCCTTGTTCTGTGAGATTTCTTATTTCATTCTTTTCACTCAATTTTTTTCAAGATGTATTCGATATTCATCTAGTATTTATTCATTCTCATTTCCTTTAGCAAATGTCCCAGACTTTGGCTTGACTGACTCTTGTAATTCAAAATCATATCTACTTATTGATATTATAACTTGGAAGGATCAAATATCCATTTTAGCCCAAGCTTCTACAAAAGCAGCAGCAGCATTGCCAAAGCTGAATAGGAATTAATAAAAGAGAGCATACTATCTATAACCAAATTGGACTCTATTCTATTGTCAATAAGATTATACATCTGGATATTCATTCTAATCTTTCATTCTTAAATTATGTGCCTGTGAGACACTGCCTGTGAGGCAGCTGAAGCTAATCCTCAGATTATCTAATGAATGAATAGATATTACTGGAACATGGACTATGCAAAAAAGAAAATATATTACCATTCTTCATTTTCATATTTCAAAGTCTCATCTTTCTCTAGAAATAATCTAGCATCAATATCCTTGTTTTTCAAATACATTTCTTCATATTTGGTTGACAAATCTTCAACCTTAAGTTGAAAGAAAAATAGATTCATACTGAAAATGTACTATTCATCTATGATACATTTATATGTAATTTATACATTTTTTAGAAAATGTTGTTTATACTCTATTTATTTACTCCATTTTTTAATAAAAGTTATCATCTAATGCAGTGGTTTTTACACTGTGGGAAATTATTACTAAAGGAATAATATGGGTATATTCTGGGGGTAATTGAGTGATTTATATTTTTTTGTTTTTGAGTCCAGGATCCTATTTTGGAAACCTATCAGAAAAGGGGTAATTGGGTAAAACAATTTAAGAACCACATGACATGTGACATTCAAATACCTCTACATTAAGAAAAAAGTATTAATAAACTGGTAAGTAGCATTTCACTATTAGAAAAGTCTATCAAGGGACAAATTTCTAATGATCAAAATCAAATCAAGAATTCATAATGGCAAACTGATTTTCAAATTCATTTAGGTTTACCTCCTGAAGTCTTCTGAAAGTTGTAATGCCCATTGAATTCAGAAATGGAATAAAGCTAGTAAAGTAAACATTTTTCACCTAAAATTATAAAAGAGCATCAGTGTCATTTTTCATACTTAAAATGGTATTAAAATGTATGTGGTTTATTACTATAATTTAGTAGCATGAAGCTACATCTGAGACTTATTATCTAGAATTACATTTAGTTTAGCATGAATTCCTATAAAACATATGGTTTAGGACATACATTTGCATGAACTGTTCTAAGCAGATTGATCAGCATCCTAAGTTTTGACCATAAAAAGAGACTAATCATCATCTTTTTCTGCAATACCTTCTGTTATTTTACCACCTGAAAACTAAATTCACTGCATGTCTCAGGATTAGCTTTACTGATTCTATTACAAAGAAATGACAGCAAAGAACAAAGAGGAGAAGGAAGATGTGTTTGACATGTTTGCTGACTTGAGTTATTTGTTAAAAAAAATAGAAGTGGGATGTAAATAAATATATAACTAAACTTAAAAATCATGGAATTTGAAAAAAATGTATAATTAAGATATAGGCTGCAGAAATTTCCCCAAAAAGTTGAATATTCACAACCTTCATGAAGTTAACTATTCATTAAAATATAAACAACAGGGCGGAAACATGTCAGCTTAAAAATCCAGAAATGAACACACTTTTTATTATGTGGACCCTAGCAATTTCCAGGATCTTAATGGGATATGAGAAGAAACTTTCCAAGACAGCCTTCAGCATACTGTGCTTAATTTCCATTCATATTCCATAGCTGATAAAATATAAAGTCAATTATAATTATCGTCTTCAATTAATTTCAATTTAGCTAGTGAAATCCTAAGAGATTTATTTTTTATTTAGGATTAGCATTTGGGTGCTTGTTAATACATAAATTAATCATGGAACACTATTAGTTTAGATGACATTACATAAAAGACAAAACATTCTACAAGTACTCCTTGACTTATAACAAATGAGACCAGAATTTTGAATGTGAAACAATGTAATTGTAAAACTATTCATCAAGTCATTGGATCCAACTTTAAGACCATTTTTACCATAAAAAAAAATAGGAGGGAGGATTGGAGAGGGTGCACAAGGATGTGGGAAGATATAAGAAGCATAGGTTAGGAAAAGTACACAAGAGGTGGGCCAGGGTGTATGCAGAAGACACCATGTAAACTGGGAAGTGTACATGGATGTGTGGTGTAGGTGAGGGAGGATGCACAAGTGGCTGATTAGCATGAGCCCAGAAAAACTAGGGAAAGCTGTGTGGGTGGGTGTTAGGGAAAGAACCACCAATTGAAGAACAACCAGATTGTGAGTGTTCTGGGACAGCTGGACCAGGCATAGCACCCATTCATTCAGTGCTGCTCTCACTTGGAATGGTCACCAACCAAATGGTTGTAGGACTATTTGTTTGTTTCTTTTTTCATTTTTTTGTATTTCTTTCAATAAAACTTGGTAAGATAAATTAAAAATATTTTGCATTAAAAATACAAAATTATAAAAATTCTACTCTCACCTCATCCAAATTACAATCATACTCTTTACAGAGCTCTTCAATAACCTTGATGTCTGTATCAATTTTTGATGTTCTTGCACTTTTATTCTGACCTTGTCTACTTGTTCCAGACGATACTGCAATTATAGATTCTATGGGGGGGAAAGCCAATGATTTGCTTATTGTAAAGGATTACTTCAAAGCAATAAACAAAATTTAAAAAGTGTTTTTAAGTATACAAAAAGGATTTGTTTACTAGATCAGAAATTGTCAGGCACGAACAGATAGATCCACACATGTTTAAGCCCTCCTCCTTGCCAGGCCCAGTACTTCCCAAAAGAACTATTACATGTGAGACAGTGGGGTATATAGATTATATTATACAGAGTTTTGGCCACACACCAAGAACATCTAGTACATTTTCAACCACAGGAGCCTAATGAATGGGCTGGTTGCTCTTAGCTTAGCCTTCATTATAGGATTGTTGCTGTGGGAAAAATGCAAAAAGGGAGTATACCATCTTAAGCTCTTGAAGGAAAGTAAGTATAAAACCAGTAGTGGTGTGTCGGCCTAGGTTGTAGAACCAATAGTGACCGCTGGCTGACCACGCCCCCGAACAGGTCCGCCTGCCTCGCCTTCGCCATGTGCATCCACTGCCTCCTCCTGCCTACACACAGGTAAGCACTGCAACAGGGATGGTGGCAGGGTGGCAGCAGAAGAAGAGGGCGGCAGCAGGAGAAGGCAGTGGTGGCGGTGGCAGCGGCAGGCAGTGCCCCCGTCCTCATCCCAGCCACGGTGGCAGCAGTGGTGGCAGGGCGCCCCGAAATTCCCAGGGAGTTTTCCCACACAACTTTGGCCAGAATACAGTGAGCAGCAACCCCAAAAGCCGGCAGGGTCCCCAGCGCCGCAGGGCAATCGGCGCCGCCTCTACCAAAGGTTGCCTGCCCCTCAGGTGTAGCACTCACACCGGCTGCCTGTAATCTGCAGTTTACTCATGAGCACCATGCTCACAAATAAACGTGCTCATGAGTAAACTGCAGATTAGAGGCAGCCGGCAGATCCTGGCTTGCTCGCTCGGCTCTCGCCTCCCAGAGCTTGCAGGCAGCGAACGAAACCACCACCACCTGGCTCCACGCATCAAGCAGGCCAAGCAGCAACAGGAAGAGCACGGACTTCAGAAGGAAGTGGCTGCCAGCGATGCCCTCAGGTAAAGATGTGATCAGGGAGGCTCGATCCCATTTAGGAGACTCAGTTTATTCGTGAGCACCATTAGCCTTTCTCCCTGCCTCTCTTGGCAATGTTGCTCACGAATAAACTGCAACTAGATCTCCCATGTGTTGCACCTCTCCCTCCCAGCCTCTGCCCATGCCTCTGCACCGCAGCTGGGACAGGGTCAGCCTGGAAAGCTGAGCACCTGAAAACGGCATAGAGGCGCAGGCGAAGGCTGGGAGGGGATGCAACATGTGGGACAAGATCCGGCCATCCCTGCGGCCCTGCTCAGCACACCAGCAGGAGCAGGGTGCTGTGGCTGCAACTGCGGGGAAGGCCTGTCAGGGGTGACAAGGGGTGCTCCTCCTGCGGCTGTCAAAGCAGCTGTCCGAGCAAGCTGCTCCCTGCCTCCCCAGGCCAGGCACGCAGCTCACGCCAGACCAAAGCTGAAGCCGCCACCCACTCCATTTGTCCGCCTGGCACCAGTCACGGCTGAAAGCTGAAAGCCGAAAAGTTCTCCTTTTTAAAAGCCTCCAGTGATGGAGCATTAGGATCCAACCTGCACTTTAATCAACCAACCGGGCAGGCTCTGAGGTTCCAAGGCTGCAGACGCCTGGGGAGTAGGGGAAAACACTGACCAACTGCCTCCTCCCAAAGCACCCTCAGAAATGTTTAAGCTTGTCTGGAGAGGCTTTCTTTTTAAAGAAAACCCTGAAAAAGCCACAACATCCAGACATGCCAGTCCCTGGTAAGATTCACATCTTGTGGCCCAGCCCGCCCCATCTTCTGCCCCACCTGCCACCCCCAAATTGCACCCCACTGCAAGTGTCTCTCCGCCGTTGTGAACAGGGAAAAACCTTGCACAGTAAAGAACAACTTCTCGTGAGTGTGAGGCAAACTTCACACAACGGCTGAGAGATGCTTGCAGTGGGGCGCAATTTTGCAGTAGCAGGTGGGGCAGGGGATGGGGCAGGGCACGCCGCAAAATGCACATCCTACAAGAGACTGGAAACTCCGGATCGTGCGGTTTTGGGTTTTCCCCAAAAATCCCGCCTCTCCAGACCTTGCACAGTAAAGAAAAACTTCTCAGAGTGCCTTGCACTCACGAGAAGTTGTTCTTTACTGTGCAACAGCCGGGAGTTGTTCCAAGGTTGCAGGCTCCAAGGCTGCAGGTGCCTGAGGAGGGTGGGGGGACCCTGCCCGACTTCCCTCCCAAAGCAAATTTTCAAGCTTGTCTGGAGAGGCTTTTTTTTTTTAACAAAACCCCAAAAAAGCCGCAAGGTCAAGGCTGCCAATCTCTGGTAGGATGTGCATTTCGCGGCCTGCCCTGCCCCATCCTCTGCCCCAACTGCTACCCCCAAGTTGCACCCCACTGTGAACGTCTCTCAGCCATTGTGTGCAGAGAAAAATCTTGCACAGTAAAGAAAAACTTCCAAGAGTGCAAGAAGTTAATTGCCTCACACTCACAAGTTTTTCTTTACTGTGCAAGGTTTTTTCCTCCACACAACGGCTGAGAGACGCAACAGAGTTGCCAGACTCTGGTAAGATGTGCATCTCGCAGTGGGGCGTAATTTGGGAGTGGCAGGTGGGGCTGGGCGGGGCCACTAAAGAAGGGGAAACAGGGGCAGGAGTAAATAGGTAAAAATTTCAAAAAATTTCCTACCTTTTCCTGTGGCCATAACTTGGTGGGGGGAGGTCGTGTGACTGAGTGGGCATGGACGTGAGTGATGTCAAGTTGGTCATACCCACTCAGTCACATGCATGCCCACCTAGCCATGCCCACTGAACCAGTAGTGAAAATTTTTGAAAACCACTGAGTTAAATGTATTGTTAAATATAAAGATTTAAAAGCTGTCCAGAGTAGCTTCAAAACAAGATGGGCGGCAAATAAATTTAATAAATAATCAAATAATTTAATGTTAATCAGGTATTGCTTGATTAACAGCCACAACTGAGCCCAAAATTTATGTTGCTAAGTGAGACAGTTAAGTTTTGCGCCATTTTACAACCTTTCTTTGTTGTAAATACGAATAAATATGAACCATTGCCAAGCATCCCAATTTTGTTCACATGACAATGGGGATGCTGCAATGGTCTTAAGTGTGAAAAGCGTTCATAAGTCACTTTTTTCAGTGCCGTTGTAACTTCAAACAGTCACTAAGCGAATGATTGTTAATCGAGGATTATCTGTAAATAAAAATAAATGTTTTCATATATTAACAAGTGAGGTATTTGTGGCCTTCTGAATATTGACTTTTGAATTACCATAGCTGTATCTCCAATACTTTAATATTATGATGCAGTAGCGACTTCAGACCAATACTATAATCTTTGATTGGCAATCCCTATATAAATCAAAACATGATATTCCAGCATTTTTAAGACTAGTTTACAAAATACAAGTATATCTTCCATTCTGTAATGTGAATATAAAACATTTGTTTCAGTTTTAGTTCTGGAAAAAATAAATATAGGAATGTGTATTCGCTTTACATTTGGTAATGTCTTTCCAGTTGTTTTTCCAGTTTTTATAATCACCATTAGAATTATAAAGAGCTGTAAAAGAAATGAACAAATAACTTTTTGTCCAGCATGAGAAAAATATTATTCTAAGCCAGTTGCATAGGCTAAAATAAAATAATTCACATACAATAATTCATTAATTTTCAGAATTTTCCCAAGCATGATTCAAATTTAAACATTTCTATTTGCACCTGCTCATTTAGATCATTATATGAAAAAGTGTTATATTGCAATTAGATAGGCAAAGAATGTCAAAACCTGGGAATAGAATTAAAAGACTCAGCCTAAAATTTCTATGTAGCCACAAGCAGACTAAGTCAGCACCCTTAAATTCAGATCATCTTATCTTACTCCCAGAAGATGCTGTTAGATGAGAATATTCCTGTGCATCGACATGAGTAGCAATAAATCAGTTTAATTAGACTATGTATGGATCTGATCTTTTGTACCTGACACAAATGAGTTAGAAGTAGAAGAAAGTGATAGTTGAAATGAAAATACAGCTATGAAATGTATAAGGCAAGATACCATCTTTTGAATTGTTATAATTATTTTAATATAGACATTATTATTATATTGTTAATGAAACATATTAAATCCTTACTATAAGGTTCTTTAAGTAGTGCAGGGGGTAATTGTCTGGTACAATAATCAAAAACACACAGCAGAAGCTGGAAAGAGATAACCAAATCATCTTCCATCTGCAGTATTTTTCCTGAAATATTAAATAAAAATATTTGTGCTGAGTATAAATCTTTAGAAATCAAGACTTTTTCTTTTAAAATGTTCATCAAAGCCATTATAAAATAATTATTTGCTCCTTTTCTCCTGTACCCCTAGTTCAGAGGAAGCTGTAAAATTCATAAAATGTTAGTAATAGTTTGGTCTAATGCAGTGGTTCCCAAACTTGGCAACTTTAAGACTTTAAGCTCTGCTGGCTGGAGAATTCTGGGAATTGAAGTCCATAAGTCTTAAAGTTGCCAAGTTTGGGAACCACTGGTCTAATGCAAGGGTCTGCAAAATTAAACATTCAGAGAGCCATTTGGACCCATTTCCCACAGAAAACACCAGGAGCCATAAAACCTGGGTAGGCATGGCCAATTTGACATCACTCACTCCCACCTATGTAAAATGAAGGTCGGTCTCAGTCTCTCCGTATCCCATCGGCCAGCCAATGTCGGCTGGCAACTACAAGGAGGAGGGCCTTCTCAGCAGTAGCCCCGACCCTTTGGAACGAGCTCCCCGTGGAGATTCGTACCCTCTCCACCGTCCAAGCCTTCCGCACAGCCTTGAAGAACTGGCTCGCCCGTCAGGCCTGGGGATAAGGATTGCTACCCCGCCCGAATGATGTATGCATGTTGTTTACTATTTTATTATATGTTGTTGTCTCAATGTTGTATTCCCCCCTCCCTGGTTTTTCTGTGAGCCGCCCTGAGTCCCCTCAGGGAAAAGGGCGGCCTACAAATGCAAATAAAACCTCTAAAACCTCTAAAACCTCTTTCTCTTCCTCTCTTTTCCTCTCTCTTTCCCACCCTCTCTCACTGTCTCTCTCTCTCTCTCTCTTCCTTTTTCTTTCTCTCTCTCTCTTTCTTTCTCTTTCCCTCTCTCCCCTCCCACACGTGGCTCCAGAGCCAAAGGCTGCTGACACCCAGCCTAGGGGTTAATGCTAGAAAATAGTAGACCCTAAGTTCTAATTCCATCTTAGCTATGAAAGCCAACTGGGTGACCTTGGGCCAGTCACTCTTTCTCAGCCCAACTCACTTCACAGGGTTATTGTGGGGAAAACAGGAGGATGGTGTGCTGGATATGTTTGCGGCTTTATTTGTAAAAATAATATATGGGATAGAAATAAATAAAAAATAAGTAGAGGAATATGGAATTTCAGCTGGTACAAATATTAAATATATTCCTCTTTCTTTTGCTCAGATAAATTGATAAGATAAACTTTACTCAGTCATACCAGAATAACTATGCCATTATAATGCATTTTTAAAATGTTGGATTGGAATAGAGAAACTGAAGTTCAAGTTCCACTATGAATGACACATGGTAAGTCATTTTCTTGTTGCCACACATTTTTATTATAGAAATTATATGAGGAGAGACTATCACAATCCTTTGAGATATCAGAATAAAAATAAGTTTTAAATATTCTATAATATACCACTCAATAATATTAACGTTTACTTGTTTTTATTGCCTTGAAACAATATAAAACCAAAAAGTCCCCCAAATACTTCATAAATCAAACCATTATTTCAATTATAAACACAATTTGAAATGAAGTAAATTGCATGTAATAATAAATATGATTTAAACATACTTACCTTTTGCCAAAAGAAACATGATCCAGCAGTTTTTTATAAATAAGCAAGAACTTATTTCAGCACAAGTTCTACAAATAAAACAGTAAGTTTACACATTTGACCTTTTAAAACTGTTAGGAATATAATCTAATGGTTGGGTTGGCAATATACAAATCATGTAACAATCCTATACCTGTTTCTTTAAATCGTACTGTAAATGTGATTGGTTGCTCTTTTCCTCAATCAGCCATAAGAGGGAGCCAGAATAACTGTTTGTTAGATGCTGGCTGATCTGAGTGTTTTGGAAGCTGGCTGTTAGAAAGTGCTGTGAGCTATTGTAAGTTTTGCAACTGCTAGCAAACTTTGAGTACCGGACTGTTTGTATGACTATGTTATTTGGATTATCCCTTAACTGAAAGACATTGATGACTGACTGTCTTATCCGTGTATGACTTGGACTGTTTGATGTACTCTGATACCTCTATTTCCACGAAAGTAAAAGCTTATTTAAACTGCAGTGTCTCTGTATGCTGGTTTGTGTGTTCTCCAACACAACTCTCACAACGCTTCTCTGAACATACTCGCTTTCCCAACAGGGAGCTTACATAACAAAAACAATTGCAAATATAGTTGCATAGACCTTTTCAGTCAAATAAAATCGTTAAATAGGAACATTTTGTTTACATTTTTAGGAAAAATGTTAACATAACACTACAGCAATGAAAGTAAAACAACATGATTGCATAAGGAAAGATGGAATGTTTATTTTTGCAATTGAAAAATAATAACTTTATATATATATTTAATTTGCATTATTATCATTACTATCAGTATATGTGTTATTCTTCTGTGTGTTGCTTGGGGAATCCAAGCATGGGTTAACTTTGTCCATTAGCCTTGAGACTGAGTTATGCAAATTGCTGGCCACGCCTCCTCTGACTGGACTGGTTCAGTTTTTTAACTCTGTCCAGCCTAAAGAGATGCAAAATTATTCTCTCTGGGTTACTAGACAAATTCATCATCATTATTATTATTCAGTTTGGATTCCCTTCACCAGCTTGAGCTCGGCGGCCCTTTCGTGGCCCCAACAACCGGTCTTTTCCTAGGTACCGGTGACTCACTAGAGGGTGGCCCTATTGGCGGACGCTTAACCACCTTCGTCCACCAATGGGAAACCATAACCTCAGACACCTGGGCTCTTCAGACCGTGAGGCTGGGCCTCACTCTGGAGTTCCTGGCCATTCCCCCGAGACATTTCATCAAATGCCCAGTGCCCAGGTGCCAGGTAAAGTGGTGCCTGATGGAAATCCAGCATCTCATTTCCATCAGAGCAATAGAACAGGTGCCAAGGGGGCAGGAGGGTCTAGGTTTCTATTACATACCCTTCCTAGTCCCCAAAACCTCGGGAGGATGGCGGGCCATCCTAGATTTGAAACGGCTCAATTTCTATCTAAAGTACCAAAAATTCAAAATGCAATCACTCAAGAGTATTCTGGCGAGCATTCGCCAAGGCGATCTTCTCACCTCCATCGACATCAAGGAGGCATACTTACACATGCCAATACATCCAGCCCATCGAAGGTTTCTGCGCTTCCACTTCGCGGGGCGTCATTTCCAGTACTGCGCCTTACCATTTGGCCTATCATTGGCCCAGCAGACCTTCACCAAACTGCTAGCAGTGATCGCAGCCTCACTGAGGTCAGTTCCCGTAAGAGTCAATTATGTAGACGACATCTTAGTCTTATCATCTTCCCAGGCCCAGGCTTGTCACAACCTACAGCTGACGATCGACACCCTGCAGGATCATGGATTTGTACTGAACTTTCCAAAGAGCCACCTGCACCCGACCACGTCTCTTCTGCATCTCAGGACGGTCATCAATTCGGAGACTTGAGACAGTAGAGTCTGCGGTCCCTTGTGAGTCAAGTGTTCAATCAGAGGTTACCTTCCCTCACAGTATTGTCCCAACTTCTAGGGAAGATGATATCTTGCGTAGATGTTGTTCCTTGGGCAAGGTTCCACGCACAACCACTGCAGTGGTATCTCCTCCCATTCCAAAGGGCTCACACCAGTCACTCTCAAGCCAGGATTCACTTACCGACCAAAGTGTCACTGTCGCGCCGTTGGTGGATGTCATCCCGCATCTTCAAGGGATGCCTCTTCAAGGAACTGGAGCGGATTGTAGTTACAACGGATGCGAGCCAATTCGGGTGGTGGGCCCATGCCCTGGACCGAATGGCACAGGGTCATTGGACTGTCCAGGAGCTAAGCAACAGCATCAATCGGCTGGAGCTACGGGCTATCCGCTTAGCCCTCCGAGAGTTTCGAGACCTGGTTACATCCAACCATGTGTTGATCACTGTTCCTTCTAAGGTGCATGGCAGTTTCTAACTGCCGCGCAGTGATTTATGTCACAGGCTCCGGAAGCTGAGGGGCCTCAGAAAATCTAGGGTTAGCATGGGTGCGGGGACAGTGGCAGGAGCCTACACAGCACAGCCGGTTTCCTAGGACCTCCTAGGCGCCAGCTATGCTGCTCATTACTGTCAGTCGCCCCGTGTTCAGCAAAGCAAACGCGGGGAAGTCCTTTGCAGGCGGCTAGAACTGGCCACTCGCAAAGGATCTCCCCAGACTTGTTTTGATGAGCATGGAGCGACTGATGGTAGTTTGCGTCGGCTGCGGCCGCTCAAACTAGCATTAGTCGTCCCGTGTTCAGCAAAGCAAGCCCGGGGAGGTCCTTTGTGGGCGGCCAATCCTAGCCGCTTGCGCCTGGCGCTGCGGCTGAAATGAACCCCCAAAGCCCCTGCCGCCACCAGAATATCTGCTGCCGCCTCCTCCTCCTCCAACAGCACTGCCTGATTTGCCACCCGACACTGCGGCTGAGGTGAAGCCGCCAAAGCTCCCACCAGCACCCCTGCCCATGGCAGTGGTGCCTCCCCCTCCACACGGAGCACCTGAGCTGAGCCCCGTGTTATCCCTCCCCCTTCCTCCTCCGTCGTGCTTTTGAGGAGCCATGAGGCCGCGGGAGCCAGTAGGAAGGCAGCGGAGGGGGTGGGAGCAGGAAAAAAAGGCCTCATGGCTTCTCAAAAGCACGGCGGAAGTGGAGGCAGCGGCAGGGGTAACGCGGAGTCCAGCTGAGGTGCTCCGAGCAGAGGGGGAGGCACCGCCACCGCTGCCATGGGCGGGGGCGCCAGTGGAAGCTTTGGCGGCTTCATCTCAGCTGCAGCGCCAGGCAGCAAATGTGGTGGTGCTGTTGGAGGAGGAGGAGGCGGCAGCAGTTATTCTAGTGGCGGCGGGGACTCGTTGGCATCTTCAGCGACAGACCTAGCCCCTTTGAAAAAAACCGAAGATGGAGCAGATCCACGCAGATGACTTCGCCGCAACATGACTGGAGGAGGAATTCTGGGATTTGAAGTCCTCAAGTCTTAAAGCTGTCAGGTTTGAAAATCCCTGGGTTTTTTTTCCTAAAGGGTTATGGGTGCAAGGATCTTGTAACTTGACAGCTTTAAGACTTGCATGCTTTAATGCCAGAGTTTCTGAGCCAACATGACTGGAGGAGGAATTCTGGGGGTTGAAGTCCACAAGTCTTAAAGCTGTCAGGTTTGAAGACCCCTGGGTGTTTTTTTCTAAAGGGTTAGGGGTGCAAGGATCTTGTAACAACAGCTTTAAGACTTGCGTGCTTCAAATGCCAGACTTTCTGAGCCAACATTTTGGATGCTAAGCAGGAATGTTGTTAAGTGATACTGATATAACACTTTTAATTAAGTGGGTACCTTGAATAAACATAACTTTGAGTGTCAAATAATACTGATTTCGTTGTTGTCAGGTGCTCAGGCATGAAAATGTGCCACTCAAACACTATACTTTTCTGCTCACACTGAAAAAAAACTAGAGGGAACATTGGTGTTGATACTCATCGACAACATGGCTTACAAGGCGCATGTCAACCACCAAGGGGGCACGAGCTCCAAATCCCTGATGATGGAAGCAGAACATCTGCACCACTGGGCGGAAAACCATCTGCTGTCAGTCCGAGTGGAACACATATCAGGCACTGCGAACATCCAAGCAGACTGGTTGAGCAGGGCCACGGTGGATCAGGTGGAGTGGCGCTTGCACCCAGCCCTGTTCTGAGAACTGTTCCGCCGCTTTGGTCACCCGCAGGTGGACCTGTTCGCTCAACCTGACAACACACACCTGCCACGATTTTACACCAGGTACAAGGGCGGAAGGCACCGACGCCCTCTGCAGCCCTTGGCCGGAGGGCCTCCTTTATGCCTTTCTGCCTCTGCCAATTGTACGGCTGGTCATCCAGAAGATTCTGGCAGAACGGGCAGAGGTGCTGCTGGTCGCACCGATGTGGCCATGGCGCTCCTGGTATGCGGACCTCGTCCATCTGTCCATATCACGTCCATGGAGAATTCCAGACGACCCGATATCCCTCTCGCAAGGAGCACTCACCCACCCAAATCCACAGCTGTTACAGTTAGTCGTGTGGCACGTGAGCAGACGATCCTGAGTCAGTAGCATTTCTCTGATAAGGTCATCTCCACGATCCAGGCAGCTCGCCGCCTGTCAACAACCTTCATCTACGAGGCTACCTGGCGTGGCTTCTGCAGATGGTGTCGAGCAACAGGTGCGGACCCACCGGGGCAACCATACTGCAGGTATTGGACTTCCTACAGTTGGGCATGGACAAAGGCCTAACACCTAACACCCTCCACTGTCAAATTGCGGCTCTGTCTACTGTGATTGGCGGTGGACGGGGCCACCCCCTAGCTCAACACCCAGGGGTGCAGGCCTTCCTGAAGGAAGCAGCAAACCTTACTCTGCCTATCATTCATCACTACCCCACCTGGGACCTCTCCCTAGTACTCAATGCCCTTACAGCGGCTCCATTCAAGCCTATTCGGACCATCTCCCTCAGGTTACTGACTCTTAAGACTATCTTTTTAGTAGCCATCACATCGGCCAGACATGTGTCCGAGTTGGCGGTGCTCTCTGTCCAGGATGACCTCTGCATTTTCCATCCAAGCAGGGTCGTACTATGGCGTCGTTCAGAAGGACGGAGCCCCTGTTTGTGTCTTTCCAACCTGCCACCATGGGCCAAAAGGCATCATCGCATACCATCGGCCACTGGTTGAAGGTGTGCATCAGTCCCGACCAGTTCCCAGTCATATCACTCTCCATTCTACCAGGAGCACGGCCATAACGGCTGCCTGGGCAATGCAAGCCTTGGTGGAGGACATCTGCAGGACAGCGACCTGGTCATCGCCGTCACCCTTTATCCGTCACTACAAGAGTACGTTTATGCCTCGGCTCAGGCATCCTTTGGACGTGCTGCAAAGGGTAGCTTCTTCGGCTACGGCACCAAACCAGCCTCGCTCCCGCCCCTGAATTCTAATGCTTTGGCGTGTCCCGTGCTTGGATTCCCCAAACAGCGCACAGAATGACCGTTGACTTACCTGAACGGTCCTTCTATGTGCGCTGCGAGGGGAATCCAACCCCACCTTCGGCTTCAGCTGTTCTGGGCCTGGACTTCCATTTTTCCTATGACATTCTGACTTACCTTGACTTCTAGACTTATTTTGTTTCTCTCAAGCCGACTGATTCTTCGTGCAAAACTGAACCAGTCCAGTCAGAGAAGGTGTGGCCAGTAATTTGCATAATTCAGTCTCAAGGCTAATGGACAAAGTTAACCCATGCTTGGATTCCCCTCGCGGCGCACATAGAAGGACCGTTAAGGTAAGTCAACGGTCGTTTTTTCTTTCTTGTCTTTCGTAAAATGTGCCCAGACAATACACTGTATTTAAAATATTGATATATAAATAAATAAAAACTTGACACATACTGTACAAAAAAAAAAAAGAACTCATAAAAATTCAAGATAGGAGCAATAGTTTTCATTTTCTTGTACCATCAACTTGGATGAATAGCTATACTTCTTAGTTTATCTTCTGAATTTATTTCAAGATATCTAATTATGGTAATAGTATTTCTTAAAGTTATTCTTACTTCTCCATCACTAATTGCAAAGGTAACATTTAAAATCAGATTCTTTGTCATTTAAAGAAAACATCAGCTAACAACCCTATACTTATCTGCTCATTCATTTGTCCTTACCCTGAATATTTGAAATAATAAGTTTTATAATAATAACATTAACCATTTTTATTCTATGAAAACAAACTTACTGATCATTGGGCTTGTCAATGCAAATAATTTCGCAAGTCCTAAAAACAACAGAAATGAACACATCTGGTTATAAAATTTGAAATTACACCTTAATATACCATAATTTCCAGAGTATAAGACGCACCTTAATTTGGGGGGAGTAAAACAAGAAAAAAAGTTTCTGCCTCTGCCTACCAGCATCCATCAGTATAAATCTGGCTAGCATCCTTGCAGCAAACAGTGGGTGGAATACCACCAATCAGCTGTTCCAGGCTGCAGGGATTGCGACACACCACCGCCGCCTCTGTGCTTCGCATTTTCAAGTGGTTCCAGGCAGTGGGGATCCTCACTTCCACTTGTTTTGATAACAATCTTTTTATCCATTTAAAACAAACCCTATCACACTATTCTATTTAACTGGAGAGGGTGGGGTGGAGTATGATTTTCATGGGAGCAGAAGAAGGACTTGGCACCAAAGTCTCCACTCCCGAGATATCCCATCTTCCTACTTATAACCGTAGGCATTGAAAGCCTGGCTTTCTTGCAGCAAGCCCAATAGAGATGCAGCACTTTAGTCCTTCTGGACACTGCCATCTCATAAACACGTTGCCCAGCTTCCCAGCAAGCCCGCTACACCCGAAGGGGCTCTGAGGAGCATGGGAGTCAGGATTTGGTTGACGAAGCAGGCACTGCGCAGGAGGCAGTTGCCGTGATCTTCATTTCAGATCTGCTGCCTTCTGCACATCCGGTTGAAGATCCACCACCCTTTTCCTTACATTCATACAATAGAACGACTTTATTATCATGACAGCCGTTCGAGTGGAAGGTGAACTGCCTCCGCTTCTGATTGTGCTCCATCTGGATGGGGAAGCTGCCACAGCTGGGTTCCCCCCTCTCCCCTGCCGCTGGCTGCTTTGCCTTTGTCTACGCATAGTGGGGAAGAGCTCAGAGGGGAGCTCGGGGGAGGGGTGGAAAGAGTGTGGAATGGGGGAATCCATCCCCCCAATCCTGTTCAAGTGGTCCTTGCAGGCCAGTTGTCAGGGGAGTGATCCATGTGGTTCTCCTATCAGAAAACATTGTAATGGGAAGAGTAGGGAGGAGAATCCTCCAGCTTTGAAACCGGTACTTGGTGATAGGAGCCAAAGCACACCAGAGTTTTTGGTATCAAGAAGAAAGCTTTTTCGGGTGGCAGCTCCACTATTCCCTTCCCGATTGCAAAAGCTTTTCTTCTGTCTAATACTCCAAAAAATACGGTATTTATAATAGCTTAGAAGAGATGGTTTTCCTCTGGGGGATAATCAGGACTGATTATAGTAGCAAAAGTAATTTTAGTGAAACTGGGCTGATGCAAAATAGGATTATTTATCATTTTTGAAAAATTTACGAAGCAGACCTCAGGATTCATAATTCAACAGGAAGGGCCCTTGCTGACTATGTTCTTGAGGTGATCTGGCAGTCCTCAGAGCATAAGAAAAAAAGTTATAAACACTTAGCTGTTATCAAACTAAAAAAAAGCAAAACTCTAACTTATTACATCTCATATTACATCCATCAATGTATGTTCATGTTAAAATATTTTTACTTATTTAAAAATTAAGTGATGAACAATATAAAATAATAAAACTCATAGTAAAAATATTATATTATAAAAAGAATATAATAAAACCAACATTCACTATTAGAGAACCTAGTATGTATTTAGGATGGTTACTCAGGGTAATGCAATCACTTTTTGTGATCTTCTGAGAAGTCAATGGGAAAGCCACATTCACTTAAGAACCATGCTGCTAGCTTAACACTGCAGTGATTCACTTAACAATGTGACAAGAAAGGTAGTAAAATGGGACAAAACTCACAACTAGATTTTAGAAAGAGCTGGTATGGTTATACTCCACTCAGTATTAAGGATGCAGCTGTCGAGGTAGTCAACACTATTAAGTATCTGGGGGTGCAGATAACTAGCAATCTGAACTGGTCTTTCTACATGTCATCCTTAGTGAAGTGTGCAAACCAGCATTTGCATTTCCTGCATCAGATGAGAGCACATCTTTCTCCCCCTCTCCTGGCCACTTTTTACAGAGGCACGATTGAAAGTGTTTTAATAAACTGCATCACTGTTTGGCTTGGTGGCAGCAGTGCCTCAGAAAGAAAATCCATACAGAGTGGTAAGGACAGCCAAGATTATTATAGGAAGCTCACTTCCTGTTACTCAGGATACTGCTTATAAACACTATGTGTTTAGAGCGCAAAGCATTGTTAGAGACCCCACACACCCACTTCACAGTCAGTTTCTGTTGCTCTCCTCTGGGCGGATGTTTCCAAGTATTTCTAACAAGACTACCAGATTCTGTAACTGCTTTGTTCCCTATGCCATCCATCTGATAAACTAGCAAGATTTGTTTTTCTCACCATGCACATATATACATCCGAACTAGACTGTGTTGTTTCTCTGTGTCATATAAAATATTTGGGTATATGCATAATTTTGCATTTATTTATTTTGTCATGTTTATATAGTGTATATTGGAGGTGGTGAGTGATCCTTTGAGAGCTGTATGCAATGAAATTTCATTTTAATGTATGCCAATTAGTATACATTCAAAATGACAATAAAGTTATTGTATCTAACTGTCCTGCTTACCAACAGAAATTTTGGGCTCAACTGGGATCATAGGTTGAGGACTACTTGTATTTGGGTAGCCTATAGACTATCAGTATGTGAAAACTTTAATTACTGATTGACTATGTATGGAATGGATATCTGTTTCTGCTCTGACCACAGGAGCTGGTATGTGTTGTCAGTTTCTTAAGAAATAGGTCTCTACTTGTTCAAGTAAGGTGGCCAAAATTCCACACCATAAGTCAACATTTGGGTTATTTTTGCCCTGAATGCTTTCTCTATGGGGGTCAAGGTATCTGGGTATAGTTAAACAGTTTATATAGTCTTTTAGTAGTTAGTACTTATTTTATTTTTAACCCCAAAGGGCAAAAAAACTTGGAAATCAGAAATACCCCTTATAATGTTTTCTTCTTCAAATATACATTAGATGGTGAACAAGTCAGAAAGTTCAGGATTAAGCTACAAGTTTCCTTTTTTAACAATTGTTAATAGTACAAAAGTGAAATAATAATGTGATTCCTGGTTCTGATTCAAACAACAACCTTTAAATTTCACAGCAATAATATTAAAAACATTTGTCCTAATTTTCTTACCAGCAATTATAAATAAAGCTATTTCATAACATATATTTAAGTATTGCTTAAGCATAAACTCCTTTTTAAAGAAATCTAAATTTCAAAATGCAATAGATAATGAATATTTTACCTTGTAAACTTTTGGTAGAGTACTAAGAGTACATCATATTTCCTTTGCAGACGTGATATAGTACAGTCCATTTTAGCACTAATTGTATCCATGTTGACATCTATTTCTTTAATCAAGTGCAGAAATTTGCATACACTGCAAGAAAAATAGAAAGAGAGCAACCAAATCATTCATTTCTAACGTTTACTAAATTAAATTTTCCCATTCCTATATTATATTCCATATTATAACAGCGACTTTGTTTTCATGTCTGATATTTTCTGTTAGTATACTATCTGTCTCATGTCTGATGTTTTCACACCCTAACAAATATAATTACAGTAAAATCTCCATAGTTGACCATCTCCCTAAATTAACCTAATTTTCGTAGACTGGGCATACACTATATATGCACAATAGAAAACCAACCTCTCTATATAATCCAATTCTGTAAATTGTATCTTGACCACCTGGAGCATGACACACAATAATATTAATTTACTCAACTTGACCTGTTGAGTCCAGTCTGCACCAAGGCAAGTAAAGTTAAATGCAGAATTGGTAGCAATGAATTTCTTTCAAGACTATCAAAGAATACAATATTTTGGACTTTGATTCATCAGTTTAACAATGATAATTATGGATTCATTTCATAATACAAATTGCACAGTCTTTTTTTTTTTGCACTTCATTTTTTTTCCTTTTTCCGGATCAATAAAAAATATCCAATGATAAAATAAAACAAATACACACATAACACAGACATATCTGAGCCATTAAACTACATCAGAAATTCAACCTCTTGAGCAAGGCATAATCAAAACATTCAAAATGCACTACTGAGCCCAGCTTCTGCAGTGGGTCATTTCTAAAATTCAAAACTATGGTTCGTGTGCAGAAGCAAAATTATCTGTTTCATCAGTTACTGCTCTAGATGCAATTCTCTGGATTTTTTCTGCTTGGAATAAAGTTCAGCCTGAAACAATACAGAAGTGCTTCAAGAAAGCTGGATTTGTTACAACCCAAGGGCAAGATGTTGCAGCCCTGCTAGACAGTCTACCTCCCATGGTGGAATTCGAGGGAGTAGATTTTGAAGATTCTGTTGCAATGGATGACGATGTGGTAATCCGCAATGAATCTGACCCAGAAGCAATTTTCCAATCAGTATTGACCAAGGTACAACCCAGTGGAAAAGTGCTGGAAGCAGCTGATGAAGCAGAAGAATTAAGTGAGGAATTAAATATTCTGAAAGAAGAGGATGTCAGTCATTTGATAATGCAGTTAAAGTCATTTCCGTGGAAAAATGCCCAGGTATGGTGAATGGTATAACTAGCACTGAGAGTGCTTTCTCCTCTTACCTTCATAAAGAGTAAGAAACAGACTAAAATTGACTTTTTTTCAGAAAGAATGAACAAATCATGACAATACATACTTAAATGTATTGATTTTGTATGATACAGTGTTGTATGAATTAATTTCCTGTGTTTTCACTATGTGTGTTTCTGTATGACATTCTCTAATAAAAGCTGTATAATAAAATGAGGCGTGTCTACATATCAGTACAGTCGTTCCATATGTTGACCACTTTCCTTCAATCCCTTGGGTGGTCAACTTTCAGAAGGTTTATTGTATATTATACAGTTCTTCAACCAAGATAAATAACAATTAAGAGTAATTTTTGTTAAATCCAACTTTCCCTAAGTTCAACATTCTTCCACCAAGGCAAGTGTAGTAAAATCTTTATAAATGATCCTATTTGCTCATGGGGTGAGGAGGAAGTTGAAACCATCTCAGACATATTACATTATAAATTCTATAGGGACATTAGATTTATTTTCATTTTGCTCCTAATAGAATTCCCTGGGAGACTATATATATTTTAATATATATACCAATTAAGGTTTGTAATTAGTGTCACAACCACTGGTATGCCCAAATATGGGAGGAAGCAGACTGCTTCCATTCTCTGTCTATCGGCTCGTCACAAGAGACCATCCAGACAGAAACCCAATATTTTTACTGTTGCCCTTGTTACATTTGTGTTGTATTTGTGCTGATAAATAAACAACACAATTAAGGTTTAGATCTACATTATCTGGATTATAAGTATAAGTAAGTATAAGTATAATCTTTATTGTCATTGTACTTAAATACAATGAAATTGGTTTTAACTTCACTGGTGCAAAATTATAACAGAAACGAAAAAAGAAAAAGAAAGAAAACTAGTGTGTGCATGGAGTGATTGTGGTTGTATTTAAGTCTCACAACCCACGGATAGAAACTATCTTTAAACCTGTTTGTTTGGCTGGCTATACTTTCATGCCTTCTGCCTGATGGTAGAAGTGCAAAGAGACACTGACCAGGGTGTGAATCATCTCTGAGTATCTTCCTTACTCTGCTAAAGCAGCGAGATCTGGCGATGTCATCCAGTGGTGTCAGAAGGCAACCAATGGTTTCTTGTGCCAAATTGATCACTCTCTGTAGTGCCTTCCTGTCCGCAGCTGTTAAACCAGCATACCATACTGTAATACGATATGTGGGAACTCTTTCTATGGTGGACCGATAGAAAGAGGTCATCAGCCATTGTTCTACCCGATTTATATAGATGTATTAATATAGTAATAGAATAATAAATATTATTTTGTGAATTATTTTGTTAGTTGCCATATTATCTATTTTCTTTGCTTTGCTTTTGTACTTTTAAATGTTGCTATTGATTGAATATTACCAATCAACTAAGAATAATTTTATTATATCAGTCAGTAATGTCTAGTCATAGGGACGTGATGGCTCAGAGGCTAAAACGCTGAGCTTGCCAATCAGAAAGGTCAACAATTCAGCAGGTCAAATCCCTAGCACCGGGTAATGGAGTGAGCTTGTCCCACCTTCTGCCAACCTAGCAGTTTGAAAGCATGTAAAAATGCAAGTAGAAAAATAGGGACCACCTTTGGTGGGAAGGTAACAGCGTTCCTTCAGCATTTAGACATGACCACGGTGACATCTTTGGACAGCACTGGCTCTTCGGCTTTGAAATGGAGATGAGCACCACCCCCTAGAGTCAGGAACAACTAGCACATATGCGCAAGGGGAACCTTTACCTTTAATGTCTAGCCCAAAAAAGTTAAGTACTTTGCTAGTAGTTGAATTGTGATGATCAAAAAATCCCAGAGCAATAGGCTGAACTTTGAAGTTGAAAAAAATCATCCCATAAGATCAAAAGAATCAATGGCAGTCAACTGCTGCACTGATGTAACAGGTATGAAGAGGAACTGATTTTGTAGAGTACAGTTGATGAATACAAAGAACTGGAAGTACAGAATTATAAATAAAATTGCTAAAACATGTATCAGAAAGTATGAAACAGTGTCATTGAAGTTGTGGATATACATGATGCTACAAATATATAGTGGTGACATCCACAATTTATGATCCAGAGTATAGAGAAAATAAAAGCAGTTTCCTCAAATATCAAATAATCTGTCTTAATATTTTTTCATCCAGAATCATACTTTTTCTCTTTTTTCTTTCACTTCTTTTCTTTGCTTCTGTGCTCATGTTTTTACACATCCATTCTTGGTGGTCCTCCAGAATGGCTTGTCCCATGTTTAGAACTTCAAGCCACCTTTGTATCCAGCTCTGATTCTGTCAGACTTTCATCTGTTATATTTTTACATTTATATTCTGTAGAGATTTATCCAAATGAATAAACATCCTGAAATGCTGGCATTCAAAACAAATCTACCAATATCTAATTCTTCTCCCCACTTACTGTACATCTATCCTATCAGATCCACAGGAGAGTATGCTGCGTGTCCTATCAAGCAGGGAGTTCCACTGGGCAGTACCTAGAAGAAAAGCCTTTTTCTGTGATCCCATCCTATGGAACATCTCCCCGCCCCCAACGCAGAAGAGACTGGCCCCAACCCTGTTGGCCTTTGAGGCCTTTAAAACATTTTTTTCAATCACATGGCTTTATGACAGGGGTCCCCAATCGCCAGTTCATGGCCCAGTGTTGGGCCACAGTCTATTGGGAATTTGGTTGTGTAAGCAGCAGGCAAGCAGGCAAAGTTGGATTTGCACAAGCAGTGTGTGCATGCGCAAAACCATCCCCTCTCCCCTTCTCCCAGGTCCTCAAAGCCAGAATGGTTGGGACCGCTGCTTTATGACAGTTAGGGTATATTTATGTATATTTGCTACATGTTTACTCATTTTTACTTGTTTTTGTTTTAATTTTAATTGGGTGTTTTACTGTTTTTTATGTACATATTTTGATTGCTTTATGAGGTACGCTACCCACGTTCACTATAAGATGAGTGGCTATATAAATATGATTAACTAAATAAAATAATTACCCAACGGAATGAATAAAAAATGAAAGTAAGGAAAGATGATGTGGAAGATGCTTGGAATAAAATGAAAAGAACTACAGTATGTAAGTGTGCCTTACATAATTCTGTATTACTGAGCAGAATTACTGAAATGGATGAATGAATAGATTGAAAAGAAGGGAACAACTAAGAAAATTCTGGTTGGATGGTATTGATAAGATGCTTAAAAGTGATGACTGTATTATGGTAATTTATGAGGTCATGTATGAATGAGCAAGCCAATGAGCAGTAGCAAGTATCAAAAGACAGAAAGATATTAAGATGTGTAGTAGTAGTAGTTTTTCCTTTTCCTTTATCTCACGCTTTTAATTTCTTTGGTTAACTAGATTTTACTCATTTTTTGAACTCTGCATGCTTTTGTTTATCCTAGAGGGAAACAATGTGAGGGATATGTATAAATGAATAGTTTCTTCAAGAGGCTCAAATAGCAGTGGGAGAGAGGCTAAACAAGATGGTAGAACACTTAAATGTCTTAATCCGGTTTCCCTCAAAATTAGCAATCCTACTACTTTAACATGTAATTTATTAATTACTGGTTATGAACACTCATATAGATCATTTAAGGCAATATAAAAGATGCTTCTCTTCATGACTCTAAATAAAATTTATGTATTCTTTAATGTCAAACAGACATAACTATAATTGCATAACTTTACAGATCTATGTGGACACAAACATACCTAATTTTTAAACATTTCAGAAGTTCTGTAAAAGTGAATGTCATCTCATCCAGGTCAACTGCAGCCATAAAAATGCAGATGCCCCACAATTCTTTTTTTAGCTGGCTCTCCTAGGAAAAAAGGTTAGCTCAGTTGTATTATTTAGAGCTGTAATATAATGAACAATATCAGATCAAAATTTATGTTCAATATAATTGTTTTACATAGAACTTTTGCAGTTATATTTATATAGCTTATCATCATATATTCTATTATCAAAGTAAGTGGACCAACATCTATCAGTTTATAAAAGGCAATTGCTGTTGCTGTATGTATGGGGAACTCAAAATAATTTTTAAGCTATTTTTATTTCAAATATAGGAATAACTCAGCAATACTTAAGAATGTGCTTTTTAGGATCAATCAAATATTGAAGGTTATTGCACCAAAAGAAAAGGGAGATAATAGGAAAAAATGGATGACACTCAGCTATATGTCTCAGCCCATGGTGAGTTAAGTGATGCCATATCCTCCCTCTCGCAGTGCTTGGAGGCTATTAGGGACTGGATGGGGAGCAATGGATTGAAACTAAACGCTGGCAAGACTGAATAGCTTTGGGTTTGGGGTTCTTTGGCCCAAGGAAACTCGTCACCTTTGGCTTTGGATGGCCCTGTGCATAATCTAGGGGTTCTCCTGGACTCTCGACTCCTGCTCAAAGAGCAGGTGGCAGTTGTGGGCAGGATGGACTTTGCTCAACTGCGGGTTGTGCACCAGTTACACCCTTTCCTAGACCAACAATACCTACTTGCTGTCACTCATGCCCCAGTCACTTCCCGTCTTGACTATTGCAAAATGCTCTACCTGGGGCTGCCCTTGAAGAGCATCCAGAAGCTCCTGTTGGGGCAAAATGCAGCACCACACATGGTTTTGTGCAGACCTTGGTGTGCACATGTATCATCTCTCCTGCGGGAGCTGCACTGATTGCCGATTTGCTTCCAGGTACAATTCAAGGTGCTGGTTGTCATCTTTAAAGCCCTTCATGGCTTGGGACCAGGTTATCTGAGGGACCGTCTCTTGCCGGTCACATCTACCTGATGCACCAGAGCGAGAAATCAAACAATATTGCAGGTCCCATCCCCGAGGGAGATACACCTGGTGGGACCCAGAAGAATGGCTTTCTCTGTGGTGGCTCTGTCTCTGGAGCATCATTCCCCCAGAGATTAGAATGGCCCCCACTCTAACACTCTTCTGGAAAGCACTTAAGACCTGGTTCTGCCAGCAGGCCTGGGGAACGCAGAGTGAGATGGAGCCCATTAAATGGCTCGTATGTGTTGTCGCCAGGGCAGGGGGTTATTTTATTATATATGATTCTCTCTTTGATTGGTTTTATATGATGTTTTTATATTTTTGTAAGCTACCTCGAGTCTCCACGTGTGAATAGGCGGCAATATAAATCTCCTAAATAAATAAATACAGGTCTACCTATAGATGGGCCTTCTGTTTACATAAGGAAGGATTCAAAGTTATCGAAGTTGCTGGCCATAAATAGCAACAAGCAATTCTGAAATATTAGCACTTTGCAATCATTTTAGCATGGAGAGCAAGAAACTAAACACTACTTGAACTACAAAACAAAACTGTCTAGATTTTATCAGATGTGAATTAATATTATTTTAAAATCAACTTCAGTTCATGAGAAAAGTGAAATAGTACTAAAAATATAAACAAAAACTAAATAGGGGGGATGAATGTACATGTATTTGTATTATTGTCCAAAATGTATTATGGTTATTACACTGTGATTTTAGTTAATAAAATTACATACTTAATAAGCAAGATATACTCACTACATCCATTTTTTCATAGGTCTTCCAAGCAGTTATTCTCACATTGTCTGTTATGCGTAAAGCATCACATAAGGAAACAAAGTCTGTTTCAGCAAACAAAAGCCTAGCAAAGAGAAATATGTTACTTACAAAACTGAATATTTTAGATACTTGACAGATTGTATAATTTTGTGGAATGTGTACTACACTATTTATTTCGGCATATAAGGTACTGACTTTTCACTTCCAATACTTTTTTATTTATCAAAAAACCTCGTGAATTGAACTCATGAGGTTTTTTTTTTTACAAGGGGATTCAATGGGTGAAGGGGCGAGGAATGCAACAGACCTGGAAAGGTAAGAGGTGCGCCTCACTTCTCCCCCCACCACCTGCCACCCCTTGCTAAAGGGACGGTGGGGAAGGGAACCAGGCAATCTGCCTTTACCATTGGGATGGACGGTGTTTTTTTGCGCGAGAAGAAACAGGCGGGAGGGGTGATCGCATTGCTGGCCTGCCACTGTTTTTGCGGCAGGCTCTTTTTGCATGGGAGGGAAGGGCGGGAGGTGGAAGCACTTTGCTTCACCTGTCGCTGTTTTTGCGCTGAGCCCTCTTTTTGCCCCACAAGCTATACCAGTAGGTGGTACAGTGGTAATGGCGGGGACCGGTTGCGCATGCGGGATTATTTTGGGGGGAGGGCTTATTATGGTGCATGCTCTGAAAAGCCCAATTGGGCTTATTAGCAGGGCATGTCTTATTTTCAGGGAAATACAGTACATACATACATACATACATACATACATACATACATACATACATACATACATACTCTTATTTAATCAAGTCCTTAGATTCTCAGGCTATGGGTTATAGTGGATAAAGGGACTCTTAGAATGTTTGGTCTATTAGTCTGCCATTCTTTCCCCCCATTTTTGTTTTTAAACTATACAATTACTGTTAGTCATGGACAGTCTATAATATATACATACATATATGCATAAAAATGAGACTGGAAAAAAATGAACTTCCAGGAGCTACCTTATCAGTTAAGGGGGTGGGAGGGAAGGGAAAAAAGAGTTGGGGTTTTCAAGACTACTTACTCCCATAAATTAGTGTTTGGGCTTGAGAAATGTGCACTAGAAGAAAGATCAAACTATTTTTTTAACTTGTGCTCTATTTTTCTAACTTCAGCTACATATGTTCATATACAGGTAGTCCTCAATGTATGACCACAGTTGAGCCCAGAATTTATGTTGCTAAGTGAGAAATTTGTTAAGTGAGTTTTGTCCCATTTTATGACTTTTCTTGTCACATTTAAGTGAATCACTATAGTTGTTAAATTAATAACACGGTTGTTAATTGAATCTGACGTTCCCATTGACTTTGCTTGTCAGGTCACAAAAGATGGTCACATGACCCCAGAACACCGCAACTGTCATAAATATGAATCAGTTGTCAAGCATCCAGTGTAAATCATGTGGCCATCAGCATGCCCCAACAGTCTTAAGCAGTGGTGGGTTTCAAAAATTTTTAGAACCTATTCTGTAGGTGGGTCCTGTTTTGTGGGAGTGGTTCAGCAGTCATGTGACCGGCTGGGCATGGCCAACTTGGAAAATGTGGTGAAACTCACTTAACGACGCTCTTGTTAAGCAACCAAAATTTTGGGCTCAATTGTGGTTATAAGTTCTCTTTCTTTCTTTTCGTTCTTTCTTTCTTTCTTTCTTTTTCTTTTTCTTTCTTTCTTTAGTTCTTTCATCTCTTTCCCACTTTCTTTTTCTTTCTTTCTTTCATCTCTCTTTCCCACTTTCTTTTTCTTTCTTTTTCTTTTCTTCTTTCTCTTTCTCTCTCTTTTTCTTTCTGTCTCTCTCCATCTCTCTCTGTGTCTCTCTGTCGGTCTCTCTCTGTGTGGCTCTTTGTCTCTCTCTCTCCCTCCCTCTGTCTGTCTCTCTCTGTCATTGTCTGTGTCTGTCTGTCTGTCTGTTCTTTCTCCTCCCTCCCCCCATCTGTCACCCTGTGTGTGTGTGTCTCACTCTCTGTGTGTTTGTGTGTCTCTGTCTGTCTGTCTCACTCCGTGTGTGTGTGTGTGTGTCTCTCTCTCCTCCCTTCCTCTGTCACTCTCTGTGTGTATGTGTCTGTCTGTCTCTCCCTCCCTCCCCGTCTGTCTCACTGTGTCTGTCTATCTCTCTTTGATTTCCTCCCTCTCTCTCTCTCTCTCTGTGCCTCTGTCTGTCTGTCTCTCTCTCTCTCACTCACTCACACATAGACACACACATACTGTGGTCACCTCGTTGAGTGTTCCAATCACATTTGAAACACTCAACAACTGGCCTGCATTTATGGTTTTTTGCAGCATTCTGCAGTCATAGGACCATAATATATGGTTAAAAGTACCTGGTCAGAGAGAAGAGGACAGCATGCTGCAACAGCCGAATCCTCACCTCCTGTTCCTTCTTCAGCTGCTGCATAAGCCCACATGGCGTGCGCTGCCCTCTTCTCTCTGACAGCTGCCTTGTTTCCAATGGAGGAGGTGGAGAATGTGTTTTCCTCCCTCTGCATGGATTTTCCACCCCCTATTGGTAACGAGGCAGCTGTTGGCGGGGCAAGCCTGGTGTGGACGGGCAGGGCAAGCAAGCAGCGACTGGGTGGGCGGGGGGAGCGAGCAAGGGGGCAGGCAATGGGAAGGAGCATTCCAGTACGCGGCCTCTGGAAGAACGGGTACTGGAAGACACGCTAAATTTGACGAACGAATACGTCCATACCGAGGCGTACCCCCTGAAGCCCACTCCTGGTCATAAGTGTGGAAAATGGTCATGTCACTTTTTTCAGTGCCATTGTAACTTTGAACAGTCATTAAGTAAACTGTTGTAAGTTGAGGTGTAACGACAACTTTGTGACACATTTTGACAAAAAGGTGGGTTACAAGTATTGGTGATTAAATCGTATAATTCTTAAAGATATTTCAGGCAAAATGAAACACAATTACACTTTAGTTTCTATTAGCAGCATATGCTACTAAAGTTAACTGGTATGTTGCATCAGAAACATTCTTTTTGGCCACTAACAATCAAAATATTTGGCAGTTTCTTAATGTATTACTCCAGAATGTAGAGTTTTCCAAATAGCTATAATTTTGTTTGTATTCCACCTTTATTATTTTTACAAATAATTAAAGGCAGGGACCATATCTACCTCACCTTTCTTCCCCATTTCCCCATCTGAGGCAAGTTAAGCTGAGAGAAAATGACTGGCCCATGGTCACCCAGCTGGCTTTCATGACTAAGGTGAAAGTTAATCTCACAGTCTCTAGCCTAGTGCCTTAACCACTAGATCAAACTGCCTCTCTTCCAAGGCTTTTGGGAGAATATTTTGATGCCGTAGACAGTTCTTACAACGTCAGAAAAAAATCAGGCTGAAACCAGACTAGTTATTTAACCAAAAAGAACAGGTGGAAAATATTCCTCCCAACCTTCACAATGATTATAGTAAGTCTGTTACATCCTGCAGGATGGGAGAAAAAAGGCACAATTTAAAATTTAACTTCACTGTAAATGGCACTTGATACATAGCACTGACATTTTCATGTTTCTTTAGCATTTCTACAACAAATCTCTTTTCTATAAAGAAGAGTTGTGCGCCCTCCTGTTGTGCCTGCTCCCAATCTAGTCCAGTCTTGTTGAACAAAGCCCAACATCAAGTCACGACAAAAAAGGAGCCAATATTTAGCCAAACTTAGGTTCAAACTTTCACAACAAATTATACTATTCTAAAAATGCAGCTATGGCTCATCTGAATTTTACTAATCCAATACCAAATACTATCTCCTGGAAAGAGAGGGCTCATCTCCCACCAGCCTTGCCCTCAGTTTTCTTTTAATATGACTGCAAACACTGTTGCTGAAAAGCTGGATAGATTTGAAAATCACATAAAGTGTTCTTAAAAGATCACCTAAAGTGATCTTTTAATATTTTCCATAATATCTAAACAAGTACTTTCTTCTTTCCAGTTGTTACTTCTATATTATTCTCCTCCGGTTTTCTATTCCTTCTTCTGTTTAACCCCTTCCTAGGATATCTCCATCCTGGCTTTTCTTTTACTATTACTGTTTTAGGGAAGGAGTAGTCATATATCTGTGAAGAATGTATGGTTTTTACAGTATAGCAGTTAGAGAAAAGGATTTTACAGGAAACTAATTTTAATCAGTAATTATTATTTTGAGTTTGTCTTTCCTTTGCAATATAATTTCTTGCATATATATATATATATATATATTACACACACACACACACAATTGTCGTTTGCAGGTATTTATTGTGGAGAGAGAAATCTCAAGAACTTGGCAATGTTTAGAAATTTTTTTCTGTTTCTTTTGCAAGGTCATCTATCTCCCAGGTAAAATTCAGATTATAATGAGCCTAACGGCCACAAAGGAAAGCTGCACAGGCAACAAGAGAGAGAAACATGATGTTCTCAATTCTATGCTTAGCAGCCATTACATCTGATCAATAAGGCAAAAGCTGAGAATGACACCTGTAATTCCTCTATTCTGTTAAATATCATTGATCTCAAAACTCAGCACTATCAGGGTGGGCGTTTATTTACATGTATGTTTGGTCTCCTGAGCATCTTTTCCAAGCCATCAAGCTGTTTCACTCCTCTTGGGACCTCGTTTGCCACCCATTCGATTTCCAAGAGGAAATAAGGGCGACAGCTTTTAAAACGGGGAAAGGCTCGATTGCTAATTTTATTTTATTTAGATTATTTTATTTTCGATGTCACAAACAAGCTCGGGGGAGGCAAATGCAGCCATGAGTCCCAGAAATATAATTCCCTTAATTCAAGGAGGAATCGAGAGGTAGATGCCGCGAACTTCCTTCCTTGCACCGAAAAAAAGATGGCAACCTACGGGCCACTTAAAAGGAGCTGCACTGACGGATCTCTCTCCTCTCCCCTGACCCAGCTCTTGCTGCCCTACGCCTCACTCCAACCCCACCCTCCGCCCGCAGGCGACAGTTACCGAACTGACCTGTCAGGAGCCGGAGGGGCGGCGGCGGGCGTTTCAGATTCCCCCGCGGACTCGGAGCTGTCGTCCGTCTGGCTTGTGGGGACAGTTCCCATTTTCCGGGGGGGGCTGGTCGGCGCCATGTTCGACGTCTCCAGCCACATAGAGGTTGCCCCGGGAGCCTAGACGCCGCTGCAGAAAAGCCCGGCCGCTATCGTAGCCGCCTTCCTCAAAGCATCCCCGCCCGTCTCCGAAACCGCGGGAAAATGCTTCACGCCCCTCCCCTAGACGTCACTTCTGGTGAAGCATTCCGGCGGAGCCTGCCATAGAGATACATCGATGGACGCGCTCGCACTCAGCTGAGGCTTCCTGGGCGCGGAGCTGGTTTTCGCGATCTTGACGGTGTGATCCTATATGATCCTCATTTATCGTGTATAGCTTTTATGTACACTGAGAGGATATGCACCGAAGACAAATTCCTTGTGTGTCCAGTCACACTTGGTCAATAAAGAATATTTTACTCTATTTCAGCCTTGCACCCACCAACCTTGTTCCAAACTGGTCACATTTTCTCGGAGTGACGAGTGAATCCAAGCTTTAATTCTCAGCGTTTCTATCTCTGCAACATTTTCGGAACAGGGAAGGAGGGAAGCAGCGAATCAAACCCGTTCTTGCGTAGTCTCTCTTAAGAGGCCCGGCACAAAGAAAGGAGGAAGGCGACCACCCGGGAAGAATAAGTGGATGTCAAAAGTTGCTTTAACGGCAGGAGTGTTTGCTGCTACCCTTTTCTAGCCCTTCTGCTGAAGTCCCGGAGGCTCCCTAATGGGAGCCAATAACCACTGACATGGTTTAGTGCAGGGGTAGTCAACCTTTTTATTACCTACCGCCCACTTTTGTATCTCTGTTAGTAACATTTTCTAACTGCCCACCGGTTCCACAGTCATGGTGCTTTATAAAGTAGGGAAGTAATTTTACTTTATAAAATTCATAAAGCAGAGTTACAGCAAACCCCTACCGCCCACCATAAAAGCTGGAACACCCACTAGTGGGCGGTAGGGACCAGGTTGACTACCACTGGTTTAGTGACTGCTTTTATGCTGAACAGTAGATGTGCCAACAATTATTGCTGTCGACCCTTTTTGCTGGGCGGAAGCTGATGTCCTTGTGCGCTCCATGCAAGACTTGTTGTGACTTGTCGCTTTGCCTCACCAAGTCAACAAGGTTGGTTCTATGGAAGTCATAATCCACCGATCATCAGCTAACTACTTTTATCAAAATTTCACATGATCACAAATCAAAGTGAATAAATGTTCACACAGAAGTAATCCGAATTTAAAACTTAGTTCAAATCGAAAATTACAATAATTTAAAGGGTTAAACAATGTGTTACCACAGAATTTTTATATTTGTAATCCACTTTTATTACTTTTACAAATAAGTCAAGGCGGCAAACCTATCCAACACACCTTTTTCTTCCTGTTTTCCCAAAAATAACCATGTGAGGTGTGTTGGGCTGAGTAACTGGCCCAGTCACTTATAGCCAAAGCAAAACTTAAAATCCACGAGTTTGGATGGAGGGTTATTTAAATCTGACATAGTTTCTCAAGCCTATTTTTCAAACCAAGATATTTTCATTATATAATCTACAAATTCCAAAGATCACTAGGTCTCTGCAGATGAGGCTATTGAAACTACAGCTCATATCTTACACTATATTTCTATGAGGCTCATAAAACTTGTCTAATAAATTACCTGACAAACTTGATCTTTTTATGTGCAATCAGATTAGATCAGTGATTTAGTTATCAGATTAGTGGTTTAGTTTCCTTGAACATAACCAAAATCCATTATACAGCCTGTAAAATACCTTGAGTAACACCACCAATTCCAACCTTCTTATCCTGTTTTGTGTTTTTATTATTAACTATTTCTATCTGGACCATAATAAACTACATTTGGATTTTATTCCCCTTTTTTCAGTTCTTCTAAAGTAGGATATAAAGTGAGATTTGGACATTAAGAGTGAACATACGGGGTCAGGCTGGATAGCCTCTCGGGGGACCTTTCATCTTGTTATTATAAAGGAAAAGACGGAGTTTGAAGCTTGCAAAAGAACAGGAAGTGTGAATGCCTAGCTGCAGAGTTCAGTTAAAGTTCTTACAAAGCCCTGTAGCCATTATTTCATTTTCATTTCATTTCATTTATTGAATTTCTAGGCCGCCCAATCTCGAAGGACTCTGGGCGGCTTACAGAAATGAAAAATTATTTAAAAGAATTAAAACAATGAGACACAACAAAGTTAAGAAAAAGCACAACATACACCCAATCCAAGAGGGGCCAGATCTCAATCAAGAGGTCAACGGCCCCAGGCCTGCTGGCAAAGCCATGTTTTAATAGCTTTGCAGAAGGCCATGAGAGTAGGGAGGGCCCGGATCTCTGGGGGCAGCTCATTCCATAGGGCCGGAGCGGCAACAGAGAAGGCCCTACTCCTAGGTGTCGCCAGCCGGCATTGTCCCGCTGAAGGCACCCGGAGAAGTCCCATCCTGTGCGATCTTATTGGTCTAAGGGAGGTATGTGGCAGAAGACGGTCTCGCAGGTATCCATCCTAGGCCATGTAGGGCTTTAAAGGTGATAACCAGATAACCATTATGAGACTAGAGTGCCATACCTGTGGCCCAGACAAAAGGGGAAGCAAGACAGTATCTGCTTATAAGGCTTCTTTCCTCAAGGTAACCAATCAGAAATGGGTTAAGTATTTCCGTGTTGTGCTGCTTTTGACAAAGTATAAGAATGTGTGCTCCCGTTAGAAGAGTTGTTCAGAAGTTACATGCTTGCTTTGACTAGCTTTTCTGAACCTGGCTGCCAAATAAACTTCTTGATCCTGAAACGTCTAAGTCGTTATTTTCTGCAACATTTATGGCAACCGCGGCAGGACTTTTCAATGGCTGATTTATATAATTGGGGGAAAAAATCAAATTCCTGCTTAGAGAGAAAATCCAGATGAAATGTATGTTCTTTTTGCATCCATTTTTTACCACCATGGTGGTAAAGATAAGGCCCCAGATGCCACCACAGAAGAGTCATCTGGACCAACAACCTCTGGAAGAGGATCCTCAACCTAATGTGACGAAGTTTCCTACCAATGGGGAGGCTTTGGAGGAGGAAAATGCTGAAGATGACTCAATGGTGAATGCACCCATCCGCCCCTTCACCTTCCAAGTCAACTTCCAAGTACCTGAGACAGGGATGGAAGGGGAAGTTAAAGCAGTTGTGGACACAGGTTGCACTCGATGCTTAATCAGCATGTCAATTGTCAAGCAATTAGGCATACGCACAAGACCTCTAGCCTGTCCCATTTGGGTTGAACAGTTAGATGAAACGCTAATTGGAGGGGCACCAGCCACGCTAATAACTGAACTGGTGAAGTTACAAGTGGGCCGCCACTAAGAGTTTCTCAGATTCATTGTGGCTCCAGAGATACCGGAATCAATTATCTTGGGGCTTGCATGGCTTGACAAGTGGAAGCCTACAATAAAGTGGGAAGACGGTAGTAGGAAATTGATGATTGCGTTTGGGCCGCTATCACCGGTGGAGGAAAAGGGCCAGCCAGGGATGATTGAACCCAAGAGCCCAGAACCTACAGCACCTGCAGCAGAGACAAAACCCAGGGGTCCAAGACGTACCAAAAAACTTGTTGGGGGATGTTTTCTCAAGAATACCGCAGGACGACAGTAAGGGAGAAGTTGTTCACCCCATCATTTCTTCCTCCCACCAAAAGACAGCCCAAGTCACTAACCGAAGCCAGGATAATCTGAGAACAACTATGAAATTGGTGCTCCCAACAGACCAGTGGCTCAACAATAACCAGGAAATCCTAACGATGGAAAATGGATTAGCCTGGAAGGGGTCCAAACTGTACATCCCCGCAGGGTTGAGGCTGGATGTTCTACAGCAAAGCCATGAGGCAGAACTAGGAGGCCACTTTGGATTCCTAAAAATGCTCCACCTCGCCAGGCATCAATTTTGGTGGCCAAGGATGAAATTGGAGGTAGAAGATTACATAAAAAAAGCTGTGCTACTTGCACAATGATGAAACCACTGCCGGAGAAGTCCCCTGGACTGCTACAATGAGTGGCCAGTCCTAACCGACCATGGGAAGAGGTAGCAATGGACTTTGTCGGCGAACTCCCAGACAGCAGTGGGAATAGAGTAATCTGGACAGTTATTGATTTGGTTTCCAAGCAGGCACACTTCATCACTTGCTCAGCGTTGCCGTCTGCAAAGAAATTAGCGAAAATGTTCGTGAAACACATTTATCGCCTGCACGGAGTGCCCAAGAGAATCATTTCAGACCACCGATTCCAGTTCACAGCCAAGTTCTGAAGAGAGGTTCTGAGGTCCATTGGGTCCACACAAGAACTGAGCTCAGAGATTCATCCCAGCATGAACTGTGCAGCAGATAGGGCCAATGCGGTGGTGGAACAATACATCCGGTCTTATCCGGACTATCAGCAAGAAAACTGGTCGGACTTGCTACCCTTCGCCGAAGTGGCGTACAACAATGCGGTCCACAGAAGCACTGGATTTACTCCTTTCCAGATTACCAGTGGCATGGAATTTGTTCCCATGCCTGAGGTGCTTAGAGAACCTTCCTCCTCCATGTCTCTGAATGAATGGATGGACACGCTAAAGAAAGGATGGGAAAATACGAAGAAGGCTTTAGCAGATGCGACTGAAGCCTACAAGAAGCAAGCTGATAAACACCGCTTGCTCCAAAACCCCTTCCGTGTGGGAGGGCAAAGTTTTTGTATCTACCAAATACATAAGATTAAGAATGCCTAGCAAGGAATTTGGTCCAAAATTTATAGGTCCATTCCCAATAGTGAAGATAGTTAACCCAGTTACAGTTTGACTCAGTCTACCCAGAAGTCTAGGAAAAATTGGCCCAGAATTTCATTGTAGCTTGTTGAAACCAGTAATTGGGTCTAGCATAAGAGCATCCACCCAAGCTTTCTTTCCTCCTGTAGTGATAGAAGGGGAAACACAATCTGAAGTGGAAAAAATTGTAGACTCCAGACTGAATAGCAGTTAGATAGCAGTTAGACTTATATACTGCTTCATAGGGCTTTCAGCCCTCTCTAAGCGGTTTACAGAGTCAGCAAATTGCCCCCAACAACAATCCGGGTCCTCACAGGGAATAGGGGTCGCTTGCCTTACAGTACTTAGTGCATTGGAAGGGTTACCTTTGTCTGAAGCTACTTAGGTGAAAAGCTGTAACCTAAAAGTGGAGGTTAGTAAAACAATTCCATGAGAAGTTTCCCGAAAAGCCAAAGGTCCCCCTGGGGGTGGTGGTGGTGGTGGAGAGATGGTTAATTTTGTTATGTTAACTTTTATGTTATTCTCTTTTCAGGAAACGTTTTTCTTCTGAGGCCACCTGTCAGGCCTGCAATTATATCCCATTTAGGATCTTTGGCCTGCCACACACACTATTATTTCATTATGCTGTTTCATTATTGTTGTAGTTGGGAGGGGGGAATAGAAAGGAATAGAATTGTAGAATGTGTTGTTGTTATTCTTTTCTAGAAGCCAAGGTCATCTTTTGTCTCCACACCTCTGCATCTGACGGGAACTAGATGGGTGGAAATGCCAGCATGGCTGAAGAAGATTGGACCCTGTGATGGATTTATGGGTGTGGGGATAAGATCATGAACTTTCAACAGGGTGGAATCCCTGGAAGATTTTAAATTGGGATTTCCACAGATGTGCCAACATGTCTGTCTTATTAAATTGGAATTTTAAGGATAGCTGTGTCTTGAACTCTGATTTAATTCTGCATATTTGGAACACTGACACACATCTTATTTGTCAAAACAACAATGAAGTAGCAAAAGGATGGCCACATTGCCTTAAAATCCTGGCCGCAACTGTTCTTCTGATCAAGGAAGCTAATAAATTGACTTGTGGGCAGCCAATTACTATATATTTACTAGTCATACAATTCGTGGAGTATTAGAAACAAAGAGCAACTAATGTGCTTGTCCGGGGGAATTAAAGATCCCATATGGGGGATCTGCACAATCTCCAAGCTGGATGCTCAGATCCGGCAGAAAAGGGAAGAGCAGCTAACAGAAAAGCAAAGCTGTCAGCAACCCGAGATGATCAGAGCCACCCTGACATGACAGCTTATGCAGCACTGGAAATGTGAAGGGGACTGAGCCCCAGATTTGATATTCTAAAGCAGAGGAACTCCAGGCAACTGTAGATTTGAAGGGACATAAGCAGGGAGAATGGTATATACTCCCAGATGGAAGAAATTTAGCCTGGCCAGTAGTAAAAGACTCTCACTCAGCAATTCACATGGGCCTTCACCTTCACTCGCTATGTGCCCATGCAACTGAGAGATGTAGCACATGTGTTCAAGTTAATCCAAGACAAGGACCTAGGCTTAAGCTTCTGCCAGGAAGTCAGCCCAAGGGACATTACCTTATGGATTCATTAGTTATTGATTTCACACACATGCCCAAGTGTGGGCTGTATAAGGCAACACTTCAGAATACTTTTCCCATGAAATCTATGCCAATACAGATAGTCTTCACTTATTGAGTGCCTTGTCTGGGATCTCCAAAATTATGGTGTTGAAAAAATAATTTTATAACCAATCCCCATATTTACCTTTACCCCATTCCTTTGTCACATGATCACCATTACAATCAATACATATTTTTCTGTTCCTACTTTTTTTTCCAGCTGCAGAGTGAAGAAATTAGGGATTGCAAGAGAATAAGCATGCACACTGAGTAATATACAACTAAAGCAATGCACTGTCATTGGCAGCTGCAAGGACGCTATTCAAATGTATTCCCTGTATGCACTTGCTTCCTCTCTTGTAATCTCTTCCTCTCCAATCTCTTCTCTCTTTGGAGTGGGCGGAAGGAAAGCTACCTCTACACTGCTCCTGTGCCTGACTTGTTTCCTCCACCTTGCAGAGATTGCCAACGAAGGGATTTCAAGAAAAATCAATTCTTTGCTTCTTAAATACAGAACTGGATGATAAATCCCTAATTTTAAAAAAACCCAATACTTTAACATTTACTTTTTTAAAAAGTGTTTCAGTTCTACTCTAAACCATTACAAATAAAACTAAATAATTCCAAGATTTAGTAACCTAGTAATTATAAAAATGTAACCAGTAATTTCTAAAATACAATTCTTAGACACAGTTCATATAAAAGAACTTAGCAAAAATATTTACACAAAGAGATTTGTATTTATTTTCTTTTGCATACATATAGCTTATATACAGGTCAGTAACATGAAATTACTGCTAAAGTTTGTACAATAGACACCTATATTAGCACAGCCAATTCGAAGTGAATTTAAATGTCACTGGAAACACAGCAAATTCCAGCTTTATTATAAAATGTTTCTTAATGAGCGTTAATCAATAATAGTACTAATACACCTCAAAAGTTGCAACTGATCTATACATTTTTTAACTTTTAACTAGAATTATTTTATATAAATTTTTGGTAATATTGGATGCAGAGTTTACCTCCTGATAGTTCAGGATTTATTATGTGAAATACATTAACAATATACAGCTTCTTCTATTCCAACATCAAAAATAACATTATACTTCAAAATATGACAAAGATGTTTCATGAGATTAAGTAATTAGATTCAGCTGTACAACCTTGTCTATTCTTTAATAAATGATTATAAAAAGAAATCACTGCACATAATAGAAATGATAAATGGAAATATCTTTTTAATTTTCTGTTACAGTAGCATTCCTCATTATTCTTCGCAAATAAGCGTTTCCATCACAAATCTGTTCTCAAAATGTCGAATTATCCGGCAATTACCTGCTTCACGCTTGTGAATGCCTATTATGGGAGAATGAACAAAATATTGAGTTATTTTTTAAAAAAATGTATACATTGTCTTGTATGGAAAAGTATGCATTTAAAAACCACAATGTATATTTTGTAAAGTATGCAGAGCTGCTCTCCCATTCAAGGTCTAAATTATACCAAAAAGAAAACTGTGCAAAGAAACTGTGACATTATTCTGTACTGAAATGACAGGCCATGTGGGAGTTCAGGTAATCCTCATTTGATGATCACTCATTCAGTGACCATTTGAAGTTGTAATGGAGTTGAATAATTGGTATTTACAACCAGTCCTTAAACATTTGGTCATCATGATACTCCATAGTATTTGGCAATCAGTTGACACGACAGTTGAGGTGTCCTGCAATGATATGACCATCATTTGCAACCTTTCCTGCCATCATGCAAAGTCCATGGAGAAGTCAGCAGAGAAGGTTGTAAGTCACTTCTCTCAAGGAGCTCCACTATGAGATCCCAGGAATCTTTCGCTCTGTAGTATGTGCTCACACTACAGCACTCCCTCCCACAAACATAGCTGTACTCAGCCGGCACCGCAGTACCTTGACCACAGTCCACATGTACACAGTCCACATGTACACAGCATCTCCTATTATTAACAATGGGAAGACAGGTGAGCGTAGACAAGAGTATTATGGGTTTTCTTTTTTTTTAAAAAGCACTATTCTCAACAGGAAGTATATCCAAAGTTTTCCATCTGTTATCTTCACTGGTTTCTTATTTTAAGTGTGTATTGAAATTTGTAGAAAGTTATTAAGTTTAAGTTTGTATTATGAAGAGGTTCTATCAGTTTCCATTCACTGAATAGATTAACTGGATTCTATGAGTGGACAAAAGATATATGAACTTATATCTGTCTAATTGAGAATAAGCCTCATGGAGCACTGTGGACTCTGCTTTGAAGTTGCATAGCACATCCTTTAAACTCTCTTTGTCTCAGAAAGAGAGGGACGGAGGGACAGAGAGAGAGAGAGAGAGAGAGAGAGAGAGAGAGATCAAACAAATAAATAATTTGATTTAAATAATTTAAATAAGCAGTCAAATCTTCAGTTTTAATTTCAAGTTTCTTCACTATACTGTCCTAAGAAATACTGTAAAATAAGGTATTATATCTAAATATATTGGACATGTTCAAACTTCCAATGAAATACTTTTAAATATCATTAATATTGGTAAATTAACCACATGCTTAATTTATCAAAGTGAATGGTAGTAGTACATAACTTTAGGTTTGCCAAACATTTGCGGGGGAAATGTACAATAATGTTTTAATATACATATGAAAGTAATATTATTAAAATTAACAAACCATTACACCAAATAATTTAGCCACAGGTATATCATCATTTCTTCTTATAAGAGAATATATTCATAATTTATCAGGAACCATTTTTTTCCAACCAGAACATTGTGCTAAGCTATGCTTTACTGACATTGCAGTCTGATGTGAAATATTAAAAGGCAAAAAATCTGTTTTAAAGCTTTGCATATATTAAATATGCACATCTGTAACATTAAAAATTAGGTGCTATAAGAGTCATGGATATTTTTATGGACATTTTTATAATATAGGTAAATCCTCATTTAAAATCCACATTAGCCACCCTTTCATGTATAATGGCCAAGTCGTAGCCTTCCCAGAATCACATGATCACATTTGGTGACCTACTCACATTATGATGCTGCAACATCCCATGTGATCACCACCTGTGACCGTCTCTGCTGGCTTTCAACATGATGTCAATCGGAAAACCAGCAAGAGGTTACAAATGATAAATGCAGGATGCTGCAAACACACAGGATTCGCCGAATTCTGGCAACTGTTGTCATAAATCAGCATGGTCACACAATGTCATGCCTTATGACCATATCACTTAGTGATGGTGTTCCTGATTCCAATTAGCATTGGTAAGAGAGGACTGCATGTACCAGATTTTATTCAGATTGAAATGTTAGTTTTGCAGTTTCATGTGGAAACAAAGCATTAATTATGGCTATTTTTATTATCTAATCTGTTTATACCATACCTTTCAGTGCTTCCTTGCGCTGCAATTTGTAAGTCTCTTTATCACGACAAAGGCGATAAATGAAAAAACCTAGTTGATCCACATTTTCAATGCGATCAGTGACTATCATCTGCTCATGAATCAAGTATGACTGTGGCAAATATGTTCCAGCCTACATGAATTAATAGAATTATGGAAGAGTTAAAAAAATATTAAATCTGTTGCATTCATTTTCATTTAACTTCTTCATTATTAATTTATGTGAATTTGTATTTATTAACTTATATCCATAATTATGCTTCTGAAGAATATGGATTTTAAGAAACAGAAAGCAAGAAGCCTACTTCCTTCTTTTTCAAGGAATCATAGCATAAATCATGGACTGAGAACCAATAGTCTCCTACACAAGTCATTAAATTTTTCTTTGCCAGAGAAGTTTGTCTTTTAAAAAATACTTCCAGGATGCCGACTGATTTTTAAAATCCAGATGGTATACCATTAAGCTATTCAAGGTCAACATTTTGAGTATGCTGCTGCTGTATGGTACTCAAGTGTGTAAAAAGATGTCCAACTTGTACTCTTTCTAAGCTGTTTCTTAAAATAGCACACACAGGGCTGAGCTCAGGTCCCATGCAAAACTACAATGCTTAGGGGCTCAAGCAAGATAAATTATTGGGGTGATTCCTGTGGTTCATCTTACCCCTGAAGAATAGATTTGTACCACCATGCAAAGACACATTGTGGTCTGTCAATATTAGCTTCACATTATTTACTAGGCCTCACAAAAACTGAGCAGAACTCAAAAGGAAGCTCTGTAACTTATATCATCTAGTCAGTCAACACCCAAATCACCCATGTCTATAATAAAATTCTCCCATCTTCCTTGACTCTCCCTGGGTATTTTTTCTTTTATGATCATGCATGCTTTGCATAAAAGGCTTTTTTTCCTCTGGTCCAAATATGTGCCAAACAGGGTGACAATTTAAAGTTATTTCAATTATTCAAATGAAAATTTATTATTTCAAATACAAATATTGAATCTACATTCCATATTTTATTAAAACGTCCACTCTTCACACAATGACAATTAAAACATATAATGCCAGTAATTACAAACTCTAGGGCCTCATTTAGCAATGGCCCCAGTTAAAAACTGTTTGCAAATACATTTATGGTAGTAAACAATAGTGAAAAAACAGTTTTCTGACAAATGTCACACTTTTATTCACATTTTTGCCCCTGATAACAATGCATGATTGAGAGTGCGGGGGCTGGCGTTGCTGCATAAGAAGCCTTTATCTGAGCAGCAACCAGAAACCTTTGCAATCTCTCTCTCTCTCTCTCTCTCTCTCTCACACACACACACACACACACACACACACACACACACACACACATGTAGTTTGCTTAGTGACTATTTTGCTGGACTGAATTGCAGCCATTAAAGGAGAGTACTGATTTCCTTTAAAGTGACCAATTTCTCAATGGCACTGGCAAAATTATTACCTGTAGCTTTAACCCATGGGAAACAGCTGGTGCCTTTTTTATAGTTTTGGTCACCTTTTATGTAATTTATATATTTTAATTTTTTAAGCTTGTCAGTTTGATGTTTGTTCAACCATAAGTAAAGAACAAATTGCAAAGGTCTGGTTTTGTTCGGAGGAGTTATTATAAATAGGTTTAGTGTAAGGTAGTAAAAATGTTAATATAAATACTAATAATGGGATAAAATTCGGTTCAGTTCTAATCAACTGGGACGTAAATTAGCTTAATGAAGATAAGGATTACTAAATACTAAATACATTTTAAAAAAAATAAATGCATCTTACTTTGATGTTGATCAGCAGTTCTAAGAAGTTTTTAGGTGGCATAACAACTGACGTATTCAGAGGAATGACATAGCACTTATTCAGGCTGAGGTCAAGATAAGCTGTAAGTCTCTAATAAAAAAAATGCATGAATCTCTTAATAGTAACACTGTATATGACTTAGTGTACTATACTGCTCTTTCAAAACAAACATTTAAATACTTTTAGGTATCATTTATTCTATTTCAATCTCTAGTTATTAAAAGATTATTTTCTGATAACAAGAGGGGGAAAAAAGAATTAGCTTAAGGAAAGTATTCCAGAATAGTATTCTACCTCACATGTTCCAGATACATTTAAAACAGTAAATCAAACTATACATGATCGGTATATAACAGAATGACAATTGGAAGGGACCTTGAAGATCTTCTAGTCCAACACCCTGTTCAAGCAAGACCCTAGAGGAGACAACAAAGGTCTGTCTGGTCTCTTCTTAAAAACGTATAGTCATGGACATGGAACACCCACACCTTCTGGAGACAAACTATTACACTGATAAATTATTCTATCAGGACTTTTTTCCTTACTTCTAGGTTGCTTCTCTCCTTGATTAATTTCCATCCGTTATTTCTTTTTCTTTTTTTTTATTATAGAATTTTTTTTAAATTTTTGTTACATAGACAACATAATCACATAACAATAGAAAAAGAAAGGCAGAGAAAAAAAAGAAAAAAACACACACACACAAAAAAAAGAAAAACAAAGCCCATCATCCCATGCAGTATGCCATTTGATTACAGGTGTTTTAACCTTTATCATTCTTATACATTCATTGTTTCATTTAATAGATTATAATTTCGTATCATTTCTTATTCCCCTGCCTGTAGCAATCCATCCCTACTACATTTCCCCCCATACATACACCCCGTATCTCTCTGTTATATATTTAATAGACACCACAATAACCTAGGATTAAAAAAAAAAAAAAAGGAAAAAGCACCAAAAAAAAAAAGGAAAAAAAACCATCATCACATGCAGCATGTCGTTTGGTTACAAGTGTTTTAACATCTACATCTTCAAATAATATTTACCGTCTCAAATGTTTCATCTAGTATAACTAAAAGCCTCATTTTCATTCTACAATATATATTCAGTTAACATTAGCATTATTTTTTCCATCCATTATTTCTTGTCCTGCCTTCTGGTGCTTTGGAAAAATAGCTTGAGTCTCTCTTCTTTGTGGCAGCCCCTCAAATATTGGAACACTGCTATCATGACACCCCTAGTCATTTGTTTCACCAGACATACCTTATTCCTGCAACCATTCTTCATATGTTTTAGTCTCCAGCTCTCTAATTATCTTTGTTGTTCTTCTTTGCCCTCTTTCCAGAGCCTCAACATCTTTTTTATACTGTGGCAACCAAAACTGGATGCATCATTTCAAGTATGGTCTTACTTTGTAAAGCAGTACTAACACTTCATGTGATTTTGATTCCATCTCTCTGTAATGCAGCCTAGGATTGACTTTTTTGGTGGCTGCAGCACTGGCTCATATTTGAGTAGTTGTCTACTAGGATTTCAAGATCCCTCTCACAGTTTCTGCTACTAAGCTAGGTTTCACCAATTCTACACCTGTACAATTGGTCTTTCTTGCCTAAGTGTAAAACCTTACTTTTCTCACCACTAAATTTTATTTTGCTAGATAGGGCCCAGTGTTCCAATCTATTGAGATCCTTCTGGATCTTGAGCCTATCTTCTGGGGTGCTGGCTAGTCCTGCCAGGTTGGTGTCATCTGCAAATTTGATAAATTCCCTTTCTATTCCCTCATGTAAATCAACTATAAAAATATTGAAGAGCATGGGCCTGACAGAACCTTGGGGGGGGGGGTACCCTACTTACTTTCCTCCATGTACATGTACAGTACTGTGCAAACGTTTTAGGCAGACGTGAAAAAATGCTGTAAACAAAGAATGCTGTCAGAAATATAAATAATGATTGTTTATTTTTGTCAATTTTCAAAATGCAAAGTAAGTGAACAAAAGAAAAATCTAAATCAAATCAATCTTTGGTGTTACTACCTTTTGTCTTCAAACCAGCATCATTTCTCAAAGGTAAATTTGTACAAAGTCAGGGATTGTGCAGTATTATAGTCAGGTGTATGATCAACCAATTATAACAAACAGGTGCTAATGATCAATGTCACACAAAGATTGAAACCCAGTCATGAACTGAAACGGAAACAGCTGTGTTTCCGACTGGTTGGGGAACAGCCAAACTCTGCTACCAGGTGAGGTTCTGAAAGACGTTTCATGTCATGGCAAGATTGAGCACAGCAACAAAGCACAAGGTAGTTATATTGCATCAACAAGGTCTCTCCAAGACAAAGATTTCAAAGCAGACTGGGGTTTCAAGATGTGCTGTTCAAGCTCTTTTGAAGAAGTACAAAGAAACGGGCAACATTGAGGATCGTAGATGCAGTGGTCAGCCAAGGAAACTCAGCACAGCAGATGAAAGACACATCAAGCTTATTACCCTTCGAAATCAGAAGATGTCTAGCAGTGCCATCAGCTCAGAACTGGCAGAAACCAGTGGGACCCAGGTACACCCATCTACTGTCCAGAGAAGTCTGGCCAGAAGTGGTCTTCATGGAAAAGTTGCAGCCAAAAAGCCATACCTCCGACATGGGAACAAGGCCAAGCAACTAAAGTATGCACAAAAACATAGGAATTGGGGTGCAGAAAAATAGCAGCAGATGCTCTGGACTGATGAGTCAAAATTTGAAATATCTGGCTGTAGCAGAAGGCAGTTTTTTCGTCAAAGGGCTGGAGAGTGTTACAATAATGAGTGTCTGCAGGTAAAGGACCTGTGAAGCATGGTGGAGGTTCCTTGAATATTTGGAGCTGCATTTCTGCAAATGGAGTTGGAGATTTGGTCAGGATTAATGGTGTTCTCAATGCTGAGAAATACAGGCAGATACTTATCCATCATGCAATACCATCAGGGAAGCATATGATTGGTCCCAAATTTATTCTGCAGCAGGACAACGACCCCAAGCATACAGCTAGTCATTAAGACCTATCTTCAGCGTAAAGAAGAACAAGAAGTACTGGAAGTGATGGCATGACCTCCACAGAGCCCTGATCTCAACATCATTGAGTGTGTCTGGGATTACATGAAGAGACAGAAGGATGTGAGAAAGCTCTCCAAGACAGAAGGATGTGGTTAGTTCTCCAAGATGTTTGGAACAATATACCAGCCGAGTTCCTTCAAAAACTGTGTGCAAGTATACCTAAAAGAATTGCTGCTGTTTTGAAGGCAAAGGGTGGTCACACCAAATATTGATTTGATTTAAATTTTTCTTTTGTTCGCTCACTTTGTATTTTGGAAATTGACAAAAATAAACAATCATCATTTATATTTCTGAAAGCATTCGTTTACAGCATTTTTTCACACCTGCCTACAACTTAGGCCCAGTACTGTAGTTCCATTAAGGATTACACAGAGTGTGGTTTGTCAGCCAGTTACAAATCCATCTTGTGGTGATTCTGTCTATCCTACATTTTTCAAACTTACTAAAAAGTAGATTGTAGTCTATTCTGTCAAATATCTTAATGAAATTCAAAAATACTGTGTCCACAGCATTCTGCTGGTCCACTAATTTAGTCACTTTGTCAAATAATGAAATAAGATTTGTTCGGCACGATAGGTTTATTACAAACCCATGTTGATTTTTGGCTATAACTTTGCTTGCTTCTAGGTGTTGTCAGATCTTTTGCTTGATTGTCTTTTCCAGGTTCTTCCCAGGTATTGATGTCAGGCTGATTCGTCTGTAGTTTCCTGGATCAATTTTTTCTCTTTTTTTGAAGATGAGAACCATGTCAGCTCTTTTTCAGTCTTCTGGTATTTTCCCAGTGCTCCAGGATCTTTGAAAGATATGGTTCAGTGGTTCTGAGATCACATCTGCCAGCTCCTTCTGAACTCTGGGATTTAATCCATTTGAATTTGAACTCATCTAGAGTGGACAGGTGTTCTCTGATCATTTTCTTGCCTATTTTAATTTGTATTCCTAGTCTGTCTTTACAGTTTTGTTTTTAGTAGATTGAGCTATTTTTAATTTTTTAATATTACTGTATATTAAAATTTTAGTGTAATATATCTCAAGTAAAAGGTGGAAAAGTGTGTCCTTTGTAAACTCTAAGTAGTATTAAATGTTTCAACCTAACACTAACCCAGAAACGGAACATTGTTTTTAGAAGCTTGGATACAAGCAGTCTTTTGCTTGTTCTTGCACCATTAAATTATTTCCTCACTTGTAATAACAGAGAATTCAGAACTTTGCAGGCTTTAATAGCAATAGCACTTGGACTTATATACTGCTTCATAGTGCTTTACAGCCCTCTCTAAGCCATTTAAAGAGTCAGCATATTGCCCCAAACAATCTGGGTCCTCATTTTACCAGCCTCAGAAGGATGGAAAGATGAGTCAACCTTGAGCCAGTGAGACTCAAACTATCAAACTGCTGGCAATCAGCAGTCAGCAGAATTAGTCTGCAATACTGCATTCTAACCACTGCACCACCACAACCTTTTAACCAATCTATGCAGCCCTTTTACCTTCTCCACTCTGGGGCCTACCTTGGCTTTCTTTGTCCACTTACCAGTATATATACAAATATAACCAAGACACCAGAAATGATCAGTAACTTCAATCCGTAACTTCAAATTCCTTTCCCTCCAATTACAATGTTATTCAGAGCGTTATTCCTTACCCTCTGAAAATCATGGACAATATCAGCTGGATCATTGTCAGCAAATTCTGGAACTGGCACACTAATGAACTCAACATCCTCCTCCTGAAGGATCTGGATGCTCTCTTCAATTATTTGATAACGAGGAGCTGAAGCAATTGTATCGGAGTCAGTTAGGGTTAAGCCATCCTCAAGATACTTAATTCCACAGAAGTAAACATTTTCCTACAAAACAAAGGTAATACACATAATGCAAAATAAAGTACAGTTCATGAATCTTGTTGCAACATATATCCACCCCCACCTCATCACTGCTAAATTTCAAATCCAGAATACTAGCCACTCTCTTTTTAAGCTTATTAGATAATATTATAGTTTATTCAGAGCAGAATTTATTATCAGAGGAAGATTACTATCTATCATCTGAAAAGAGATGTTGTAGTTTCAACTTACAACTTTTTGTACTAGCTAACCATTAAGCAATAACTACTACAAAACCTCAGGTTAGGTTCATACAAATTTCATACATATTTGTTTAATTATTAAATGAACCACAGTTGATTACATTGGTGTTATTCAGATAAGCATAACCATTTTGGTTTTGGTTCAGACAACATAAAGAATAAAAATTAAAAATGAGAATTCATATTGTGGCTTAGCATAAATGTGAGCATTCTGTAGCCCACAAAAGTTAACTAGGATTTTAAAATTGCATCAGCAAAATTTGCCAACAAAAAAGGCCTAACGTTCGCTATATTTTTTCAACTTTTAAGAATGAGAAAGGACGTCCATTGAAAGACAAGTTATTTCCTACCATTAAGCCATCTTCAAACAGCCAAAATTGCTGTTTTCAGTTCAGTTCTTGCCCATTTTTGCCATTTGTGGGATTTTTAAAGGAAAAAGGTAGTTAGGAATGATAATATCAACTATCCAGAACATCTGCTGGTAAACAAGGTAAAAACTACCAAGCCCCTTCAGAAATCACCCAGGTCTCTGAGTCAGACTATTTTGTATCTGACAATCTAAAATTGACCAGAGAATGACCAGTTGTTATTTGAAATTCTAGATAGCAGCAGCTGGAAATTCTGGTTGCCTTGGTAGACATAGAAATTATATTCTGAAGTTCAGGTCAACCACTAGCAATGATTCATGGCCAATAGAATGAGATTAAGATAGCATGGATAGCTTAATTTAACCAACCAACATTCTCAAGTCATACATACAGTATGCATATTGCCTTTCTATTACTAATGCACAAGCAAATTATGAGCAAAATGAATCACAACTTATTTTAGCTTTAGTCTAGACTGTGTATAAAAACACGAAGAAACAAACACTATATTAGCCCAATGTGTTATACAAACAAGCCCACAGTATTAGTTTGACTATATGCTGTGTACCTAGAAAATTAGATTAATTCCATAAGGATATTAGATGATGCCACCAGGCTGTTTGGACTGAATACTCAAGACGAGTGTCAAATTCACCACATCGTGGTCATGAGACATACCGTGACATTTTCCCCCTTCACGGAGCTGGGGTGCATGTGGCCAGTGTGACTAGCAACGGCGCAACATCTGTTCTGCTGTGAGGCTGAGGCTTGAGGAGCAACGGCAACTGCACCATCGGCCATTCGCTTCAGATGGCCATAAAGTGACGCAGTGGCCATTTTCAGCTGGTAGGGCAAACCTCGTGAAAAGACAGCCATACGCAACCAGCAGCCACAGGTATTGCTCTATGCGTTTCCTTGCCTTCCTCTAATCCCAGGGGTGTTGAAGAAGATAGTGTTGGAGGGGGCAAAGGTCATTCTGGTAGCTCAACACTGGCCTCGAAGGCCTTGGTTCACAGATTTAGTGATTCTGTCTATAACCAACCCTGAAGAATTCCCCAGGAGAGGATCTCTCTGCACCAGGGGGTTCTGGTCCATCCGGAGCCACAATGGCTCCAGTTGACAGGCTGATGCTTGAGAGGGACCTCCTGAGGAAAGCTAATTTCTCCTCCATAGTGATAGGGACTATTGAGCCATCTAGGAGCCCGTCCAGTACAAAAATATACAACGCCACGTGGAACACATTCAGTAAGTGGTGCCAGACAGCAAACGTAGAATCCATGGGACCCTCGATTCCACAAATTCTGGAATTCCTCCAGGAATTCATTTTCGCCCTCTCGGAGCCTTGAGAAAAGCCTCCAGTGCGTGGGAAAGGCGACACCACCACCCTGCCATGGTGCAGAAGGCCGAGTAGGCCGTGCTGGGGGTCACACACGCATGCGGTTGGGAGTGTTGCGCATGCATGCACAGGGGCACAGATGCATAGCATTGTGAGTGGCCATGTGTGCAATAGCACACACATGCACAATTTCGGCACGTGAGGAGAAAAATGTTAGCTCTCACTGATCTAGAGGTATCCCAAAAAACTTTATTTTCACAATAGGAACACTGGCAAATATTTCCCAATATTAAGCTTATATCCAAATGTATTTATAGAGTTTATGTTGTATTGGAGTTAATTTTCTCAAGTTTAAAAATATTAAAAATGAATTTTATATTAATACTTAAGCTGATAAGCCAAGTTGAACAATTCCTAGTAAGTTAACAACAAAAACATTCAAAGCTCGATCCTATATGTATTTTCATCTTACCTGAATTTGAAAATACTTGTACAGATAGGCACCGCCAAGGATTACAACAGCAAGCATAAAAGCTAATCCAAAACACATACACCAGCACCAAGCTCTTCTTTGACCAAGAGGCACCACTTCTGCTGGATCCTAGAAAGTCACACACAAAAAAGTAATCAATAGTGAGGTATATCCAGCTACATCATGTAGGTATAATGTAATCACCACTTGTGTCCATGCTATGTGAACATGCTTCCTTTCTTATCTTCTTTTCCACCTTGAACTACCACCAAATCTTCCACAGTATCCCTGAACTCCCTTCTGGAGTGGGGGTGGAATTCTAATACAGAAGCTATTCTATCAGCAAAAAGAGGTTTCTTATTTCTACCAAGGCCACAAATCTAATTATTTTTTCCAGACAGTTTTTAATTATTAAACAGAAATTTATTCAATAAATAAAAAATAAAAAATAAATTATTAAACAGAAAGCACTCATGTGCAAATGCTGTTTGTTGATTTCAGTTCGGCATTTAATGTAACCATCCCTCAGCATCTAGTAGACAAACTGGGAATTTTAGGCTTTAATACTCCTTCGTACAATTGGATTCTTGATATTCTTACTGATAAATATGTGCTAGTTGGGACTAATATTTCTAACATTTTCTTGAGCACAAGTTTTCCTCTTGGCTGTGTCCCAAGTCTGCAGTTGTTCATCCTGTTTGACCCATGACTATTGTGCTTGGTTTACCACCAACCATATTGTGAAGTACGCGGACGATAGAACAGTAGTGGGCCTTATTCAAGATGACAACAAGGTTGCTTACCGCAAGGAGGTAGAGGGTTTAGTGAACTGGTATAACAAAAACAGCCTCATTTTAAACATAAAAGAAACTAGAGAGATCATTATCGATTTTAGAAAAGACAGGCACAGCCACACACCTCTACATATTAATGATTCACCTGTGAAGGTGGTTAGCAGCATCAAGTTTCTGGGTGTGCAGTTACTGAGTAGGCTAGCTTGGTCGCTCAAAAGTGAGACACAGACAGCAGAGCATTTTCTACATTGCATGAGAAAAGTTTATTTTCCTTCCTCTGTCCTTTCCACTTTCTATAGAGGGATGATCAAGAACATCCTGTCATATTGCATTACTTTCTGGTTTGAAAGTATTACTGCTTCAGACAGGAAGGTGGTGCAGAGTGGTGAGGATGACAGAAAAATTCATTGGTAGTTCACTTTGTTCTATCCCGAAGATAGCACATAAGCAATGCTTGAACAGAGTCCACGGGATTGTCTGAGACACTATACATCCTTGACAACCAGTTTTCCTTGTTAGCTTCTGGGAGGAAGCTTCGTGGTATCCAAAGCAGAACATCTAGATTCAGTCACAGTGGTGGCCCTTTAGTTCATTGTTAAGTGCAATTATAGCTCTGGTATAAAAGCCATTCAGAAGACGTGTGGTCCGAGTTTTAATTGTTCTGTATCTTCTGCCAGAAGGCAACAGTCTAAAAATATTGTAAGCAGGATGGGAAGAGTCTCTGAGAAGTTATGCAACTTCCTCAAACAGCAAGATGCAAAAATGTGGACTAGTGTACTCATAGTAAAAAAAAAAATGACAGTAAAAAGTTATCTCTTATCTCTTAAATTGACCATAAAGTTTTCAGCACTTATGAAATCAAAATATTAAAGCATAAATGTGGAACAGAAGCACATACCGTAAGTCTTCACAATTATCTTTGAATAGCAACTTAATGTTACTTAAATAATCCATGCCTTGGTAACTGCTTACTTAGATTAATATAATGCAGTATATAGAAGGCTGCTCTGAAAGACAACCTGGAAACTTCAGTCAACATAAGAAGGTAAGCAAAAGAAATTACCAGAAGTGCTCAGTATGATTACATTACACCAAGCATGTGTTTATTTTCAATTTCAACTTAATGTATCATTACTAACCAATAAAGTCCTTCATCTTTGAGGACAACAATATCAGTAGGAATCCAGTCCTCCCACTCACACTTGTCAATTTTATGAAGAGACTAGAGAATTCCAAAGTCACTTTTAGAATCAATTAACAATAAGTCTGGGTTTCCAACTTACATGAAATCCCACATGTACTTATATGTCTATATGAAGGCTTACCTGTTACAGACATACACCCTCAAAGTTCAGGTATCTACAGTGGCTGAAATACTCAAATTATGTGGGTAGGAAATTGGGACCACTCTAAATAATGGATTATACTATGCAGATCAATCTCAGACAGAATGAAAGAATTTTAAAATGTATCAGATGATATAAATAACATCTTCAAGATCAGCTCCTGATATTGTAGATGCATCCATGCAAATGTCTTGGCATACCATTGCTTTCCTCCCATTGTTCAACTTCCTAGTTAAACTAACAGCTCTGGAATGTCCTGGACTAACTACATATAGTCCTCAATTTACAACCACAATTGAGACCAAAATTTATGTTGCTAAGCAAGACAATTAAGTTTTGCCCCATTTTATGGCCTTTCTTGTCACATCTGTTAAGTGAATCACCGCAGTTGTTAAGTTAGTAACACATTGACTTTGCTTTTCAGAAGGTCATAAAAGGTGAGAGAATGAGAGAATGAGAGAACGAAAGAATGAAAGAACAAGAGAAAGAAAGAAAGAAAGAACTTCTGTGCCACTGAGAATTACATTGATCAAGTGCTGTGCCAGCAGAAACAAGTCTTAGGTGCTGCAGGTTGTCAGCGATTTCCTTCTCCAGCACATGGATAAATACACCTGGAAATACCTACCTACCTACCTATTCTCTCCCTACCTACTTACTGTATTTCTCTATCTACCTACCAACCTACCCTCTCTCCCTACCTACTGTATTTCTCTCTCTCTCCCTCTATCTATCTACCTATTTTTTTTAAAAAAGCCTCTTCAAAACCTTGGTGCGTCTTATACTCCAAAAAACACGGTATATGACTCTTTCTGTACTTCCTTACTAGGATAGATGTCTGTGAGCAAAAAAAAAGTTTTCAAAATTAATGTCACTACTGATTTAGGTAGAAGTCTATTAGTTAATAGACTTTTCAAAATCCCACAACACATTTATACTTACCTTAAAAGTCAGCGGATGTTACGTTATTCTTTATTAAAAGATACTGTAAACCAGTATACAATTAGAAATGTGCTTTCAAAAAAACTCTTTGAATATGAAAATCATACCATTAAAAAGGATGCCATATAACAATGTAAGAACAAAAAAAACCTCCCAAAAACATCAGTGGAAACCAGTGTCTCGAATGAACCTGAATCATGTAAGAAGTTTGCAGCATCTCTCAGGCAAGGAGCTACAATGAGAAAAACCTGCAATCAAGTGAGCAACCTCTGACAAAGAACTGGGACAGCTCTAGGACTGTCATAGTTATGACAAGCACAAAGCTGGATGCCCAAGGCAGCTTCTGCAGGGACCTGAAGCCTTGTAGTATCACCACCTCAGAACAGTCCACTGCAGCTGCCAGCGCTAACTGGGAATGTTTGCACTGCATGGATGTACATGGTACAGCAACCAAATTCCTGTTCTTTTTCCAACGAGAAAATCTTGAAAATTGGCTCCTGGATCTTGGTCACAAACAGATAGACCTTCAACTGCATTTCTCCCCTGACCATTCAAATCTGTGTTGATATTATACAAAATACCTACACAGAACACCGAAATTAAGCCACAGTCTTATTCATGCAAAGCAGATTAGTCTCTTCATTCACAAGAATTCTTGGATTGCTGCTCTTTCAGCAACACCATCACCAGAAAGGAAGCAATAATAGACCAATGTGTGCCGATGGACAGGCAAAATCCAAAGAAAAGAGATCGCTATTGCCCGAAGTCTCTTCTCGCTATCTGGCCTGTTGTCCCCTGAACAACAAATCTCTTTCAAAAGTATAGAAGAAATCCTTCCTAGGTTCCAGGAGTAAGTATCATGCTATTTTTAGCCTCTTACCCATCAAGACTGACCCATAGTTTTTGGACTAATTTGGACTCCAAATGGTCATTATTGCGACTTTCTTTAGATTAGATGGTATAGTGTAGGTTGATGTAAGTTATAGCATCTGGACAAAGGACAACCAAGTGTTTCAATGAATACTTTCTTCACAAACCGACACTTAATCAGTTCACTTAAAGCAGTGATCCCCAACCCCCGGTCCGCGGACCGGTGCCGGGCCGTGGAGTACCTGGCACCGGGCCGCGCAGCGGCCAGGGGCCATGCAACGGCCGACTCTTCACTCATGCAGCGCCATCGCCGGAGGGGGGGAGCTGCGCGGAAGCACAGGAGCAAGTGAGCCGAGGAGGAAGAATCCCCCGCTACTACACCACCTCCGCCCCCTCCCCGAGTCAGCCGTCCCCTCAGTGAACGCCTCCGCCTCTTTCTCCTTTCTCGCCTCAGTCGGCTCGCCTGGAAGCGAGGCGAGGAGGGGGCGGACCATGCGCTGGAAGCGGAGCCCTTGGAGGCCGCTCTCTTCTTTTTCCCGCCCGGCCTTGGCTTGCGAGAAGGAACGGCGGGAGAGGGAGAGAGAGAGAGAGAGAACGTCGGGCAGCCAAGGGCGGGGGGGTCTTTTGAGGGGAGATGGGGGGTGCGCGATTTTGGCGCCAGATTCAGGCCGCCGCTGCCGCTATTGCAGCGCACGGTGGAAAAGCGGCGGTCTTGCCCACCCCTTCCCTGCCTCCCGCCCGCTCCAGTTGCCGCAGCCAGGGGTGGGGGCTCGGTGCCTGAAGTCTCTTGCCTCTCTTCCAAAATTTCGCCAACGGGCATCGGTGAAGCGCGCTCTTTCTCTTCCTCACAAAACACATTTCCTTTCCCCCCCACGCGTAGTTATTGGCGATATGGACTCTTGGAGGCTGCGCTCCCGGGTCGCGTTTCCTTTTTGCAGCCCACGAGAATGCCTGGTTCTGAGCCTCAAAAAACGAGAGTTCTCTTAAGGCTGCAAAAAACGAATATACTTTGGTCCTTGAAGCGCTTTTCCTGTTATTTGGACATTATATATATATACGTACGTACATACGTACGGTATGTATATATGCATGCATGCATGCATATATATATATATATATATATATATATATATATATATATATATATATATATATATATATATATATATATATATATATATATATGTTTATTTATTTGTGCTGATAAATAAATAAAGGGAGACTTTTATTTATCAGCACAAATAAAAAAACACAAATATAACAAAGGCAACAGTAAAAATATTGGATTTCTGTCGTGATGGACTCTTGTGACGAGCCGAAGGACAGATGATGGAAGCAGTTAGCTTCCTCCCATAATTGGGGCTTACCAGGGGTTGTAAAAAATCTAATATATATATATATATATATATATATATTATATATATATTATAAATATATACATATATATATATATATATATATATATATGTCTGTAGTCCATAATATAGTGATGATTTTAAAAAAAATTAGTTGAGCACATGGAATCTTTTTTCTTTTAGTATATTTTGGAGGTGGGGGCCCACTTTGTTATTTAAGATAGTATCTCCTTTTATATATGGTAGTGAAGATACCTAATACTCCCACCCCCTATTTCCCCCACGACAACCTTGTGAGGTGGGGGGGCTTAGATAGAGTGAATGGGCGTAATACTGTATTCTTTTTACATTGCTATCCTCTGGCTTATTTAATTTTGCCCTTGCTCTTTTTATCTTTGACCTTGATTAATTCAGCTGTTTATTCCTTAAAATCTACATACAAAATGGAAGGTGGGATATGATTCAGGTGTTGAATTGGGAAGGTGGATTTTAAAAGTATGTTTGTATTCCCCCATTTTCGCCCCCCCCACCCCTGCGCGCGCTCAGCGGGCCACGGTAAAATTATCAAAGGCTGACTGGTCCGCGGCGATAAAAAGGTTGGGGACCACTGACTTAAAGAACTAAAAACTGCATACATATAGCATGCTAAGCGTTGATAACTTAAACAAATTTTATTTCCCCTTTTGGTTGATAGCCTTTCAAGGTAGTCCAGACAAGAAGCAAGACAATGAATACTACCTCTGAATTTATTGTAAAGTTTAGTTAACATAATCATGTAAGTCTGAAAGTACTTCTCCTGTCCCCTACTTTTACTCTTTCAAAAACTAGGGAGAATCCTTTCTGAGACCCTTTCTTCGCCCCTCTTTTGAACTCAGATTTCTCTTATCAGACCACTGTCTAAGCTCAGATCTTTCTCCTGTCCTCCATGGTCAGTCCCAAGGAACATTACAGGTTAGAATGTTGTATAGTATAAACCCAGCACCTCTGGTTAATTTATGGTTCAATATACTGCATACATACAGATAATGGGTTATATAACAGGTGTTGTATGATCAGTTATATTGGATCTAATGGTGAACTGAAAAGAAATGAAATCCAAAACCACAATCTTCAGACAAGCCATGGCTGAGTCAGTTTGGATGCCTGGCAGCTAGACAAGTGCACACAATTTTCATTATTGGTTTACTTTTGCCTTCTTCCTTGGTTGGACTCAGGGAGCATGACTGGAAAAGGTTACCCAGAGAGCTTCCTGCTTTAAGGCAGAACAGGAACTCTGTTTCCTCAGCACAGTTACATAGGATCCAAAGGATCCAAAATTTAAAAAATATTTTCCAAAAATTATGGTTGGAATCACATTAGATTTCATGAATAATTGCAGCAATTTTGAAATCAATTGCCATTGCCCTTTTAATGGCATCTGCATCCTGTGTCAAAATATGATATACTTTTTCCCCTGTAAATCCCGGGTCAATCTAGTCTTGGAGTTCCCGGTGAGCTCCTAAGTACTAACATTAGTACTAAGTATTAATCAGGCCCAACTATTCAGGTTACCCAAGCAAACCCCAGATGTTGTTATGCAAAAGTAAACGAAACGACTTAAAAAAATCAAAGCCGACCCGGTCCTGTGCAACTGAGATAAAATATGTAAATATAAAGCGAGCCCCGCGATTTTTAAAGGCTTCTCACGCGTCAGCCATTTTAGATTCATAAACTGATATCCCAAAATTGAGGTAACATTTCACTTTCCCACTGTCGCGCTCCCAGGCAACTCTTCGAGCTAAAGCACATTAAAAACCCATGAGAAATACACTCGCCTCCAAAGCCCCAGCCGGCTTAAAGCTACTTCCGGAGCCTCACTGGGCACTATATATGAGCGAACACCCCCCCCCCCTCCGCCCCAGTCCCTCCTTGTTTCGATTCCATCTCCCCCCCACCCCCCGGACAACCACATCGTTCCCCTTCCCAAACTCGGCGCCGCCCTTCTCGACTGCTCTTTTAGGCCGCAGCTTGCAAGATAAGCTGCTGCTCCGTGCCCGGGAGAACCGTTCTTATTTCTGCTGCTGACCCTCGGCAGGAGCACTTGCTGACTCCAGGGCGCCGGACTCCTCCTCTCCTCACCTTTGTGTCTGGGGACAAGATGAGCACTTGGTTGCTGCAGCTGTTTTTTTCATTCTGCCCCCCTTCTTCTTCCTCCTCCTTCTTGGATGCGTCTTTCTGCGCCAAGGCCGAGTTAAACGACACTTTCACCATGGCTGCAGAAAGCTCTCGGCTGAGGCTTCAGCAGGGATACAAAGCGTCAGGCAGCTGCAGCGAAGGTGGCCGGTCGCTTCCTTCTCGCCGAGTCCCAGGGGCAGAACCGGGGTAGTTGAAGGTTCTGCGCGGCTTCCTCCTCCTTCTCTGTCGCCCTCAGGTGCCGAGCCTACCCGAGCGACCCAGCGAAGCCGAGAGGCAGGGGGAGGATTCGAAAGGGCGGGAGCCAGCCAGCCAACTCAGCGTCGAAGGCCGGATCGAGCAGACAGCCCTGCGCCGCAGGGCAAGTGGGAATCAGACTCGACGGGCCAGAAATCGGAGCTGCTGCGCAGGAAACCAAAAGCTCCAGCAGAGCGCGAGCCTTCTGCGGAAGTTTTCCCGAAGCACAAACATGACCACGACTGCTCAGGTTCGCCTTCATTCCGGTTGTATCTGAGATGCTAACTTAGAGCCCGGCGCTAGATTGTGGCTATCTGAAATTGGATGAATTCAACTGGTGCGAACTCGCTGGCTTAGGTCGGAAATTGCTCATAAAGCTCACTTGGTTCCGACCATACTCTATGACATGTAATCTTGAGCTACTACAGGAAATAAGGCAACCATGCATTACCTCACAAAATGTCTCCTAAATGCATTCACCTGAAATCTTTCATTTTACTCCCAGAGTCATACACAGGCGCATACCCCCCTTCCAGGGTTTTAATACAGATATTTGCTTCTACTAAAGTGAGCCATGGTTCAAGGCAGTTTCTGCTATTACAGATGTGCTCATCTTTGGCTAAATAATTAACTGCCTGAATTGTAAATTAAAGACCAGCCAGTTAGCTTAACTCTTAGCAAAAAAAACCAGACGTATAATCTTTGTTTCCCTCTGCATGTGTGTGGGGGGATTCCTACCTGGACAAGTTTCCAGAGTTTTCTTGGCAAAGTTTTTCAAAAGCTGTTTGCTACTTCCTGCTTCCTAGGGTTGAGAGAAAGTGACTGCCCCAACCTAATCCAGCTCAAGGATTTCTGGTTTCTAGACTTGATGCTTTAATCGCTACCATAAACTAGCTCTGAGTCTAGTTTACCCTTCTATAATTCCTTGTGGCCTCCATCTACCTACTAATCAGGTTTGACCCTGCTTAATTTTTGCAAGAACAGCCAAGAGTGCTTCATTCAGGTTATGTTTGTGGCCTAGTGCACTGTGCAAATCCAGTAAATCATGATTAAGGTAACAAGGGGTGCATTGCAAAGCTAGAGCCAGTCTCTTCATTTTAAAGTGAAGTTTAGCGTTTTTACTCCTATTGGTATTATTTTGTGCTTGTTTACCCCGAACTGCATCCACCACCATTGTTTGATCAGTACATTTTTATAGTCTGCTTTCCTTTCATTTCCAGTTGAGATTTTAAGACGGCTTCTGGCCTTTTAAAAAGTTCATTTTTTAATCGAGATAATAATTATCCTTCCTGAACATCTGTGCTACCAAATTGGCAATTACCAGCGGCAATTGAGCCCTGAGAAGATTGCCAAAAAAAAAAAGCCTCTCCCACGCAGATAGGCTGCGCGACCGTCTGGCCGAGGAAGGCGGAGTCAAACCGAGCGTAACTCTGCCGGACCGGGAATGGAGAAGCCGCTGCGCCCAGGGGTCGGAGTTGGAGTGGTGATCACCAGCCACAGGCACCCTGGTTGCATCCTAGTAGGCAAGCGGAGAAGTGTCGTCGGGAGCGGTTTCTTCCAGCTTCCCGGAGGACACTTAGAGTTTGGGTGAGCTGGAGGCTTTCCTCGTGACGCTGTCACGCGGCCCGTTCCTCTTGTGCACGTGGAGCTAGCAGAGGGGCTTGGGGGGGGGGGGCACTCGACTACTTTTAAGGTATTTGGACTCCAATTTCTGGAGTCCCACAGCCAACATTCCGGGAATGGAAGTCCACACATTTTAAAGTTGCAGTCTTTGAAAAGCACCGGGATAAATAGTTGGGTGTCTTCTGAATGAATGCTCGGTTTTAATTTTTAAAAGTTGTAGGCTTCATACAGCCGGGGAAAGGAAGGAAGGAAGGAAAGGGGAATTAGTAAGTAAGGAGTCAATCATCATCCGTAACAGAATAACAGTTGGAAGGGACTTTGGAGGTCGTCTAGTCCAATCCCTGTTCAAGATGGAAACAGTTTTAATTATATGGAATGTTATTGTTTTAAACTTTTATTGGTGGTAAAGCTTCTAGATTTTGGTTGTAAAACATCAAATGACAGTGGTAACAAATAGATATAGTAGAGCAACATTCGCTCTTTTTTGTAGCCCAAATCTGGAATTGCTGGTTAATAATTTTATTAAAATGGGGGGTTATTGCAGCACAGAATTGAGGGGAAGAGAAGGCTTTGATCCGAATAATAGGATGTCAGAGCTTTTCTTGACTTTCTAGTGGCAGTAATAGTAACAGAATAACAGTTGAAAGGGACTTTGGAGGTCTTCTAGTTCAACCTCCTGCTCAAACAGATCTTACCATTCTGGACAAATGGCTGTCCAATTCCTTCTTAACCTCCAGGGATGGAGCATCCAAAACTTCAGAAGGCAAGCAATAATTGATCAATTATTCTCATTGAAAATTTCTCCATAGTGTTCTAGATTGGATTTCTGATAAATTTCCATCCCTTACTTCTTGGTTGACCTTCTCCTCTCTGTGACAGCCCCTCAAATATTGGAAGACTACTATCAAGTCACCTCAGTCCTTCTCTGCATTAGGCTAGACATACCCAGCTCCTGCAATCATTCATTGGCTTTCACCCTACATCCCCTTATCATCTTTGTTGCTTTGTTGCTCTCTTTCATCTTTTTTGTATTGTGGTAATCAAAACTGGATGGAGTATTCCATGTGTGATTTTGCTAATGTAGTATAAAGTGGTATCATCACTTCATGTGAACTTGATACTATCCCTTGGTTGATGCAGCTTAGGACTGTATTGGTTTTATTGCAGCACCCTGCTGACTCATACTTGAGTGCAGGGGTGGGTTCCTACTGGCATTGGTACCGCTTCGCATGCACATCTGCTTTCAGTTCTGCTTTCTTCACTACTGTCACCTTACCATCTTCTAATGGACTGATTGATTCCTTGACTTTTTTCTTGTTTTTTTACATATTGAAATAAATTTTATTATTTTTGACATTTGTTGCAAGTCTTGTTTCTTACTTCTGCCTTAGCTTTCCTGATGTCATCTGCAGATTCACACTATAATGGGCATACAGAAGCACACCATTGTGCTACCATCCCTGTCCTACAGTTCCCATTTATTCGTCCCTGTTTCATTCATACTCATGTTTATTCTTACACCTATTATCTTGTAAACGATTGTCAAATTAAATAAATAAAAATAAATATGCTGGTATTTTGTTTTAGTGGTGTATCAGTCCTTCCACTTTTTATTGTTGTTTTTGTCTTTCAGTTTATCAGAGTTTTTTTTTAATGCAACCATGCTGGTTTTGTCTGGGGTTGAGATATGTTTTAATGCCTTTTCAGAAAGCCAGGAAAGTGGGAGCCTTCCTCACCTCTGGGGTGGGGGGAATACTCCACATGAATATTTCAACAGAAGAGGAGGTTCTCTTCCCTGACCTTACCAGTAGGAGTTTCTTTAACTGACAGAGTCTGCAACATACCTTCCCTTACCTGACCATGTGAGACGGGCTGATGTAATAGGAAAAAGTGTTTCCATAAGAAGCCTGGCCCCATGCCATGTAGGGCTTTATGGGTCACAATCAACACCTTGAATTGGACCTGGAAGCAAATTGGCACCCAATGCAGCTTCTGAAGCAGAGGTGTTACATGCACCCTTTGGACACCTAAAATTTGCCCATGCAACTGCATTTTGTACCACCTGTATCCTCCAGATACTTTTCAAGGATATCTCTATGTTGTGCATGTTGCAATAGTCCATATTTGAGTTAAACGGCATAAATGAGAATGCAGAGAACTTCTATATACAGGAAAGGACATAACTGCCACACAGATTGAAGCTGAGCAAAGAGATCCCTAGGCACCTGCTCTGACCACCTGACCCCCAGGTTATGTGGGCAAGGCAAAGTTGAAAAAGTCCAGAATATAAAGGGGTATACCACAGCCACTCCATATTATAAGGTTATAAAAGTACAATAAATAAGAAAAACTATCTGAAGCTACTGAAACACCAAATATTTTCCATTAGCTCAACATGCAAAAAAGCTTTACGCCAGTAAACAAATATTAAAATTATGCTACATCACAGAAAATGAATTAATGAAAATAAAGCGCTATCACTTCTTTATAAGCAAATCAATTTCTTTGGAAATAAGGGCAAACAAAAGCTGACAAAAATATTCAGGAATCTTGTTCAGAGTAGATGCCTGCTAGTTGTCATATAAACTGGATTCTTGTGATGTTTCAAACCGATAGAACCATTCTTGCTTTCTGACTAACTCATATTTCCTTCATTTTTCCTCTCTGTGCAGTGAAAGTTTGGTAGAATGTGCAGAGAGAGAAACTTTAGAAGAAACTGCTTTGCATCTAACAAATGTGCAGTTTGCTTCAGTTGTAAATGCTGCCAGTTTAAAGGACAATTACCATTATGTCACCATCCTAATGAAAGGAGGCGTTGATATGAATCGTGAATCTGAACCAAAGAATCTGGAACCTGATAAAAATGAAAGTAAGTTTTTAAAAAACTCTGTATCCATGTTGTCTGCATATATGTATAATGTAAGAATGGTTTTCTGCTTTTTTTGTTTGAACATTTGTGTCTGTATAAAAGTGCAAATCATATCCCTTTGTTGATTTTGTGTCTAGGCAAGCGTTGGGCTGCAAGCTTCTCTAATTTATCTTTTTAAATTAAATAAATTGAATTGAATTGAATTAATTTCTAGGGTACTGAAAATGAGTTCCAGCATTATCTTTTGAGTTGTCTACTCAATATTTGTCTCTAAACTTCCTGTAACAAAATATGTCAAGTTGTAAGACTGCAAAATAATTAAGCAGGTTGCAACTCTGATTTTATACTAAAATGTAATAATAAAACAGGAATGCTTGAACCTAGTTTTATGCAAAACAGTTTGCTTCCCTCTGCTTTTGAAGGTATCTTGGTAACAATGGTATGGGAAACAAAATGCTGGATTAAGATGACCCGTGACCTAATCCTTCAGCACTACTATATTATACAGGGTTGGGCTTGTGTTTATGTGTGTTATTGAAGGAAGAATTAACCATTCAAAGAGTTTGAGATCAGGGCATACATTACATCATTTTTGCTGGGACAGATTTGATGATTGTTAGAGATTGGCACTTACATTTGATGTCACCTGCATGCAATAGCTCTTCTCTAACTCTTGAGAGGTACCTACATTTTAGATGTATGAAAGTTTTTTTCTTTGTAATGTTTTTAATTTTTATGCTTTTAATTCTTTTTTTTAAAATTGAACATTATATGCACCACTTGCAGCTGTCACAGCCATATGTAGCATTGTAAAATGATGTGTTTTGTGTTTCTGGGTTAAAAAATCTATGTCTGTATCACAACAGTCTGGGAATTTTAGGCATTTACTATTTTCCAATGAATTTCTTTCTCTATATAAACTCTCATTTCCCAATCTGATGCTACATCATCCTAGCAATCATTGACAGATTAATGTACTTCTTATGCTGAAACACTTGTTCTTTTTCTTTTTGTAGATTGGAAATGGGTAAAATGGGATGAGTTTCCACCAGCGGATAAACTCTTCTGGCCTCTACGCTGCTTAAGAGAACAAAATTATAATCCTTTCAAAGAAGAATTAAATCACCTGATTGGGTACACTGGAAATCTATAAAAGTTATATTTTGACACACAACTTCACATATTTTTTCTTTACAACGTATTTTAATACAGTGATGTATCCTAGTATACAGGGCTTAATGCATGCTTGTGATACTTATGGTTTTGTTATTGGTCAAAGCAGCTGCAATAATGCATCCTATATTTTATGTTACTTTGCTCTGTAAAAAAAGATAAAAACGTTTATAGTTGCTCCCATAATTGATATGATCCAATTAATCACAAATGGTGATAAACTCTCCCCATTCTAATCCATTTGCTCTCTGACTTAGGAGAACCACCAATGGAAAGAAGAAAAATTACTACCAGTAGTGTGCAAGCTTTTTTTTATCAAGAAAACCTGTGAAACTTTTCCAATGGGAAAAAACTTTAACATGTTTTTATGCAACTATATAACCCACATTGTTTTTAGTTTTTCACTAGTTATTTTTGCATGATACGCTGAACCAAAATTTGTTCAGCCACATTAGTTCAATGTATTGTATAAACTTTGCCTCTATGGTTAACTGAGTAAACCAGGAACTATGAAAATCCATTTCAAGTCCTTTAATTTTTTAGAAAAATTCTTTTTAAACAAAAAGCCTTCAATTTGAAAGAAAAAAGAGAAGTTAGCATAGGCCAGATCCAAGAGGAAAGTGTTGGGTGACTGCTGTGCTGTTTTAAAATTGACAGTATTTTAGCAAGGAATCCCAGCAGATAAGATAAAACAGTGAAAAAAACCATCCTGACTATCTGGAACAGTCAAGAATATGTGCCCAAGTATAACAAGTGAAATCTTAATTCAAACAGGCAGGCTGAGTTCACAGAGTATATCAATGTAATTTTGGCTTAATATAGAGAACCAGCCAATTCTGATTTAATCAATAAATGAGATTTTAAGAAAAACATTTCCAAGATGTTTAAATCCATTCATATTACTTAGGTTTTCTTAAAATTTACCTCTTCCTCTAGTTCATTGGGAAGGCCAAGTCCCCACTGCTCCTACTGAAAAGCCAGCCCTTTCTTCATCATACTCTTTCTCTCCATGGCTGTCCTTAGCTTCTATCACTGATGTTTTCCTTTGCCCTCCCTGGCTTGATGATCTGACACCATTTCTTTCTCCCCTTAACCCCCCCCCCTTGCCTTCCCCTTCACCATCATCTTGAATTCATTGTCTCTATCCTCCAAATTTGAGAACCAAAGCTAGCTCCTGTACACACACTGTTTGCCAAACTTAGGGCATGTTTAATGGGCCTAGATTACTGTTAAAAATTCAGGTTGTCTGCACTTTAACAGGCACCATTGGGACCAGCAAATCCATGATTCAGAAAGCCATTACATGACCTTATGGCCTCACCTTCACATTCATTAAACAAGATATGGTGTAACCACAATACATTCAGTGTTTTTAAGTGAAAACTTACTATTTTATATGTAAAAGCTTTTATTCACTTCTTATACAACCTGATTGTTAATGAATCCTATTAGCAAAATTCATACAAAACTATTTTATACCTTCATCCTCTGTGTGTATTGGGCTACAATTCCCTTGACAAAAAGCCTAGGAAGTGGAAGTGCTGGTAAAGTATTACAAACTACTGCACATGCAAAGTAGCAGGCTGGGAAAGTCTCATTAAATAATATTTTCCGATTTTATGGAATCAGAAAGATTATTCGATCTAAAGATCTGTTAGCAGAATTTTACTCATAGAATACTTCTTTAATAGAGTTGAAGAATGGAATTTTCTCCCACATCTCTGCTGCTTGAAGGTCTATTTTGAAAGACTAGAAGACTTACTATAAAAACATTAAGAAATTGGTGACAATTGTTCCTTCAAATTCTTTGCTGTTCATAGAAGTGTTATTCTACTCACAAGAAACAGCTAACTTGCAATTTCATAGATATTTATTTAGTGCAAAAACATTTTTATGAATAAACACATACCAAAATAAATTATGTCAGAGCATAACGTATTTCCAGTGGCTACCATCACCCTATTTCAACAATTATCTGAAATTCTGGGACAAAGTCATATTCATCAAATACAAGAGAATGATTCTCATGAATTTTTAAGTTTCCTCCTTGGTACCTCATCCTCCATCTGGAATGCAAAATGTGTATTCGCTGGTATGATCAAGTGATTCAGATGCAGGCCCTAATCGGAGTCACTACTGCTACTTGAGGAATCTGTTGACATAACCTCTACATCATCCTCATTCTCCTTATTATGTCCAGGAGGTTCTAACATAAAGTCATTACTGTGATTAGGAGGAAGCATGTTCATTGATATGTCACTTGATTGCCAGGGATATTGTGGTGCAAGTACATCTGAAGAAAAAAGAAATATACAATTACTCCATGCTCTTTATTTTTTAATAATATATTAAAATGACATGGAAGAACTTTCTGACCAGAAATTTACAGTATAAAATTGCACATCAATTTTACAAACATCAAAGTAAACTAGCCATATATTTGTAATTCCCACTGATTTCAGAAGAACATTCTCTTTTTCCCATTAAACCCTCTGCTGCTAAGAATACCTTGACAGGTAGTGCTCAACTTATAACCATTCATTTTATGACCATTCAAAGTTATAACAACACTGAAAACTGATTTATGACAGGTTTTCACATGACCATTGCAGCATCCCCATGGTCATGTGATCAAAGAGCCAGCATGGTCATACTCCACTGAGCATCAAGGATGCAGCTGTAGAGGTCGTCAACAGTATTAAGTATCTGCGGGTGCAGATAACTAACAGTCTGAACTGGTCTTTCCACATATCATTCTGAGGTTTTGAAGTATTTTTGGCAGGACTACCAGATTCTGTAACAGCTTTGTTCGCTATGCCATCCATCTGATAAAACTCACAATATTTGTTTTTCTCGCTATGTACATGTATATATCCGAACTAGACTGTTGTTTCTCCATGTCATTTATAGGTATAATTTTGTATTTATTTTGTATTCTATTATGTAGTGTATATTGGAGATTTTGACTTTGAGAGCTGTATACAGCAAAATTTCATTTTTATGTCTGCTGATTAGTGTACCGTTCAAAGTGAGAATAAGGTTAGTCTAAGTCTAAAATTCAGACTCTTGGCAACTGACTCATATTTTTGATTATTACAGTGTCCCGGAGTTGTGTGATCACCTTATGCGACCTGATAAAGTCAATGGGAAAGCTAGATTCACTTAACAACTGCAGTGATTCACTTAATGGTGGCAAGAAAGGTGGTAACATGGAGCAAAACACACAACTCTCATTTAGCAATAGAAATTTTGGACTCAATTGGGCTTGTAAATTGAAGATTACCCATAATTAGTTAATCTAAAAAATGATATCAGATTCCTGATTTCAAACCACACTACACATGCTTAATAGATAAAAATAATTGAAACAATATTCCTGTTAAATTTTTTAACAGTTTTTCATTGGGACGCAACTGTTTACTGTATATTTTCTCCCTTTGCAAACTGAATGGATGCTTACTGTGGACAGCAAATGGATAATATTAAATAACTGGGCAAATACTGTCCTCCGTATAAATCAAATAACCTTCTCCAGGCACCAAAACTCAATTTCCAAGAGTAAAACAAATTTGCCCCATAATAAATGCAACTGATATGTATTCCCCATGTGCAAGGAAGTATAAACCATTGACCATAATTTTATTTTCTGCCAGGCAGCTTATAAAGCTTCCCAACAAGCATATCAACAGCCACAATGGGTTCTCCTGCAGCATATGTGTTATCCTCTACTACCTTGAGCCAAGATAGCATACCGAATGTCAAGGTGCAGGTAATGGTGAAATGATTTGCTGATGTTAAAGGATGTAGATACTTTGAGGGAATATTAGTGATTCTGCAAGAAGTCATTGGCATTTGCAAGCAATGTGCTGCCAACCTGAGTTTTAGAAGAACTTAAAGCTCTCACAATGAACAAGACAGCAAATAAAAGCAGGTATTTTTATGCTATCTCCCATTTATTTTAATTGGTCAATAAGCTAATTTGCTTTTCTCTCTCACTTCTATCAACCCGAGAAATTTCTGGTTTAGCATGTACCTCTTTTTTCTACTATTTTTCAAGACACCTATCCACCCTTTTATTTTTGTCTAATTTATTTCTTAGGCTATTACTACCAGAATCTTGTCTTCTTTAGAAATTCAACTCTTCTCACCATTAGTAAAATTGTATTTTTTCCATTTAAAAAAATCACAGGATTAAATTCTTCACTCAGAAGTCTTCTTTCCTCTAAAATTAGCAATTTATACAATTTCACCAGAAAATCATCTTACAGAAAAAGAAGGCAACCTTATTCCCTCCCTAGATTTCAACTTCAGTGGTAAGGTGATGCTGATATTCCCCCCCCCCCAAAAAAAACAGAGCCCTGGTGGTACAATGTTAGAACACAGTATTGCAGACAAATTCTGCCCACAGCCTGTAGTTTGGTCCTGATCAACCTGGAGGTTGACTCGATCTTCCATCCTTCCGAGGTTGGTAAAATGAGGACCCAGATAGTTGGTGGCAATATGCTGACATTGTAAACCATCCAGAGAATGCTGTAAAGAACTATGGGGCAGTATATAATGCTGCTAAGTGCTAAAATAGCTGAAGTCACTTGTTTTTCCATTACAGACCAGCTTTGATTTAAAAGTTAGAAATAATCTCCTGATAAAATTCTAAATCTTTTTAAAACAATTCTTTTACTCAAGCTTGTGCGAATACTGTACACACATTTCACTACAGTGATAAGTAAATGCTTTTAATATTTTCATTATTAATCTCTGAATATATTTCAATCTTTATTTTAAATAAATTCTTAGTTTATTTCAAGGGACTTTTCTTTATTTTCCTAATTTCATTAACTTCTGAGATTTACAACATTTGTCATGCCTGAGGTTACACGCTGCATATCCATATGTATATATGCATTTTATATACATAAAGTGTGCATATGAACACACTTGACAACAGACTCATTTCTCTTAAATTTCTATTACCTGGCAATCTGCCGGCTGCAAGTGCATCTCCTGGTAAGTGTCCATTAACTCCATTTGCTGAAGGATTGTTCATCTGACCCAAAAGACCACTCCTCATCTCCAAATCAGTTGGATATGGTCTTCGAGGATCCCCTTAAAAATAATAATTTTGTTTGCAATTCTGAATAAGCAAATATAAGTGAAATATATAATAGTGGTTTTCTTTAATGATCAGTTTTACTATTGCTTTCATTTACCTATTACTTTGTTTTAACCTTCTGTAAACCTCCTGAAATCATTCATGAATGGCCAGCTTTTAAAATAGCATGAATGAACAAATAATTTATTTTCCCTGTCATACTCTTCATAAAAAAAATCTTAGATAAGTTAACAGTTGCTCACTTGGTAGCACAAAGCATGCATGCATTCAGTAGTCAAAAATTCAGAGTCAAAGGAAAAAGATTCAGCACTCAAAGGTAACTCCTTAAAGCAGCTGCACATTTTCTAAGGCTGCCTCTAAAGCTATAGCTTAATTCTAGAAGACAGTTTCAAGGAATTGCATGTTACATTCATACACATGTGCTCCAAAGCTTATTTCACTTTAATAATACAAAGCACTGCATAAATCTCCCGTGTTAGAAAATATGTATTTTGTATTACCTGTCAACAAATTTATCAAGTAGTAGTATATATAAACATATTTGTTTATATATGTGAATACCTATTGTCAGTAAAAATAAAATGATATATAGACATATTTATTATTTACCTGGCACCCAAGTTAGAGGAGCACAAACAGCATTGCTGGCACTAATTCTATGAGCATATTTAATTATTTCTTCAGACGAAATAGCACCTGTAAGAAATGTAGATACAATGAATGCATGCAGCTATCCATTCTGTAACATAAAATTCACTATTAATCCTTTCAAGTAAAAAAATGTTGAAGCACTAAGATTATAAAATGATCGTTTCCTTTTGTTTTCCCGAGCCCTTTCTTTCTTTTTGGGCAGCTCTATGTGCATTTCAACCTCTCTTCTATAATGGAAATTTATCTTGTAAGGTGCTACATTTTGGTATGGTATGATGGTTCTCATGAGAAACACTTTAAAATACCCAAATGAAAATGATTCCTGTGTCTTCAAATTAAATTCTTGTGCAAAAATGATGCAATAAAAGCCAAACATTCAGAACATTCCTCCCTGCTGATTCATGAATATACTACAGACAACAGACATTCCAGTAGTTTTACTTTCTGTTCTGCTCTATAATTCTACATAAATTACAATTCCCTGTTGCTCTAATGTAAACAATGCTGGGAGTTGAAATTTCCGAATCTCCAGAAAGCCATTGTTTCCCCTTCTCATAATTTTATCTAGCATCCTGTGAAGCACCAAAAACTGTCCTTACAAAGCTAGAGAAATTAAACCAGGAATATGTGTGTTGTTCAATTGCTCTGTTTAGTTTCACCTCAATCCTCTTCTAAATAATTGATCCAGCAGGAAGCTATTGATGAACTCAAAGATCTCATAGAAGATTGCAAGATTTTATTTAATTTGTTTTGGTCACAGCTTTATCAAGGTGCAAATGACCGAAAATGCCTTTAGGTGAACAAGAATAAATGATACACTGAATTGTCTTGTTTTTGAAATGTACCATGAATTTTAAAAAAATATATAGGGTAATTATTGATGAAAATAAATTATGATTGAAACAAATGTTTATAAATTTCATGTGACATGCAATGTTCAACTTATGGTTGCAGTAACAGACTTAAAAAGAAATAATTAAAAACACTTACCTTTTCTTGCCTTTTCTATTGATTTCAGTTTTTCTTTTGCTTGATAAACAGCTGTAGCCTATATGTAAAATACTATGTATTGTTATAGCAATAGCAATAGCACTTAGACTGATATACTGCTTCATAGTGTTTTTACAGCCCTCTCTAAGTGGTTTACAGAGTCAGCCTATTGCTACCAACAATCTGGGTTCTCATTTTACCGACCTCGGAAGGATGGAAGGCTAAGTCAAAACTTGAGATTTGAACTGCCAAACTGCAATCAGCTGCAATGGGCTATTAATTAAATGAGAACTGGCTGGCTTCATATAAAATGCTAAAGAAAAAACTAAATTGATTGATTTTCTACAGCATGCTAGCCAAAATATGGTTTTGGTCTAAAGAATTGTACACTTCAACCTCTTCCTTTATTACAGTTCCACATACTGTATAAATTTAGACAATTTGATAATCAGGGGTTTCAGGCTTGAGGAGCTATCTTTTTTTAGTAACATGCTGTAGGATTCATCTAAAATATTCACATGGTTACCAGCTAGCACATCCAAATTTCAAGAAAAAAACCTGCAGACTAGCACAGAGAAAGAAAACAGATTTCAAGAAAGCATAGACAACTTTGGCTTGCAGTAACATAGCAACCAAAGGAAAGTATTAAAGATATTAAAAATAAACTAGCCTATTACTAGAACATTTAATACTAATAAACTATACCAACTTTCTGTATGCATGATTTAATAGGCACAAACATCAAAAGATATCGAGCACTTCACTCACCAGAATATGCTCTGCTTCTTTCAGTTGTTTTTGAAGCTGCTGAATATCATTGTCTCTTTTCTCTACAACTTTTTCCAATACCTGCATTTCATGGTGGATTTTCCCTTGATCAAGAGCTAGTTTCATCAATTCTTGGAACTCTTTATCCCGATGAATTAACAATTCCAGGATCTGTGCAATAAATAATTATATAACAGGAAAATGTAACTCTTGTCAATTTCAGGATTTCCAATAAAATCAAATATTGTAGTAGCTATCTAGATTTTCTAATAGCTGTAGTTATAGATCTCAGAGCCTGGATGAAAAAAAGCATAAATTTATTTATGTAATAGCATAAATAAAAGTAGAAAACAGACATACTACTTTACTTTTCAGGCTGGTCAACCTGTAGTTAATTAACACAATATTTTTTCTATAGTTTTATAAGATTTTTAAACTCTTTACCTGGCTCTCTTCCCCAGGTTGTGCTAGCTTCTGATTTCTTGAAATTGCCAAAACTTCAATCAGTTCTCTAAAGCAAAACAGTATAAGTTGTGGGCAAAAAGGAGAGTTTTAGTGTATTATCCATTCCTCCAAAGCAAATAAATTAAGTCTTCCTTTCATATTAAATGCCATTCCCCTGTTGTTTCAGCTAATCAGGGTAAATCCAGTTAGATTTGATATTTGACAGAATTAATTGTTATAAAAATGATAAATAAATGCAGTTAGTAAACAAATTAAAAGAATTTAGGTGGTCTTATAGTAAAAATATAACAATGGATAGGGATTTTAGTTTATTTATATATATATAGTGAAATTGAGCTAGAAGGGGCATGGTGTTTAAAGTGGACATCCTGTCTGTGATGGCACCAGTTGGGCCATTGTGGGTAATTTTTTTTCTAATCATCAATTGCTAGTGACTATGGATCGTCAGGTGAAGTCGCATTTGCAATGTAAAGGAATTTTTTAAAATTCTGCTCAGAGGTGCATCAAAATAAATCTACATTCAATTCAGAAAAGTAAGTTTTGCACCCCACAGACCTGAGCATGTAAAATGTTTGAAGAACAATTTTCACACAAAAGCCAGATTCAAAAAAAGAACAAGAGTTATATCCTGTCTCACATATCTTGAGCACACTTGCTTCTCAAGTTTGTTCCTGCAAGTCTGCCAGCCCTCCACAACCGTTTTGCAGGGAAATAGAAAAGCCCACTTTATGGTTAACCACTAGCCAGTTTGGGCTATTGGCAAATGCACCAGGTTAGAAAGGAAGTGAGTTGAAGTCATGCCTTAGCCATGAAAGTCAACTGGGAGACTTTAGGCGAGTCATTCTCCCTTGTCAGCCCAATCCACCTCATAGGGTTGTCGGGGAAAAAAATAGGAGGAGGAAGGTGTGTTCGTCGCCTTGAGTTATTTGTAAAAGTAATAAAGGCGAGATATAAATAAATAGTTTCTTCTTAATGAACCTAGAAATCAATAATTTGAAATTGGGTACTTATTAGCCGTCCAATAACGTTGTATTCACGTCAAGACGCCCCAAGTCCCGCTTTTTAAACCATCCCTTTGGCCGAGGATAGGAGCCCTGAACACAAGAAGAGGAATTCCCGTTTAGGCTCTTCCACAGCCAGCGCCAAGTTCCGCGGCGGAGCCGAAGAGATCCACGACGCGACGTCCAGCAGCGCCTACCTGGCCAGCAACTCCAGATCGTCCAAGGCAGCCAGCAGCTTCTCCCTGGTGCTGCTCTGCTCCCCGCTCGCTCCGGCCGCCATCCCGCAACCTCTGCTGGCCGGAAGGGGAAGCCGCGGCAAAGATCGGAGGAAAGTACTGCAGCCGGGCAGCAGCCAGCAGGCTGAGAGCGGCCCCTGGTGACCTCGGCGTCAAGGCCTGCGCAGGGAAAAGGGAGAAGGAAATTCACGCGGCTTTAACCCCCCCCGTTCTGTTCCGGAGCCTCGCATTATATTCAATAAGACCGCTTTCTTCCCTTCCCAGGGCTCCTGCTGGGAAACACAACCCCGTTTTAAAGAGGGTGGCCGGCCCATGGAGCCTGCATTTAACCTCTTGCACCTCTTCATAAGTTTCGGCGAAGGGTTTAGTTGGAGGGCATAAATAAAATTAAAACTCTTTGGATAAAAGGCAGGGAAGATGAAGTTTTCTTTGCAGCTATTGTTACGTTGGGAAAGGTGAAACGAAAAACGACATCAGCGGGAAATGATTATAGGATTCGGTTATAAAATCGGTTATAGAGCCGATGGCTGTCACCGCGACTCCAAAGGCCAGGGTAAGGATAGATCGTTATGGAGAAAACCTGTCTGCGGTCACTAGGAATTAGAAATAACTCGACACTACGTAATCAAATCCCTAAAATACTTCGAAGGAGGGGCGGGGCAATCGGGGCATCAAAGCACCAACTTGAGCGCTTTCAGGGTAACGCGGCCCCGAAATAAAGCCCAAAGGGTTCAAAACGTCTTACGCGGCGCCAAGCAGGACCACTGTGTCTCCGCCAGTGGCTTCCGCTTCCTCCCTAGAGCAGGAAGAAGAATAAACGCACCAAGAGGACTCGGCTGCCTTCGGATCGGTTCCTGTATTTCTGCGCAGGCGCCGGGCGGGCGGTACTGTTTTCGGGAGCGGCGGGGGCCCGCATGAAGGAGGTCGATCATGGCCGCCTCCATGATCTGTACGCGGGTAGTTACCGCGGCCGCCCGGCATCTGAGCGGGTGTCAAGGTGGCGGCGGCCACGCGACTTTGAATGCGGCTGCCAAGGTGAACGAGCGCGCAGGTGATCCCTGGTAGGGAAGGGGCATGGGGACGTCCTTCCCGCCCGCCGCAGCTTCTTGGGAGTTCAGCTGCAAGAGGCAAACACTGACCCGAGGTGCCCCGAAGGGGATCGGCTGCCTCCTTCCGCCCCGCCTTGCCTCCTTGCTTTACAGGGAAAGGGCACAGATGGAGGGCAACTGCCCGGCCATTATTCTTACCCTCACCCGCTCCTCTTCAGGTGTCTCTGGCAGCTACCTGGCTTATTTCAGCACCTTTCAGGGGTTGGGAAGAAGAGTGGATGCAGATGAAAGCAGAGAGGGCTGGCCGGAATTGGGGAACCTGCCAAGGAAAGTCCAAACTGAATCTCAGTTTGAAGGATAGGGAGGAGAGTTGTGATCACTTGGCTAAAGCAAGGTCATTCAGAAAGATCATGACCTGTGTACTCTTTCAGTCTGCTTCTGGCATCATAAAGGGAAAACCAAGGTATATTATTAAGGGTTGCCTTTACGTATTTTGGGTGCAGGTTTTGCTCAATTACAAGTGGAACAGCTACAGTAAAGGACTGTGAGCATTGAAATTCCATATGTTTTTTTAGAAAGAAGAAATAAGACATTGATAACTGCAGCCTCTTCTGCACTTGTGGGAGAATATTATCGGGTGCTGTTGATTGCCATTGTGTATTGATAGTTGGGGGCAATGTATGTGTGGAATTTTCACTTAGGTATTTTTTTAGGTATACAGTCCTAAGATGAAGTTGGTACCTTTTCATATCCCTGCAATATTATGACTCACAGTGTGTTTAGAGCTTCATCCTGTTAGTAGAGATTCTTGCAACAGTGTACTGTGTCTTTATTGAACATGCTAAGCCAGCATTCACTGTTTTTGTTGGAAAAGATATGTGAAACCTTAGGATAATCATCTATCTTAGAGATACATTGAATCAAGTTTCAGTGAGTGAGGCAATAGGAATTTAAGGGATCCTTCCCTATAAAACAAACATTGTCATCACTGGAATCTGCTCTTCATATGTTTGTAGAACTGAATCTTGCCTCAGTCAAAAGAGATGCAGGCAGTCTTCATGTTGATGTTCAGGAGGCTGGAAAGAGCTGCGAAATTCTTGCTAAAGATTTTGGCCTCCATTAATCAACAATAAGGCAGATACTGTACAAATGGAGAAAATACAACACTTTTGTTCCTAGGGATGGATCCATTTCTCAGATCCAGCTTAATGTCAGGGCTGCTTCACTTAATAACCAAGAAAGAAACCACTCAACTCCATTTTGCAGAATTAAGAGTACTTTTACTGGTTATAAGTAAATAGAAGCTAAGCAAAGCTGGATCTGAGATAAAAGCGCGCGCAAGCATAGATATCAATGTATGACCCATTCCCCTCCCCTTGGTAACCCCAGCCCATAGTCCAACCCAATTACTCCACAGGTGTCATGAAAAACCATCATCAGGTTGGTATGCTGGACAGTTGGCCTTGGCGGGAAACTCCTTTCCCCGCCACATGTGCAGTAGATGGTGAGAACAACTCCCTTCTTACAGTCTCTTCTGTACAGAATATTTCCCACACCCAAATACCATCCCCCCCTTTCAATAGCAGCCAAAAAGCAAGCAGCAAAACAGAGGCTGACATCCAGTATTCATGAGATCACAAACAAGTACCTAAGTATCAGTATCTAATGTCAGCATCAACAAATCTTTCATAAGGAAAATACTGAACAAGAGTAGAAGCAGGGGCAGCTGTGGCTAAGGGGGGGGGGTGGAATTTGCTTACAATCTTTCACACTGCTCCTAGCCATAGTTATTTATTGTCACCACTCTGTAGATTACTGTGACATGCTCTACATGTGGCTGCTATTGAAGACCATATTTCATTATATGCTCATGTCACACCACAGTTGCATGAGCTGCATTAGCTTCCAGTTCATTTCCAGATGCAATTCAAGCTGCAGGTTAAAGCTCTGAATGACATGAGGCCATGTTCTACAGAATAGCGTCTTCTGAGGAAATTTGCTCACCCCACCAAATAAGTTCCAGTGTTTTTTTTATTAAATGGTGTCATCTGGTAAACACAACTTTTCTGAGGCTGCCCCAATCCTTTGCCCCCTAAGATTCAAAGAACCCCTCTATTAGCCTCTCAAAAGTTGTGAAGACTTAGTTGTTCACTTGATTAGACTGAGATGGAAGTGAACCCAGCAAACGGAGAGTTGGTGGAAATTTGTGATGCTGTCATGAGAAGTATAGTTCTTTGGGGATTTTGTGAGCTTAGATTACTATTTTGAATTGCCTAGGATTATCATTTATAAAATAGCCATGTAATTTTTTAAGTAAGTAATTTGAGTATGCAAAAATATTTTAAAATTTCAGTAAACAGAGTACATACTATTCTATGCAAAATTAGAAGTTATTGTAATTACCAAGTTAAGGAATTGAATGCCTACAGAACCAAAGCAGCAACAGCCATACAAAACAAAGGCCAGAAAAATTAGAGTTTTTTGCAGTCTCTGACAGACCATAAATGTAGATGTACAAATTGAATAAAGTATTATAGCTTCCCCAACAAAATATTTCTTGCATAGAACCAAGTATCTTCAATTTTCTGCTTGTCCTTTCCATATGCTAAGAGTTTTCTTCATATGCGTGGCTTGTGCATTTTCATTAGCTTCATTGCCAAGGAAATGTTTCTATCTTGTTTTTTGCCTGATCTTTATTAACTAGTTTAATGGTTTACCTCCATTTGGCAAAAATGTCTCCTTTTTTTCTTATTTCCGAGTTGCAGATGTATTATATCTGACAATGCTGAAAATAGGACAATTTATTCTATGTGGAGCAGTTTATGATTGCTTGCAGGGTAAAAATATTTACAAAGTATTTGCTAACCTGTTGGACAAGAATGGGAAGAACCAGATTCACATCCAGCCATTGAAGCACAGTGAAAGCTTTGGGGCAAGTCATTGTCTCTCAGCCCGTTCCACAAGACTGTTGTTGTGGGGACAATGCAGATGAGAATACTGCAATTTTTTGCATCCTATTTGACCTCCAGGAGGAGAGGAAGGATGCAAATTTAATACATGCATTATAATACATACCCATGAAAAATACTTGAATGGTATTTGCTATCCAAACCTTTAATTTAGAGAATGAATGTACATTTAATTTACTTAAGACTGATTTAACTATTCTCAGAGAAATAATGCAAAACAAGTTACTAGAGATGAACACTGCCCTTTAAAACTAGCCTAATAAAAGTTTGAGATCACTTTAGGAAGGTTCTATGTTTCTTATATATGAGCACTTAGGATAGATGGTTATGTAGAGGAAAGGCAATGCACCTTTTGAAAGAGAAGGGGTTTTCTAGGAGGAAGACAGGGAAACTCAATGTGTTGCAACTCATTGCTGTCAGCTTGAACAAGAGTGTGACCTGGAATATTCTTAGGATCTGTCCTTAAGCTCCATTGCCAGGCCAAGAGAAGAAGATCAATTTATGATTTCAGCTGTCGTATTGAAAACTGTTCCATTCGTACATCTTTACTTGCTCCTGCTAAGCTCTAATTGCTCAGCTCTATTTGCTTGCATGTTTTCTACTAGGAAAAAAATGAAAAAAGAAATAATTGAAGTCTTTGAAAAGCCAAAGATAATTCTCTCTCCCTCTCAATGATTCAGCTCAGAGCAACACATGTGGGACAGAGTTTTTGGCAAGATGGAACAGCAGTGAGTCAATTCAATTTCTAACGGTAAACCAACCTTTTACTGTCAGCCAACTGATTATACATTATTGAATGGCTGTTCTGCACTTTAAAAAGGGTTGCATCATTGATGCAGGTTGATTTATAATGTAAAGGTTTGTTTATCAGACATACTGTGGGGCAAAAAAGTATTTAGTCAGCCACCAATTGTGCAAGTTCTCCCACTTAAAAAGATGAGAGAGGCCTGTAATTGACATCATAGGTAGACCTCAACTATGAGTGACAAAATGAGAAAACAAATCCGGACAATCACATTGTCTGACTTGGAAAGAATTTTTTTGCTAATTATGGTGGAAAATAAGTATTTGGTCACCTACAAACAAGATTTCTGGCTCTCACAGACATGTAACTTCTTCTTTAAGAGGCTCCTCTGTCCTCCACTCATTACCTGTATTAATGGCACCTGTTTGAACTTGTTAGCAGTATAAATCACCAGGTAAGTTAGCCAGGCAACTTTCATGTTCTGTTCTGCCGATTCTTCAATTGGGCTAGAACATATTTTTATGTACATCTAAGATTTGGACTTCTCTGTTATGTTCTTTTGACCTGAGAATATGGACAAGAAACTTGTGTTAGACTGTATCTCAACTCAACTTCTACACATCACAGCTGAGTTTATCAAGTTTCAGAAGATTAGCTGAACAGGTCGAAAGGTAACTTCATCCTTAAAGAATGAAAAGTTGCTGAATATAAGGGGTGTATAAATAAAAAAAATAGTTCTCCTTTCAGGTGAAGGGAATTTAGAAGGTGGTAACTACATAACTGCAGATGCTCTTAGAAAAAGCAGATTATAGTTTTGTTTTGATCTAGTTTCAAGTCTTGGTTGTGAAACCTATTGGATGAGCTATATAGGGAGAGAAGTATTAGGAATGCAACCTAGTTGGGTTTTCTTGACCTCTCAGTGTTTTTTGATACTGTTAACCATAATATTATTCCAGACCAGCTTTTTGTATTGGAAATTGGGGTTGTTGTTTTTTTACAATGGTCTCATTACATTTATACAGTGGTCGTGTGAAAGTCAAGTTTTTATGGATTTTATACTGTTACAAATGTTTGAAATCTTTATGCAACTTTCAGGGGCAATCATCAGATGAAATTAAAACTATTCTAAATATCTCATTCTCTTTTTAAATATTATGATAAACTGTGTTATGGATTAATATCTTGAGAAAATGGTAGGCTAGTTAAAACCCAGTATGTTGAGGTTATATCCCAATAAGCAACATAGTTATCTAGTTTGGGAATTTGCCTGTTTTGGATAAGAGAGAGTAGTTACATAAACCTGGAGATATGCTTATACCATAACCATCATTGGCTTCAAGGACAAAGAGTGTCCTTTTTCCGGTTACAGTTATTCCTGGATATGGGTTGCTCTGAACTACTTTTAGATTTGATTATTGCAATGTGCTATCCTTGCTATTACAATTTTAAAATATTACATTTGTTCTGAAGGAGCTGTCATTTTGCTACTTAGACAGATTAAGCATACTTATTCTGACAAACAAAACTCCCTATAGATTCTGGCTATTGGATATAAATACTTGTACCATGATTTGATATTCCTTTATCAACTAATCTTAGTCTTATGCCATCTTGAGGGTACAGCATACATTAGGAATTCATTTACAGAATTTATATCAAGAATGTCCTCCATTATGGCATTTGCTCTACTTAGTTAAGTTGAGCAATAGGCATTTGAGATTTAGGGTGTATGTGTGTCTTTATCCTGACCTTTGTTTATATGCAGATGCTGAGTGTTTTTGTTTGGATAGTATTGGGAGGTGAGTTCCTTCAGATCAGTTTTGTCTCCTAGCAACTACCCTGACAACCTGTAGTTTTCTTGGCAAGATTTCAGAAGTAACTTGTCCTTATCTTCTTCCTAGAGCTGAGATAGAAGGGCCAGCCCAAGGTCACCCAGCTGTCTTCATCCTAAAGTGGGACTAGAACATTCAGTCTCCTTGTTTCTAGTCCTGATGCCTTTATCACTACACCAAACTGACTCTTTTTTAACAATATTGTTATAAAATAGACACAGAAAATTAAGAAATGATGGTTTGCTCTCAGAGATTTTTTTTAAGTAGTCATTTTTTAAATGTGGTTGTATTAAACTGCTTATATTTTAATTCAAATGAATCCCTGCTTTTGAATTGTTTAAAAAACAGAATAAATGAAGATTGCTACACAAGTTGAGACTGGGGTGATGACATAAGAGTTTATACTTGAATGAGATGGTGGTAATAATGTGGGGAATAACGTGTTCTCCATTATGTGGAGAATACTGTGGAGAAACAACACGTTTCTAATCTGCTAAACAATTTGTTTCCTGACTGGCTTCCAGCTTCCCATTATCTGCTGGATGTGTTTCCCTTTCCCCTTTCTTTTGTCATCTAGAGAGCATCATTAAGAGCTGTTAGATGTACTGAAGGGGTGGCGTTAGGTGCTTCTATTTCTGCAAGGCTATGGGGGAAGTCTCCTCCACTTGTAACCTTCCCTGCTGGCTTCCCAAATTGTGGACATGTCACCATGCATGGGGGGTAATTACACAGTAATGTTTTATAGTGGCCAGATGTGCATGAAGGCAAGGGGAAATTCTTCGGCAGGCTGCCAGAACAGAATTCAAATCTCAAAAGATTTCAGCTCCACTCCTGCAGCTTCATGAAGGATTTCCCCTCTATGCATGGAAGGGAGCTGGGCTGCAGGACTATTGGAGACAAAATAGGCTGCTGCCAGGAGGATTTCAGCTTTTCTTGGGTTTTGTTCCATCTATTTAATGGCCTGGGAGATTGGCTAAACTTACAGCCATACAAGGCTGTATGCAAGGATACAAGAATTGCAATTGCTGAGCAAAGTAGTCACATGAATGTCTCATTTAATGACCACTCAAGGACCACAATTCCTATCCCAATTGTGGTCATAAATCAAGAATTCCCTATAATGATATTCCAAATTAGTTATACAATTTATCAGAAGCCGCACGAGCGATCGTGGGTGCACCTCGGTTCACCCACGTAACACCTATCCTCCGTGAGCTGCACTGGCTGCCTATTGGTCTTCGGATACGCTTCAAGGTGCTAGTTGTCACTTATAAAGCCCTTCATGGTATTGGACCTGGGTACTTGAGAGACCGCCTACTGCCAATTACCTCCAATAGACCGATCAGATCCCACAGATTAGGCCTCCTCCGAATTCCATCCGCCGGCCAATGCCGACTGGCGACTACCCGGAGGAGAGCCTTCTCTGTGGCTGCTCCGACCCTCTGGAACGAGCCTCCCCGTGGAGATTCGAACCCTCACCACCCTCCAGGCCTTCCGCAAAGCCCTTAAAACCTGGCTGTTCCGACAGGCCTGGGGCTAAAGAGTTTTTGCCCCCCTTCTCGAATGGTATGGTTGTTGTGTGTTTTTTAAATTTTGTATTGTTATGTCTCGTCTTTTTTATTCCCTTGTCTGTACCCCCTTCCCTGATTGAATTGTGAGCCGCCCTGAGTCCCCTTCGGGGAAAAGGGCGGCATACAAATGTAATCAATCAATCAATCAATCAGTGGATGTTGCAATGAAGCAGATGGTTAATGTAATCTCTCTACTACATTCAGCTGTGTTTTGCCTAAAGTCTTACAGTGATGGAACATAGTAACACAGTAGTTTCCCAGGAAGGAAAAAGCAGGCTAAAACAAGACATGGCACAATCCCTACCTGGATCATGAGAAGAGGAAGAGATTTATAGGTTAGCCACTTCCTAGAAACTCCTGTTGGTTAAGTTTTGTCTGACAAGGTTCTGTCTACAAGTTGTAAAAAAATAAAGAACTGAACTGTGGCTGGATTGTGTTATATCTTTCTTGGGCTAGGACTGATAATTACCTATTAAATACTTTAACTTTTGATACTTCTAGAAAGGGTCTACTGTGGATGTTCAATGGGAGGTAAGTTTCTTTTAGTCTTAACTCTCCAGGTTTGGGAATCTCTGCCATTAGGAAAGCCATCTCAATCTTGGTTCCTAGATGTTCGGGTAGTTTCTATATTTTGTCACTTTGCTATCTTAGCTAGGCATCCTAGGAAATTAACTCAACTTATAGTAGATATTTCAAATGGTTCTGTAAGCTTTTTAAAATTTTGTCAGCAAACTGCCAGAGATCCGTACCATCTGAATTAAACTGAATTAAATCTGACTTCTCTGGGGATAGTTAGAATGGTCTTTGTAAAAAGGCATAGAGTTGGATTTTAGGAGATCTTAAAAATGTTTATAATTGCCTAATCAGTAATTATGCCAGTGCTCTGGTTGATAAGAAAAATAGGGAGCAATGTTATTGCAGTTCATCGTTGGTGCATGTCAATCTACTTCAAAAATGGTCCTGTGGTATAGAAACCGAACGGTATAAGCTAAACCACTCTGGTAAGCAGCTCAGTTAAACCTGATTCAAATCCAGTGAGATACAATGTAAAGCCAATTTAAAATGCTGTGGCAATATCTATTGCAAAAGCATATTTCTTTTGTGAGGGCTAGTTGAACTTACTGTCTTTTAACTGCACATTGAGAGTTCAAGCAAGCTCTTTTTCCTTGACCCCCAGCTATTCTACTCAAAAGAAGACCACAAGACTTATATCCAACAGTCTGCTCTATAGGAACAACAGGAAGTGATAAAAAGCATTATGAAAACTGGAACAGAACAAAAAATCTCCAAATTTTAAAGACCCAAAGATCAAAGTCCAACACATGACCTGATCCTTTCTTAAAAGTATTTAATCACATGATAGTTTGTAATCATAGGTTGTTTATATGGACCCTTCAGTATTGGAAATGTTATATTTGGGGAAACAGAGCTTCCATCTCAGCCTGTGAATTTCTATGAGCCAAAGGTTTTTGGTCCATATATACTTCTGCAAATGTCAGGCTGCTTATTTGAAAGAATAAGGCTAAAGGATTAATTAAAACTTTTGTTCAATTGAAAGCTGTGTTCTAATTTCCACAGGTTATAGGCGGAAATCCAGTTTTATTTAATAGACGGGTATTTCAAGTTCAGCAACGAAGGAACTTATCACTGCACGAGTACTTGAGTATGGAATTACTGAAAGATGCTGGCATTTCTGTTCCATATGGATTGGTTGCACAGACACCAGACGAAGCTTACAACATTGCAAAAAAAATAGGTAAATGACTAAATTGTAATTTTATATACAATAAAATTTATAGGTTCATGCAGCACCACGTTTTCATTCTTCAAAGGAAAATACCAAAATCATGAGATTTGGGCCATTTTAAACATGTGTGTTTATTTTAACCCCCATTCCAGAGTCTATCCTTAGCTATTCTAGTAGATGTTGGGAAGAAGCTACTGTAAATTTTAATAATACAGGTCTTCAGGTTGGAATTAATTCGTATTAACAGATAAATGCTACTAAAATGTTATATTAACCTAATTAAAATTATTAAATCACCTAAAATTAAAAATATTAATATTAAAAATCACCTAATTAAAAAAATCCAGTAGTGCAGCTTTATGATAGAAGCTGTCTCTGCACAACAATCTTTATGATTGAGGTTCTTTACAGTTGATACAAGTGTTGATAGTGGCTGTTTATTATTAAATGATTGTCCTACCTTTGTATATATAACTCAAGGCATACCCAATACTCCTTCCTGCTGTTTTCCCCACAGCATCAATCCCGTGAAGTGAGTTGCGTTGAAAGAGATTGACTAAAAGTTGTTTGATTCATTCAGGCAGTAGGGATTTTATTTTGCTACATATCACGATTAAGCATACTAAAACAAATGTGAACCCTAATTGTTTTTTTAATTGGGAATGATGTCAAAAGAAAAGGCAGCAAACTTTTTGTTAACGCTTTTTTTAGTTCCACAAGTGCTAAACTATTGAGCATTTTTAATGCTCAAACATCCTACAACCCCATGCTGCTGCTTTAAGCTTATCTAGAAGTGAAATATTTGGTCTCAGCTGACTGTTTACAAAAGCATTTGTGATAGTAATCTCCTTTCACTAGCAGCTAGTGCACTTCTGACCTGTTTTAGTTAATAAGCAAACAGCAAAGTTACATCTTGAGGAACAAGTTCATAATCTTATTGGAATCTTTTTTGAGCTTTATATTTTTCTAGCTTGACACCAAGGATATTTTACAATAATAAAAAATTGGTTTCATTTTTTTCTTCATTATGCAGAGAATAGTTTCTATCTTTGCATACATTATTTTGTCATTGATTTTCAAAACTAGATGTACAATTGCTATAGATTAAAAGATGTCATGCGATTTTTAATATTTAAATTAAGACAGTTCTTGTCTTGTCCCTTTTTATTCTAGGTACAAAGGATCTTGTTGTAAAGGCACAGGTTTTAGCAGGTGGCAGGGGAAAAGGAACATTTGAAGGTGGCCTTAAAGGAGGAGTGAAAATAGTTTTTTCGTAAGTTAAATCAATAAATGAATACTATTTTAGATTTTAAAAATCTACTACATTTAGATGTTTTCTTGAATTATTTTAATGTCAGAATTCTAATCATGTTTGTTATTTGAAAAATTGACTGTGAGAAGAGCAATGCTGATATGATCTATGTAGTTCTACATTTGGAATCCAAGTGGCCAGATAATGCCTATGGGGAACCTGAACAAATCTTTCCACTTGCAATTATAAGTACCCTATTTTTCGAACTATAAGACACACTGGAGTATAAGATGCACCATGATTTTGAAGAGGTAATTTTAAAAAAAATGTTTTTGCACTCCCAAACCTCTGCATAACTCCTTAAAAAAAAAAAGGCATGCAGAGCTTTGGGAGGCTTGTAGAGTGCTCCTGGGGGCTGGGGGGGAGGCAAAAATGAGCAAAAAATGGCCCCATTTTTCTCAAACATAGGCCGTTTTTTGCAAACATAAAGGGCATGCTGAGTTTTGGGATGCTTGTAGTGTGTTCCTGGGGGCTGGGGGGGGGCTAAAAATGAGCAAAACCAGCCCATTTTTTGCTCATTTTTACACTCCCCAGCCTCCAGGAGCACTTTGCAAAAATCCCAAATCCTCTGAACGTCCATTTTTGCAAAGGGGGCAGGGTTTCAGTAGGCCAAAAATTCAGTAGGCTGTATGCAGTGTATAAGATGCATCCAGATTTTCATCCTCTTTTTCGGGGGGAAAGGTGCGTCTTATATTCAGAAAAATACGGTAACTGGTTTTAAGAGATTCTCTGAACCTAGTAATTAAAGTGTATGTGTAGTCCCAGCAGCCTCATTCTCCATCTGTCAATAACAGAATGCAATATTTAAAAAATACAGTATTTCTACTTTCCTCTATCTTTAATACTTGGTGTTTTTTTTTAGTCCAGAAGAAGCAAAAGATATATCCTCAAAAATGATTGGGAAAAAGTTGTATACCAAACAAACAGGCGAAAAGGGCAGGATATGCAATCAAGTATTTATTTGTGAACGCAGATATCCCAGAAGAGAGTACTATTTTGCCATAACCATGGAACGGTCATTTCAGGCAAGTGCCAAGCATACTCAAAAATCTACCCAGTACAGACAGTTACCCTGTGAAAATATTTTGCTACATAAAATTTTTGTCGATAATCATATAATTTCCAGTTTTCTTTAATATACTTTTATATTAAGTAGCCCCGCTCTACATGGGGCTGCCCTTAAAGAGCATCCAGAAGCTCCAGTTGGTGCAAAATGCAGCGGCCAACATGTTTTATGCAAACTTGGGTGTGCACAAATATCACCTCTCCTGCAGGAGCTGCATTGGTTGGTGATTTGCTTCCGAGTGCAATTCAAGGTGCTGATCATCTTTAAAGCTCTTCATGGCTTGGGACCAGGTTATCTGAGGGACCATCTCTTGCCAGTCATATATACCTGATCCACCAAAGCGGAGAGGAAAGGAATGTTGCGGGCCCCATCCCCTAGGGCAGGGGTATCAAACTCAGGGCCCATGGGCCAGATCCGGCCTGTGGGATGCTGCCTTGGAAGCCGCAAAGGACTGGCCCGTGGTGACCCTCACAAGCTCCGTTTTTGCTGGCAGAGGGTTGCAGGAGGGCATTACAACTGAAAACAGAGCTCAGGAGCCCATTTTCCCTTGCAGAGCACTTGGGCCACCTCAGGCACCTCCAATATGAGTGATGTTGAGCTGGCCATGCCCACCCTGGCCACACCACCCCAGCCCCCTAAGGTCAAACACAACCCTGATGCGGCCCTCAGTGAAATTGTGTTTGACACCCCTGCCCTAGGAAGGTACACCTGGTGGGACCTAGAAGAAGGGCCTTCTCCATGGTGGCTTCCTCTCTCTGGAACATAATTCCTCCAAAGAGTAGAATGGCCCCACTCTAACACTCTTCCAGAAGGGTCTAAAGACCTGGTTTTGCCAGAAGACCTGGGAAATGCAGAGCAGAATGGAGCCCTTAAAAAGGCTCATGTAATGTGTTGTTGCCAGCGAGGGTGGGAGGTTATTATATTATTTTATATATAACATAATGAAAATATTTAAATGATACCTTGCTTGCAACTTTTCGGGTCATGTCTTGTAAAGAATTTGAGGGCTACCTTGTTTCCCCGAAAATACGACATGTCCTGATAATAAGGCAATGCCACATTTTTCTGGTGGGCAAAAATATAAGCCCTGCTTATAAGCCCATCGCGTTGCTTGGTGCCTTCAGGATACCGCTAGGTTGGTGAGCAGCGCTGTGCCCACTGAAGGGGGTTGCCAGGCAGCTGCTCTCTTGCGAGCGGGTTCCCAAAGAGCCAGGCACAGCCTCATGGGTGAATGGCTGTGTTGCCTTACTGAGGTAAATCTTGAAGCCACACCTCTACCGCTCCTCTGACTCTTCAGATTAACCTCAGTCTTCGGCCCAGAAGGAGCTAAATACCTGGTTCTCCTTGGCTTGAAATATTTTCATGTAAGAGAGGGAGGAGCCAATGTCTCCACGGTACGGACGTGCAGTCTCGATGCTCTGAGATTGCAGCCGGTACTTTTTCCACTGGGGGGGGTGGTTCAATTGGACCTAAATCCTCCCGAAAAGACTGTGAACAGGAAGAATATATCTTGCTGATCTCGGGGATATCGCAAAATCCCTGAAAAAAGCAAGAAAAAGTCTTCAAGCTGATGACAAAAGACAGCTTATGCTGATGAAGTGGAGACAGATGGCTATGGAATGGAAGGGAAGAGAAAGTGAAGTGTGATTCAACTGGGGAATTCTTTCTATTTTGGAAAAACAACTGCCCCCCAAAATCTCTTTTTTATGCTAAACTAAACCAACAACCAGAAGAAGCCAGCGGCGAAATTGATCTTCATTTTTTTTTTTTTTTTTTTTTTTGTGGTCAGTATACATTTTTCTTCTTGTAACTATTGAAATGCTCTTCGCAACTTTTTCTTTCTTTCCCCCCCTCTGCTTAAAGTGAACGGACTGGTTTCTCTTCTTTGGTTTCTGCAATATTCTTCAACTAAAGGATTAAAATCTCCCTCTTTAACAAAAATTGTCTACTATTTGCTATTAAACTCCACTTTGTTCCTCCTAAATCTGAGTCAACACAAGAAAGTGAAAAAAAAAGTACTAATTTTGCTGCTCAGAAGCTTAATGTTTTCATGCTTCAAAGCTCTGTAACTAAAAGTGATAAGAGTCAAGGCTAAAACTGTTTATCACAGCTGTTTCTTGAGAGCCTTATCGGTACTGGGAGAAGGGAAAAAAATGGAACCTCTCTCTTGTGAAGATTAAAACTACAACAGCAGTAATTTACAATTTGGAACATGAAACAATCTACAGAAGAGGAAGTTTTAAATTTGCACAAGATTTGGGATGCAATTCAAGAGTTATTCGTAATTTTGAAAATTGACAAGAACATAGAATTTATACCAGAAAAAAATGAGGGAGGTGGAGTTTCAAAAATTAAAAAGAAAAAGGAACACAAAGATAAGAAATCTAATGATTTGATCTCTGAACTGAAAGTGGTTGAAAGCGACAAAATGGGAGTTTGGAAGGAGGATTTCGATGGCCTGGAGCTTTACCCCAAATTTCAAGGCACAAAAGAAGAAGAAAGAGAAAAAATGATGGTTTCAAGGAAAAAACCCTAACAGAAATAGGATTGGCAACTAAAGATAAACCAATTAAAGTAGCAAAAGGGCGTCTAGACTATCTGAGAGAACCAATGGACAATAAGGTGTGGAGAGATGTCCATAAAAACTTTACCAAGGAAATAAATAGAAAACTAACTCCACAAATGGCAAAAGAAATAAGACTACAGGCCTTCTGGAAGGACACAGGTTGATATATGAAAATTGATAATAATAAAAAAAAATAAGTTAAGTTTGATGATTAGTTAGTAGGAATTTAGTAACTCCTTAGATTGCTTGCTTAAATAAATATTTGATAATGGTAACAAGATATATTTCTATGTTGGCTGGAGGTGAGGAAGCTGGATATAAGTAATAAATGATTCTGTTACAAACATTAATGATAATAATGATGAAATGATAAAACTTATAGTTAATGACATATATGTACTGGCTTAATATAAGGAATTTGGATAGAAATTGCAAATAATGATTTGGAGAAAAAAAGTTTACAAATTTAAATAATGTTTATTTTGAATTATGTTATAAAGGTATAATGTTATTGGATAGTCGAAAATAGATAACAAAAAATTAACTAAGCTTTATAATTAGTAAGTAGTAATTTAGTAATTTATAGATGATTATGTTAAAAAATAATTGACAAGGGCAATACATATATGTTGGTTTGATGAGAAGAAAATAGATATAACAGTAAAGGATTTTTTGTTAACCATTATTAATTATAACAACTAACAATGGAATGATAACGATAAGGGATACAGTTAATGATACATACATGTACTATCATAATAAAAGGAACGTGGACACAAATTGTAAACAGTGACTTGAGGGGAGAAAAGGGCTCAGATATTTTGTCAACTAATTTTTGTTTAGAATGTGTTACAAAGGTTTAAGGCTATTGGATGACTTTGTAATAATTAATGAAATGCCGTTAAGGCTGTGTGTTTTTTTAAACTATGGATTATTCTAGGCAAAAGGACATTAAAACAATTTCAGCTAAATGAGAACTATGACATGTTTTATTCTCTTTTATTAGTTTCATTGTTTTATATATGAGGTTTTTATATTCCTATAAGCCGCCTTGAGTCACCATGTGCGAATAGGCAGCAATATAATTTTTCTACAATTAAATTAAAATAAATAAACAAATATTATATAATTAAATATAACATAATAAAAATATTTAAATGATAGCTTGCTTGCAACTTTTCGGGTCATGTCTTGTAAATAATTTGAGGGCTACCGTGTTTCCCCGAAAATACGACATGTCCTGATAATAAGGCAATGCCACATTTTTCTGGTGGGCAAAAATATAAGCCCTCCCCCACAAATAAGCCCCCTGGACAACCCCCCACCTCCGGCCAGGCAGAGTGCCGCTCACCAACCTAGCAGTATTCCGAAGGTGCCAAGCCGTGGGAACCGGGGGGGGAGGCAAAGGTGATCGCGTTGCTTGGTGCCTTCGGGATACTGCTAGGTTGGTGAGCAGTGCTGTGCCCACTGAAGGGTTGCTGGGCAGCTGCTCTCTTGCGAGCGGGCTCCCAAAGAGCCAGGCACAGCCTCATGGGCAAATGGCTGTGTTGCCTTACTGAGGTAAATCTTGACGCCACACCTCTACCTGTCCTCTGACTCTCCAGATTAACCTCAGTCTTCGGCCCAGAAGGAGCTAAATACCTGGCTCTCCTTAGCGTGAAATATTTCCCCTTTTTCTTTTCGCCTTTTTTCTTTCCATTTTGCCTTTGGAGTTTTACCTTAAGAAGTCTTGTGGCGTTGGATGAACCTCCTCTCGTGCACTCTGCAATTGGCCTGGCACAGGAACAGTAGCGCTTCTGAAAGGCACGAGCAGCAGCCTGGTGAAGGAGCTAGGGAACCCAGGCCCTGCAACACAATGTGGAGTCTGGTTTGCAGATCTGATAGAGCTGTCTATTGCCCCCCCATTGAAGGATCCTTCAGGGGGAGGTAACCCTTACCCAGGGGAGTCTGCTTCACCCAGACCCAGACTGGCTCCAATTGCCCGTCTGGAGATTGACCGGACACAGTTAAGAGAGGTCCAGATTTCCACCAAGGTCATAGCAATCATAGAGGCGGCCGGGAGGAGATCCACCAGTCTCATCTATAATGCGACCTGGGTATCCTTCGCAGCCTGGTGCCGCTTGGATCAGATAGAACCGACAGCGGCCACGGTTCCACAGGTCCTGGACTTCCTCCAGGATGGCCTGGAGAAGGGCCTGACCCCCAGCACCGTCAGAAGGCATGTCTCAGCCCTGGCCGCCATCCTGGGGGGAGTGGGCACACAGTCATTGTCCCAACTTCCCATCATTAAACAGTTCCTCAGGGGTGCAACCAACTTCAGACCCCCAGTGATTCCCCATTTCTCCTCATGGGACCTGCCTACAGTGCTCCAGGCTCTCCTGGAAGCACCCTTCGAGCCTCTAAGGGAGGTGAGTCTTCAGCTGCTCACGCTCAAGGTAGTGTTCCTCGTGGCTATTACCTCAACCAGGAGGGTGTCAGAGATTAATGCACTGTCAGCCAGGGCGGATCTCTGCATATTCCACAGTAACAAGGTGGTCCTAAGACTCGACCCGGCCTTCATGCAAAAAATTAATTCTCCCTTTCATAGGGCTCAGGAGATTATCCTCCCAAATTTTTGTCCAGCTCCCGCCAGCGGAAGGGAGAGGTCCTGGCATCGCCTGGATGTCAGAAGGGCTCTGCGCATCTACCTGACGCGCACGTCATCCATCAGGCAGCTGGAGGCCCTCTTCGTCTCCTACTACCCGGGAACCAGGGGAGCGAAAGTCTCCCCAGCCACCATCAGTAGATGGATCATCTCCAAGGCCTACGAGGCACGGGGATTGCAGGTGCCTGAGGGCATCACTGCGCACTCCACCAGGAGTGCAGCTACTTCGGCAGCCTGGGCCACTCAGGCCCCCATCGAGCACATTTGCAGGGCGGCAGCATGGGCTTTGCCCTCTTCGTTCATCAGACACTATAGACTGGACGCCTTCGACTCCACGGAGGCATCCTTTGGGAGGAGGGTCCTCCAGAGAGTGCTGTATACTCGGGGGGACTCAGGCCCTATGGACCCTCCCAGGGACACCTAGCTTTGATAGGTCCCAGCTGTGACTCCTCCCACGCCCCACTTCAGAGATTATCAGTTGGTCTTACCTGAACTGCATGTCTCGAAGCATGGCGTGGAAGCAGTCACTTCCCGCCCGTAGTGTGTCCCGCGCAGGGTGGGCCTGAGTAGAGTGTTACCGATTAGTCAGGGCCCAGGAGGGGAGTGGGGGGGGGTTACCCTGTTTCCTTCCTTCTAGAGACGGCTTGACTGAATCATCGGTTAATCTGGAGAGTCAGAGGAGGGGTAGAGGTGTGGCCTCAAGATTTACCTCAGTCTCCGGGCAGATGGGCCGTGACAATACCCAGCTGTGACTGCTCCCACACCATCTTTCCAGACATGCAGTTCAGGTAAGACCAACTGACATTTTCAGGGAAACACGGTAGTTGGGTATTTGGAAGATATATGTGGGTAGACATTATTTGTCCTCTGGATTAAAACAGTTTTGCATAAAATGAAAACTGTTAAAGCTACTTGGAATCCTTACCTATATGTACTGTGCTACAAGTTGATACCAGACTTATTGTCTGTGACAGTCATCTTATATTAAAAAATCCATAAATGATACATTTTTTCCTACAGGATTACTACTACATGGTTTTTGATATAACAACAAAGAAGGCAGGAATAGTTATCAGAATTTAAAATTATATGGCTATCACATTTATATTAGTAAACTTCTTTTACTGATTTGTCTTCCATTCAGTCACAAGCATTCACCCTAATTAGTTACCATTAATATATAGCTCTATTTTTTGGAAGCCTATTAAAAAGCCTTTGTTCTAACCAGAGGCTAAGCAGAGTATGAATGTGGTTTTCTGGTTTTAAGCAGTACTAACATAGCACTAAGTTGCTAACACATTTCCTCTTTTCAGGGGCCTGTTCTCATTGGCAGTTCTCAGGGTGGTGTCAATATTGAAGATGTGGCTGCCGAGAATCCTGATGCAATCGCAAAGGAACCAATTGACATTGTAGAAGGCATTAAAAAAGAACAAGCCATCAGGGTAATGAACTGACCCTTTTTGCTCAGTGACGGCACGTGTATAACATAAGTGGTGCAACCTGTTGAACTGATAAAAATATATTGGATGGATGCCCAGGGAAATGTTCTATGGGAAGGAAGCTGCAATATAGATTATTGTAATTTGTCCTTAAATAGAATATGTTGATACAATGTATGGCATATTTTGTTTTGCATGTTGGCTTTGTTGCATAACATCCTATTCTTTGACAGAGATGCAGTATGGGAATTTCAAGAATATATTAAATGTTTTAGTGCCAACATCATTTTTGTAAGTTCAATAAGAACTAGGTCTTCGGTTCATCAATGTTGTGTACATTAATTAGCAGTTTCATCAGTGTCATAATTCACTGGCTCTCAATATATTTGTAATGGAAGGTGTGCATGCATTCTGAAACTTTTTAAAAATTCATAAAAATTTAAATTTAAAAATAAAGAAGAAATTGAATTAGGAACAAAAACAAAAATGTTAGTTTACCTTTGTTTGGTTTGTTAGTTACACAATGCTTAGTCAAAACTATACTACAAGTGGATTTCTATTTTTTCCACAAGAGGAATAACTGAATGTTCACTGAGGATCGCAGCACAAATTACGGAAGGAAAGTTTTTGGAAAAACCCTGATGAAAGCAATACATGTAAATCATGAATTTACATGTATTGCTTTCATCAGGGTTTTCCCAAAAATTTTGAAATGTAACAGGAATGTTGGCAATATGGTTCATCTGTCCTCACATAACAGAGGGTCCCTCACTACAGATAACACTTATTGTTGAGTGTCCCAGATGTATGCTATGCATATTTATTTGTAATATATTTACAAAGTATTTGGTTTCTTACTATCTTCCTCTTTTATTTTATTTTTAGCTAGCCCAGAAAATGGGATTTCCTGCTAATTTGGTAGATGAAGCAGCTGAAAATATGATTAAGATATACAACCTTTTCATTAAATTTGATGCCACTATGGTAGAAATAAATCCAATGGTTGAAGATTCAACAGGGATTGGTAAAGTACTTTCTCATGGACTTCTTTAGTATGATGACATATAAAAATCTTGTTTCAGTATCCAATTCTAGTTTCACTAAAAAGGAAATTATGAACAATAAAACGTACTCGAGATCATGGTATGATGGAAGGGCAATCTTTATGTCCATATTACTACTCAATCTCCACAATGGTACTCTTGTAAAATGCTATATATCATTAGTATTCTAGAATGTGTTGGGACCAGTTTACTGCAGCTGCAGTTAAATGTAAGGATGGCTTAGCATTGTATATGCCTCAATCTATGGTTTCTTCAGCAAACTATGCCACATTTTTTAAAAACATTCATCATAAGCATGCAATCTTTAAAAGCAATTTATGTCAAAATTAATGCTGCCTCCTTTTTTGTACATAATAGAAGTCTTATGATGTAATATATTTTGATTTTGGCAAGGTTGTTATACTCTTTTTAACAAATTAGTAAAATATAGATAAGGTTGTACTATTTTATAGAGATATTTATCTGTCATAATTGTTTGATTGTATTTGTACTGAATGCTCTTCAGTGAGTCTGATCTATTTGGAAGAAATGACAAATGAGATGCAATGTAGTGTTTACTAACTTTATATCAGTTTTGGATAAAGAAACAGAGAAGTTGCAGCACAATAAGGATGGATGCATACATAAAGATTCTAGAGTTGTAAACCAAATCTAAATACATATCAGTTCGTATTAGCATTATGCAGCAGCTAAACTGGCAAGATGCATAGTGCCCAATTCATAAGGAATAATGGTCACTTTATCACTTTATTCTACTTTGGTCAGAGCTCACTTGGAATTCTGTGTTTAGTTTTAAGCACTGCAGTTTAAAAAGGATGTTGGCAAATTCTCTGGAATGTATCCAGAGAAGGGTGATGAAATTGATGATGTGCTTGGAAACCAAATACTATAAAGAAAGTTGGTACGTTTAGTCTGGAGAAAGGTCAATGAAGAGGTGACATGACAGCCATCTTCAAATACTGAAAGCTGCCACAGATGAAGGAACCAATTTCTTGGCTCCAAATAGTGGAAGTAGAGCCAGTGGGTTTAGTCAATGCCCCCCGCAAAGGGAAGGATTTAGATAAAACTCCTCTTATAATTGGTAAGCATCTCAATGCCAAAGGTTGCTGATTCACAATAATCCCTCACCTTATTCCATGTTTATTAAAATGATAATGTCCTCTAGAGGTGCCCTGGTTCCCCACTCTCATCACTGGACTAAACCTTAGAAGAATAATCTGATGATACAGACTGTTTGTTGATGAAACAGACTGTCTCCAAAAGGGATGGATTCTAGATCTATGTATTTGAATTCAAGCATTGATGGCTTTCTTTAGTGTTCTTCTACTGCAGTAGAAGAATTTACTGCAATAATGCTCTTCTCATTCCATGATTCTGTGAATTCAGTCATTCAGTCAGACGTTAGCCTACTTGGGTCTCAGAGTATTATGGGATAAAGAAAGAGGAGGGTGGCTGGAATCTTGACCCAACCTTGTCCAGTATTTTTTTAAATAAAAGGTTAAAAACAAAACAAAAATTCAGAACAAGTACCTGCAATTTAGAAGGCAGACATGTTACACTGACTCATATTAGATCACAAAGAATGCAGTTATCTGTCATTTTGCAGAACTGCATTTAGTGAGGGGGAACGGTAGTAGTGTAACATCACACCTAACTTCCAGAACATAATTTTCTAGGAGAGAAGTTTAGGTTTTAGTGCTAAGGGGTCTAAACACAATTTGTTTGTCTTCCAAGTGATGTGTATGGACGCAAAGATAAATTTTGATAGCAATTCGGCTTATCGTCAGCAGAAAATCTTCGACCTGCAGGACTGGACCCAGGAGGATAAGAGAGACAGAGATGCAGCAAAGGCAGATCTCAATTACATAGGATTAGATGGAAACATTGGATGCCTGGGTATGTTTTGCTCATCCACTGTAGGAAGCTTAAAACATGGATGCTCTGGATCGTAGTGATTCTTTTTTATCCTCACCCTTTGTCTTTCTCTCTGCCCACCCCACGTTCACTCTAGTGAATGGAGCTGGTCTGGCAATGGCTACAATGGATATAATTAAACTTCATGGAGGCACTCCAGCAAATTTTCTTGATGTCGGAGGTGGTGCTACAGTGCAACAAGTAACTGAGGCCTTTAAGCTTATAACTTCAGATAAAAAGGTATGAACAGAATCTTTGATTTATTTCATTGTTTTTTCTTTCAAACTTTTTCTGAGCTGGAGGACCCAAAGGCTAGTGTATCATAAACAAGGACTTTTTTTCTGTCAAAACACCTGTTGAGTATTTATAGATAGTATAATCTCACATACTATATTCTCATATTCAGAAACAAGTCTCAAAAAGCTTTCAGTATGCTGTCTACTAAAAAGTGTGCACAGACTTATAATCTTGTGTAGAAAAATCTTGTTACTGTTTGTTAATTGTTAAAATCTGAATCTGAATATTTGTAAGACATTCACTATTTTCACTTGTGCATTACATCCTCTCTGTGAAAAAGCCAGTTTTGAAGTTGTTTATGTCCTTGTTTTGCCAAGGCCTTTAGCTAAAAGCAAGTAAATTTCTTTTATCTATAAATTTCTATAGTGTAATAGTAAAATGTATACATCTGGCTCCCTGACAACTTCCCATTCAATGACTGACTAAATCTAGCTCTGCTTAAACTTTCATTAATTTGTTGTAGCCTCTGCTACCTACTAATTCTTTCTAAATCTAAATAGATGGCCATACTTCCATATCATCTATATACTATTAACATTCTCGATTCCATAACCTCTAACCAGGCAAAGTTTAATGGTGAGAACAATCAACAGTGGAACCGCTTGCCTTTAGAAATTGTGAGTGCTCCATCCCTGGAGGCTTTTAAGAGACTGGACAGCCATTAGTCTGAAATGTTATAGTTTCTCCTGTTTGACCAGGGGCTTGGACTAGAGACCTCCCAAGTCACTTCCAACTCTGATATTCTTTTCCATTCTACAAAATGGTGATCGTAGGACAAATATTTTCAAATCAAGCTATTCCAATGGGCTAACTTGCAGAATTTCTCCAAAATCTGGGACCCATAACACTCATGGTATTGAAATTTGGCAAACTTTATTAAACTTATAAAATATTTTTTTTAAATTACATTCATAAAATATTGCCTGTTCTAATGTTTAACTGTGCTATACAGTTCAACATGGACTGTTTTACAGGCAGATACATCTCTGAATGTATCACAGCTTTTCCAGTGAAGACAGAACAGGTAGTCCTCAACGTACGACCACAATTGAAGCCAAAATGTCTGTTGCTTAGTGAGCTTTGCCCCATTTTACAAACTTCCTTGCTGCAGTTGTTAAGTGAATCACTGCAGTTGATAATTTAGTAACATGCTTATTAAAGATAATCTTACTTCCCTATTGACTTGGCTTATCAGAAGGTTGCAAAAGGGGATCACCTGACCCTGGGACTCTGCAAATGTTACAAAAAAATAGAAACACAAGGGAAATAAACAACATTGCAAATCCAGATTACTAAGAGCCAAGGTGATGCAGTGGTTAGGGTGCAGTACTGCAGGCCACTTCAGCTGACTGTTAGCTACAGTTCAGCGGTTCTAATCTCACCGGCTCAAGGTTGACTCAGCCTTCCATCCTTCCGAGGTGGGTGAAATGAGGACCCAGACTGTGAGGGTCATATGCTGACTCTGTAAACCGCTTAGAGAGGGCTGAAAGCCCTATGAAGCGGTATATAAGTCTAACTGCTATTGCTATAAACACATGTGACATATGGCAAACATATGTAACAATGGGGTCCCATCCAACCTACCCCAAAGTCTGGGAGAACAACCAGATCTCTTAAAATTTCTGGAATGTCAACAGGGTAGAGATAATGGGGATGTTGCAATAGTTATAAATGTGAAAAATGCTCAGACAGTAAGTCACATTTTTCAATACCTTTATAACTTTGAACAGTCATTAAATGAACTGTTGTTAGTTGAGAACTCCGTATACATTAGAAATTCTGTCACCTTTGAAAGCATTGAGGAATTTGGTAAGGAAATAAGTCTGTAAGGATGACCCTAGGGGTCATGGGCTGTCTAGTGTCCTATAAACTCATAACTAGATACACATAACATGCCGTGATTAGCCCCATGAATCTCTGTCAGCTAAAAAGAACCCTTTTGAATAGCATGGTTTGTTGCTTTGCCTAAGCGAAGCATAATTGACTGAAATTTTTCTTTCTGCTGCAGCCCCACTTTAACTCATCATCACAGTTTGAGAGGACTTCTCCAAGAGCTTTTTGGCATTGCAGTCAATAAGCAACTCAGTTTTACTCAGCCCTCCTGGATTCTGATTTTCAATCTTTTAAACAATATTTCCATTTATATCTGTTTTTCTATTCAGAAAGATGGGGCACTTTATACACACAATTATGTAAAACATAAATATTTCTGTAGAAATATAGGCTACAAATATTATATCAGTAGTTTTTCCTTTATATTTTGACACCTGCTTTGCTTCTTTATTAAACTATACATTTTAATTTTTATTATATTTTGGAGAACAGATAGGCCACTTTATCCCTCCAGGAATTTACTATTCATTCAATTTATGGTTTTTAGAAATCCACTATTGCTACACTAGTTGCCGTAGGGTAGTTATCCAATACATTAAATATTTGAGCATTGGATACCTGTGTCCATTTATTTGGTATATCAATTTACATATTGTAACCATGAGTCATAATCATGATTCTGAGTAGCAAACATAAGATTAGAAGCCAAGAGACCAAGAATAAGTAAAAACAAAGAACTAGAATAGTACAATGGCAAATTGATGTTTCACTGGTTGCTGCATTTCATTAAAATTTAAAACTTCTTCAACAGAACTTTTGTCAGTATTACCTATTTTTGGCAAACCAACTTTTAAAATGCTTTTAAATTCCCAATCTTACCTTATCTCGAAACTCAGCCTATTTGATGCTTAGTTTATTTTTAATTTTAAGTTTGAATATCTGCGGATTTTTCCTAAGAAAATTTATATCGGTGCTTTAACTATTGGCACCAAACATTATTTTCTTCCTTTTCTAGTTCTACTAGAAGTACAATTTAGATAACCTCCCTATACTATTGATTTGCTGCATATGCCAGAGCTCGCTATTTAAATTGAAAATGTGTCACTAATATTTACAAACTTCTAGTTCTAAGAGCAGAGAAGAAGTAATAATAAAGTACCAACCTCTTTTTGCAAGAAGTATATGGAGCTAGTCTGGGTTCTACTTGAGCTTTCCTGGATTGATAATTGTATGCTAGGTCTTTGATTTTTTAAAATTTGTTTAAGCATGCCTGTCTAAATGTGAATATGGAATTAGCATTTCCTGTGTAATTGTAACATTTACTCTTATCAGAATAAAAGACTTGCAAAAGATCTCCTCCCCAATTTCCTTGAGTCTGGATTGAGTTTAAACCTTGCTTTAAGGAGGAGGAATCCAAATAAATAATAACTTAAAAAGGAGCAACTTGAATCTTTTAAGCCTATTCCATTATGTAGAAATCAACCCATTCCTACCAGGGTGAATGACAGATGTATGAATAGTCTACAGACTATTAGATGCTTATGTTCCATAAATTGATTAAAACAATTGTTTTCATATAAATTGGAAAATATTAAAGTATATTTACTTTCAGTAGTTCTTCAGCATATGATGACATGTATTACTTATTTACATAGGTTCAAGCTATTCTAGTAAATATTTTTGGTGGCATTATGCGGTGTGATGTGATTGCCCAAGGCATAATTATGGCAGTAAAAGATTTGGATCTAAAAATACCTATTGTTGTACGGTTACAAGGTAAGCATTCCAAACATAGGTGAATCCAAAACTGTGTTAGTGAGTGACTTCTTTGCTTTTTTCATCCATCCATTGACAGTAAAAAAAAAACTTATACCTATTTAAATAATAACATTCATATGTTAAAAAGCTACATGGACCTAGAGCAATTGCTTAGCTCTCTAACATATATAGTATTGCACTCCGTTACCCACCTTCTCCCAATATCCTTGCTTTGTAAAGAGCAGTTACCAAGTGAGATCTGGTTATGCTTACAGTTTTTCTCAGATAACTTACATTTAATTTATGTCCATGGGGAGGGGAGGTGCACACTTACCATATTTTTCGGAGTATAAGATGCATCGGAGTATAAGACGCACCAAGGTTTTGAAGAGGCAAATTAAGTTTTTGCACTCTGCAAACCTCCCAAAAACGGCCCATTTTTCATGAAAACGGGCCTGGTTTTTTGTCAAAAAAGGGCATTTGGAAGCTTATAGAGTGCTCCTGGGGGCTGGGAGGTGCAAAGTTGAGCAAAAAAACGGCCCATTCTTTTGCTCATTTCTGCCCAGCCCCCAGGAGCTCTCTGAAAGCCTACTACAAGCTATGCACAGCCATATTGGTGAAGGGGGCGGGGTTTCAGGAGGCAAAAAATGCTGTATTCAGTGTATAAGATGCACCCAGATTTTCAGCCTCTTTTTTTGAGAGAAAAAGTTGTGTCTTATGCTCCGAAAAATATGGTAGTATTGAACTGAGAACAGTGGGAAATTCTGTTCTTTTGGGAATTTTCCACACTTCATGTTTGTGTCTGTTTCTCCTTGTAGACAGGCAATTGTGCTCAATCAAGCTGTTGGTTATTGGCCTGTACCTAAAAACTAGGCTGGAATGATAATAAAGCAGTTTAATTCAGAAATGCATTCTTGACAGAGATTTGACATTAAAGTCAACTCCTAAAGCTTTGTTTTATTGATTGCAGGTAATATTCTAATTTTCTGAGATTGAGGATTTGGGGTTTTCATGAGCTGTAAGCCATAATCATCACAATTATGACAAATCACAGCTTGAACAATCTTGCTTTGCATGCAATGAGTCTTATCTCATATATTAGTTTCACCTTTTAAGTTGCATTGCTGAATTAAATGAACCTTTGTACGATATTCTAATTTTTCAAGTTTCACCTGTAAATCATGGGAAAAGTCAGTGGGAAGGAATGGTGTGGCAGCTGAATGTTGTACATTATTGAAATTGAGAAAAGTAATATTGTAATCCTGAAACAACCATATAATTGTGCAGGTACACGAGTTGATGATGCCAAAGCTTTAATAACAGACAGTGGTCTGAAAATACTTGCTTGTGATGACTTGGATGAAGCAGCTAAAATGGTGAGTGAAAAAGTTTCCATATACCACACAGATACTCTCAACAGTTGTTACATAGATTGTCAATAGGGGCATGTATAGGGACAAAATCTCATATACCGGTACTTAAGCAATTCAGACTGTTGTAGAATTTGTATAAATGAATTCAAGCTTAGTTTGTATATATTTACTACTTAATCTTCTCAATTGTATAAAGTTCACTATATTAATTCTCTGTGCTGAAGCATCACTCTTGTGTTTCAGCGCTCTCATGACCTGTCACCAGTTACAGATTAGAACATCAACATCGTGTGTGTGTGTTTGTGTGTGTGTGTGTGTGTGTGTGTGTGTGTGTGTGTGTGTGTGTGTGTAGCTCAGAAAGCCAACCACAGAATCAACTTTCAAGATGATTTGTGTGAAACTGAAAGTATCTAAAGAGTAAAATCAGTTTAGATAAAACTGACATGATAAGATGAAGAAATGATATGGACAGAGTGGAAGAACAGTGATGTTGAAACTAGCATCTCTGATTACAAGAAATATAACTTAAACTTAAGATACAGATCTCATGACTATATACACATTTCAGAAAACCACAGAGAAGCCACTGATCAAAGATTGCCATCATATTGGCCTAACCTGTCCAAATGATGTAGTTACTTTACTGAATCTGTTTAGATACCTCCCTAAAAGGGGTGGGGGATTAAGGCTATTTTTCAGCTTGGCAATAACTTGAATTTGATTGAAAATCAAGTGGGCTTACAATTAATAAAGACTCACTAATATTGCATGTAGGATAAAGTATGTATTGCCTCAACTTTTTCTAAAAAGATTATCTAATAGTAATTTCTGTTTTGTCTTCCAGGTGGTGAAACTTTCTGAAATAGTGACCCTAGCAAAACAAGCCCAAGTAGATGTTAAATTTCAGTTGCCAATTTAGTCCAATATGTAATTAATATCCTAATCCTTCATCATGTTTTTTTCTCCGAAATTCTTTTCTTCTTCCTTTTCCAACTTTTATGTATGTCTGCATTTGATGTGTAGTAGTGTTAATGACCATATACAGGTTTCACTTTTCTATGAATAGAATGTTTATTGTAAAAGAATGGTTTGATGCGGATTACTTAAGTTAAAGATCTTAGTTCCTTAAATTTCCAAATGCAAACTGAGCAGTTCTTAATATATCTGTTGTAAACAAAAATATGGATTTGTTTTTTCCAAATGTAAGTTTGATCTGAATAGGATTTTCCCTTTGCCTCTTTGCTAATTAACCAAGTGATAAGACTGTTGAGAGTAGATATGAGCAGTTACAATTGCAGCATTCAACAGCCATTGAGAAATAATTCAGGAAGCACAAAAACATTAGAATATTATGATTGGCATATACTGGTAATGCATTACATATTGAAGATATTTATATTCTGAAGTACACTGAAGAAACGGAGCATCCCACTTAACTAGTTATGGACAGTGTATGTCTCCAGTTAGTGTTTTGTAGTAACTACTCATTGAACACAGTAACCTAACCACTACAGGAAATACTGTAACACTTAATTTTTAATTTCTGGTACCATGGAGTTTTCTGTTTGTAAACAAATAACATTTATTTATCTTAGTGCTAAGCAGACGTGATATAAAGTAATAAAGTTTTAAAAAGCTCAGCATTGTTCTTAGTCTTATTTTTCAGCATCCCTTCATTTAAACATTGAAATGAAATTTGCAAGCAGATAATTTATCCAACTATAATGGCATTAGAGACTCAGTTCTCTGGACCTCCTTTAAGTTGACTTTGAATTTAACAGACAGTTTTACTTGGACTTCACTCCAAATAATAAAGTCCTTTGTTTGCAAAAGCAACACAGACAATTGATATAATTAATGACACTTGTATAAGTCTATAATTTTTACCTTACTTGTATCAATATGTATTATATTTTATGAAAAAGATATAAACATGTAATAATATCAATCGCCACCCTTTCAAGAATAGCCGTTTTTTCTACAGGCACTCAATATATTAACAGATTAACGGAGTTGGAAGGGACATCATAGGTCATCTAGTAGTCCAACACTCCCCTACCCAAACAGGAGACCCTACACCACTTCTGACAAATGGCAGGCCAGTCTCTTCTTGAAAGCTTTCAGTGATGAAGCTCCTACAACTTCTGAAGGCAAGCTTTCATTGATTGATTGTTCTCAATTATTATTATAAAATTTAAAACAATTAGTTCCTTTTAATAATTTAAACAATACAGTTAAAAGATGAAGAGAGGTAGACGCAAGCATTTCATATTGACTCATCAGTACCTACATTACATTAACAGTTAAAATTAGCCTCAAATATAAGATCTAGCAAGAACATTAATTAAGCTTATAACGTGTGCAGGAAAGCAACCAACAGCAAATCTTTTAACTGTATTGTTTAAATTATTTTCTTTGACTTATTACAAATATGTCCATATGAGAAACAAAATAATGAGAAGAAAACATTTCTAAAAATTTGTTCAAAATAAGATCTTTTAACACCTTATACATTTTTGTAAGAAAATAGTGGGATATTATCAATCATCTTTTGGGATGCCTATACCTGTTGATGTATAGGCACAGAAAAATATATTCATTTGCATTACTTCTCACCATTGTACACTGGTTTGGAGTAAACTGCAGGCTCTCTCTTATGAGCAAAGCTAATACTTCGGGGGAGATCTTGCTCTTTTTTCACATTCCAATACTTTAAAAAAAACAGGGATATTCCCTCAAAACGTTTGTCCAACCCATTGGTCCCTAAGGCCACATTTATACAAAAGATAGGGAAATCTGAGGGATAAACATTTAAAATCTATTGCTTGTCTTAGACCAAACACTTTAATAGGATTTTAAAAGCTATATTATATCATTTAGAAATCTCTTCAACTTTTACTGGAAAGATTATGGGGAGCCTCGTGATTACAATATATGTAGAAAAGGAGGAAACTCACTCTTTCCAAATATAAAAATATTCTCCAAACCAGTTTAAAGATAACTTTGTTCAGTTGTTGAAAAAGTTAGAAGATTTATGACAACATAACACCAAACCATTCTGTTTCAAGGAAGGGGACTGAATGCTGGTTTTGAAAGCTGTGAAACCTGCTAAGCTGAAAACAGCTTGAGGGAGCCATTTTCCTCATCTGGAGTAGGAGGAAGCAGAACTGGCACAATCCACACATCCAGGGCCATAGGTATAACATAGGAAATGGAGGGATTGTCATCATTTCACTTTCTTAATAAAACAGAAGACTCTTTTTTTAATTAAAAGTTTTTTTAAAAGTTTTACAAATATAGATGAAACTAATATCATGGAAACATTGCAGAAAAAAAATGCTAAGGCTTGTTTATACCATGATTTGTTTCTAGATTACAAATGATTCTTCATCCCCTTGTATTCTACTTGGATTTTCTATTTTTCTTTTCTTTTTTCTGCAAATATTTATAAAATCTACACACTGTTTATGACATATTTTTCTATTCTTGTTATTGCTGAGGTCCATATTTTTTCTGCCTAGAAATAGGAGGAGAAATAGGGGGGTGGGATGCTTTTTCATCAAATTCAATGTATTCATTTTCAACTTGTGCTATATTTTTATTGATATAAAATATTTAATGTCCACAAATAACTACTTAAAATAATAAAACCAGTAACTATAAAACCATAAAATCAAAAAATCAGTGCCCCCATCATTGTGGATTGCCCCACAATCAGGTCCAGATATCCTGGTTCTATCCCAGCCCCTGGTAAAAAACCATGTCTTGATAGCCTTCCAAAAGGCCTGCTGAATCATCGGAGGCAGAACATTCCATAAGGTAGGTACAGCCATGGAAAAGGCATGCTTCCGAAGTCCCACTAGGTACAAGATTTCAAAGAAGGAGTTTAGAACATACCTACTCTATCTGATACGGTAAGATGGGTGATTACTCTCAGAAAGAGGTGATTCCCTAAATAAGTTGGTCCCGTGCCATGTAAGATTTTAAAGCTGATAACCGGAACTTTGAATTGCACCTGAATGGAAACTGGGAGCCAATGCAGTGCACATAGCAGAGGTAGAACATGGGTGAACCTAGGATCACCCAATACTGTGTGCAGTGCTTCATCCTGGATCTGTTGAAGCTTCTGAATTGTCTGCCACCTGTTCCTTGAACATCTAACGTGAGTCCAGACTCCAGATGGATGTGCAAATTGTGCACCAGCTCAGTCCAAGGAATTATCCAAGGCGTCAAGGATGGCAAATCACCACACTCTCGGGGTCAAAAACTCCAAGGCACTTTGTCTTGCTAGGATTGAACAAAGCCAGTTTCTCACCATCGAGGCCCTCAGTCCTCTAAGCCAGTGTTTTTCAACCACTGTGCCGCGGCACACTAGTGTGCCGTGACATAGTGTAAGGTGTGCCGTGGGAAAAACACCCGCCTATAGTCAATATAGGCACAGAGTTAAATTTTTTTAACATTTTCTAATGGTGGTGTGCCTCGTGATTTTTTTCATGAAAAAAGTGTGCCTTTGGACAAAAAAGATTGAAAAACACTGCTCTAAGCACTGGGCCAGCATAGCAATAGTATCAGTTGCCTGGACAGGGGCGGCGATCTATAGCTGGGTATCATCAACATTCTGATGATAGTATATCCTATGCTATGGACCGCACCCAATGGTTTCATGTAGATGTTAAAAGAGGAGAGGAAGCAGACATTAACCTCAAGGCACCCCACACTGTGGGGACCTAGTGTTTGACCTCTCCCCACAACACTAGCTGAAACTGGCCATGGAGGAAAAGAAGAGCTACCACAAAACAGTGCCTCCTATTCCCAAACCCCACAAAGAGTCCAGACATATACCATGATAAACATGTTTAAAAAGTGCACAGGGTATAAACATGTTTATATGAGCATGTGTGCCTTAAAATAAGCCCTTTAGAATTATTGGAGATATAGGAAACATGTTTTGTTTGCCCAAGTGATATCTAAATTATTTTGTATACTAGTTAGACACCAACTAAAATACTATTCAATGCCCTTTGGCATTTGTATGTCTCCATTAGTCAACTGAGCATCAACACTCTTCATTTTTCTTCTCCCCTACTTTCTTTGATAGTATACAGTATACTTCTTAAATATACTGTACCCATCAGCCTCTCAAATTGGAAGCCCTGTTTTCTCTCCTTTATGTTCATTGAATATAAAATATGTTTATTTTTAGTAGGTTTAGGTTTATTAGATTTATATGCCGCCCTTCTCCCAAGGACTCAGGGCGGCGTACAACATTAAAACAAACACATAATACAAAAGTTTTAAAAAATTAAATAGAATATCCCAAACAAACCCAATTAGAATTAACAATAACATTTTTAAAAAATGCAAATTAAAATTAACAATGATCAATAATTTATTTTGTTTTGTTCAGGCCAGGCTGGCTTGCTGGAAAAGCCAACTTTTTAGGGCGCATCAGAAGGACCGGAGGTCGGGGATTATACGAAGCTCCAAGGGCAGCTCATTCCAGAGGGAAGGCGCTCCCACAGAGAAGGCTATCCCCCTGGGGGTCACTAGCCGACACTGTCTGGCCAACAGCACCCTGAGGAGGCCAACTCTGTGGGATTGCACTGGACGGTTGGACGGTGGGAGGTTACTGGTGGCAGTAGGTGGTCTCACAGGTATCCTGGGCCTAAGCTATGGAGCGCTTTAAAGGTCATAATTAGTACCTTGAATCACACCCAGAAGACAACGGCAACCAGTGCAGGCCGCCTAAAAGGGTTGTAACATGGGAGCACCTAGGTGCCCCCACAATAACCCGCGCAGCCACATTCTGGACCAGCTGAAACCTCCGGGTGCTCTTCAAGGGCAGCCCCATGTAGAGAGCGTTACAGTAGTCCAGGCGAGAAAGGACGAGGGCATGAGTAACTGTGTACAGAGCATCCCGATCCAGGAAGGGGCGCAACTGACGTACCAGGCAAACCTGGTAAAAGTCACGGCCGTCATGTGTTCTTCTAAACTAAGCCGTGTATCCAGGAGGACACCCAGATTGTGGGCCCTCTCTGAGGAGGCTAAAATTTCTTCCCCTATGATCGAAGATGGAACAAGATGCACAAATCGGGATGATGGAAACCACAGCCACTCAGTCTTGGAGGGATTGAACTTGAGCCTGTTCCTCCCCATCTAGATCCGCACACCTCCAGGCATCGGGACACCACATCAAGGGCATCGTTTGGGTGGTTTGGGGTAGAGATGAAAAGTTGGGTATCATCAGCATATTGATGATACCGTACCCCAAAACCACGGATGATCTCACCCAGTGGTTTCATATATATGTTGAACAGGAGGGGTGAGAGAACCTACCCCTGGGGCACCCCACAAGTGATGCACCTCGGGGTCGATCCCTGCCCTCCAGTCAGCACAAACTGCAACCGATCCGACAGGTAGGAGAACCACCGTAAAACAGTGCCCCCCACTCCCAACCCCCCGAGTGGTCGCAGTAGGATACCATGGTTGATGGTATCAAAAGCTGCTGAGAGGTCTAAAAGGACCAGGACAGAGGAGCAACCCCTGTCCCGGGCCCGCCAGAAATCATCGACCAACGTGACCAATGCTGTCTCCATGCTGAATCCGGGCCTGAAACCTGACTGAAATGGATCCAGGTAGACAGCTTCATCCAGGAATCGGGGAAGCTGACGTGCTACCGCCCTCTCAACAACCTTCGCTACAAATCGAAGGTTGGAGACCGGATGATAGTTGCTAAAGAAGCTGGGTCCGGGGAAGGCTTCTTAAGGAGGGGCCTCACCACCGCCTCCTTCAAGGTGGTGGGAAAGAATCCCTCACTCAACGAAGCGTTGGTAATCGCCTGGAGCCAGCCTCGTGTCACCTCCTGGGAAGTCGAGACTAACCAAGAGGGATACGGGTCCAGCACACAAGTGGCAGCACTGAGTCTCCCCATAATCCTGTCCATGCCCTTGGGGGTCACAGGGTCAAACTCATCCCAGATGGTCTTCACAAGATTCATCCCTGTTGACTCGCCCGAATCTGTCTAGTCAGAGTCCAAGCCTGTCCGGATCTGAGTGATTTTATCCTGCAGATACTGAAGAAATTCTTCAGCCCTACCCTGCAAGGGGTCTTTCCCAGTTCCTTGGTTAAGTAAGGAGCGGGTCACCCTAAACAGGGCGGCTGGACAGTTATCTGTGGACATGATAAGAGCGGAAAAATGTTGCCATTTTGCCGCTTTCATCGCCACTAAGTAGGATTTAATATGAGTTCTTACTAGTTTCGATCAGATTCGGACCGACTGGCCCTCCAACCACTCTCTAGGCATCTTTTCCGGCGTTTCATCTCCCGGAGCTCCTCAGTAAACCAGGGAGCTACCCGGGATCAACGCTGGGTCAGAGGCCGCAAAGGCACAACACGATCCAAAGCCCCAGTGGCCGCCCTATCCCAGGCTTCCACTAGGGCTTCGGTCGAGTTGTGAGCAAGGGATTCTGGAAAAGTCCCAAGCTCCATCAGGAACCTTTCAGGGTCCATCAGGCACCTGGGGCAGAACCATCTAGTCTGTTCCGTCTCCCTGCGGTGAGGGGTAGTAGTATAGAAGTCAAGCCTGATGAGGAAATGATCCGACCATGACAAGGGTTGGATAGAAATATCCCCTAAATCTAGATCATTCATCCACTGCCCAGAGACAAAAATCAGGTCAAGCGTGTGTTCCCCATTATGGGAGGGGTCTTGAATTAACTGAGTTAGGTCCATAGCCGTCATGGAAGCCATGAACTCCCAAGCTGACTCAGATGTCTCGCCAATGGAAGGCAGATTAAAATCCCCCAGGATCATAAGCCTGGGGAACTCAACTGCCAATCCAGCTAACACATTTAGCAGCTCCGGCAGGGCCGATGAAACGTAGCAGGGAGACAGGTATGTAACAAAAAGGCCCACCTGAACTCCAAGGCCCCATTTCACAAAAAGGGACTCACACCGGCCTATCTGAGGAACAGTGACCTCCTGAGGTCCGAGACTTTCCCTAATAACCACCGCCACCCCCCCACCTCTGCCCTGGGCTCTCGACTGGTGAAATGCCCAGAAGCCTGGGGGGCATAATTCACTAAGGGGAACACCCCCCTCATGGCCCAACCAGGTCTCCGTAATACATGCCAGGTCCACTCTACCCTCTTGTATGAGGTGGTAAATGAGTGGAGCCTTATGTACCACAGACCTGGCGTTAAGCAACACCAGCCGGAGACCAGGGTCTTGTAATCCCGAGCACCCAGGGGTGTGAGAAGGGTGATGAGGGTTGGAACGTGCGATCGCTCTTAAACAGCGAACCCGCGTCCCCCAAACATAATTTGGCCCTCGGCCCCCACCATATCTGCCTCTCCCACAAACAGCAGAGATGGTGAAACCCCCCCCCCAATGGAATGGCTTAATGTCTCCCCCAGAATCCCAACCCTTCCCAGCACTCCCGACCCACGCCCATTAGTTAGCTCTGGCCTGTGCCCTGGCAGACTCCACCCCAAGCCTGTCTGAGCCATCCGTATCAAACCCCCCGCCCCCCCCCCCCTTAAAATTTGATTTAGAAACCCCTGTAAAAAAAACCTAAGAAGTCTCTTCTTTGCATGCCACCTCTCGGGATCCCAAGATCCGTCATTAAGGAAGCGTCTTGATAGACAAGAAGGCCATCCCCGGGAAAGGGGGAGTTCCTGAAGGGAATAAAGTTCTGTTGCAATATAGCATAGAGGAGAGTGTGGCATCAACCAAACGGGATGACATCATGGGGAGTAAACATATCATAGATGCTATTTTAATTTTACTGATATATAGACTAGACCTAGACAATCTAATTAATGTGCTCCAGTATGCCAGTACTGTATAAATTTGCTTTACTCTTGTAGTTGATCTCAACTTTGCTTCATTAACAAGTCTGGTGAGTGATGCTGAAGAGCAACTTAAAATACAGTGATTGGTGGATTACATTGTCAGTAGGAAAATGTCTACCAATTTTTGTCCTTGATGGGGGAAGAGGGGAGTTCATATATCTAGAGTGGTGGATTTAGCAATTCAACAAAACTTGATTGCAGAGGGGCCAATAAAATAATAGAGTCTCCTCTGTTTTACTCATAAGACTTTACCTCACTGGTTTACTCTTAACACCTGAAGAAAGGTGTGGGATGATGGAGTTTGCACTCAAGGAACAGAAGTTCTCTTTTCCTGTTTGACATACAGTTTTCCTAATACACATAGCTGATCAGCATCTGATTCACCAAGAATGGGCATGACCAGTGATGGTGATCACTCTAATCTATGTATTAAACAATGTACTGCATAATGAGTTTGTCCAATCATAACATATGGGTAGCTGAGCACCCTTCTAATCAGCCTCACATACACATAAAAATGGCTAGTAGATAAGGGACTCAGTGTTATCAACAGCAGTAAACTACTGGTTATAATTCTTACCCACATAGCTAGATGCTAATAGAAGATAGAGTTCTGAGTCCTATGGGCAGCTGCTGTCAGTTGGGTCTTCTTTTCCTACATGTGGTGACACAAGTAGAAAAATATACAATGCCAAGCCAGTCATTTGGGAATCTGAAGTCTGCATGCACCAGCCACACAATGACACTTTTTGAAAGCAGCTGAGAGATGCTGGGGAAGATCCCCCAACTTTACCACCACGTCATTAACTTCAGACACACCACAGATCCTACATGTTCTGCCAACAACAAGGCTTCTGTTGATTTGGAGACAGTGGGAAACAGCACTTCATAGAAAATAAATGTTATGGTAGCTGCCCTTAGATACAGCCCAGTTAGGAGAGGAAGGCTGTGTCATGCACAGGTGTCCTTCAAGAAGGGTTAGCTAGGCAATTTCGAGCTGAAGTTTTATGGTTGTTTAGAGGTGTTCAGACAATTGCTTTCTATATGCTTTTTATCAAGCAGGCCGAGTTAGTTGTTTGTAATCCAAAAAGCATTCAAAGACAATTTCTTTTCTTGAACAGATTATTTTCTATACCATCAAAATTACACTGCCGCTCCCAATTAACACTATTAACAGTGTAATATTCAACTTTAAATTTAGAGCCAGGATGTGATCAATTTATTGAAAGGAATAATCTGATGTTTGCCCATTATATGCAATTCCTAGCTTCTTCTTTTTCATACAAGAACCTCCTTTATTACAGGCTGCTGTTATCAACAGCTGTTCTGCAGGATATCCTGTGGGTAATTTTTTTTTTAAAGTATGAATGCCTCACATTGATACATATAAAACTGCAACATGTAAAAAAAAATCCAGCTCTGTTCAGTTTATTCTCCTTCTGCCTTTGCCGTTTATGTAACGTCAAAAGTAATGAGACGTCTTATAAAGAAACAGGACAAAAAAGAATTCACTTCCATTTTTGCTAGAAAATATTTTGAACCTCCTTCAGAAATTTCTTTCTCCGGGCATTATAATTTTTTGGAATGATTATCCAGAGATCATTCTTCCAACATAATTCTCCTTAAGAACAAAAAGAACAGAGGGAAGTACAGTATAAGTGGAGCAGCTGTAAAGGACAAAGAAGGAAACAGTGTTATTGTAAGAGGGCAGCTGAGGAGTCTGCAAAATGCATTTGATTCATGCAAACTGGAACTAAAGAATATTATGCCAGCACAAACAATGAAGGATAAAATATATCAAGGCACAGCATTAATTTAATAGAGGGGATTTTTCAAATACATTGTAAGTGTTTTTCTTACAGCATTTTTCAGAATGATAGCATTAAATAAATATGGTATTTAATAACTTCCATGATAGGACAAAATAATAATTATAACTAATTATTTCAATATTTTTAAATTGTCAGTTACATGATTAAAATGTTTTGGGGGAAGATCACTAGGACTAAAAACATTGGAGAAGGATGAATTGCTTTTTCTTTTCCTTAATCTTTTGAAATTGACTGTAATTGTTCAGCAAGACTCATTGTATATAATAATATCAAATTATATATGAATTATCATCTGAATGACTGTCAGTTTTCTTTTTAAAATTTTATTTCGTTTTTGGCACTAATAACCAATATAGAGCTTGATGGTAATAAAACAGCTGCAATTTTCATTTTTAATGGTATGTACTCACCAGTTTCAGAATTTTTAGAAATGGATATTTTTTCTGAAGAATGGCCTGTGAATCTAATAGCACATTCCTTACTAGAATTAAGCCAAGCTAGAAAATTCAACAGAAGTGTACTTACATCTGAAGAAATTAACAAGTCTTGTTTATGCAATGTGACTGCAGACTTTGATCATACAACAAACTGTCCTTGTGAAGGGAACCTGACTACATCATTATTTCCTATTCTTCATGAGAAAAACTGGCCTGCTCTTTTAACTATTATTGTGATTATTATAACCATTTTTGGAAATACTCTAGTCATCTTGGCTGTCTCACTAGAAAAGAAGTTGCACAATGCCACAAATTATTTCCTGATGTCACTTGCAATAACTGATATGCTCTTGGGTTTTCTTGTCATGCCGATATCAATGCTAACTATATTATATGGTGAGTATCATTAACAGCCTTTAAAACTCAATATACCTTAATTGATTAATATGCATATTACAAGTTACTTTAATGTAAACTATAGATTCAATGAAAAGAGGCTTTCTAAAAAATTAGAATTTTGAACTAGATGATGTGGATGTCTGAAATCTTAATGCTGCATGATGCTTTCAATGTTTCTCAAATAATAGAGCATTGTTGACTACAAAACTCCCCCTTCAGTCCTCATTCTGTCCTCATGGTTGTCTGAGAATTCTAGGAGTTGTAGCTCCAATGTATCCAAAAAGTACTAGATTGCCGAATATTTGCACAATTTGATAGCTGGTACTTTAAAAAAAATTGTATTGAACTTAAAGATCACTAAGTACAGCACTGTATATTTTAAACATGTGCAAGATCTGTTGCGTTTACTATTCAGATTTCATAGTTCAAAAAATCAGACTGCAAAATCATTAAATTTTAGATTAGACTAGTAATGGGGCTAAGAACCACATCTCATCATTATATGGGGAATCATACTTTAGGAGAAAAAAATTTGAAGATAAGAATATCCACATAGTTGGGAATTAAAATAAATGACTGTTTTATATTTATACAGCTAACTCTAACAAACTAATGAAATTAGGTGTATCATTATAAAACTGTTTGTATACAGGTGCGTGTGACACCATTTTCAATGTTATCACTACTTTGGATAGCCTGATAAAAAGTGATGCCAGGTTTTAAAAGATCATTGCCTAACTATGATTCATTTGCCAGAGTTCCTCAGTAATTAAAGGATAAGAAAGTAACCTTGATACACAAGCATTATAAATCCAGATGCTTGAGGCAGAATGTAGTGGCGAGGGTGATATCTGTAAGGCTGCATATGGCTTAGGAACTAATATTAGTTTGTTTGATTGAATGTTTATTAACTGCCCATCTCAGTGAATGACTCTGGGTGGCTTACATATTTAATATTTGAGGGAATGCATTGTGCAGGATCGGATGTCTGAGGCTTAAATTCCAAAGAAGAGCAACCCTCAATGCCTATGGCTGGGAGAGATATCCTATGTGAGGTCGTTCAGGGTTTTTGAATAGGAAGAATGGCATATAAATAAAGTAGAAACTAAAGTAGAAATTATTAATAATAGTTAACGGAATAACAGAAAACCGATCTTGCATTTGTAGATTAATTTGGAATATTTCACACTGTCCAAATGAATTTTTATTTTCTGAAACAACACAGTGTTTGAGATCAATATGCTATCTATGCATATAGATCATTATGCTATCATTATGCATAGAGATCATTATGCTCTTGAAGTTAAAGTTCTCTAGACAAAATTACAGATTTCTATAATATGCTTCAGGGATAAGTGAGAGAGAAGTTTTTAAGAATGCTATGGACATTCATTTGTGTGAAAGATGGCCGTAGTGCTGCAACATTCATAATTTTGGGACTGGGTCATAAGTACTTGGGAGGGAGGTTAGGTCATAACTTCAAATGGTTGCTAAGTGAGCTGTCATAATTTGGGGATTACCTGTAAAGTGGTGCTGAATGACACCACTACATAGACAATAGTACTGAGAAGGAGTTTTTGAAACTGGATATCCGGAATAAGGAATCAATGCTTTGGACCCTCTAGTCAGCTGTTTGCACAGCAAACCACACCTGTGTTACATGACAATATCTCTAATAATAGATAGCCAAAACACTTATCTGGATACCTTTGTACATCACTTTAAAATTTAAAGTAAGTTTTGGTGCTTGCATTTACTAAACACTGCATTTACAAATCAAATACAGTATAGGGAATGTATAAAGATTTAAGTGCGCATTAATGTCTTTCATGTGAGTTCTCAGCCAACAAGGTGGTTACAACTACATACAAAAGGAAATGTAGATTCACATCTACTAAATAGATTGCTAACATCAAGACAAGTTTTCCTCATACATTTATCTGTAAATACATTAAACAGTCAAGGGAACACATTTTCAACACATTGCAATAAAAGCTGCAACCTACTGGATGTGAAGATATTCTAGATATTTTTAATCTCAAGTTTGAACAGTTTTTAAAATGGGATGTTTGTAATTTGTCTACTTTTTCTGGTCTCTTTTTCTGGTCTACAACAGTACTGTATATTTTAATAAATTAAAATTTAATTTGAATGGAATATATCATGGTAGGGGAATGGCTGCAATAATGGCACAATAGAAAAAGAAGCCCTAGGTATTTATCATCAGAAATATTCATTGGACTGGTACTGCTGTTGTCGCTTCCAATTTTATCTTTCTTTAATGACAGTTTCACTAGACTACCTTGAAAGCTGAAAACAGAGAAATTAGAAATTATATAAATACAATTACAATTAGTTTAAATGTGACATTAACACTGGATAGGGTTTGATGTGCCCCCCCCCCCAGATTTAAGGAGGTTTTGGTGCAAACTGTATAATTTCAAAGAAGTCCAAAGATGGGAGGCACAAAGGCAATTGTATCATTAAACCTTAACAGATCTGCTACCATATCAGCCACAGTAAAATCTAGAAAACTCTGCTGGTTTCAGAATTGGATATGGGAGCCTCCAAGAACCTGAAAGATATGGACTGACCACTTTTAAAAATCTGTAGATGGATGAGGTAAAATATAACAATAGAAAATACATTTCATATCAGTGAAATATAGATATAGATTTCCAACTGCTGTACAATTAATAAGCACTCTCCTTGGTTACAGAATATAGATGGCCACTGCCCAGGAACCTCTGTGCTGTGTGGATTTATTTTGATGTGCTTTTCTCCACTGCCTCCATCATGCATCTCTGTGCCATATCTCTGGATCGCTATATTGCCATTCAAAATCCCATTCATCACAGCCGGTTTAACTCCAGAACAAAGGCCTTGGCAAAAATTGCTCTTGTTTGGACAGTATCAATAGGTGAGTTATTCAATCTTTGGGTTATATTATCATCAGAGATTTTTACTTTCAGTAAAATTATATGTGCATCCTTTCCCAATCTCTCT